>NC_088891.1:385586-985586 GCF_037157495.1 Lathamus discolor | reverse complement strand
GAACAAGAAGTGAAACAAATCACCCCAGTCCCTACATTTCAGGGATGTTGCTGGTCCCTGGCCCTGTGGTGAGAGCCTGGCCCTGGAGCCTGGTATCTGCAGGACGAGAGACCCCAGCCCATCCCCAGCTCGAGGTGCACGATAGCAGCACCCTCCTCGCTGGCTGCCCGTGGTGGGTGCCCCCGCAGGGGAGGTGACCCCGCAGCGTCCAGCATCTCGTGGCAGGAGCAGCCATGGGGCAGAGGTGTCACCCTGCTCCTCTCGCCAGCAAATTGTTGCGCTTTCCCTGTGACTTCCCTGCGCCACGGGGGAGCTCACGGCATCGTGCTCATGTCCTCACGCTGCCGCTCTCGCACCACCCACAGTGGCCGCGTTGCGAAGGAGGTGATGGAGTCCAGCGCCAAGATCAAGAGGGAGCCGCCTGAGATTCACCGGTAAGAGCCTGGCAGCAGCGCAGAAGCCGCTGGAGTGGAGCGGGGACTGATCCTGTGTCCTGGCACCGACCAGGGCTCTGACACTGTCCCTGTTCCCATCCTCAGGGCAGGGCTGGTGCCAAGCCGGAGCTGCCCCTCCATCACCCATGGCCCCCGGCTGAGCAGCGTGCCCCGCACCCGCAGGAGAGCCGTGCACATCTCCATCATGGAAGGTAGGACACAGGCAACCACCTGGTGCTGGGGACGCGCGTATGTGTGCACACACGTGCAAACACATGGCACAAACACATGCACAGACAAAAAGCAGACAAACCCCAAGTGATTTTGGGGGGTCCTGATGCTGCTGAGGGGATGCTGGGGCAGGGAAGGTCCCCGATGTGTCCCCAGGGTCTTATGGCAAGTCCAGGCAGCACCAGACGTTGCTCTTGTGGCTCAGGGCCAGTTTGCACCGGCAGCTGAGCCCGAGCAAAGCTGGAGCCGGCTGTGGGACAGAAGTTTCCATGGCAGAAGCAAAGCAGAGGGGGATTTCGCAGCCACGTTAGTACTGGGGATACAGCAACAGGTCCGTGTTGGGTGCGCGGTGGGTGCCCTGCCCCCGATGGGCTGCGGGGCCGGCTCCTGCCGTGGGCACGGGCAGGGTGCACAAACGCCGCCCGCGCAAGGGGCCGGGTCCCTCGGGGCAGGAAGCGGATTCATTTCCCCCGAGGGAGCCCAGGGCTGGCGGCCAGCGGCGCGCCGGGGTCAGCCCCGTGCCTGCTTAACTGGGCCCCCCCGGCGAAGCCGCCGCCGCGTTGAGCGGCCGCCCGCAACGAGCCCCGGCGCTGGCGGCGCTCCCGGCGCCGCCCCGGCAGCCGCCGCGCTCCCGCTTCACCTCGGTCCAAGGGAGCCCAGAATAGCCCTGACCGCGCCTCGCCCCGGCGCGGCAGCGGCCGTCCCGCGGGCCGCCATGGTGAAGTGCCTGATAAAGATCAAAACCAAAGTCAGCGTGGACCTGCGGTTCGCCAACCACTGCTGCCGGGAGGTGCGGGTGCGGGTGCTGGCCCTGGGGCCGCGCCTGCTGGCCCGGGCGCTGGGGGCTTTGCCGCTCGGCCCGGCTCTGCCCGGCCTCAGCTGCGGAGCTCGGCGCGGCCGTGGAGCTGTACGGATGCTAGGTAATGCTGCGGGTCTGCGCCCTGCTGCGGCGCGGGGGCGCTGGGGGTCCCCGCGGCTCCCCCATAAGGGACACGGGACGCAGGGTGTGCGCGTGGGGTCGGTCTCCTGTGCTGGCTGGACTCTGGGCTGTTATCACCCAAAGCAGCTCCAGTGTCGGGGCTGGACCCAGCTTGCTGAGCTCTGTCCGTCAGGGCCTGCAGCGAGCAGAGGGCAGGATGGTCGGGTTTGGGGCTACCAGCGCTGCTCTCATCGCAGTGACGATGGGCCCCGCCATGGGCTGCCCCCCCCCGGGCTGTTCACATGAGCTGTGTGACACCCGAGCACACATAGCTGGCGGGGCGAGAACAGCTTCATTCCCCCACCGTGCTTATCGCCTGAGCTGCCCCTTGTGCTCCGTGCCCGCAGCGGCACTCGTGTTAAGCTGAGCTGATCCAGAGGCATCTGGACGGTATTTGCAAGGAGGAGGCTGCAAAGCCCCCGGGAATGCTGGCAGGATAGGGCCCTGCTCTTCACCCCTTGGCAGAGCCAGGGCCCCCAGTGACGCCGTGCCGTGGTGCACTGTGCCCTCCCTAACAGCAGAGATGACCCCAAGGCTGTCTTTTAATGCATCAGCACAAGATGGGCAGGTGCTTGTCCCGGGGCTCCCACCGGCTGCCCCAGCGCAGACACCGTGGAGTGTCTCTACCCCCCCATCCCTGTACCCCCTTTGCTGCTGTGGGGGTAGTGGAAGGTGCCCCTGCCCGAGCTTTAAGCTCCCTTCCAACACAGACCACTTGTGATCCTATGATCATCCCTGCCCGTGGCTGCTCCCGGTTGGCGCTGGTGTTGCTGACGGCGCAGGGGCCTCGCCTGGTGCGGGTGCCCGTCACCTCGGCGCAGCCGCAGCGCACGGTGTCTGTGACCGGCTGACAGCCAGCCCGCGGCCACCGGTGACGGCGCCAGGTCGCACGGGTGCTCCCGCGCCACCGGTGCAGGGGAGCTGACGGGACCCAACCCAGCGATGCTCCGCCAGGCACGGGCGAGGGGGGGTCCTGCACGCCCCTGAGTGTCCCCTTTGTCCCCCAGGCCTGGAGTCCCTGCGGGACAGCGCCCACTCGACCCCGGTGCGCTCGGCCTCCCACGGCGACGCCTTCGCGGCCCCGGGGCGCGGCGGCCGCGCCGACAGCAGCGAGCGCGTGGCCGTCATCGCGGACGAGAACTACAGCCCCGCGGACAGCGTGCTGCCCACGCCGGTGGCCGAGCACAGCCTGGAGCTCATGCTGCTCTCGCGCCAGGCCAACGGCGCCCCGTGCTCCATCGAGGAGGAGAAGGAGTCGGAGGCCGGCACGCCGGCGGCCGAGGCGGAGGAGGCGGGCGAGCTGCGGGCGCTGTGCCCCGGCGCCGGCGGCCTGGGCGCGGCGCAGGCCGAGCAGGTGAATAAGTTTGTTTTAAGTGTCCTCCGTTTGCTCCTTGTGACAGTTGGACTCCTCTTTGTCTTGCTCCTCCTCCTCATCGTCCTTACCGAGTCCGACCTTGACACTGCCTTTTTCCGCGATATCCGCCAGACCCCCGAGTTCGAGCAGTTCCATTACCAATACTTTTGTCCCCTCAGGCGATGGTTTGCCTGCAAAGTCCGCGCCGTGGTAAGCCTGCTCATTGACACCTGAAGGCAGGAGCCGCCACCTAAGTAGCCGGGGGCCTGGGGAGAGACCTGCGCCGTGCCCGGCACGTGCCGCGGCGCCTTCGGCACACGCTCATAACCCTCCCTTCCCGACCCAGAGCGCGGCGCGGCCGGAGGCAGCGTCCCGGGAGGAAGAGGAGGGTTGGGCGCAGCCCCCGGAGCCTCCTTCCCCCCGCGCTCGGCCCCCGGAGCCCGCAGCACCTCACCGTCCCGCCCCTGCCACGGGAGCACCGAGCAGAGGGATGTGCTGCGGTCCTGCTGCTGCCCCGCGCTGCAGGAGCGCCGGCGATGCCGTGCCACAGAAGCTTTAGCAATGGTGCTACCGAGCAGTGGTTCGAACACTCGCGTACTCCTACGTTACTAAAGCCACCACTGTGCACCCCGCCGCCGCCGTCCCCGTGCCGCTTTGCTGCAGTCCCTCCCTGCTGCCCGGAGCCTCCTGCACAGCCGGATGCGCTGGGAATGCCGTGGTGCCCCGCTCCCTGCAGCGCAGCAGCCTCAGCAATCCCACCTCCTCCCCAGCCTCGCAGCACCGGTGCTCCCAGGGGCAGGGTGAGCACAACAGGCACCCTTGGCCGCGCCTGGTAGTGACCATGTCGGATTTATTAGGAAGACCTTTTCCCTCCGGAAGCTGTACCTGTTTTGTACAAAAACACACAGAAAAAGAACAAAAAAAAAAAGAAAAAAAAAAAAAAAAGACAGTTTCAAGGTCTATTTTAACAAGGAAATGCTATTTTGTTATCAAATCTGATCAAGTCTTTTTTTACTTGCCGGATCGGGTGGCCGAGCGGTTCACATTGAGCAGAGGGTTTAGGGTTTGAAAGCCTAACAGCAATTAACCCGGCGCTAGTTCTGGATTAGAGAAAGGAGCTCTGATTTGGTGACTTCACTGAAGGTGGAAGGACAGACCCACAGGAGTGGAGGTGACACTGAGCAAGCCAATGGACAACCATTAGACCCATCTTCTCTTAAGCAAAAATCAAGAAACCCAACTCATCGTACTTGTGACGGCCACCGGGACCTCCAGTGGCCTGGGGAGCAGCGGTCTATTCCCACAGGGAGCAATAAAAGCCAGTTTGGTTCAGACTTGGTGGAGAAGTTGGACGCACTTAACAAAAAGAAGGTGAACACAGGTGAGCACGTTTTATTTCATCTCAGGGAGAGCTTTGCCGTACGCTGGGGCCATAACCGCAGTTTTCAACAGCCTGATTTCCGTGTTCTTGTCTCTGAGCATCCCACCATCCATCCATCACTGCTGAGGCCGCTCCTGCCCTGTCCGGGCCTGGAGAAGGAGCATGACGATGATGTTGGTTGAGCCAACACCACGGCCAGACTTGGGTCATTTGTTACTGCAATAAAAGAGGTCCTGGATCTGTCGGGGGGGAATGAAGACCTCAGCCGGGTCGTGTTTGGCTGCCGAGGGCACAGCACAAGGGCCGAGGAAGGGTTTGCCTCAGCCCCACTGAGGGGCTGGTGGGAGGATGGAGTTCTACATGATAATCCTGTTTTATGCAACATAACATAGCAAAATAACTCTTAGCGTAGTGCGCCTACCTCAGCCCGTAGTTAATGGTGTTTCTATGCAGTGCGTGGTAGTCCCGAACCTGCCGTTTTTCACCCCGGGTTTAAGATGCAGTGTTCCCTCCTCCTCCTCCTCCCGCTGATGTACTGCGTGATGTCGTGACAGCACAGCCCCGTCCGCAGCGAGACCCCCTCCTGCCCGAGCCCAGCGCAGGCTCCGCGCCTGCCCCTGGAGCCCCCGGCCTCGCTCCCTGCGGCGCCGCAGCCCTGGGGTACCTCTGCAGGTTCCACCCAGCCCGTTCACTGCAGAACCACCCCAAGTGGTGACTCCCCGTTGTCCGTTCTCCCCGTCCGGTCCATCCTCCGTCTGGTGTTTCCCACCCTGTTAGTTTTACCTGTCTTTCTATTAAAACGTTGTTTCCATAGGTTCTTATCTCAGAAAATAAAGATCTCGTCCTAGCATACTGCATCTGGAGGCAGTAGACAGTAAAAATACCTGAAAATGTGAATTTCTTAGTTTTCATAAAAAAAAAAATCTAGAAATTAACCTTTCATGTGCCAAATACTGTAAGTTACATTTTTCCTTCAAAATGTACCTTTTTCTACATATTCAATATCTTAGTTAGCATAAAATCATTGGTGCCATGAAAAGTATTTTTAAATTTAAATAAATATTTAAATATCATGAAAGGCAGAGTTGGTATCAGATTTGTTCAGTGCTGCCTCCTGGCGAGCAAAGCAAAGTGCCCCGGTTGCTGCACCGCCTGCAGAATGAGTCCAGAGGAGGCCATGGAGCAGCTCTGCTCCGGAGCCAGGCTGAGCGAGCTGGGCTGGGGCAGCCTGGAGAGGAGAAGGCTCCTGAAGGGGAGACCTGAGAGCAGCTCCAGTGCCTGAAGGGGCTGCAGGAAACCTGGAGAGGGGCTTGGGACAAGGGCCTGTAGGGACAGGCCAAGGGGAATGGCTTGAACCTGCCCGAGGGGAGACCGATAGCTGGGATTCTACTGATCCAAGGTTTCCTTTTTTTGAAAAATTGGGGAAAAAAAGTACCCATTTTGGTACGAACTGGCGCCACAGCACATCTGATTCATTTTATTCTCCAGTTACAGAAGAGAAGCCAAAGGTAGCTTAGAAAATTTATTTTTAAAGCTTTTACAATACACTTTATGTCCTGAGAAAATCCCGCGGGTTTGGGAGCAGCGGAATGGGGCTTAAACCAAGGGAATGCAGACAGGAAAATCCAAACGCCTGAAGCACGTTTCTACTCCTTGAACACGTGAAGGCGGCCGCTGGAGTTGCCGCCCACTAGGATGTTCCTACTGGGGTGAAAGCTGTTGATGGAGCAGATGGAGCCCAGGCAGTCGAGGTTAGAAAACGAGTGCAAGAGCTTTCCAGTATCTTGGAAGACTTCGATTTGCCTCGGCCGCGCCATGCTGCCCACCACGAAGCAGTGCTCCTGCTTGGGGTCCCACACTGCTCTGAACCTGGTCAGCCAGCGGCCCGTGTGGTTGTTGTGGCTTCAGAGAAGGAACCAGGGAGAAAAAGAGAGACAGAAACATCCCTCCTATTGAATCCAGCCCGGGAAAGCCTCATCATTTCTGCTTCAACCCAGCCTCCCACCTCCTGAACTATCAGCACTTCCCCCCGATCGTGCTGCTCTGGTCCCTTGGGTGATCACCACCCTGTGATGGGTGGGACAGGACAAAGAAACGCGGTGGAGCAAGAAGATAAAGCTGAGGGCACTCCAACGTACGGGATTATCAGTTTAAGTAGTTCTGCTTCATGGCTCTGTATTATAGTCAAAATAGGACAAACATGCATCGAGCCCATTGATAAACCACAGACTACGAGCGGTTCCCTGGCAAACCAGCCCTGACAACCTCCTGGTTCACCCTTTGGGCACAGCCTGAACTCGCCCTCCCGGAGCACAAAGCGCTTCACAAGCCTTGAGCCTCCACCCCAAACCACGCCAATGACCACCAAGAGGAAACCTCTGATATTAAACCAAATGCACAAAGAGAAAGCATTCTGAAGGAAGCACAGTTCAGCATCACACAGCCGGGAGGGCACTTGTCTGCTCTCAGGGCCCCTCCTGCCACTGCGCCGTGGTCTTTGGGCACGCAACAGCCTGCAGCCCCAGTGTGCTCAGCTTACCTGACAGTGCTGAGGGCCGTGACCGTGGGTGACAAAGAGCTGGTGTCATAGACCCTGTAATATATAACCCAGGTTATAAAAGGCAGCCCTGGCCTCACAGAGCACGGAGCAGCATGGCCAGACCTCACAGGGCTCTGGAATGCAGTAACAGCATCCAGCTCAAATGGAAGCACCAGTATTCCAACTGAAATGAGTAAATTTGCTTCTTTAAATTGGATGAGCTTTTCGCTCGAGTGGAAGTCATCCCTTCTGAAAGCTGCTACAGGAGGAGGACAGAAACAACTTGTAGACGAACAAAAGGCTCCTCCATCCTTTCAGTCACTGCATTAACAGGCACTGAATAAATGAACCTGTATCTGTTCTCTCCACAACTATCCTGGTTTAGTCTCGTCCTGTTGGTGCTCTGTTAGCACCAAGGATTTACTATGGAGAACAAATCTAGCAAACACATCCCAGGAGCGAAAACACCAGTGAGGCAGAACTCACACAGAAGAACCCTTTCCTTGGTTAGGGGAAGGGGAGAAAGAAAATCCAATTTCAGCCAGAACATCCATGCAATCAGGGGTGTACAGGAACAGGCTGACTGAATTATGGTCACAAAACCACCTAGCAGCCCCCCCCCCCCAATCCCTAATACAACACAACTCACAGCAGGTTAAACCATCCCCTGGCAGACTAGTTATGAACAAGCTGACAGAACCATCATGTTAAGTACCAGCAGCTAAAAATAACCCCGGTTTCGAAGCGTTGTGTGTTTGTGCTGATGAGCTGGGTTTGGCTGGGGTTTGGTTGGGTTGTTAAAGGCGGTTTGGACTTGTTCACTGTGAGTATTTGTCAGGAAAATGAGAATTAGGGAAAAAAAATATGAAAAAATTAGGGAATGATTATGAGAATGATTAGGGAATGATTATGAAAAAAATGAAAAGATGAAAAAAAATGAAAAAATTAGGGAAAAAAAATGAAACTAACATTTAAATGCCAGCGCACGTAAATACCGCTTTTGAAAAGCGTGCTACAGCCCGAAGCTCTCCGTGAGGGGTAATGCAGACAGGAAACAGCAATGATAAAGCCCAGCTGGGACACTGCATAGGGGTTACTCCTTCCCCCGCTGCTCACCTCAGCTTGTTGTCGGCACACACCGTCACCACCCTGCTCCCAGTGACAGGGGAGAAGTAGGCAGAAGCAACGCTCTTCGTGTGGCCTCTCAGGCTGCTCACGGGCTTGTTCCGTTCCGCCGCCAGGCACCGAACGTCATAAATGCAAACATCCCTGCAGCAGAGCACACGCAGCGCCTCAGCAGGGCCCAGCCCAACCGTCCCCATCCTCCATTCCCCCAGAGCCGCTCCGGACACCGCAGGTTTCCTGAGCTCTGTGTGGAGCAGAGCACACTCAAACAGGCGGTGCCTCCAAAGGGTCTGAGAGCACCAAAGCCAGCCCAAACCCTCAGCATCACGACCTGACAAACCCCCCAGTGACTCAAAGCACCCCTCTGTACCCATTACCCAAAGGAAGTCAAAGTGAATCCCACTTAAATCCTGCTGGCAACTAAGAACTTGTTTCCTAAAAGCTCAAGAGTAAAGGCTGACAAAACGGCTGCCTCATCACCTGCTGCTCCTGCCCTCCACCCACCCCTCACTTCAGACACCAAAGCAGATAGAGCACTGAAAGCACAGAATAACCACAGCTCCTCTGGAGCTACGTACGTGGAGCCAGCAGCAATGAAATACTGCTTATTCACAGGGTGAACGTGCACTGTCCTTGTTCTTTTGAAGCCAATGTCTGCAGAGAGCTCTGGAGACGTCCCTGGGGTCCTCCTGTCCACAACACAGACGTCGCCACCCCAGTGTCCTACTACTGCAGTGGAGGCGTTGTCATCCAAAAAGTCAAAGGAAGACAGGTTGACTTCGTCTTCACTTCTGCAGATCTGAGCACAGGAAAGGCCAAATGTAACCAAAAGCAGTCAACAAAATACACAGAGCTATCCATGACGCCCAAACCACTCTATGGGCTGCAGATGTCATGCTTTACCTTTTTAATACACTAAAACCACTAACAAAGACCAGCTAATTTGACAGCCCCAGCCTCAGCTATGCACGTGGGTAACCTTCCTGTAAAACTGGGGTGCTTTCCGCAGGGCAATCTCCCACCCCAACCCAACAGGCAACGACATGCTCCAAATGCCCTGCTAGAACTCACAGGGCACCACCAGCTCCATGTAAACGAAGGTAAATGGAGCTGGGTAACAGCACTTCTCTGCCCTCAGCCTCTAGAGGCACATTCTTTAAGCCTCTGTCTCAAAGAGTGAGCCCCCTGCACCCTCCTGAGTAACCAACTGCAGATGGTTCCCAGCAGCAGCCTGCCTGCAGCCCCAGCAGCATTACGGTGCCTGTAAGGGTTGGGGCTTTAAACTGCTGCAGCTTGTTGTACTGCCCAGTGCTGGAGAGGTGATCCGTGCAGCTGCATCTGGCAGAAACAAGCCAACAGCCTCACAAAGCTCCTCAGTTCAGCTGCCTGCCTCGCCAGAGACAGGCACAGCGTTTTGCTCCCCTGAAGGCTGGGAGAAGCGAAGTCAGCTCACGCTTTCTGCTGGTTTACAACACTTATTTGGGTTGCGTGTGCTTTTTTCTGTGTGTAAGGTTCAGTTCTTTAACTCGCTCTCGTTTGTCAGCGTTAAAAGGTAATGCTTCAGAAAAGAGGCACATGTTGCCTAAGGAGAGATGGGGAATTAGATTCAGTACTTGGACTGTCTCTGCAGGAAGGAAATTGGGAGAACCCGAGCTGTGACTGGGTTTTATTGAGCAGGAAGCATCTCTGTATTTTTTTGATGTTAATCAAGGGTTACTGCACATGTCCTTGTGGAAATGGAATCCTGAGCTTCCTCATGAACAAAGCAACCACCAAACAACAACGTGGGTACGAGGAGACTGAAACTTCACAGCAGCACATACCAGAAGGTTTCCAAGGAGCCTGCAGCATCACCAAGGGAGCACTCACCTCATCAAAGACAGCCCGAGTAACGTCACCACATCGCAGGCTTTCGTTGCTCACAGACAGCAAGTGAGCGGGATTGAATGGAGAAAACTGCATGCAGCTGACCGGGTCATTGTGTGCTGTGAAGACATGGGCTCCTTCTTCAGCCCTGCAGCTCTGAAACACAAGTGAGATCCAGTGGGCACGGGTGCTAATCACGGTGTTATTTCTATTCATTGCTGCAGCTTCCAAAGTAAAGCCTCTGTTTCCCAAAGGTTCTCCAGTCTGCTCCGGGTAACAGCAGTGGAGGATGCAGCAGGGTGCCCAGTGTGCAGGCAGACATGTAGTAGGTAGCGGGGATGGAGTGGCAGGACAAGGAGGAAGGGCTTTAAGCTGACAGAGGGGAGATCTGGTGCTACCCATTGGAATGGGGACCCATGAGCCTGCTGAAAGGATGCTCGAGGCTGTGCCCCATCCACACCCATTCCACAGCAAACGGCTCTGCAGGTGAAGAGCACACGAGCAACTCACCACGTTCCAGAGACCGATCTGCCCGCACCTGTCTCCAGCTGCCACCAAGATGATGCTTTCTGAAGGATGGATAGCTATGGAACACACTCGGTATTTCACCACCTTTTTAATGCTATCTTCACTAAGCACCATGCTGTTCAGGCTGTCCTGGTACCTAGACAACATCACAGTAACATCTGCTCAAGACGAGAAAGAAGAACAAGGCAATACCCAGCTTTAGCTGCTGTCCTCAGATTACCTTTTCATGTCACTTGTGAGCTTTTCAGTACCATGAGCTCTCACCTACAGACAGAAAGGAAGTATCAGAATTAGAGCCCAAGCTATGTCGCATTATCCAAAAATAACTCGCTATAACTGATAGTACCTCACTTATCCTCATCCACGTAGCCAATAGGTCATCTGCCAATTTGCTGTTCCCCACCTGATCTTCTGGAATCATTGGCAAAGGTCCGGCTGGCACCTGAGGCTGGAACGACATGAGGAATTTTCATCACTCAAAACAACCAGAACAGGGGGAATTGCTACTTCCCACACGCGAGACAGTCGGGAACACATCTCTGGGAACACAAGAAATAAACGTAAAGGAGTTTGTATCACATCTCATTAAAGAGGTAAGTAGAACTTCACTGAACGCAACAGCAAAGGGAATCTTCTGCCTGGGTTTTCCTCTCCTTCCTACACCCCAGCAAGGCTGGTGTCCAAGAACCGTGTGACAGATTCAGCTGGCCCCCTGGGGGACATCCTCCACTGAAGACGATGACTAAAGACCCTGGGGTGCCCCTGGGTCCAAGGTGGTGGCTCCCTCTCTCCCTGCACTCCAAATTCTTGCTTAATTCCGATCCTTTTCCCATCTGTCCTAGCTCTATCTTTTTATAATTATCATCTTTTCCTCTTTTTCTCATAACCCAACCGCCCACTGCGGTACCTGACCTCGGCCGGGTATTCAGTTCTCTCTGGGGATCACAAAGTACTTCCAACACTGGGATTTTATCCAGTCGGACCCTGACACCACCCAAACCTGCACTAGTTATTTCACCAGCATCGTGACTGACTTGCGGAGAGGACACCAAATCCTGCTATCCAGGATGCCTGAGGGGGAAGGAACTGACCTTTGACGATTGCCACCGCACAACATTGCACCTTCCCATTGCCCAGTGGTGCTTACGAGCTCAGCAATGACAAGTATTACCAGTCAGTTTCAGCAGCACTGGTTTTATACAGCTTCTGTGTCCAACCCTTCCCCATCTTACATATTCCTCTGCTTCAGGCTGGGCAGGCAGCTCTGACAGTGGAATTCCCAACGGATCGACTCTCTGTAAGCGCATGGATCTTCGAAGCACTGTTTCATCTTCTGCCTTCTTAGGCTTAGCTCTAGAGCAATGAGAACATTCCAAAGTCACACAGTTACAGAAATCCTCTGTTTCAGTAGGAGGCTCCAGAGCAGGTTCCAATGTGGAGCTCCAATATCCCGGCTCAGCCTGACCTGCCCCGTACTGATGTACTGCATGGGGCTGCAACTGCTTCTGCTCAGGGACAGCAGCAAACAAGATGCAATGCACAGGGATGTGCTGCTGCTTTATTTCACTTGTAATACACCCAGCCACAGTCACTCCTCTTCCCAGCCCTCCTCATTTATAATTCATCCTCCCATTCACTGACCCAGTCACCTTTTCCCACTTTCTTCCATCATGTATCTTATTCTTTATTTGGACATGAGCTCATTGTCCTGCTTTGCCTGGCACTGCTTCGGCCCTGCCAAATGCCTTTCCTTTGACAGCAGCCAGTTACCCCATCCCTTGCACCTAGCTCTCCCCCTCTCTTTCCCACACCTTCTCCCATCATTCACAAAACCCCCATTTTCTGTAATTTGACAGAAAAGATAGTGTCGTCTTCTCCCCAAAGGGCGGCAGAGGAGAGGCACTACCCGGAGGAGCTGCTGTTCATCAACTCGGACAGCTCAGGATCGTTAGTCATTCAGATTTAGCTTTACAGAGAGGCTCCTCACCGGCTCTCTCTCTTTGCAGCATCAGGTCCGTGCAGATGGAAGTGCTGAAGCAGTTAACACACAATGAAGGAACAGGCATACAAGTCTCATAAACAGTTATTTTACCTTTTGGTGGGGTGAGACTGTTTCTTATTTGCCATCTGTTGAAGCCTTGCAGCTGTCTTCAAGAGAATAGAAAAGAAAGCTTTTAACAAGCATAAAGGATGAACCTGTCTGAAATACAACCCAACTGCTGCATCACTGCAAAACCATCGTCCTGCTGCACAACGTGTCCAGAGGAGGCCACGGAGCTGCTGCGAGGGCTGGAGCAGCTCTGCTCTGGAGCCAGGCTGAGAGAGCTGGGCTGGGGCAGCCTGGACAAGAGAAGGCTCCTGAAGGGGAGACCTGAGAGCAGCTCCAGTGCCTAAAGGGGCTGCAGGGAACCTGGAGAGGGGCTTGGGACAAGGGCCTGTAGGGACAGGCCAAGGGGAATGGCTTGAACCTGCCCGAGGGGAGACTGAGCTGAGCTCTTAGGCAGAAGCTCTTCCCTGTGAGGTTGCTGAGGCGCTGGCACAGGGTGCCCAGAGAAGCTGTGGCTGCCCATCCCTGGCAGTGCTCAAGGCCAGGTTGGATGGGGCTCTGTGACCACAGGCACTGTGTCCGGTACAAGCACCCCATGAGCAGAGTGCTCAGAGTTTAACCTCCTATCGTATCCGGTCAGGACAGCCCTGATGTCCCAGGACATTTCCACGGCTCTCCTCACACACCACTGCTAGGGAAGGGCTTCACGGCGAGGGGGATGCCAGTGCCACCACCACACTTGGAGAGCACATTCAGACACCGCTTGGAATCTGCACAAACCTCGTGCAGCTGCAGAGCAGCGAAGAACTTGGCATTTTCGGTGATGTTCTTCAGCCGTTTCCTCTCGTAAGCCGACAGCTCAAAGTCCCCATTCTACAAAAAGAAAAGCCCATTGCTCCTCATCGTACGGTGACACAGTGCGAGAGACGTCCCAGCCTCCTGGGGAGCGAGTCTCTGAGTTACTGTCTACCCGTGCAAACTGGGCTGATCCCACTCCCACACCTCATCTCCTCCACAGAGCAACTCGCTTGCGTTACAGAACTGGTCCCCCAGCACCAGTGCTGCAAAAAGGGCAGTTCCTCAAAACCCTGCCAGAACAAACCCAGCTGTGACTCAATAGACAAACCCACAGCAACCGCTGCACACAGAGGGAAGGCAGCCCAAGCCCATTCTTACGTTCCATAGGGGAGATGATGGGCTTGAGAATTTGAGCGGATGATTTAAATATAAATGAACATTGACAAATATCGTCCCTTGTGACTGCATCCACCTGTAAACACGCCCGGAGAAGAGAAGGCTCCTGAAGGGGAGACCTGAGAGCAGCTCCAGTGCCTAAAGGGGCTGCAGGGAACCTGGAGAGGGGCTTGGGACAAGGGCCTGTAGGGACGGGCCAAGGGGAATGGCTTGAACCTGCCCGAGGGGAGCCTGAGCTGAGCTCTTAGGCAGAAGCTCTTCCCTGTGAGGGTGCTGAGGCGCTGGCACAGGGTGCCCAGAGAAGCTGTGGCTGCCCCATCCCTGGCAGTGCTCAAGGCCAGGTTGGACACAGGGGCTTGGAGCAAGCTGCTCCAGTGGAAGGGGTCCCTGCCCTGGCAGGGGCTGGCGCTGGAGCAGCTTTCGGGTCCCCTCAACCCGAACGGTCCCGCGGTCCCGCAGCACTCACCTCGGCGGCGTCCCCCGCGTCGCTCCCGTCGCTCTCCTCATCCCAGGCGCTGCCGCTGCCGCTGCCGGCGGGGAGGGAGCCGGGCGCCGCTTGCCGCGGGCTGCGCTGCAGGCGCAGCCTCTTCCCGGCCGCGGCCCCGCCGTACGCGCCCAGGAGCCGCTTCTGGGGCAGCAGCCGCCGGCCCGCGACGGCGAGAGGCGTGAGCAGCACCCGCAGCTCCCGCCCCGCGCCCGCCCCGCGCCCGCCCGGCTCCGCGCTCGGCGGCGGCTCCGCGGGCCCGGTCGGGGTGGACTCCTGGGGGGGAAGCGGCGGTCGGCGGGGGCCGGGACCCGACCCCCCCCCCCCCCCCGCCCCGGGCCTGCCCCGCACGGGCCCGCCCCGCCCCTGCCGCCCGCTCCGCGCAGCCCCGGCCCCGCCGCCCCCCGGCCCCGCTCCCCGCTCCCCCCGGCCCGCACCTGCATCCGCTGCCGGGAGCGCGGCGACGGCTCCGCGGGCGGCAGCGAGGCGGGCGGCGGCAGCGCCATGGCGGCGGCGGCGGGGGGCGGAGCGGCTCCTTCCCGCCAGGGGCGGCCCGCGGCGGGGCGGGGCCTGAGCCGGGCCCTGCGGCCGGGGGCGCCCCGCGGTACCGGGCGCTGGGACGGGAGGGCCCGGAGCGGGCCCGGAGCGGAGGCGGGGCCCCGAGTCCAGCGGCAGCCGCGGGGCCCGGGCCCTGGCTCCGGGAGCGCCGGCGGGGCCGGGAGGGAGCAGCCCTGGGGAGCGCGGCTCGGGAGCCCCTGCGGCCCTGACCCGGCGCTGGGGCAGCGGCGCAGGGGTTGCAGCGCAGGGGCAGCGGCGCAGGGGAGCTGGAGCTGGAGCCGGCGGGGCCGGCGCAGGGCCCCGGCGCTGCGGAGGGAGAAGCCCGGGGGCAGCAGCACGGGCGGGTTTGTGCGTGTGCTCCAGCACCGCCGCCGAGGGCGCGGGCAGCTGCCTCCCAGGGCGCGCTTACACCCGAGCGCTGGGTTCCAGAGCCCATGAGAGCGCTCTTGCTTTCCGGCAGGAAGCAAGGTCTCAGTGAGCGTCCGAGTTTAAAAACGTTTATTTGACAGGTTTGCCCCTGACACATACACAAATTCACAAAGGAAACAACAGTTTAACAGCGCTTACACCCGGGGCTGCTCTTGCTCAGCCGTTACAGCACCACATACGAGGGCTGCAGGAAGGGTCTGGTTTTGGGCTTGGGCAGTGCCATGAAGCCCAGCTTTCCAGCCGCTCCCTGCGTGGCGCTGAGGCCCTGCCACGATGCGCTGCTGCTGGAGGGGGCCGGAGCCTTGGAGCTGGGCGGCCTCTTGGTCCTTCTGTACTTGCTGTAGCCACTGCAGAACGGAGAGAGCAGGGCCATGCGTCAGGTCCGCTTTACCTGCCCCCTTCCCTGCACCCCTGCTGTACTCATAGACCCCACCCCTAGATTTTCTAGAAGGCTCTTTGGTTAGTTCCTTACCGTGCAAGGCAGGCTATGAGCACAGCAACCCTTCAGAAGGCACGACTGATAACCCCAGAGAAGAGCTTACTGCCCAACTTTTCTAATATCCCCCGTTTACGAAAGAGGGCAGAATTTGTCCCAGCTGCTGCTCCTTTTTCAGTTGTTCCCTTTCAGCACTGATTAATCATCGTGTTTTGATCATGAACCTTCAGCACAAGCTGCTGCTACTTGAGTTACCAGAGTAATAACAACACTGACTGCTAAAAACAAGGTGACTACTCAAAGGATGATCACCCTGCAGTAGCTCAGTGGTGGCTCTGCCCTAGAAGCTCGAGACTAACCAGACTCCTGGATCCGAATGTTATGCTCCCGATGCAGGCACAATTGTGAAGTACAATCGGAGGGAGAACTGGAATTAACAAGGGACTGGGAACTAAAGGTAGAATATTCCATCAAATCCTTTAAGCTTTCTCTGCGTTTCCAAGCTCAGAATGCAGTCAGGCTGCTAAGAATGGCTATGGCAGCATGCTGAAATTCAGTGCCACTACATAGCTTGCGGCAGGCAAGTGAGAAACAAAGGACAAGCGTTAATATCCTCCTCACCAGGAGCTTTTTAAACAAAAAATGATAGAAAAACCAAAGCAGAGGAGTTGGTACCAGGCACCTGGAGAATTCCAATGCTATCCTTAAAGCCTACACTCCTGAAAACGCCATAGGGAAAACCAGTACAACTCGGATCATCATCCTGCTGTTCTGGGCAAACAACAGTTACCGATGACCACAAGCAACGTACCCTCTGTGCTGGAACTGCTGGCCACCACCGTTACTTGTCTTTTTCCGCTTGGAGTCTCTGAAGTTTGGTGGCCTTTTCCTTTTCCTTCTTTGGTTTGTGTTATTGCAAAAATAGCTTGAGGTTGTTCCTTCATCTGCCTCTTCATCACTCCCTTGTGTGCCAGCACTTCCCGGACCCGTATCCACACTTTGGCCAGCAGCATCTTCTACAGATATGAGTTAAAATGAAATCAAGATATTGCCTGGGCCAGTCATGCACTGGCTGCACCAAAACGCCTGTCCTTGCTGTTCACAGCTCCTCTGCACTGTGTAACAGTGTTTAGATCCCAGTAACTAACAGGTTAAGAGCAGAGCAGTAAGCTTGGCTCCCATGTCCCATTCTTAGTCTTTAAGAGATAGGCTGAATTTAACTAGTGAGAGGATAGCAAAGACCTTTGTATGCTCTGAAAGTATGCAATTGCTCCCTTTTTGTCATTACTAAACTGTAAGAATGAGTTTCGTTCTAGTAAGAGTTAGTTGGTTGTACTTAAAACCAGATAACTTTCGAGAGAAACTTCTGATAGAGGAGAAGGGTACTCAGCAGGGAAGCCCACATTAGGTACAAGGCATACTAAACCTGGTGTGGTCCATTCCGAGTACTTCTCCATCACTTTCATTATCTCTGCACCATATTTTTCCAGCTTGTCTTCTGTGACACCATCAATCTGCAGTAAAACCTCCGCATCCGAAGACAAGGATTCTGCAAGGTAACAAGGTACCAATTAGACCCATCAAACACACTTGGTTTTTAAAGAGATCAGGGTGGAGGAAATGAACTCCTCTGAGTGCCACCCTGCGCATGAAGTGCTCCAGGAAGGAAGCCTTTATTCTAGCAGATTTCTAGGTGCTTAGCACAAAAACTACTCCAACAGTTTTCTCCCCAGTGCTGCAAGGTTTGCACTGCAGGACATTCACTTGGTTCTTCTCCAGCAGTGCTGCTGCAGCTCCAGGAACCTGCTCTGTACCAGCTGCTCCCCAGGGCTCATCCGGCTGCATTACATACCCCTGAACCTGCTTTCGCTAAGGTGAGGAAGGCAGGTTTCCTGTCACACACAGCTGCCAGCAGGGGCCCCAGGCACCGAGGAGCTCACATTACTGACATTACCTGCGATTTTCTTCAGCGTCGAAGTACTGAAAATGTTGAAGTAATGCACATCAAAGACCTTCCCAAGCGTTTTGCAGGTGTCTGTGAGCTCACTGAGGCACTTCTTGACCATCTCTTCCCGCTGGGACATCTTTGCCAGGGAGGCCCTTTGCTTTCTGATGGCACTGGCACTTTCTGTTTCATGGAACTCCACCTGCCAAAGGAAGCCAATCGATCACCTCTGCCTGGGGAGTTACTGCAGAGCCATCATTAGAAGAGTGACTGATAACACAGGAATACAAAGGGAACATGGTAACAAGGAAACCAAAAGTGCTCTTTGATGAACCAAACACAGCCGTTTACCCACATTTTAAACTATCTTTTATAAGCTATTCAACTGTCCCCAAGTTTCTTCTGCAAAGGACTAGCAGGGTACACACAGCACAGGCATGAGACCCCGAGGAGCCAGCTCTCAGCTAGCTTTAGACTGAGGTCATTAGGCATAATGCTGAGGGCTCTCCTCCAAGCACAGCACCAATGCAGAGGAGACACTGCCTCAGGCAGTTCTGGGACTGGTTCCATGACCTTCTTCAAGTGCATTTTCCATCACTGCTCACCAGTGACTAGGAAAAAATAGAGCAGAAAATGCAGAGGGCAGCACTGCTCCTGCTCTTCTTAGGCAGCTTTTCTGTGTGGTCAAAGCTCTCCTTTCTTGTCAACTGGAATCAAGATGGATGGGGAGACAAGAGAAAGATTTAATCCTCTCCAATGCTCTCCAACTCACCTTTTGCCTCACATTACTATTAGAATGCTGGACTAGAAACTGTGCTTGCTGGATTCTGTTCCCTGCATCTGCTGAAGATCAGTTCTGTACTTCAGCTGGCAGGCAAACCATGTCTGAACTATCCTGGGCTGTGTGCTGCATAAAAACTAGCACACTCCTTCAAATGATGCATTAAAGAAACTAAATCCTCTTACTCACCTGTAGTGATCCATCTAGCACAGCCTGAGCTTTCTCTCCCAGCACTACATAGGCCACGGCTTGGTCATTAGCTGTGATATACAGATCTTCATCCAGAATCTTGTCCAGGACCAGTTTTCTAAACAGCCTTTCCACATTATGCCTTGAATAGGCAGCTCCCTTCCCAAATATTCCAGACTGAATCTTCGCACTTGCTGTACCTGTGTGACAAAGATCCCAGGATCAGCCTGCAATTGGGAAGCCTACGTGTGGACGTACGTGTTTACAGATGCACCCGTGGAAGATTCCCAAGGGTATTCCATAGCCTGTGCACATAGAAAACCGCATTTAAGCACCAGAAACTCTGAGCACCATCAGGAAACTAACATGATCACTATAGCAACTGAAATGGGTTAAAGCTTTAGTCTCAGTTATTTTGGATCATTTACCAGCAAGAGATTCCTGGAAAGAATAATTCTGCAAAACAGATCTTCCTTTAACCCACTGCTGGCATTGCACAGCCTCCCGATGCCTCGGCAGGGATCCTGCACCGAGTCTCTTTAGGAGCTGTTTCTGGAAGAGCAGCACTTACCTAGGAAAATGTCTACCATCATGTTCAAGGTGTATCTCCCAGAACCTGTGTTTCTCTTTCCATTTGCTCGTCCCTTTTGTCCACAATGCTCTCGTACAAATCTTATAATGCTCTTCACTTCATCTGTTACATTCCTTGATTTGTAATCCTATTAAAATAGACTGGATTAGGAACCACGTTAGGTGGTTCTGACCTAACACAGTCATTCCTGACAACTTGGGCTTCTGTTACTGAGCTTCTTCTAGGCATGAATTCATTTTGTTCCAAGCTGAGAAACAGTGATTTTCTACACCTACAGTGATACCAGATAGTCACAGGGATTCTGGGTTTGATCATACTCTGGAAGATGCAGGAATACACACCACCAGATTGTAAATAACCTCTGAGGTGTTAATTCTATAGAGAGAGCTGCAAGGCTGCAGCTGAACACTGGTAACCTAGGTAATTCATTCGAAAGCATTCCTGTAATCATTCTATTGCCATGCACCAGACCTTACACTTCCAATATAGATTAAAATGAGAAGACTGGATCGAAAATGCACTATTCTAGTCGACCTTGTTAGAATCACGGCCACGTAAGGTGATGCTTCAAACACAGGACTGAAGCAACTTCATCAACTGGTCTGGTTTATAGACCACTGTTCCTTCCCTGTCTGCTCCCACAGCTCTCTTCATTTCTACTCCTGCTCGTGCCACTAACAAGTCTGCTTCAGTCCTTGGCACATAAACCCTAATCTTTGGGCCACCTCGAGCAGTGCACTCCTCCTAACCTGGCACTTGTGCTACTCTGGCAGCACAAAGCTGCCCTGAAAACATCAGAGCAGGCGGTTGAGGGATTTCCCCATAGCCATTATAGCATTAGCTCTGCCTCCTGTAAGCACTGCAGCCAAGAAAATCAACCCGAGGAACATCCTTGCACCTCACTAGTACTCTGACAGAAATAACATCGTAAGCCCATGGATAGTCTACTATCTGTGCAGTAGATCATCCACTCTGTAATTCTATTCTAGGTTAAACTCTGGAAATAACTTGGAACATCACAAAAATAGAAGGCATCTTCCCGGATTTTCTCCATTCGCCTTCCCAAATGTCATGTAACCAGTTTTTAACACAGCTAAATGCAAAACCAGTTTAACACCACTATAAATAGGAGCTATGATTTTTACCTTCTTCCTACTGCAGTTATCACAGATTACTTCTGGGTGATCTTTACAGAAGGTGGGATTAAAATCAGTTTCCCCAAAGTAGGCCAAAAGCTGGATTCTCCGGCAGTCCACCACATTCTCACAGTAGTGAACCATGCTGTACAGGTTGTTGAAGTGGGTCTGCCTCGTGTGGCTGTTCCCATCTTTCTCCACTGAAATGCAATAAATGCAGTTATATTTGTTCTATCTGCACCCCTTCATTTTTATATATTATCAGATAGACAAAACACAATATTCTTTTTTGCTTAAAAAAGATATGTTAGACCAGAACTAACCTAGAGCAGATTTTACCTCTAAGGTGTAAAGAATGAAGAAGGGAAATAAGACCAGAATGGCAAGAATCAAGAGATGGATACGTATGAAACAAAACAGTTTTGACTAAAACTAAGTACAAGTGACAAGTTTTTCGTTACAGGACACCAGCCAGGTAAAGATGCAGGGCTCTCCCCTCTGTGCAACTCTACACATGGTGCTTGTAAATGAGGAAATAACAGGGTCTAAAAGGAACCAGTGACTGACTTCTTCAGCATTGTGTCCATTAGGTTACAGCCAGAACTCACTCAGGATTAGCCTCCGCAGTCTGGTAACGTCGCTGTAGCTGTAGAAGAGGACACAGTGGGACATCTCCCCATCCCGCCCAGCTCTGCCAGACTCCTGGTAGTAACCTTCTATGGATTTAGGAAGAGAGGCATGGATAACATAGCGTACGTCAGGCTTGTCGATTCCCATCCCAAAGGCAATTGTTGCACATATAACCTAGGAAGGACATATACTGTTACACAGTTTTGAAGTTACTCATGCAGCACTCCACACCAAAACCAGACAAAATGGTGCAGAACCCAGAATGCCAGTTCTAACACTCTAAGATGAATACGAAACAGCAAAACCACCTCTCCTTTCAGAGAGCTACTCCAGGCAAAGGGAAAACTCCACATTTGAGTCTCAATATGCGATCCAGCAGCATGCCTAGAGGTGTTTCAGGAGCCTGGTGCTGCTCAGTTCCTCCCTCCTGGAGGATCACACCTCTGTGCAGTGCTGCAGCCTTTGACTTGTAGAACTCCCAGCACAAAGACAGCTGATGTGTCCTGGCAGATCCACTCGGATCAGCTTTTTCATACTGCATCCCATTTGGCACTGACATTACCCAGCTTCACTTTCATTTCCTAGGCCAGGAGGCACAGAAGTGCTCTGAATTCTATTGCTTTTTTACCTGGCATCCCTCTTGATTAATCCACTTCCTCTGCACAAGGTCTCTGTTGGAGTCGGTGAGGCCAGCATGATAGGCCAGTGCAGCCAGACCCTCCTTCTGCAGAGTGGCCGCTGTGGTGTCACACTCGTGTCGGGAAAGGCAATAAATTATCCCAGAGTCATCTGCAAACACATAAAATGAGTGCTACTGCACAGCTTCACTCCCTTTCACTTGCTTAACAGTCATACCTGGCAAGCAAATACTTCTATTCCAGTAGGGATAGGTTGGCAAGCGTAATGCAAGAACTGCTTAATAAAGTAATTTTATTAGTATCAGATGCCTGTGTTAGTTTCTTCTCACCCAATTTCCTGGTTGTTGAATCAAGAAAAGTTTTCCTGCTCGGTACTGAGCAATCTTGGGATTTAAAACACATCAATCAAGAGCTAGAGCAGCTTAGGCAACGATGCACTAAGTTACAACACCAGAGAAGCTGTGAAGGGAGGTGGGTGCAGTCAATCCAGCAGCAGGAGCTGCAGGACCCCAAAAGGGAGCCTAGAAAGATTGGAATCTCTGAAGGTATCTTCAAGGGGAACCACAGATAAGCAGACCAGCAGAATTAAGCAGTTAAACAGTGTGACATGAGATGACCTTTCTGTGCTGAAGACAATGCTAAAAGATCTGGCAAACTCCAGAAATATTACTCAAGGCATTACTAGAATTCACTTTTCCATCTTAACATGAACTCTTGTCTTTAGGATGCTCATAAATCCAAATCCCATTAGCACTACTGTCATTCTTCCTCCAACTTGGCTTCCTTGTAAATACACAAATTGCTTACAGAAAGGCACACGTTTGGGGATTTTACAGCATCAGGAAAGCTTTTCCTGCCTTGAAGAACAGTTCATCAGTTCCCTGCAAGCACACTGTGCTGCTCAGTACTCACGTGGATGATATTTCTTAATCCATTCCAAGCAATCCATTGCCACCTTCTTTGGCTTCTTGGGCAATACATCATATTTCAAGTTATGCCTGTTGAAGCTCATTGTAAACCTAAAACACAACAGTTCATGGGTGCTCATCGGCCCTCTGGGTGCAGCAATCCTTTCAACAAGCAAGGTACTGGTTGGAACATCCCAAATCCAACTTACTACTGCTTGTTCTGCACTGTCTGCAAAGAAATTATGGTCCCACTATGCGCACAGAGATTGACATTGCCCATACTTCGGGGCTAAAATTCCTGGTTTTTTCTCATGGCTGTGAAAACCACAGCTACATGGCACTGTGGAGAGGAGGAAACACCCATAAACCAAACACACACATGGTGATTTGTCTTGCCTTCATTTCCCTCTTGAGTAATAGCAGCATCCACATTTGACTGACCAGATCTGCAGGATGCAGCATCACCTCCCCCTTTACCCTAAACTACACAATAAACTCCACAAACCAGAGTGCTTTATTTTCCCATCGTGTACCATGAAAACATCACAATGCCTCCAGGCCCAGCGGAACCTCATTATCTCCATTACTGCCAATGCTAATTAAAAAACACTTCAGTGCTTGCCGTTTTCCACGAAAAACACCCTAAAATACAACCTGCACATTTTGTCAGTGACACAGAAAATTTCATGAGGTTATTTTCTATTAAACACCTTCCTTAGTCATGCAAGGAAGAGTCTGGCAAGTTGCCTCCTTCTTCCTTTAACATTTTGGGTATAACTCACATTCAGTTCTATACACACAATCATCGGTACAACTGCTTCAGAGTTTCAGATGGGCCTGTGATGCTTTTCTTGCTTTATTAGGTTTTCTACTCAACATTTCTCTGGCACAAATAGCTGCAGGAACCTGCTGAGCAACTTACACTTGTGGCTTTAGCATCTCGAGCTGATTCTGGATATCCTTCTGCACTCTGGGGTTGGCAGTGGCAGTAAGGGCCATCATGGGAACAGCGCGAAACTTCTTACGGAGCATGTTCAGTCTCTTGTAGTCTGGTCGAAAGTCGTGACCCCACTTAAAAACAGAATTCGAGTGTAACTCGGTTGGATGCTCCAGGTGAGCCTTTTGCCCCCTTACAAACCAAGCCAAGGTTCTTACCTGGCTGACACAGTGGGCCTCGTCGATGACAAACCGTGCTAGGAGCTTCCTGTTGTAGAGGTTCTCCAGGGCTGACATCAGCCGGCTGCTTGCACAGACCTAGGTCCACATCCACCAGTGGCATTAGAGAGCAAACAGAGGGAGCAAAGTGTCCCCCCACCTGACTAGGAACACAGAAACAACTGCTCTGTGCAGCAAAGTTAATCCTGACTCCACATGTGAAGCCTGAAGGCATAAGGAAGATGGAATGAGCTTCATTTTAATTAGCAGTGATGCAGCTGGTTTGGGATTATGCAAGGTTCTGGGACCATCTACCCAGAGGTCCTACAATCCGAGTAAATTTAAATGGCGTATGTCACAAAACATAGGGAAAGACAATACTGAGGAAAGAAACGCAATCAGCACACTGAACAGTCCCCTCACACAAAGCTCTTGTAGGGTAACACGGTTTTAAACACAGCATATAATTAAGTACAAGGCAGTCTTTTGACAACCACACATTACCTTGACAGTTACATATATTTTCCTTGTACTGTTCTACTCATAGTAGTTTAGATTCTAACAGCTACTTGGCAGCAGTTAGCCACTAATGTGCAGCAGGATGCACCGAAACGGACGGGCATGGAGGGTTGTTTTAAGAATTTAGATTTTACAGACATACTCAGTTCTCATTCTTGGTTTATCACTGATTGAGATGAGTTACATCTGCACAGCCTCTTACTGAACTACCAAACAATGTGGAACAGCTTTTCCCCCCAGAAGCCCACTCTAAGGTCAGTGCTTCCCTTTGAATGCTTCACAGCAACCCCTCCTCTTGCTGCTTCCACCAGTCTACAGTTCCCATTGAATACAAACCTTCTCAGGGGTGACATACAGGAGCTTTATGACAGGATCTTTTTTTGACAATTGCATGTATATTTGTGAGGCATCAGCATCTGTTCTATCACCAGTCAGGTATGTTGCAGCAATCTAGATTGAAAAATTATATCAAGTTTGAATAGCTGCAAAAGAACTTCCAAAACCATCCCTACATCTACTTATAAACCTCTGCAGTTTTGTCCTAAAATGTATTATCTACCTTTGGTTCCCTGGTCTGTCAACCTCAGTAATACCCTAAGGATGAAAAAGACACTTCACCAAGACAAAATACAACTAAATACAACACTCAGAGCCTAAAAATTGGGCATCTGTACTTCAAAACTAAGCTTCAATAACAAATACACATGAGCATCAGTAAATTTAGCAGTTAGACTGCCAAGATATTCTAGTTCATCCAATTTAGATCTTGCCAGACAACCTTGTGTGCCTTTCACAGTCCCCATCTAACCAATTTTTGCAGTTCATATTTGAAATCATGATAAGATTTGCTGTAAAAATTCAGATTTCCAATGCACTTACGTGCTCTTTAACTAAATAAAACTCAACTTACATCTAAAGTCTTCAGCTTCTGAACCTGGTCTATTATCAGCGACCTCAGTGGAGAGATAACAATAGTGACTCCAGCAGAGACACACGCTGGTAACTGGTAGCACAAGCTTTTACCACCACCTGTGAGGATTAAACAGAGCACAAGAAGTGCTAGATACCCAGAGGAAAGTGAGGGAGTGTGGGGAAGAGGAGGAATTGAGGAGACCTATTTCTTACTTTCCATTTTACAGCACTTTCAGAAACAATAAACTTTTACCAATGACTGCCTCTAATGGGGTACCGGTAGGATAAGGAAGAACTATCATGTGAAATACTCTGGAAGGCAGAAATTCAATCACCTCAATCAAAACACCACAGCACACAGTGTTCCAGAAATCCTGCTGCCCCAGAATTCCAGGAGCACAACGTATCACCGCAAAGGCACAGAGAAAGGTTTGTCACAGGCCTTGCAAAAGGAGCTCCTGGTCCTTATTTCCCAAGTGTGTGCATGCTGTGTGATGTCTGGAGGTACGTACCAGTGGGCATTAAGATGAAACAGTCTTCACCCAGAAGAGCAGCGTTGATGGCCTCCAGCTGGTTTGTCCTGAAGCAGTGCAGCCCAAACTTCTTGTGAAATACAGTCATCATTTCCTCAGAATGGGAAAATTTCAGACCCCTGAAACGCTCCAGTGCAGGGTTAACAACTGCTGGAGCTACAGACCAAGAAAATGCCCTTAGAGTAAGTCACAATATCGGGTTGTGTCCCTCTTGTAACATAGAACTGCTCCACTGGGAGGGGATGAGGCGCTGGCACAGGGTGCCCAGAGAGGCTCTGGCTGCTCCATCCCTGGCAGTGCTCAAGGCCAGGTTGGGCAGAGGGGCTTGGAGAAGCTGCTCCAGTAGAAGGTGTCTCTGCCTGTGGCAGGGGTTGGAGCTGGAGGAGCTTTAAGGCTCCTTTCAACCCAAACCATCCTTTGGTAACAGACAACTTTGCCACCACTTCCACCCTTAAAACCTTTTAAACTCAAATCATGACTTCCTAAGAAGTGGATACCCAAGGGTAGGTGCCAGCTGGATAAGTGACAGAGAAGCTGGTAAAATGAGTTAATGTTTTCACCTCCCTTTTACCAACCCACCCCTGCAGTAACCACAAGTAACACTGACCCACCCCTGTCCCCCAGGGGGCTCAGGCTGCCTTCAGCAAGTGCCCATTTTTGAACATTTTGCATAAGCACCTAAAGCTGTTGTACAGCCCTGAATGAACAACTGCAGCATCGTTCCTTAGTTAGAATACAGGAACGTGCTAGTTTCCAGTTTCAGCAGCTTCACCTTCCCAGCAGCCTGCAACCTGCATGGCCAATGGGTATTCAAGAAGTTTGGCCTCACTTGGAGGCAAAAAACCCCACAGAGAAGATGACTTTGCAAAAAGAAACCAAGAGAAATGTCCACAGAAACAAAAGGCATCGATGTAACCTACAGGAAGTTACTTGGCCTTAGTAAATCAAGGGCATTCAGATCCAAAAAGAGAAAGAAAGTCACGCCAATACACATAACCTACCTGAACAGTTCTTTGTTGTCATCAAGGAGCTTGACTTGGAAGCAGCAGGATTTGACACAACAGCAGATCCCTTGGCCTTGGACATTATCTTTGAGAGCAGCGATTTGGCAGGTGGCCCTTCCCTGATGGGCTGGTACAAGGGTGTGGACTGCCCCTCTGGTGCCGAAATATCCACCACGTCCTCCCAGCCCTCATCAAAGTCATCGATATCAAAGGGGTCCAGGTCAAAGTCAGCATCATTTATACCTGAAGTGTTTTCTGCAGGAATGCCAATGGGAGCCTTGCTCTGCCCTTTCAGAGCTGTGCTTGCAAGAGGCCTCTGCAGCAGAGGGTGGATTTCGCTGTTCCTCGCCCCGTAGAGGGTCGCCTCAGGATGGAGGCTGAGGGAAGCTCCCTCTGCACCATTCACCTTGGAGGAAGACAGTGCCGTGGTGATCTCCTCAACACTTTGCTTTGAAGCACAAGAGGCATCCAAGGTTTGATTTTTGGGGGTAGAAAACTTGCTTGAATGAGCAGAACCCAGCAGCAGGGATGGGGGGTTTGTGGCTCTGGGAGAGTTTCTGCCAGAACTGAAGCTCCAGCTGGGGCCAGGACATGGTGCAGCACCAGGACATGTGGGAGGCCCCCGCTCCACAGGCGCCTGCCAGGCTCTGGGGAAGCTGCTGTTGAAGCTACTTTTGTTCAAAGCAACAGAACTAGCGAGCAGTTTTCTCCTGGGAGAGATGTCAAGGGAAGGGAGAGAAAAGGAGATATTTAGTCACAAGCGATGCCTCATCGAGTTCTACAACATAAACAGTTTTGTCTCTCTTCTATTCAAAATATTACCATATGATGGCTACTTTGGATTTTGTGCCTCTCTATTTTAAAAACATTTCAAGCAAATCCAGAGAAGAGAAAATAACACCAGAGCTCAGGTGAGCAAACTAATTATAAGATTACTACATCTCCTCTGCAGGTGTAAAAGGAAAGAAATCCCCAAAGCAAGGCGCTGACCAGGCAGGATAGAGCACTGAAAATCACAATCCTTTGAGGCACAGACCTGAAGTTAATAAAGCAAAAATATGCTCGAACCAGACTATGGGTTTCTATACTTTCTAACAACTGTGTCTGACTGTGGTAATAAGGGGAAATAGAATAAATTCGTTCTACTGAGAATGCTCAGAAAAAGCACATATTTGCAGTCCAGTAAAAACCACAATCTTGGTTTTTATATAAAATAACAATATTTTATCTACGTGTTGTGTCATCAGATGCTGCAGAAGTTAAAGCAGCAGATGCAGTATCAATAACCAGGTAGACAGGTGACAAGCACAGGGATATTAGGAGGAGTCAATCGCTGTAGCCAGTGACAGTGAGTCTCAGAGAGAGGATATTACATTAATGTATCTGGTTACGAGAGCACCAAGCAGGTTCCGTCACCTCACTGCTGCTCCGGAAGCAGTGGTGCAGGTCACCTCCAGAGAAGGGGTACAGCACACCCCCTGCTCAGACTGGACATGGAAGCAGCTCCTCTCTTCCAGCAGAACATGGACACTGACAACACTTCAGCACGTTGGGGTATGTTTTTCCCTTCATTCTCTCAGTGATTTGAAGCCTTTCAGAACTCCTGCCCTGTGGTCGGTGCGCTGGGGACACCTACAGGCAGCCACCGCTGAGCACCCAGCAGCTCAAGCTCACTGAAGCCTACCTGAGGTCTCGCTGCTGGAGAAGGTCTTTAGCACACGACAGAGACTTGAGCTCATGGAGTGGAATGGTCTCTACCAGCTTACAGATCTCCTCCATGACACCGTAGAGCTGCTGCTCCAGAGGCAAGCCTTCATCTGCTGGATGGAGGGATTTCAGCAGACAGTAATACTCCAATATGTAATAAGGTGATGCACCCTCCCAAAAGACAGTAAATTGCAATAAATGAGTCTAAGTAATTCCAATTTTTAGAGACCATTTGCATACAGGAACCATTTCTGTGTTCATGAACCCACTTCATCTACACATCTTTGCCTTTGCATTATCCGCCTATATTTGTTTTCCAACCTTGCCACAGCTCTTTCAAACTTACTTCCAAAAGAAATGACACAGCACAGACAGGAGCACAGTCAGGTACAAACCACCCCCAAAATCTAGGACACAGAATTCCAAAGGTTTCACGTACCTGCATCCTCCACCCCAGGATCCCTCCCAGCAGCAGGCTGTGTTGTGGCAGCAGACCCAGGCTTGGCTGCAATGCTGCCCGCTGTGGATCTTCCATCAGTGGGAGACTCTTTGCAAACACTACTTAGATCAAAAGGAGAAGTCACTAAAGTACAGGTATCTGTTATCAAGGCATTGCCATGAGAGAAGTTTACCATTTAGAATAACAGCACTGAAGATGAGAGAAAAGACCAAGACCTTTCTGAAGCCGCAGTTAACCCCTAGTTAAAACCCAAGCACCTGAGCAGTGTCACCGATCTGTGTGACGCTTCGGTAATGGTTTTCCCCTCCCACTGCAAAAGGAAAAACAAGTCTTGTTTTTCCTGAAACAAAACCACCTTAAATATTGGCTGAAAAGAGAAGTATTTCATAAGCCATTCACAGACACGACCAGCTCAGCCGGTGACTCTTCCACAAGCACTACTTTCATGCCCTTTTTGGTGCTTTTAAAACCACCCCACAGACAGCTTTACCCAGGAGCTTTGTTTCACCTGAAGCTCTTCACAGAAGGCGAGAAGCTCGGCAGCTCTTCCTCAGGGGAGGGGGGAACCACGTCCAGGTCATCGTCCTCCCCGAGCTCAGCACCTGTGAGCGCCGCGAGCTCGGCCTCATCCAGCTCAGGGGGGCTGTTCTCATCGCTGCTTGGCTTCTGGCTGCCTTCACGTGTACCAGCAGGAGCTGAAAGTGCAGTAATATTGCTGGGTAACAGAGTGCACTCGTTCTGGTATGGACAAAAATGCAGCTGAACAGAGAAAGAGTAACAACCAAGCATAAAGCGATTTTATGTCTCTTGCATGACTTTTAAAAGTGCTTTTCTTCCTATAACGAGTCTCTGATGTGGAGATGATCACTGTTCACTTCTGGAATGCCATACAGGAAGTCTTGAAAATCCAGCCCTGCCGCAGGCCCGGCTGCACAGAGCACACACCGCAGCCCTGCACAGAGCGCACACACGGCAGCCCTGCCCCGGCTGCACAGAGCGCACACACCGCAGCCCTGCCCCGGCTGCACAGAGCACACACCGCAGCCCGCAGCCCTGCCCCGGCTGCACAGAGCGCACACACCGCAGCCCTGCACAGAGCGCACACACCGCAGCCCTGCACAGAGCACACACAGCGCAGCCCGCAGCCCTGCCCCGCACAGCCTGCGCTCGCCCAAGGGCCGCTGTCAGACACGAGCTGCTGAGGGGCCAAGCCCCTGCCTGCAAACACGAACGCGTTTTCCCTTGGTGCGCGCACGAAGAGGCAGCGCTACCTGGGGCCGCCTCCTGCCCGCCGTCGTCCCGAGCAGCCTCCGCCGGCGCGTCCTCCCACAGGCGCTCGCTGCCGCAGGGCGCCGCGTCCTCCACGCAGACGAGCGGCTGCGGGGACGAGGGCTCCGGCTCGGCCCCCGGAGAGGCCCGAGGCCCCGCGTCCTCTGCCGGGCCGGGGGCTCTCCCCGGGGGGAACTCGCCCGGCCCCCGCTGCCCCCTGGGGGACAGCACCGGCCCCCGGCCGTGCCTCCTCTCGACCGCAGACAAGTCGAAGTCGTCGATGTCGTCCCACTCGTCCTCGATGGTGATGACGGGGCCGCCCTCGGGCACGCTCCGCGCCGCGGCGCCTCTCGACGCGCCCGGGGGCCCGGCCCCGGCCGGCTGCCGGTCCCGGCCATGGGCCGCCGGGAAGGCGCCCGGGACGGGGGTGCTCCAGCCGGCGGGCGCGAGCGCGGGCAGCGACGTGTTCACGTCCTTGTCCCGGAGCGCGGCGGCGGGGAGGGCCCGCGGGGCCCGGGCCGGGCCGCCCGCAGCCGCGGTCTTCCGGAAGGTGAAGCCCCTGCGGAGAGAGGAGCGCGGTCAGCGCCCGGCGCGCCCCCGCCGGCCCCGGCGCGCCCCCGCGGTACTCACGCGGGCCGGTGCCGCGGCGGGGGCGCGCTGAGGGCGCCGCGGGCCGAGTGGCGCCGCAGCTGCTCGCGGAGGTTGTTCTGCGGCGGGGCCGCCATGGCCGCCGCGGGGCCGCCCTGCCGCTGGGGGGCGCCCTGCGCGCCGCGGGGCCGCCCCGTCAGCGTTCGCACTCCGCGCCAAAACACAGCCCGCGCGCCGCCATTGGGTAGGCGCGCCGGAGCGGAAGTGACGCACAGCGCTTCCGTTTCCATGGCAAAGGAGCGCTTCCGCCCCGCCCGTTGGTACGCGGCGGCGGGGCGGGGGTCGGAACGCGTTAGAGCCGTTTATGAACAAGGAGCGGGAGCCGTGGGTGAACGCTCCCGCATCGCTCGTAGGAACCGTGTCGGGAGGCGCCGCGGCCGGACCCCACCGGCGGCGGGGCAGCCGCAGTCAGCGGCAGGGTTAGCGTGAGGTAACAGCAGCAGTGCCGCCACGCACGGGCTCCTTCCCCAGCGCTTATAAACCGGTAGCAATAAGCTGCTTGCTTTTTTCCGCTGCTTTAGAAAAGAAAATCATTCGTGTGTTAGCATTCAAATACCCGGCTTTTAATTAAAAAAATACTAGAAAGATTTACTGAAACAGATAAAATTTACAAATCACAGCTCTGCTCTCTCTGGAGAAAGGAGAAATCGCCTGCAAATTAAAAGACGTCCACAGGTTACATCTGGTGCTGGGGAAGTGGCACCCGCAGCAGGAGGGAGCGGTGCTGGGCTCTAGTTAATGGTACACGGGGTAACGAGGAAGCATTCCCGCTGTCCCAGAGCCCCCGGTGCCACCAGCACAGTGCAGCCAGCGGGAGAGGCTGCTGTGGAGCTCAGGAGCAGCTTGAGTTTGGCTGGGGAGGAGAGGCTCCCACTGCTCGGAGCCTTGTGCAAGCCGAGGAGGGTGCCCGTGGTAACTGCGGGTTCTTCATCGTGCTCTCAGGGTCCTGATTGCAGTGCTCAAAGTCAGAGCCAAGCGGTCATTCCTTTTCCTGTGCCCTCTTCGCCAGCATGTGCTCTCCTCTTACACCTGAGGGACTGGGTAAGATGCACAGGCAGCGAGGCCACACATATTCTTTCCACGTTCAATAAGGAAGTACCTAAAAAGAGAAAGAAACATTTGTGAGTGTTCCCTCCTCTGGCACAGTCAGTAAACAGGCAGCATAATGCAACTGCTCTCAATGTGCAAGCTCCTTTCTCATGCCAGCACAAGGAGCACTGAAATACCTGTGACAGAGCTGTTCTATTGGTAGTTAACCAAGTGTTGCTATCCCCTGTGTCCCTTGTAGCACAAACCAGCAGAGTTAGCACCTGACTAAAACATTTCACTTGCAGCTGGAAATACCTGTGGAGCCGAGTAGAAACTCGCTCCCAGCACAACCTGTTTATAAGCACAGAAGGGACATGGTGCTTGGCTGGCACTAGGCAAACCAGTGGCTCTACAGCTCTGGTAGAGCCAAACCTCTGGGGACAACAGTGGGTACGTCAATCTGAGGGTCTGCTCCAACCAGCCCACCCCCGACTGATTGTAGAGCTCTATCCCCTTTGCTCCTGAGGCCGGGATAATTCCCCTGGTCCTGCCAGAGAATAAGCTGTGGAATTCCAGCTCGAGAGCCTAAGGGGCAACCCAGGGCTGATGCAAGCAGGTGGAATCTCACACTCTGGTCCTTTCACCACGTACAGGCTGCAGTGGGAGCTCCTTACCCCTCCATGCCCCACAACGGGCCCCAGGAGTTCTTCACAATCCAGTAAGGGGTCCCGTTTTCTTCTCCGTACCCCACGGCGAGGACAGCATGGTTCACCTTGTCCGGGGTGTGCTCACACCGTGGGCTGCAGGGAACAGGACAGGAACGGTCACCTCGTGTCTCACTCACTTGCACCTCTGCTCTTTCACCAGAGATCTGCAGCAGCCCCTGGGCTGAGCCTGCACCACCCACAGCTCAGATACACAGACACTCCCTGGGCCAGGCTGCCCCAGCCCTGTGGCAGGTCCTAGCTCTCTGCCTTCCTGACCTTCAGTGCAACCACAGCCCGGCCTTCAGGCTGGACTGGTTCCTAGCAGTAACCTGGCTCCAGGCACTGTTCCCTCATCCCCCAGGAAAGCAGTGTATCAGGGTTCAGTTTACTTCTGCTGTTTTCTTTTAAACAGCTCAGTGTCCCTGCAGCTGGCGCTGCAAAGCAGGAGAAACGGAGATGTGAAGGGATTCCAGGCCTACACCTTCCCCTCACCTCCCAGGTGCATAAACACTCACTTGGAGTAGACTCCTTTCCTGTAGTGCATGAAGTTACTCGTCACCTCGAAGGCAAAGCTCACCGGGTTGTGCTTCCCCACAGCTTCCACCATGCCATCCTCGTCATACTGAGGGAGGAGGATCCCAGAGTTACTGATCTCCCAGTCACACTAGGACCAGCCAGGACCCCCAGACCAGGGGTCAGAGCCCAGCAGGAAAGGCTAACCCTGGCTTTCTGCTTGCATTGAGAGACAAGAACCAAGACTTTCTCAGAGCCTGCAGGCACACTGCTGTGGAAAGTGGGCAGAGCCCCATTGCCTGTATTTTGGCTCCACCACTTCATCAGTGCCACCCTCAGAAAAGGGAGGTGGGGAGGAGCAGTGTGCACGCCAGCAGCACACTCCTCTCCCGGGAGCGCAGAGCATGCAGCTCACGCTGCAGGGCCCAGCACGTCCCATGGCATCCAAGCACCTTCCAGGTCAGGCTTGGCACAGCCCTGCAGGTTTGGGAACCAGCCCTCGGGGCCTTACCTGTGTGATATTGATGACATCCTTGACAAATGCAATGGCCTTCTCTGGCTGGAACTTGCAGGTGCCATTCTGTGCAGACAGGAAGGAACAGGAGTTAGAGCTGGCTCTGCCACACCAGGAATGTGTCTGAGCTGCACTAGGAATACCTCAGCCCGGTACGGGTATGTGTCCTCCCCCATGAGCCCCTTGTTGTATAGAATGTACTCGAAGGCTTGGCTTGGCAGGCCCCTACAAGACAGCACAGTCAGAACACAGGTTAACTCAGATGGTAACAATGAGCACAGCCATCCATATCCTCCCACAGACCAGGGGGAAAGGAAGGATCCCCATCCTAGCAAGTGGCTCCCTGCCCCAGCCACCCTTAGGAGTGCATCCTGAAGGGGGTCTTTTCTTCCACAGGGGGAAGAAAAGGAGTGTGATCAGGATGTGCTAACAGAGAAAGGACTAAGGAGAAGTCACAAGAAAACTAAAAAGCACGGAGTGGCTGTGTTTCGCTCTGAGCATTCCTCGGGGAGCACTCATCATACAGAAAACAGAAAGCTGTATTTTCTGCCTTCTCTAGCAATCCAGGAGGAGTTCACCAGAGAGGAAACAGAGGTTTCTGTGAGTTCCTTAAAGCACCACGAGATGTGTGTGACCCATGAGGAGCAGCATACCAACCCCCCTTTGCTCTCCCCCAGCACACTGAAGCCTGGCTGCAGAGCACCCATGACTGTGGAATTGGAAACCACTGCAACCAAACAAGTATCCAAAGGAAAACTAACAAACAAGGAACAACAGAGGCTGGGAAACACTGGAGCTTTAGTGACACTTTCCAGCCTCTAGGGAGGGTGAAATTAAAATGAGCAAAGCAAACACAGACACATCTCAGCCAAGTGGAAACAAAGACCTCATTCCAAGACTTAGACACGAGGCCTTGAGGAAGGCTGTCAATTGTGGAAAATGACATACTCTCATTTCTATGCTTTATTACTTCATATTACTTACCCGCTGCAGCCATGGTTGTTGAAAGCCTGGGCACAATCAACTAGCTGCTGTTCTGCCTACGGGGAAGGTTTTGGGTTAGTACATATCCAACCCCTGCAGCCAGAATACATGAGATAAAATGCAGGCGGTCAAAGAGCATGGGTTTTACCAACAGAATCACTCCACATCCCGAGGAGGGGACGAGGAAGGCATGGAGCCAGCAGCTCGGGATACTCCTGCTGCAGGAGGCATTCCTCCTCAGGCCTGCTCGGTCACTGGGCCACTGTCCCACCCAGGGGAGGGCAGGCTGAGATCTCTTCCAAAGGTCAAGTTTGTTTTTGACACTTACAGCCAACCCTCGGCTGTTCAGTAAGTCACAGCAGTGCCTACTGCCTTTCCAGTTCTTCAAGAATATAAATCCTCTGGGAGCTTAAAACTAAACAGTCTCACAATGTGCTGCTTACAGCAGGGAGCTCCTGCCTGCCTGCAATGTTGTCCTGCTCCAAAAAGGGCTCTGCCCAGGCCCGGGGCAGTGGGACACACGGACACCGAGAGGGGATGGCAACAGGCACATCCTTGGGCACAGAAAGCACCCAGCCACACTGCCCCGCAGTTTAGCTCAGCGTGTGGAGCACTGTAATGGATCTGCAGGGCTGGGTGTCCAGCTCAGAACAAGGAGCCAGTGGCTGTCCTAGCCAGTCCTGGCAGATAACCGGAGGCAGGACTTGCTGTCAGGGCACAGGAAAGGAAAACCTCTTACCAGAGAGAGGAGCTTTCCTGTTGCAATAGCAATAGCAGACTCCAAACAGCCTGTGGTGGAAAACGTCCAGCAGCTCCCACAGGGGCCCTGCGTTAGAAACCAGAAAGGGAATGCTTCATAAGATGCCCCAGGGTCACCAGCCTCCCCAGAACACTGGGGGGGAAGGACACACCACGCCTTTGCCTTCTGCTCAGCCCCTACCCCAGCCACAGAGGGGCTTCGGGGAGCCCGCTGCCCCGCAGACACACACCCCATCCCTGCACCATGCCCTGCCGCAGCCCCTCTCCCGGTGCACAGTCAGCGCACTGCCCATGGCACACGCTCCTCACCTGGTTCTTCACGGGTGTCACGAAATTTCCCTTCTTCCTCCAGTCGATGGAGTCAGGAGCCGGCCCGGAGCTGCGCAGGAAGCTGCCCTTCGTGGCTGAGCAGTTCTGCAAGCGAGGCAGGAGGGCTGCGCTGACTGCTGGAGCGAGCAGCCACTGCCGCGCTGCAGCCACAGCCCCAGCCCACTGCACACCAGCCGCTACAGCCGGGAAACCCGGGCCAGCCCTGCAGGGGCAGAGCCAGCCTGCACCCAGCAGCGGTGCCAGAGCTGCTCCGGGAGCAACAACTCCCCAGACAGCCGGGATCAGACCTTAGGTCTGCCCATAGGAGCACAGCTCAGCCCCGGAAACCGAAAGCAGAAGTGACAGCCCAGAGCTGAGAGCAGAGGGGAAGGGACGGCGCTCACCTCGCTCTCACCAGGCACAGCAGGGCACTGCCTTGGCCAAGCGATGTCGGGCATGCAGTAACGGGTGCAGAGCCCCCCGCCGCACACTGCCCGCTTACCTGCGGCTCTCTCCACAGGAAGAGCTTTCTGAACTCCGCGAAGGTCAGATCCGAGAACTGGTTCAGGCCCACTACAAGGGGGAGGACACGGGAGGGGTCGGCTCGCGGAGGCCCAGGCCCGAGGGCGAGCGCGGGCCGGGGCTGGGGGCGCGGCTCCTACTCTGGTAGCTGTGGTTGCCGGCGTTGTGCTCGTCGATCTGCCTCTTGTTGCCCAGGAAGGTGCGCAGCCTGCGCGGGTACTCGCCGGGGTCGTACCGCCGGTTGTGCTGCGGGCAGAGCGCGTCAGCCGCGCCCCGACATCACCACGGCACCCCCGGGCTCCCAGCCCCGGCCTCGAACCCGCGGCCCCGGCACCCCCGGGGCTTTACCTGCAGCATCCAGGCCTTGAACTGCAGCTCGTCTGCGGGAGAGAGCGGGCAGGCGTCAGCGGCTTCCCCGGCTCGGAGAGCGCCCGGACCAAGGCCAGACCGAGCCGGGCCGGGCCACCCCTCCCCTTCCCCTCCCGGTGCCCTTCTACCTTCGGCGGAGGGCGCCCAGGCGGCGGTGGGCGCCAGGAGAGCGGCCACAGGCAGCAGCAGCACGACCCAGCCCATGGCCGACGCCAGCCGCGCCGAGCCGAGCCGAACCCACCCGAAGCGAGCCGAGCCGAGCCGAACCGAACCGAAATAGCCCGAGCTCTGCCGAAGGGGCGGGCAGTGGGCGGGGGATGGGCGGAGCTACCCCGCGGCGGGCGGGGCGTGCGTGCGGGATGAAGAACGCGAGCAGGCGCGGTTCACCCTGAGATAGAATAGATTTATTAGCAAGAGGTAATCAGGAAACATATATTTTTACAAAAAAATGGAAATATCTTTTTTTTTTTCTTTTTTATCTTTTCCAAACAAGCTGTAAGTTGAAATAGTTTTAGGGCTTGAAAGAGAATTCTCATACCACGAGGTATTGCTTACAGCAAAAGTGTTGTGGTTGTCGGAGTGGAGCATGCCTGCCACTGTAGAGTTAAACTGTGTTTATATACTGTACAATGTAAAAAATACATGGTAATATTCACAGAATAAGCACTACATTACTATATTCCTGCTAGAAGGTGGTTAGACAGGATTACAGTATATGTAATAAAAACACTCGGTCATCGTTTTCTAATTCTACATCATGTTACTCAGAGTGGTCACAAGGTTTACGGATCTACAGCATATCCACAGAAGCTTGTCGTGAGCCGTACGCAGCGAGGAGAGCCAAAGGGACGGTTCCATCTTCCCGACGCGGGAGGGAGCGGGGCAGCGGCCGAGGGCCCCGGCGGGGGACGAACTTCATCGTGGTCTCTTCCCCCACTGCACAGAGCTTGCCCCGGGGCATCACCGCTGATGCTGCCCCAGCAAGAGCTGCCCCGTGCCACCGGGACCCCCGTGGGGAGCCACGGGGGCCCCTGCCCCACCGCCAGCCCCCTCGAGAAGAGCCAATGACAAGAAGAACATCATCATCATGGAAGGAGCCCGGGACTCCGGCCACGTGTCGGTGCGTGAAACCTTAGAACGATGCGGGAAACCCTAGGCGGGGTCTAAGAGCGGCCTAAGAACGGGGTGGGGGGGGCGGTTTGCTCGGAGAAGCACAGACGTGAAGTCACTCCAGGGCGTCCAACAGAAACGAACGGGTATTTACAGGGTGGGACAGCGTGTGCACAGAGCGGCCGCCCGCCTCCGCTCCGCGCTCACGAAGGCAGCTTGGGCTCTATTCGCAGAGAAGCTTCGTAAAGGGTTTCTTCATCCATCACAAAGGACTGGTCCAGCAGGTACTGCGTCACCTGGGGGAGGACAGACCATCGATGGGCAGGACTCACCACTGCCGTGGCCAGCCACAAAGGCTGAACTCAGGAAGTGGTGACAGCCTGAGCGGTACGTGAGTGGCGGGGAAGAGCCGGCAGCTCCTGCCAACCGGCACGGGCGTTGCACACACTTGTCTGGTGGAGCTCCCCAGCCTCTGCCAGTCCAGCCAGGGGCTGTGGTCCAGGGCCACTCGGGCTGCTCCGGCCACCGCACGTGGGAGGTGGCATCACCAGAGGGTGCTTTGGCCTGGCCTGGGCGCCAGCACCCGGCAGCCAGCATGGGGCAGGTCCGGCAGCACTGGCTCAGGAGGTTTTGCTGTTCCTGCAGTGCTGGATACAGCAGAACCTCCCCAGCAGCCAGAGGGTGACTGAGCTGCTGCGGCACAGGGAGTGGGAGCGTGGTGACACCTTTCATCTCATCACATGTGAGGTTACACCTTTCATCTCCTCACGTGTGGCGATGCCTATCATCTCATCTCATCTCATCTCATCTCATCTCATCTCATCTCATCTCATCTCATCTCATCTCATCTCATCTCATCTCATGTGTGGGGCTACCACAAGGCAGAGGCCATCCAGCCCCAGGGTGCAGGGGGTGTAGCACACGCTCTGCTCCCCACAGGGAGGTCACTCCATGTCTCCTGTGCCTGTCCCCCTCTGTTTCACCTTGCCTGACACAAGCCCCTGCACTGGCACAAGCCCCCCACACCTACACTGGTTCTGACTTAAAGTTCCTACAGGAGCATCACATCTTCCCCAAGGGAGCTGCCGGAAGTTGAAGGCGTAGGTGCTGTGATTCAAGAGGGAGACGAGGAGCAGAGGGACTGTGTGGATCTCGGGACAAGGCCAAGGCCATACCTTAGGCTGGTGCTCGATCTTGTAGGAGGTTTGCTGGAACTGGCGGATCTCCCTTATGATGTGTGAAATCTGTCCAGAGATAGAAGACAGGAGCTGTAAGAGCACAGCAAGCACCACCAGCACTGTGCCCAGTGCATGGGCAGCCGGTGGGGCTCGCTCCATCCCTCCAGTGCAGCACAATCCAAGGGGCCTTTGTTTCATCCAGACACATCCCTCACCAGGAGCGAACCTGGCTCTGGGCAGGGGACGTGTGGCCCTGAGCTGTGTGAGTGACGGTGGCTTTGGGGACCGCACAGACCCAGCCAGGACCCCAGCACTGAGCCACAAAGCTCCAACGTGTCGGGGCCGGGCCACTCACCATCCTCATCTTGGAGAAGTTCACCAGCCCGTCCTCGGTGTAGTTGGGGGTGCCCTCCTCGATGAACGCCAGGTCAGTCAGGTACATTCCCAGGTAGGGCACACACGGAGGGTCACAACTTCGGGAGCAAACCAGAAACAAATGAGAAAGAAACCCACCTTACCCAGGGGCTCAGGGGTGTCCGCCAGTGATGCACAGCCCATGGGGATGCTCCCCAGGAGGGGGGGGTGTTTCCCAGTGTCTGGCAGTGATTTGCCTCTTCACAGTCCCTTTTGTTCACACCTTTCCACACCACTGCTCAAAGGAGCAGCCAGGCTGGATGGGGCTTGGAGCAACCTGCTCTAGGGGAAGGTGCCTGTGCCCGTGGCAGGGGTTGGGACTGGACAAGGTTTAGGACGTGGTTAGTGCAGGCTCTGCAGTAACCGTGAGCCAAGCCCCAGCCCGCAGCCCCCGCCGGAGCAGAGTCATCCACTCACTTCTTCAGTGCCTCCCTGAGGTTCTTGAACCGGCCCTCGGACGACACCAGCTTCTGCAGCTTATCGATCAGAGCCTTGGTCTGCAAGAGACCCGCGCGCCGCGTGAGCCCTGGCCCCGCAGCCGGGGCACTGAGGTCGCTGCCACCCACCCTGCCCACAGAGCCCCCAGGACACGGCACCCCAGGCGGCTCCTCGGCACGGCCACGGGGACAAGCTCTGCCCTGGCCGCTGTTCCCCGCTCCTGACACCCAGGAGCAGCTGTTCCTCCAGCACACAAGGACAGGCTCTGCACCCATTTCCTCCCCGCTCCCCTCTGCCTCCACCAGAGCCTGTGTTAATTTCAGGTTTACCACTTTGTGGGTAAAGATGACCCGGGAGCCCACAGAGTGGATCTGCTTGGCAGCCCCGGCCTCCTCAGGCTCTGCACCCTGCAGCTACGAGCTATTTCTGTACCACGTAACACAAGAATTCGTTCTGCTCATCCATAATTGGCCTCAGGAGCCCAGAAAACCAGTTTAAAGAACCACCTGTGTGTGTATGGAGCTACAGTGACTCTTTTCCCAGGAACATTCCAGGTGGACACAAGAGGAAAACTTTCCCACTGAGAACAATCACCACTGGAACAACCTCCCCAGGGAAGAGGTGACCCCAGCACCGGACACTGTTACGGCTCAGCTGCACAGGGTACAGCTGGGACACCCAGTCTGGGTCATGCTGTGCCTGGAAAGGTTGGACCAGGCGGTCTCCGCATCCTCCCTGTTTCATCAATGCCTGTGTCTGTGTCACCCCCCCACTCCCAGCCCACCGGAGCCCGCCCTGCTCCCCAGCGGGGCCGTCCCCGTGCCCCTACCTGCTTGGAGACCTTGAGCCAGGTCTTCTTGAGGCGGAAGATAGCGCTGCGGTTGAGCGAGGAGGTGATCTCCAGCACCGCGTTGTAGTTGTGCAGGCACCGGCAGATGTCCGCCACCGCCACCCACTTCTCGATGGCGCTCACCCGCGCGTTGATCTCCTCGTTCCGGATGATCTCCGACGCGATCAAGTTGCTGACCTTTGGGAGACACCGGCCCCGGCCCTGCTGTTAGGATGGCTTTGAATGCACCCTCCGGCCTCGCAGCATTCCCTTCGCTGCAGGAGCCCCAGCAGATGCCCCCTGAGCATCTTCTTCATTCAGGAGATGCTCAACCTGTAACAGGTCCCCGGGGCAGGTAGCACCCACTGAGCACGGTTGGGGCAGATGCACCTTGTACATCGCAGCCCCTGGCCAGCGCTGGGTGGGCTGCACTGCCCTGTCTTCGCCCGTCTCCCCATCCTCTCTGTGGCTGCACTCACATCATTGAAGTGTTTTGTGTTCTTCATGATGTACGGAGTCCTTTCGTTCTTCTCCAGCTTCATCCAGCCTTGCCCAAAGAACTCTCTGCAAAGGACAACATTAATTTCCTGTTTGTCTGGGGTGCCCAAGCCCTGCAAGTGCCACAGCACCCACACAGGATGGAGATACCGGGACCTGTGCCCCCCCCACCGCCAGGAAGGGACCACATGGATGCACTTGGAAGTGTGATGGATGTGGGAGGGTCTCCCCAGGCAGGTCACCCTGGGGACAGGGTCAGGCCCCACATCCGGGCTGAGCCCAGGCTGGGCTGCTGGCGAAGCAGCAAGGAAGGGATCGCACCCCGTGGGCTTAGCGTGGGCCGGCTGCAGGGAGCTGCGGAGCAGCCCTTCCTCACCACGGGGACCACTCACTCGTAGGGGATCTTCTTGAAGACCAGGTGATCCAGCAGCGTCAATTGCTCGGCTATTTCCAGGGCCGAGTGGTTTTCAAAGGGCTCTGCTTTGACTCCCTCAGCCTGAGGCACAAAGGCAAGGAGGGGGGTTCAGAGCATGCTGAGAACTCCTGCGTCATGCACACAGACCAAACTCGGCTCCCCCCGCTGCCCCGGGGTCCAGCCCCTCTGCAGAGCGGGGCCCCCCCGCTGGTGAACCAGCCCCGGGGGCCATCCCGGCCAGCACGGGTTAAGAGCCCATTGCAAAGCCCCTCCTGCCTGCGGGAAGGGGGTTGTGGAAGTGGCTCTGGGGAGCAAACACCAGCAAGCGCCAGCTGAGCTCCCCCGGCGGCCCTTGAGGCGCCGTGGGGTGTGGGTGCACAGCGGGACACACGTGTGGGGCACACCAGGGTGCTGGGTGGGCAAATGGTGCCGGTGGCACCCAGCAGCATCCTGCCCAGTGCGGGAGGGCTCTGAGCACCCAGTGAGGGTCCAGCACACGGCACAATGCACGTGAGGGGGTCGGGGATCCTCCATCGTCCCAGGGGGCACCCCAAACCCCACTGTGCCTCTGGCCGCAGGTCCCTGCTGCCGGGTGGACGGACAGACGGAGCGCTCTGGTTCTGGTTGTCTTCTCCAGAGGAGGTTTCCAGCACTCCTAGGACCCCGGCGGGGATCGGCCACTTGAGAAGCACCAACAGAGGCAGGGACAGAGCCGCTGTTGTTTCAGGTGCACCCAACCCGTTTGAAGTGGCTCCGGGGTTTCTCTGGGAGCAGGGAGGCAGCAAATGCTCCACAGCCACCGCGATGGTTCTAAACCGCTGCGCATTCCAGGGCTCTGCTCCCAGGGGAGCGGCACCGACACCAGCAGGACCGGTGCCCATCGCTTGCAACTGGCACACGGCAGCGCTGGCACAGGGCTGGGGACATGGAGGACACGGTGGAGACCCGCGGGGCTTTCCTGTGTCCCTCGGGCAGGCACATCCACTGCAGCGTCCTGCCGGTGGTGCAGCACTGACATGGCCGGGGCCGGGGTGGGGGTTAGTGCTGCCTCTGCCCATTACAGATCCAGCTGTGCCCACAGCTGGCCCTGTCCCCATCAGAGTCCCTGCTTTGTAGCTGCGCAGCTGGCCTTGGAGAGCTGCTCTCCACCAGGTGTGGTGTGCTGGACCGCGGGGATCTATAGCTGTTCCCCTGCCACCATCCCAGTGCGGGACGAAGGGGAAGGGTATTTACCATCTGCACGACCTCCTCCAGGGTTATCTGATTGTCTCCTGGATCCTCCTGTGTCAAGGTCCTGCGGCATGAAAAGGCAGCGTTACTGTGCTGGGAGAGCATCAGACCTGCACCAGCCAAGGGGGCTGTGCAGGGCACTGTGGCTTTGCACATACTGGGGTGCATTTTATGTCCCACTTTAAAGAGAAAAAACTTATCTGAGTTATTCCTCCCCCAGCATGCAGGAAAAGCAACTCCCACCCGCGGCCCTTCACCTTATGATGTTGGCGGCTGCTTTCCTCTCCTGGGTCAGGAGCTCGGGATCATGGATAACCTCCTCCAGGAAGCCAATCACTCGGAACTTCAGCTCCTCGTTGGTTTCAAAGTCCTGCCAAAGGCAGCACAGCCATGGTGTTAACGTGCTGATGGGAGCGACATGGATCCCCAGCAGCTCCACTCCCTGCCCAGTTACACCCAGCCAGAACCGATGGCCCCACAGTGGGTGGCTGCTTGGCCAGGGCGGAGGCTGCCTCTTCCCTGCACAATCCCAGTTTGCCATGCCCGGCAATCAGGAATGGGCCAGGAAGGCACCGGGCTCAGTGTGCATCATTTGCTTCCTTAAAAACCAAGCGTCAAATTGTCTTTCCAGCTCAGTCCTGGCCGCCCACCCCACGCGACTGAACTCACCCCAGCATCATGTCCAAACCCAGCCCCTCGGCACCCACCTGGGAGTGTTTGGAGACCCAGTGCCGCAGCACGTTGAGGACACGGTTGGTGGCCGCTCTCCGGATCACAAACTCCTTGTCCCCATTCCGCTGGTCTGTTGGGAAGCCTGAAACTGCCAGCGAGTCCTTAGCACAGCTCTGACTCCATTGGGAATCACTTCCCAAGCATCCCTAAGTGCCTCCTAAGGGCAAGCACCATGTGGGCAGCTCAACCATAGCTGCAAAGGGTTTTACTGCCTGCAACGTGCCCATTCCCTGGGCAGCACCCATGTCCTGGCACCCATGGACACAGCTTGGGGGCTGCCCCCATCCAGGGTGCTCCTGCAGGGAGCTGAGCATGGTGGAGATGAGCACCCCAAAGCCATGCCCGTGTGCCGGCAGCGCGGGGCAGATACCTGCGCTGGCGAGGGACATCCTGCGGTACTTCTCCTTGGTGGGGGTCCCCTCGTTGGCGCCCGCCGTGGCGATGGCGAAGGCGGAGGCAGCGGAGAGGGCGCTGCGGGTGCTGTCGAGCTCGCGGCAGGACGGCATGACCACGCCGTTGTTGTAGGAGAACAGCGAGAAGTCTGCGGGGAGAAGGGAGCCAACACCGCTGCGGGGACCACCCCAGCCCTGCCGGCTCACTGCCTGCAGCCCCAGGGCATGGGCAGCCCCTGCGGAATGGGGCTCATGGAGGTGTCGGTGCAGACCATGCTCCTCGTGGAGAGCTGGCTCCTACCCCTGGGCAGCTTCGGGTGCCACCATGTCAAGAGAATTCATCCAGCCCAGCTTTAGCAGGAGCTAAGCCAAGAGGGAGCTAGAGACGGTGTAAGATAGCTACAGGGGGCACTCGAGGAGATAAACCCGTGCTTGATGCCAGCCCAGGCTCACACTGAGCAGCATAACTTGCTCCTATGGCACCACATTGTCCCCAGGAGGGGAGGAAAGGGCCAAGAAGACCTGGTAAGATGCGGAGAACCAGACAGGTTCTGCGCTTCTCTGTCCCCTTGCAGGGAGATGGAGGGTGCAGTCCTGCCCCCCCAGGCCCGCAGCATCAGCAGCTCTGCATGGGCAGGCTCAGGGGCAGCGGCAGCCCCGGGTGACCCCATGGGATGCAGCTGGGTGACCCCACGGGACGGAGCTGGGTGACCCCATGGGACGGAGCTGGGCTCACTGGTTACCTGATGAGTTTTTGCACTTGACAGACTTGGGAGTGGTTGGAGATTTTGTCGGGGAAGTTTCAGCTTCTGCTTCATCGCTGTGGTTGGGATCCGTGTCCGACTCCTCCCGGACTGACACCTCCGAGCCTGTAACAGGGGGCACAGGGAGCCCGCTTACATCGCTGGACAGGTGCACATCATGACCACATCTTATCTCTTCCAGGTTTTCCTAAAGTCTGAATCATTCCAGTGGGACAACCAGGTACAGGAAAGGTCCAGGATATATGGAAGAAGCTCTTCCCTGTGAGGGTGCTGAGGCGCTGGCACAGGGTGCCCAGAGAAGCTGTGGCTGCCCCATCCCTGGCAGTGCTCAAGGCCAGGTTGGACACAGGGGCTTGGAGCAAGCTGCTCCAGTGGAAGGGGGCCCTGCCCGTGGCAGGGGCTGGAGCTGGAGGAGCTTTAAGGTCCCTTCAACCCAAACCAGGCTGGGATGCTGTGGTTCTATCACTTACCCTGCTTGCCTGGCAGCGACTCCTCTTGTTTTTCCAAAGCTGCTTCTCCTTCGTCAGGGATTTTATTGGGATAGTTACTGGACACGTACAGTTTGTTTATGTCCAGGGTGGTCTTGCTGAAGGGAGCCATGGAGGAGTACATGCTTGCATAGCCGTTGGAGGAGCAGCTCAGGGCAGCCAGGTCCAGCGCCTTGCCCCCGGTGATGATGGGGATGTTGAGGGAGAGCTTCCTCCGCCGGCTGGGGGATGAGGACTTGGTGATGGACAGGGGGGGAGGCGAGGAGAACTTGCGGTTGGCCCTGGGGGACTTGGGGGGCTCGCCATAGAGCAGCTTGTTGTTCTGGCTGTTTGCAAAGAGCAGCTCCAGGGACCTGGGGGGAGACAGGGAAAGGCTGAACTCGCACCCACTCTGTGTGTGAGGCTGCGGGGATCCTCCACCACCAGGCACCGGGCAAGCCCCGGCTCCCTCTGCTCACCGTGCGGGGATGGCGCTGATGGGCTTCTTGTAGATGGTGATGAGCTTGTCGAGGACGACCAGGGCGGTGGTGAAGACGCGGTAGGAATGCAGGAAGGTGTTGAGGAAGTCGATGCTGAGGAAGCGCAGGTCCGTCAGCCTCTCCAGGAGCCGCTCCACGCTCGCATAGCGGATCTGCAGGACCTTGCAGGAATTCATCGTTTTACTGAACCTAATGTCAACATCATCACAATACAAGCTGGCATCAGACCTGCAGAGAAACAAGATTTCTGTGGCTCCAGCCTGGAACGAAACCAAGAGGAAGTGGGACAGCAAAGGGGCCTCATTCACACGGATGCCCCTCTGTAAAATGCAGCTGGGAATAATCCCCGGGGGGAGGCAGGGAATTCGCCCCCAGACGGATGGGGAACACTATAAGGCGCTCAATGGGCAGAGGCTTGTGTACAAAACATATGCCCCTGGGGCACACCATGAACCAGGATCCTTCCCCACCCCTTAACAGAAAAGGGTCCCCCCCGATGTGCTGGGGACACCCCCTCATCCCCACAGCTGTGCCCGACCCCCCTTGTGCCACACATACCGCTGCACCCAGCACCCACCAGGATGACAACCCCTGCGCCCGTCTCTTCCCCCCCTTTACTGTTATCACCTTTCCCCTGAGCCCTCCCATTTGACCTCCCCTTGCCCAGCCCCACACAAACCTCCTCCCAGCTAACAATGGCTCCCAGCACCGGCACCGGCACCGGCACACCCCGGTGCCGGGGCTGTCACCGGGCTCGCAGGGCACGGGCAGCACCACGGGAGCTGCTCCATGGCGCCCGGCCCCGCAGCACTCACTTGATCATCTGCGGCACGGTGACCTTGGAGTTCTCCTCGAAGGCGTTCATCATGAGCCCGTTGCAGCGGATGTTGTCCACGCACTGCCCGAGACACGGAGCGAGGTGGGACAAGGCGGCAAGGACACCCCCCCGCTGCCCGGCCGGGAAACACCCTGAGAGAGCCTGGGCTTATCCAGACAAGGCAATTCCTCGCTAAGGGCAGCAGTGCTGGGACACAGGCACAGGGTGCCCAGAGAAGCTGTGGCTGCCCCATCCCTGGCAGTGCTCAAGGCCAGGTTGGACACAGGGGCTTGGAGCAAGCTGCTCCAGTGGAAGGGGTCCCTGCCCGTGGCAGGGGTTGGAGCTGGAGGAGCTGTAAGGTCCCTTCCAACCCAAACCATTCCCTGGTTCTATGTTTTGCACAAAGCAAATGAAGATCAGATGTAAATTGTACCGCGAGTCTGGGCCAGAGGAGAAATCCAAGCCGCGCATCTGCCCATGCAGGCAGAGCACAACGGGACAGACCCTGCTCCTGCTGCTGTGACTGTGCCACCTCCCTCCTCCTCCTCTTTGAGCTGCCAGACTCAAAGCAGACCCAGCAGCTGCTGGGGATGTCCAGGCTCTTGGTGCCCCCCAGCTCCAGGTCACCCTCGGCATGGAGCCGCTCTCCCTGGCTGCCCTGGGCTGTGTCCAGCCTACCTGGCTGATGTCACTGGTCCACGCAGCCTTCTCCTGCCGGGACGAGGCCACGAGGATAACGGTGAAAGAGGAGGAATCTTTGGGCTCCACCACGATTTTGAAGTCAAGGTGGTCGATGTCTTGCCCAGATGCTTTTGCTTTGGAATAGAAAAAACACACACAGTGATTGTGAAGAGATTCCCCCCCGCCCCACCATGGGTGCTCTTGGGGCTTGCTGCATTTTGTGGGTTGTCTGTGGTCAGGGTGGGACAGGTTCGTTGGGCAAAGGGTCCCTGTTTTGCTGCACACTGGGAGTGCCAGCACAGCCCGGGTGCCATGTGCCAGGAGAGAACCCACAGCACGTGCTGGAGACCTCTGGTGAGGACCAGCGGAGCCTGGGCTGGCACTTGGTGTCCCTGCCCATGGCAGGGGGTGGGAACTGGCCGAGCTTCCAGGTCCCTTCAGCCCAAACCATTTCATGGTTCTATGATTCCACGTCCCCTGGGGGCTCTGCCCAGCACGGGGGCTCCTACCGTCCTCATCGGTGCTCTCCGGCTCCTCCACCAGCGTGCAGTCGATGAGGGAGATCACGCCGTTCTGCAGGGGCAGGAGGCAGGGCTCAGTGTCGGGATCCCCCTGGATCCTGCTCCGCATCCCAGCCCCCAGCCAAGGGACAGGAATGGGGCGATGCTGCCGAGGGGCACGCGCAGCCCATGGGCAGCTCAGTGCCTGCTCTCTCTGGAAGGAGCAGCTCCGGCCGCGGGGCTGTCGCTGTTTTCCTTGTACAACCCCCCCACTACTTTATGTATAAGCTCTTTCCTAGGGGCTTGAGGTTAACATTGCCAGGGTCTGCTTCGGGGACCAGCTCCGCGCCTCGCGCTGGCGTTCTCGCACTGATGCTTGAGCGCCAGCAGCGAGCGGCTCCTGCCGGGCTCCTGCTCAGTAACTGCAAAGCTCCATCAACAAAAGCAGAGCCCTGGGCCCGGCCCGGAGGAGCCCGGGCGCTGCGCTCACGCCGGGCTGGGACCGGCGCTCCCCCTGAGCAGTTGCCGCGGGTTCTGCCGCAGATCCCAACTTCTGCCGCGGAGAACTCCGCCTTTCCCGTCGCTGCTCCCCCTGCCCCCGGCAAGGCGCCTGCACCCCACCAACAGACCCCAGGGCCCCCGTCCCACCTTGGTGAGGTGCAGCTTGCCCCCGGAGCCCCGGGTGCAGATGATGAGGTGCTTGGAGAAGAGGAAGCACTGCCGCTCGCCCTCCTTCCGCAGCGAGAGCGAGCCCAGCCGGCCCCGCGTGATCTTCCCTTTCTCCGACATCGGCACCTGGATGAGGGAGCCTGCGGGGGACAGACCCGGCCCTGGCACCGCATCCGGCATCGCGGCTCTGCAGAGCCTGGCCCTGGGAGCGCGGCGTCACCGTGGCCCCGTGCACCAGGGCTAGGAGCAGCCATGCCCCCAGCCCACCCCTGTGGGCACACTGTGTGCTCGCGTGGTTCCCCAGCGGGTCAGGACACAACCCACCGCTTCCCTGGCCGCAGGGCATCCCTGAGAGCCAAAGCACACATTCTGCTCCATGATGCAGCACAATGCAGCACCCAAAGCAAGAGTGAGGCGCTTTGGAGCAGAGGAAATCAGACACGAGCGATGTGTTTAAATCCCACCGAGCACCAGGCCCCACGTGGAGGGATGGGGGGGGCGCAGGACGAGGGCTGCAGGGTCTGTGCTAACTCGCACCTTGCCTCACGAAGGTCTGGCTGGTGTCCAGCAGGATCTCGCAGCCCTCAATGATCATCCTCTCGATCGCCAGATTCTTCCGGATATTCTCCGTCTCACTGACCTCATCGTGCATTATCCTGAAGGAAGGAGAGGAAATCGGGGCTGGGATGAGATCCACACGAGTGGCACCTCTGGGCAGTAAATGGGCCCCGATGCCAGGATGGGAAGGGATGGAACAGGAGGGGAAGGGACGGGAAGTGATGGGCAGGGACAGGCAGCGTGGGTCTGACCTGGACAGCTCCTCCAGCTTGGACTTGGCATAATCCAGGCTGTTCCTCTCCACGTGCTCGTGGGGGGTGTGAGCCAGGAGCTCGTGCAGCGTCAGGATGTACCTGGGGATCTGCAGCACAGCAGGACCAGAGCAGGGCATCAGCACGGGATGGAGCGGGCACACAGGGCTGCGGGCACTGCTCCTGGGGACACTGTGGGGACACCGTGGCTGGGGACACCGTGGCTGGGGACACCGTGGCTGGGGACACCGTGTCTCATACACACTGACTGGGGGGTTAAGAAAAGCTGCTTGTGCTGAAACTTAATGAAGAGGGTGCGGGGTTTGCCCAGGACCCTGCTGTGCCCCATCCGTGTCCCAGAGGTGTGGGGGTAACCAGGAAGCAGCAGCTTCTCCCAGAGTCCTCCCGCAGCAGTGGGGAGCCCAGCGATGGCCTGAGCAGGTCCCAGGAGCAGCACAGGACCACGCAGGTCCAGCCCCAGGACCACTTTGGGCTCTGCTGTGGTGGCACCGCTGGGGCCAATCCTGGTCACCTGGAACATGGGGTAGGTGAGGAAGGTCTCCAGGGTCCTCTCCTCGCAGTCGGGCTTGGCCTCGTAGTGCTTGAGCAGCTTGTCGAAGTCGCGGTTCTGCTTGCAGTGCGCCAGGATCTGCAGGCTGTACTGGTGGTTCCGCACGAACTCCTGGTAGATGTTCAGCATGGGCAGCAGGATGTCGAACAGGTCGGCTGCGAGCAGAGGGGCACTGGGTGAGCGGCTCCGGAACGCGTCCTGGGCTCCCAGCACGGCCCCTCCTGCTGCTTGTGCGAGGCCCAGTTTGGGTTCCAAAGACCCCCTCTAGCACCAGCTGAGGGTCTGATCGGACACGGGGATGCTCCAGCACCAGCCCTCATGTGCACGCCCCAGCCCAGCCCTTCCAGCGCCCGGCAGGACCAGGAATTGGGTTTCTCTGGGGCTTTTTGCTCCAGTCCTCGCCTCCATGGCTGACACGAGCGAGCACCATCAGCAGGCTTCCCTCCTGCTGCCAGTTATAGCAGAACAAACGCCTGTTCAGCTGCAGGAGGAGGAGGAAGAAGAGCGCAGGCTCGGCTCCACCCACGAGTGAGAAGGAAGCAGGACGAGGAGGCGAGAGGCACTCACCCAGCACGAGCGTTGGCCAGCTGGAGATCCTTGCCTTGAGGCCCTGGTAGAAGATCTGGTGCAAAAACATGATGGTTTCGCTGGAAGGTAAAGCGAAGGGTGAAAAGGCAGAAGAACAAGAGCAAAGAGCGAGCAACCAGAGGAAACCACCGGCAAAGAGGGGGCCCTGGGACCAGCTGCGAGGCAGCTGCACACGGAGGGTCCCACAGGGAATTATGGATGAGGACAGAGCAGGAGAGGGGGAACTGAGCAGCAGGGAGCTCCCTGCAAGGTAGGACAGCCCTGACCCCCTTCCTGCGGGGAATGAGCGCCCTGACACCCATTCCCGGAGGCAGGCAGTGGATGGCAATGCCTCCCCACCGGGATGCCGGGATGCGCCGGGATGGCCCCTACCTGTTGAGGAATATGCTGCTGACGTCGTCGTGCGTGATGGGAGGCTTCTTGGAGCTGGCGGCCATGCGCAGCGGCCGCAGGAAGTTGTTGACCAGGATGTGGAGCTGCTGCACGTACTCGGCCTCTGCCTCCAGCATGCTGAACACCACCTGGTTCCTCTTGCGCATGCTGTCGGCGTGGGGCGACCTGATGTAGTCCTGGATGATGGTTTTCCACTTCCTGCGGCACAGCCAGCCCCGCAGGAAGCTCTGCACCTGCACACGGAGCGGGGCTGCATCAGAGCCAGGGCTATGGAGCGGGGCAGCCATTCCCTGGCTCCGGAATGAGGTGTGCGCTGTTACTGGTGTTACTGGTGCTGCTCCAACCCAGCAACCAGTTGGGAAACCAGCAATAACTCATTTACATGCACTCGTTGCAGATGCTGTCCTCTTTTCCCTTTTACAGAGGCACACAGAAGAGCCTTGCAGGCTGTTCCATCCCCTGGCAGTGCTCAAGGCCAGGTTGGACACAGGGGCTTGGAGCAAGCTGCTCCAGTGGAAGGGGTCCCTGCCCGGGGCAGGGGTTGGGGCTGGATGAGCTTTGAGGTCCCTTCCAACACAAACCCCTCAGATATTCGATGACTATGTAAGAGATGCTGTTTGTGCAGGAGCCAGCACGGGCAGCGATGCCACATTCACCAGTGAAAGTGGGGAGCACCCCACAGAGCAAACACAACCAACAGAAGGGCTCCCACATTTCCCTCCTAAGCACCCCCATGAGGAGGGGCAGGCCCCACATCTCCCTCACCGCCACAGCCTCGGCACCCACCTTCTTGATCTTCTTGATGTCGCTGTCGTCATCGCTGGGCGCGCTGCTCTGCCCGGCCTGGATGCGCTCGTGGTCCTTGAGCAGGGAGGCGATCTGCGGGCACAGAACGGGTGTGAGAGGCACCGCGAGGCACATCCCAGCGCATCCCAGCGTATCCTGGGGGCCAAGAACAAGCCCTGCAGCCACACAGTGCCTCTTGTGCCACCACATACACAGGGACATGCTGCGTGGATTGGGTCTTAGTGAGAGATGGGTGGAGGAAGCGGAGAAGGAAACGTGTGGAGCTGCTGGGTGCCACTGACCCCCCAGCACCCCTGAACCCATCACAGGGGCAAAAACAAGTTGGAGAGAAAACAGCAGAAGAATCTCCAGTGGTTTGCACCCTGAGGCTGCAGAGGGACACAGACCCTGTCCCTGCAGTACCCTGCAATGTGCTGGCTCTGGCCACATCTTGGCCAGGGCCCACGGAGTGCCTTTGTTGGTGCCATGGCTTTATTTTGGCTTCCTTTTTTAAGCTGAGTGAGCGGAATTTGCACATGAAAGTAGAAGCAAATTGTTTGATCTCGGCTTCAAAGCGTGTGGAAAGCAAAAATCCCCAAACCAGCCCAAGGTAAAATCAAACACACCTGGACACAGGGGATGGGACCGGCTGCGGCTCCGATCCCAACACTCAGTGAATTGATCACAACACATCTCCCAGCTCTGAAAGCTCATCGGGATGCCCAGCATTGCTGCTGCTCACCCTGACTTGGAGCCAGGATCAGACCTGGAAGGCTCCTGGGGGTCCTTGAGGACCCCCATGGAGCAGGTGCAGCCAGGGCGGTTTTGGGACTGATCCAGTCCTGCTGGAGAGCACGACTTCAGTGGTGCCAAAACCGCTCCTGGGGAAGGTTTGTGGCTCCCCCAGCCCCCCAGATTCAAAGCAGCCATCAGTGGACCCCGACTCACGGTCGGGGATTGCTACGAACCCACGCGTAGTAACTCCAAAAGCCCAAATTTAAGGAAGAGACCACGCTGAGGATGTGGCAAATCTCTCCTGCCCGCAGTGCCAACCTCTCCTGCCCGCAGTGCCAACCTCTCCTGGCCTGCAATGCCAACCTCTCCTGCCCACAGTGCCAACCTCTCCTGGCCTGCAATGCCAACCTCTCCTGCCCGCAGTGCCAACCTCTCCTGGCCTGCAATGCCAACCTCTCCTGCCCGCAGTGCCAACCTCTCCTGCCTGCAGTGCCAACTGCTCCTGCCCCCACGTGCACCGCACTGGGCAGCCGCAGCCACTCGCTGCACGGCTCCTGCAAGGTGAACCCCAACAAGGGGACCCCTGGCCCCTCTCTGCAGAGAAGCCCCAGCGTTAGAGCCAGTGTCCCTGCGCCAGTGCGATGCCACCGCCCGCGGCGACGCCGCGCTCATCACCTCGGCCTTCAGGCGCTCGATCTCGATCTCCCCGTCCTCGATCTGCTGGCGGAGTTGCTTGGCAACGGTCTTCTCCGTTTCCACAATCTGCAGGAGATGGAGGTACTTCTGCATCAGCGCCTCGTGCTCCGTCGCCAGGGTCCTGTAGCTGCGGGCAGACACGGCCGTGAGCATCCCTCCTCCTGCCCCCCCGGCACACACACACACAGCCGGGCTCTGCACACACGGAGCCGGGGCTCTATGGGCTGCGGTTTGCTGCCGGGTTGGTTTCTCCTTCCTGGCTGCCTCACACGGCCCTGACCCCTCCAGCTCCGGGGACCCGCAGGGTGAATGAACCGGAGCCAGTTCTTGCCGTCTGGGATGCTGGTTCCCAGAAGGGAGCAGTCCAGGAGGACTTGGGTTTCCCCAGGGTGGGGACAGTAAAATCAACACAAATTTAAGGAAATGGTAGGAGACAAAACCCCACCAAAACCCCACCAACCCAACACCACGGCCAGGGCTCTCCCCCACAACTTTACCAGAAGGACACTTGTGCCACAAGCCTTCACACCGGCTCTGCTGAAGATGCTGCACCACATGAGCTTGCTCTACCTCCTGCATTCAGCACCCAGCTGCTCTCTGTCTCCTGCCGCCAGCCCAGACCCTCCTTCACCACACACATGGCACCAGGCTGGCTCCTGACCCCCTCCCAGGGCAAGTGCCCTGCATCAGCAATCCCACAGCACAGGACCTTGGAAAAAACTCTTCCTGACCATTTCTGCTATTCCAGATAAAGCCCTTCCCGATGGTCTTTGGGCCTGGTGGTGCATCAGGCATCCCCCCAGCACCGGGCTGGGCTGGGCAGCACCAGTCTGCCAGGGTGTGACAGGGATGGGGACTGGGACGGGGCTGGGGGATGTCTGAGTGCAGCCTCCTGCTCGATGGCAGGGTCTCTGACACAGGGCTGGAGGTCAAGAGCCCTCAAAAGCCCCCAGCTCAGTGGCTCCCTGCCTGCAGCCTGCCCACAGCTCCCCACGGCTTCACCCTCAACACCCCATGGCCCGGGTGCGCTGGTGCTGGGGATACCTGGCGTGAGCTATGGCTGCAACCCACTCGTCGCAGTCCTTGGCATCCTCCGTCCGCAGCTCCAGCGTCTTCTGGTTCTCGTGGTTGAAGTTAACGGTGAAGTAATGCTGCGGAGCAAACACAGGGTGAGGCCACTGCACGGGGCCACGGGGGAAGCGCTTTGTGAGCCACCACCGGGGCTCGATTTGAGAAACAAATGCACTGGAGAAGCAGGAGCACGGCCGAGCTGTGCCCTCGGGTGAGAGCTGCTCCGCGCATCGAGGCAGTGCCAGCGGGATGAGAGATGCTCCGAGGGGAAACCCCATTGGGCAAGCACAAACCTGAACCCACCGAGGTCCCAGAGGCTGCCACCGCCCCGGGGACAGCCCTCACCCAGGGCAAGGGGCGGCTGGGCTGGACCCAGGCTGCTGCGCGCTCGGGCACCCAAGCTGGTGCCTGGTGCTGGTGCCGGTGCCCAGGCTGGCGCCGCTGCGGGCAGGAGGCTCTCACGGGCACAGGAGGCCCCGCACGGGGCTATATTTATCCTCCCTTGACATTTGCAGTGCCTGCTCGTGGTGTGCCTGTGCTGCTCCCGAGGTCTCCTTGGAAACAGGGACCACGCTGCAACGCCGGATGCTGCCCGGGATAACTGGGCTCAGACGGAGCCCACGAGAAAAGAGCTCATCCTGGCGTTGCCTGCTCCCGTGGGCGAATGAGGGATCCGAATCAACGGGTGTGCTGCAGGAGCCCCCCGCCGAGCCAGCCTGCAGCACCCCGTGAGCACAGCCCCACTGTGCCATGGGAGCACAGACGGGCACCACAGCGCAGGCAGGAGCCTGTGTGGGACCAGCCCCACCACCGGCTGCAGGTAGGGATGGGCAGTGGGTGCTGCACCAGGGCAAGGCTGGGACCCATCCAGCCCATTCACCACCCCTGTGCTGAGCACCAGGGTACAGCTCACCACGCTGCCCCAAAGCAGGGCTGCATCTCCCATCCCTACCCCTCAAGCTCTCCCTGCCCTCCCTGGGCATCTTCACTCCCTTCCCGTTCCCGATCAGGCCCAGGGGTGTTAAGGAAAAGGATCTGCAGAGGGAGACAGGAGACTTGCAGTGGAAGCAGGATGCAGTCAGTCACAGCAGCACGGACGGACACCCATAAAATCACAGAACCACAGACTGGGTTGGGTTGGAAGGGACCATAAAGCTCATCCAGTTCCACCCCCTGCCAGCTCACCTCTGCCCATGGACACAGCTGGAGACGCAGCAGCTCCTCAGCTCTTTGCTTCTCATCCACCTTCTTCTCCCTCCCACCCCAAAGGCATTGTTGGCAAAGAGACATCTCTGACAGCAAATTCACCCGGGATGCTTTGGTCTCTGGAGCAGTGTGGTACTTACACACCTCTGCTAACGCCCAGCTCTCCTATGTCCCTTCCCTTGCCAACAGCATCACAAAGGGCTCACTGCATTGGCAAGACTGGAAATCCTCCCCCATAAACAGCAGCTCAGGAGCAGCACCCGCCGTGCCGGGGGGCATTCCAAGCAAAACAGGGATACAAGGGGTGGGAAAGGCCCTTCCCAGCCCCAGTGCCCCCACGAGCCGCAGTGCCACAGGGACAAACCACGCTGACACCCACAGCACCCAGCAGGGCCCCCCTGGGACCGAAACCCAGGGAGATGCCTCCAGGGCTCCCCCACCCCGGTCCTGGAGGAGGGGATGGACACCGAGCCCCGGGCGGCCCCTCCCGGGTCCATTGGGGTCAATGCAGCCCCCGTTGCGCTCCCATGGGCGAGGGCACCCACCCAGAGCCCTGCACCCATGGGGTTAAGGGAGCCTGACGCTCAGCTCTGGGGCTTGCTGGGGTGGCAGAGACCACAGCAGGGGCCAGGCTGGGGACCCTCGCTGCTCTGCCCACTTGAGGCCCCCTCCGAAGCACCAGAACAAGGCGGTTTGGTCCCGGATCGCCCACCTTACACCACAAACTCCAGTTTAGCCAACGGCCATTTGAAGGCTGTGGGCAGCGGAGCCGGACAGAAGGGTCCCACCACAGCCATGAGTGTCTGCTCAGGAGGGTTCAGCTCCCGCACAGGCAGGTCCCGGGTGCTCCCGTGACACGGCTCCATCCCCACGCAGTGCCGGGAGGTGCAGCGCGCTCGGAAGGAGGAAGTTATTTTATATTTGAATAATAAAACTCCCACCACCTTTTATCTCCACCTGAATTACGATCTTCCCTGTTATCACAGTGGCACATCCAACGCGACATCCATCCGGGAGCGCCTCCAGCAGCGCTGGGGCCGACGCCGGGCGGCAGGATCAGCTCCTGCCACCAGCATCATGCCATAGCCAGCTTCCCAGGCCGGCTGTGCTGCGGGGCACGGGGAGCAGAGCAGGAACTGCCCACAGCTCCATCTGCCGCTTCCCACAGCCAATATCTGCTCCTCTGAAGACCTCATTAACTCTCAGCCATGGAGGCACCGACGGCCCTTCCCCAGACCACCTCTCACTCTGCTTCCCTGCAAGCTGGGCACATGCAATTCCTTAATCAGTCACTAATTATGGGGCATGTTCCAGCTTCCCCCCTGTCCCAGTGCCTACAGGAAACCTGGAGAGGGGCTTGGGACGAGGGCCTATAGGGACAGGCCAAGGGGAATGGCCTGAACCTGCCCCAGGGGAGACTGAGCTGAGCTCTTAGGCAGAAGCTCTTCCCTGGGAGGGTGCTGAGGCGCTGGCACAGGGTGCCCAGAGAAGCTGTGGCTGCCCCATCCCTGGCAGTGCTCAAGGCCAGGTTGGACACAGGGGCTTGGAGCAAGCTGCTCCAGTGGAAGGGGTCCCTGCCCGGGGCAGGGGTTGGGGCTGGAGGAGCTTTGAGGTCCCTTCCAACCCAAACCATTCCACAATTCCATGATTCTGAGCATCTGCTGTGGGACCTGTGGCGTCCCAGACCCCAGTGCTGCAGCCCTGCTACCAGTGTCCAGCTTTTCCTGGCCCTGCCTGCGGGTACCAGGGGCTCTGCTCCAGGGTCATCCATCCGGGAGGGACCTGCCCCATCCCGGCCCCCTGGTCCTGCTCCCAGCCCCGCTCCTGCTGTCACTTCTCCCGCAGAACATCCCCAGCCCCACTCGGCTATTTTTACCGAGGGGCGAGTACAATAGCGAGATGCTGCTCAGGAGCTATTTCTGCTTCCAGAACCTCCACAAACGACTTTGAATTAATGAAGGAGACTTCCCGGGTGATTAATGTGCAGGGACTATCTCCCAGAAGCATCCTCCCACTTGTCTGATGTCCCTGGCAGGGCTGGCACAGCAAAGCTCTGCCCTCCTGCCATGCCCAGGGCTGGAGAACCAAAGCCTCCTGCGTGTGCACCCCCAGAGGAGGGTCCCTGCGCCCCGGGCACGGGTCCCTGTGTGCTGCAGGACCTGGGCCCCGCTGCCCCCAGGTGCAGGTGCCTGCACGCCGCAAGCTGAGCTCTGCCCGCTCCCATGCTCCCGTGACGCCCGTTCCTGCTCTCCGTGGCGGGATGCACAGGCACCTCCATCCTCCACATTCCCCACAAAAGCCAGCGGGATGCGTTAGCGCATTTGCCACTGTGCTGTGTGGGCTCCCACGCTGGGATGTGGCTGGGACACGAGTCCAAGGTCCCATGATCTCGGGAAGAAACAAGATCCTGGTGTCCCACAAGGAGCCACGTGGCATTTCTGCAGGGATGTTCAAGGGCCGTTGGTGAGCTCCACATCCGCAGGAGCCGGGCTCCCCACTGCACTCACAGCACAGAGCACTCCGGAGGCTGCACCAGCGTCCCCACGTTGTGATGGACAGGGAGGGTGCTCCTCCTGCAGCCACATCGACAGTGCTTGGATCGGGTGAGGGGGGGGGACCAGGACTAACCCCCAGCAATGACACCCGTCACCTTTACCTGCACGAAGCGGCTTTGCTGGGCCATCACAGGGGCCTTTCCACCCCAGATGCCCCCCCCACCCCTCTGCAACCGGGCACCCCACAGCTCCATCACCCGTGGCAGGAAGGCACCAGCCGCCTGCTCACAGAGCTGACGGTTATTGCAGCTGACATAAAGGGCAAAGGAGGAGACTTCTCCTGCTCTGGATGGATGAATCCAAACATCCACAGCCAGCGATGGCAGCTTTTAACTTCCCTGACCTACATACCATGTGCTCTGGGAAGACAGGACCTGGGACTCAGAGGAGGAGATGGTGTCAGGCAGGTCATTTGCTTGCTAACGGTAAGAAATAAATCCCAGGGGCTGCAATTCCTCTCCTCTGCTCCAGGACAGACAGTGAGGATGCTCATGCACAGACACCAGAGCTGAGCATGAACTGCATCAAGTGGGCTTCAAAGCCCCATGCTTATGAATGGGGCAAACAGCAGGCAGGGACCCTCTGCTCCAGGGGCTTCACCTGTGTGAGTCCCACCCTCAGCCTTGGGCAGAAACACGTTTAAAACAAACGTCCATTCTTCCTCTCTATGGCACATCATCCAGCAACGCTGGCAGACAGGCACGCAGGCATCACCACCACGCAGGCATTGTTGTTACCACGCAGGCATCACCAGTACCACAAAGGCATCACTGTTACCACGCAAGCATCACTGGTACCATGCAGGCATCACTGATACCACACAGGCATCGCTGGTATCACACAGGCATCACTGTTACCACTCAAGCATCACCGGTACCACGCAGGCATCACCAGTTCCACACCAGTACCAGTACCATGAGCAGCCCCAACCCTCCTCACAGCATGGAAATGGAGCCCTGACATCACTCTATAGAGTAATTAATAAAGATACCAGTGTTAAATCAAAGTCCTGACCATGGACATTCATACCCTGGCCAGACTCACACGTGAATACCCCTCTAATGACTCTGCACCTTTGTGTTTGCAATACATCTGCAAAACGTGCATGTGCAGCTGAGAAAGGAATCGGGGCTGCTGAGCCATCGGGAGGGTTCCTTCCTTCCTCCCCCCGCTTCTCTAGCAGAGCTCATCATGAATCTGTTGGGTGAGAGCGTGTGGCAGGAGGGGACAGGCTGGCACCGCGGCTGAACCGGGAAGCCGGGGGACAGCCCCTGAGTTGATGAGGAGCTGAGGGTTAGGATCACGAGCTGCGGTTTAGGATCGAGCAGCTCAGATGGGATGTAGACACATGCAGGTGTCTGTGCTGCTGGTGCCAGGGCTGAGCTCCCGCCACCTGCAGCTCATCACACAGAGCCTGCCTGCAGCTTCCCCAGCCTGGAAAACTGCTCCGGGTTGGGGTTTATAGAAACCCCCCGGCACAGGCCACCGGGAAAGCCAGCGGGCCAGGCCGACCGGCCGGCCCTCCTGGCAGAGCCCCAGGTGGGCAAGTCAAGGTGAGTTAAGCAAATGGGAAGAGCCAAACATCTTGAGAAAGCCACCTTACCCCAAATCCACCCTGTCTGGATTTATACGACAGCTCTGGGGGAGTTTCTCAGCCTAGACAGAGCCCGCTCCCGCAGAGGTGACGTGTCCTGTGCTCAGACCCGGCTGCAATCACTCCACCGCCATCGGTCACACAGATCATAGAATCCCAGAATCCCAGACTGGTTTGGCTTGGAAGGGACCTTACAGCTCATGCAGTTCCAGCGCTTCCCACCCACCTCAATTCGGGACCATTTCAGAGCCGCTCGTGGGTCCCCTGCCACTGCTCCCCCTTGCCTAGAGCCCAGCCGGGGCCCAGATAGTTCTGCACAGCCAGGATTCACAGGGGCTCCCAAAAGGGGCCCCCGGCATCTGCTGCTCCCTGCAGCACCCAAGCATCCCCAGCTCTGCATCCATCCCACTCTTCCAGTGCCACGGGACAGGGTGCCCTCGGTGACCGTGCTTTGTCTCAGCACCCACTGCACTTTGTGCTGCTGATGCTGAGACGTCTTTCTCGTGCCCTGCTGAGCTGTGCAGGGAAACGAGCCCGGCCGGGGCTGGACACGCTGCAGGGGGATGGAAGAGAAACTCTTTCCTGATGCGCCAGTGGGAACCATTTCCACAAACCTCCTCCCATTCCGCTGAGGAACCATGGCCACTCACACCCACCGACTGCCCGCCCATGCTCAGCTTTGCGTCGGATACAAAACGCTCCCTGGGTCTCACACACACAAATGTGACGCCCGTCCCTGGCACCCACATGAGAGATGGGGCAGAAAATCTCCAGCTCCAGGCTGTGTGCTCCCAAGCAGCCCAGGCTGGCGGGTCAGGACTCGGCTCCAGAGAGCTCCCAAGCCTCAAGTCAAGGGCTGTGCTCAGTGTCACCACTGGACTCAGCAGCACGGAGGGCGGCTGGGCAGGAGCAGCTCATGGCACCGGGGTGTGGGTCTGCAAACACGCCTCAAGGATGCATCCATGGAGCAAACCCGGCTGTGATTCCCACTGCCTGCCTCATGGGCAATGGAGAGCCCTCACCCAGCACTGGGGCCTTCCTGGTCCTGGCCATTGAGGTCAGAGATGGATCAGCTCCGGACCTCTGCATCCACTCAGCTCCTCCAAAGGGATCCCACTTTGGCTGTGCCCCATCACGTGCAGCCCCACCACGTGTCCTGCCCACCCTCCCTGCAAGGCAGCACGGACCTGGGGGGTCTCCATGGCCCCTTGCCACCGTGACGCAGGAGATGGGACGTGGAAGCCACCACAGCATCCTCACAGCAAGATAAAGGGGAGGCTTTGCACCCCCATTGCCCAGCACCGCCGGGCGCTCACCCCTCGCACCACCAGCACCCCCGACATCCTGCACCGAGCAGGACAGCACAGGCAGACCCGGCAGAACCTTCCTGCAGCCGCAGCCGGGCCGGAGCCCACCCAGCCATAAACCATCCTCCAAATCCAACTGCTTCAAAGAAAACGTCGCTTGCGAGAAAAGGTAACAAAACCGGGAGAGAAAGCTCCCGGCGGTGACCGGATCCCATCCACTGTGCTTCAGTTTTCCAAACAACTTTGCTCCTCCGTTCTCACATGCCCCGTATGCTAAAAGCACACCGCATTGCCAGGAAAAGCACCCCCACCAAAGCACAACGTGTGAGTTTAAAGGGGGGGGGGGTTGAGAGACCCACCTTTTAAACATTCTCCTTTATGGAGAACTGGGAATGTTTCAGGCTGCACTTCCACAAAGGCACCTAAACCTGGAGCTCCTCTGCTGCAGGGAATCCTGCCCCCAGAGCTGTAGCTGTGACTGCCCAGAGAGACAAACACGCTCCACACCAATTGATGGTGGTCACGGGCAGCGCTAGAAATTTCCTCAGCACCCGAAAGGGGCTGCCCGGGGCTTGGCACCAGCCGGGCTGGCAGGAGCCTTGCTGGGGGGCCGAACCCGGGCCCCTTCCCCTCGGAGCCCCGCTGGCTCCGCACGCTTCCTCGCAGCCCCCGCTGCGGATCTGCACCATCAACATTCTGCTGCTTATCTCACCCATAGGCCATTAATTGGCCTGCAGAGCAGCGGGCACCAGCGCCCAGACATCCCCTCACATCTGCCCTAAGGAATTATAGGGAATTACAAGCCAGACACTGAACCTTGGTGAATGGGCGCAGAGCGGTGGCCTGGTACATGTTTGGTGTGGCCAGATCTCACTGCACCATGGCCCCAGCCCCTCGCTGACACTGGGGATAAATCTTCCAGGTGCATTCCGAGCTGGGAAGGGGCCGTGGCATCCTCCCATCTTGTTTACCTGCTGGAAAATCCCTCCCGCACAAACACTAGGGGTCAGAACACGGTGGGCGATGTAAAACCTGGGCAGGAGGCTGGGTTTGAACCTGGCCAGCAAGCTGGACTGGAGCCGAACCAGGAACACGCAGGAACATCTATTCCACTGCTACCTAAAGGGACATGGCTGGGAAAACAGGGCAGCAGCTTGTCCCCCCTTGCAGCCGCAGCCAATGCACCGGAGGCTGCTCCTAAGCCAGAGGAGGCAGAGCCCTTGCATAAAACCCACACTATTTTGATCTGAACAGGGAAATATTCCCGTTCTCCCAGCCAGGAGCAAGGAGCGATGGTGCTGCATCCCTGGCTGCTGTGGCAGGGATTTGAGGGGCACTAAGCAGGCCGTGATTGACTAAAGGTCAATAAGGGGCTCATGTCCCCCGGCCGCCCCTCACCCGGGGGTGCCGTGGGGCTTGTCCCGCAGCCACGCTCCCAGCACTTCCCGGGAGCCGGTTTAGGCAGAAATTATGCAAGCCCTGCAGCGCCGGACCCGCTCGGAGCACCCCACAGCCCCCAGCCCCGGAGAGCCACCCCCGCTGCTCCTCGCCAGGGCGTCCCGGTGCCCCCTGCGCCACCAGCGCCCTGCTCAAGGGGTGAAGCCAACCGCAGCGGCTCCTGACCACGCTCCTGAGGCTGGAGGGGGGTTTGGAAGCTCTGGCAGCGCTGGGCAGGATCTGCACCCCCGGCTGGCAGCCAGCCCTTCCTCCCCCGTACCCGGCACCAGCCCCGTCCCTGCCTGCCAGCTCAGGCGCAACCGTCACCCACCAGACAAGCTGCCACATCGCACCCACGCTCGGTGCCAACGCTGCCCGCCCGGGGATGGCACAGCCAGGGCACAGGAACCCCCCCGCGGCCCCGGCGAGTGCTGCGGCAGCGGGGACAGGATTCTCCCAGGGCCTCTCAGCGGCTTCGCTGTTTTGGTGCGTTCCACCCGCAGATGTTGACAGCTGGCACCAAGCACCGGCCCTGCGTGGGGCAGGGGCGTCCCACGGGACGGGACGTGCGGTGCTGCCAGTGGGTTTGCGGCGGGAGCACAAAGCGCACACGTGGGGAGCAGGAACGGGAGGACAGCGGCACCCAGCCCCGCGCTGCTTCACCTGCACTGCCCCGCGCGGGGCCGGTTCACCCCCGGCACACCGGTAACCCCGGAGCGGGGCTCACACGGCGGCTGCGCCGGGGAAACGCCTCGGGGGGAGCCGGGGGCCGCCCCACACCGAGCCCCGACCGGGCCGCGGACACGCGCGGGGCTGCGCTAAGTGCGAGCCGCGGCCGCCGGGGGGCGCCCAGCGCCGCAGCCCCGCCGCAATTACCGGCGGTTAACGAGGCACGGGGGGGCACGGGGGGAGCATGCGGGGGGGGGGGGCTCCGGTCGGAGCCAGACACCCCCACTGCGAGCCCCCCTGCCCCGGGCTGCGCTGCAGCGCGGCGCTGCGCCCCGCCGAGCATTCCCCAGCCCCGCTACGGCCCAGCCGCACCCCGCGCCCCGGGCAGCCCCGGGGGACGCGGCGGGGACCCTCCGGGGCACCATCCCCGGGCGGGGCGGGGCGGGGTGCGGCGGCCCCGGTCCCCCGCGGTGCCCACCTGCTTCTCCAGGGAGTCCTTGGCCGAGAGGGAGGGCTTGGGGGAGGGCGCCCGGTCGCAAACGCAGCCCTCGAGCAGGTAGAGCCCCGAGGGCCGGGAGCTGGAGTCGGTCTCGAAGTAGAAGAGCATGTTCTGCAGCAGCGCGAACCACTTGGTGTGCCATTTTGTGTTGTCGGAGCTCCGCTTGCTCAGGTAGCCCTTCCTGGCGCCGTCCTTCTTCGCCAGCAGCCCCAGGTAGGTGACGTGCCCGTCATTGAGCCGCATCCCCTTCTGCATCGTGGTGGGCACCGCCGGCTCCTCACATGGTCCCCGCCGGGCGGCCGGCGGGCGGGTCCCTGGCGAGCAGCCGCAGCCCCCGCGCCCGCATCAGCGGCGCCCGCTGCCCCCGGAGAGCCGGCGGCCGCCGCGGCCGCTCATGCCGCGGCCGAGCCCCGCCGCCTGCCCGCGCAGCGCCTCGCCTCCCGCGGCGCCGGGGCAGCGCCGCGTCCCGGAGCCGCGACTCCCGCAGACGGGCGGGTCATGTGACGCCGGAGCCGCCGGCGGCACCGGGAGCCCGTCAGCGCCGGGCCGAGCCGAGCCGAGCCGCGCCGCTGCGGGGCTGGCCCTGGCCCTGCCGCCGGCTGCGGGGGTGGCCGCGCCGCGCTGCCCGGGGCCGCCCCCCTCCGGGCTGCGGGGTACCCGTGGAGCCGGAACCTGCCCCGGGCCGGGTCCCCCCGGGCACACAGGGGCAGGGGGACCCCCGGGCACGTGGGACCCGGGGACACATGCATGGGACCCCCAGGGCGCAGCGGGAGCCCGGCCTCAAGAGGCACCTCCAGGCACACAGGACCCCCAGTCCATCCTGCCCGCGGCTGGACCCCCAGGCCAAGAGGGATCCCTGGGCGTACGGGACCGCACAGCATGCAGGACCCCTGGGCTAACAGGGAATCCTGCCCACGGCTGCGGCCACAAGTCAAGGGGCACCCCCAGGCACAGCCAGACCCCTGAGCCAAGAGGGACCACTGGGACACGCAGGATCCCCAGCACAGACAGGACTCCTGGGCACAGCAGGAGCTGCTAAGAGGGACCCCCAGACCCACTGGGAGCCCTGGGTCTAATCGGAGGCTAACAGAGACCCACAGCATCCCCTGCAGCCTCAGGCACCAGCTCTCCTGCATCCCTGTGTCCTGCCCTACATGTTGCTGACTATGGGACATCCCCACTTATGTCGTTCCCCTTGGTGGGACCCACACACAGCCTGCACCGCCTCAGGAGCATGGAGCTGATCTGGTCCCTGCAAGCTGCAGGCCCTCAAGCATGCAGAGGGATCAGGAACCCTCATCACCATCCTCCCCTTCCCATCCCTACCTCCCACTCGGGCACCCCAGTAACTGCACAGCCGCTTCCCCCATGCCACATGTGGGGGAGGAGAGAGGACCCCATTACTCCATCTCCTCCTGTTCTGTTTTGGGGTGGTCAGACACCACGGTGATGGGCATGTGTGAGACTCGAAGTGGCTGCGAGGCGGTGCAGGCACCCTGCTGCCCATGGGCGGCTGCCTGCTGCCTGCATTGGCAGGGGAACCAGCCCCGAGTGTCCCCAGCCCCTGCAGACAGGGAGGGCATCAGGAAAACCCTCTTAATTAGCTTTGTTTCCACCGAAAATGCTGGCAGATCTCCAAGGAATGCAGTGAGGTCATGGGTTGCCACGGCAACAAGAGGGAACTGGAATTGGGAAGGGTGCTGGCTCCAGGATGGAGTTGCTTAGCCTGGGTACTCCCTGGAACATGCACCCATCACTCCCCAAGGGATACGGCCTGAGCACCGCCAGGCACCGGACTGATGCTGAACTGGGGCAAAGAAGCTCCGGCCGGGGCGAAGCAGAGCCTCTTGCTGCCCTCACACCTCCTTATCTCCAGGACTTTCCTGACTGGTATGGCTGACCCCCTCCATCAGCCAGGGCTCTCCCCTTTCCCATTATTCCAGCCATCAGGAAGGTTCCACATCCTGTTCCACTACCACAGCCTCTGCTGCTGGGTCAAAGCATGCAGCTGGGGCAGAAGGTGCTGGTTTAGCTGGGTTCCCCCCTCAGGGGATACTGAAAATCCCACTGCCAGGTCCTGAGGTTGGAGCAGACATGGGAACTCTGATCTCTGAACCAGAGCGAGCTTTGGTTTTTGCGTGTGACATTTGCTTCCGTCGATCCTGAGGCATCTGCAGTGTGCCCCTTCTGCCCCCGGCAGTGTCCATCACTCCCCCTGAGGCAGACCAGCCGCTGACTGCCACGAGGCAGGGATTTTGCCCGCAGCGAAGGTTTCCCAGGGTTTCCAGTGTTTTAATTGCAGTGATTTCTTCTCTCTCCATTGAAGTGTTTAAAAACATGGAAGCGGGCTGGGAAGCAGAAGAGCAGGAGCCCACATCCCAGGAGCAGCAGCTGGCCCAGCCCCAAAGAGGGTGCTCTCAGCACTGCCCCATCCTCATCTTCAATCCATAGCATGCACCAGGCCTGGGAACACACAACAGGATGAACTCGTGTTTGCTGAGAGGGAAAAGCATCTTCTCCCTGCTGCGACTGCCTCAGCAGTAACCGGCTCCACGAGCAGACAGCCCCGGAAACCCCCCAGGCACTCGATCCGCTTCGGCTTTCCCCAGTCCCGGGGTGCAGGCAGGGAACCGGCCCTGCGGAGCCGCGCTCCATGTGCCCGGAGCTCCCGCATCGCCTCCTCCTCCTCTGCAAGGCTCCTGGCAGCATTATGTAAAAATGCAGATAAGGTCCATGGGAAGCTGCAGAGCCACAAGGGCCCAGAGCCGAGCTCCGGCGGGATCCACGCTCCGCGCTCATGCCGGGGGCTGGAAATCACAGGCACAAGCCGTTTGCTTTACAAGTGTTGGCAGCCCCACGTGTGCTCCCCATAAAGGGCCCTTTAAGCAGGGCTGTGCTGCGCCACGAGGGTGATCCCGATGGAGCGCAGCGGCTTCCCTCGCTGCTCGTCAGCACTTCAGGGCTTGCAAGAAGTAAACGCGGGTGGAAGGTGCCCATTGCCTCCCTGGCTGCAGGAGCTGGGCTTTGGAAGTGCTTCTGATTTCCTGCTTTAGAAATCATTGGCCTCCTGGAGCATGCATTAGAGCTTTGTATGTGCCAGGCAGGAGAGGGACAGGGAGAGGGACAGGAAAAGCGGCACAAACCTGCAGCAAGGGGACAGCCCTGGCCAGGATGCTGGTGCATGGGGCCATCTGGAGAGCAGGAACACCTCTCCCACACTGAGCTCCTACTGGTCCCAGTTGGGCAAAGGGCTTCCAACAGCCAGGCACTGAAATCACTCACCAGAGATGGGAATTCGGGATGCTCTCCCGTCTTCTGGCTAAGACAAAGCTGCTGATGCAGCAGGTTAGCAGGCTGTGCTCTCACCAGGCAGGGTGAGTGCCACCAGCCCCACCACCAGCACCTATGCCCCTTTCCACCTCCCAGGTCCCGTTTCCCACCAGCACGGGAGCTGAGCAGACGGAGCAGTGACATTTGCTTGCAGCACTGGTTGGGGCGTACAAACCAGGGCTCCTCACCACGGCAGAGATGCTGCGGGTTCATTAGGCCAATTTGTCACTTAGAACCCTCCTCCCTGCGAGGGGCGTCAGGACAGGGCTGACCCCAGAGCCAGCAGGCAGCCACGCTGCCAGAACCATGGATTCATTGGTGCGTTTTAACGGGAAAGCTCAAGGGCTGTTATTATGCTGTGTGAAATTGCTTCAGCAGCCCTTTGAACCGCTAAGCTATTCTCTGGGAATCTCAGCTCCAGGGATGACAACGTGGTAATTTATGCCAGCAGCTCTTGAGCCCGCGGAGAGGGTGCGGGCACCGCTCCTTGTTGCGCAGCGCTGGGTACCAGCCCCTTCACCTGAGGTACAGGGGCTGGAATTGCCTCCCCATGTTTAATCAAGGCACAGATTGCTCAGGGCCTTCCCCTCCACGTGTCCCACTGGCCTCAGCCATCCCTGTGCCACTGTGCTCTGCTGGAGCGAGTCCAGAGGAGGCCACGGAGCTGCTGCGAGGGCTGGAGCAGCTCTGCTCTGGAGCCAGGCTGAGAGAGCTGGGCTGGGGCAGCCTGGAGAAGAGAAGGCTCCTGAAGGGGAGACCTGAGAGCAGCTCCAGTGCCTGAAGGGGCTGCAGGGAACCTGGAGAGGGGCTTGGGACAAGGGCCTGTAGGGACAGGCCAAGGGGAATGGCTTGAACCTGCCCGAGGGGAGACTGAGCTGAGCTCTTAGGCAGAAGCTCTTCCCTGTGAGGGTGCTGAGGCGCTGGCACAGGGTGCCCAGAGAAGCTGTGGCTGCCCCATCCCTGGCAGTGCTCAAGGCCAGGTTGGACACAGGGGCTTGGAGCAAGCTGCTCCAGTGGAAGGGGTCCCTGCCCGGGGCAGGGGTTGGGGCTGGAGGAGCTTTAAGGTGCCTTCCAACACAAACCATCCTAGTATTCTGTACCAGTGACAAGCTGGACAATGACACAGCCTCTGCCCAGCCCAGTAAAGAGCACCAGGCACCTGGGCACAGACAACAACTGTCCCTGTCCCATGTCAGGGTCAGGCAGAGGCACTGAGCACCCACTGCAGCACCTCAAACCACTGCCCCTGGGGCTGCACAAGGACAAGCACCGCTCACAGCCGCCCCACGCGCAGCAGTTGGTGATCACCTAATGTGAATCATTCCCATCTCCATGGAGAGCTCCCGGGGGAGCTGGATCCATCACCACGGGGCCGCTGCCAGCACCTTGTGCCAGGTACCCGGAGCAGTGACGCTGCTGGCAGTGAGCGAGGAGCAGCAGCACACGGGGCTCTGGGCTCGCACAGCAGCGATTTGGTAACCAACCGTTATTTTTAGGCATTCCTGAGACAAAGCAGCACTTTCGGAGCCTCACCGAGCACATCACAGCTAAAATTATAGCTGTATGCGTGTGATCTGTGCTGCACAGGCTGGGGGTCCCTGCTGCTCCACACGGCACCACAGACAGAGCACTGAAACCTTCCCTAAAGCCAGAGCTGCAGGTTTCTAAGGACCCCCCCACCCTGCAGGGACAGGGTATTTCAGGTACAGACATCCCCACTCACTGTGTATCCGACTGTGGTCCTCTGGTGTTTCCACACTGCTGAGCATCCAGAGCAGGAGCCAGGCTGTGCTGGGGGTCCCCAGCATTCCCAGCCCCACAGCAGTGATGGAGCACCCTGGAAACCAGCAGACTTCACTGCCCCCCTCATCCTTCACAGGCAGGGCACAACCAGGGCACGTGTGTGGCAGCACAAGGAGCCCTGGAGCATCTTCCCCACCTTCCAGTGCCGGGCTGCCCAGTATGGTGGTGAGCAGAATTCCCCATGCCTGGCTCTGTGGGATATTCAGAACCCCAGGGCCATCACCAGCACTGGCAGTGGAGCATCAGCAACTCCTGGGTGCATTTCATGAGCAGCAGGACTAAAATCACACCCTTGTACCTCAATTCTGTCACCATGAGGGAGCGTTCTCAATGCTTGGGCACTTGCTGCAGGGAAAGACATCTCCTTCCTAGCAAGGCAGGAACCAGGAGCTCGTCTCCCTTGCAGGTGCCTGCCTGGCTGCTGCTGATATTCACAGCTGGATTGCCCATCTCCACATGGCTGCACACACAGCAGCTCCTGCCACCCTGCCGGTCCAGGCTAAAGCTGGTGCAAGCAGCACTACGGGAGCTGAAGATGGAATAGCTCTGCACAGCCTCCATTGTTAGGCTTCAGAGTCAACGCCACACTGGGCTGAAGGGCTCCTGCTGCTCCGAGCTGCGGCCACGGGGACGCAGTGATTTTCCCTAAGCCACAAGTTAAAGTGGGGCCGCGTTCCCCAGAGCCCCGACTCACACAGTTCCACTGCCCAGGCCCGGTGCTGGGGTCCCCGTGCCGAGCATCTCCCATGGGGTGAGGGCCGACTGGGGCTTAAACCAGCCTCAATCGAGCCGCAAGGCCCGGCCTGACCGCCTCTGGGAAGCAGGAATGCGCTGCTCCTGTCCTCCAATGGCACCAAGATCGCACCTTACCAGCGAAGGAGTAACCGAGCAATCACAGACTCGATGAGGTGTTAAATGTGACACTGGCAGGCGGAGGGGAGGAGCCGCACCAGAGCCCGGCTCTGCCCGCAGTGGGGCAGCCCCACAGCCCTGTGTGTGCACACGGGTCCGGGTGCGAAGCCTGATGTGACCAGCACCAGCAGAGGTGGAGCTGCCCCAGGCGGGGATCTGCAACATCCCAGCAAACAGCATCCTTCCAATCCCAGCAGGCTCCAGCGTCCTCAGAACAAGATATTTTTATCGATGAACGCCTATGACAGGGTTTTTCCCCATTCGCTGCTTTCACGGATGGCTGGAGAAGGCTCCCATCCCGCTGCCCGTCTCCCAGGAGCGCAACAGACCTTTACTCAGCAGCACTAAAAGCAGACCTGCTGAAGTTCTATGTTTGAAATCCTCTGGACACTTTGGAAGAGCAAGCACGGCTCTGAGCTGGGAGCACAGAAAATGGCAGCGCTTTGCCTGTGATGCCTGTGCAGCGGGCAGTGCTGGCCTGGTACCCGGGGGGCACAGGGATGAGGTGCGAGAGCAGATCCTGAGCATCCTTCCTCAGGACATATCCAACGGGGAGAGCCAGGGCTGGCCAAGCCCAAAGCCACAAGCACAGAGAAGCTGGACCTGAGGTCTAGGGTCCATCTGAACCCTGGTTTTGCAGCCTGACTGGGACAGGTCAGTGTCACCAGTCTGGGGGCAGCCCTGCACCCTTGCCTTCAGAGAGCCAAGCATTAGGAGCAGGGTTTTTCAGCCCCCTCCAGGCCTTGGACAGATGCTGCACTAATGCTACAGATTCTGGGGCAGAACCCGTGTGTCAGACACCAGGGCCGTGCCTGCCGGTGCAGGATCACCTTGGACGATCTGTCCCAGCACTGGACATGCTGCATTCAGGTGTGTAATCCCCAGGGCCAGTGGGATTATCCATGGGGAGCAAGGCCAGCACCCTGCTGCTGCAGGGCTCCCTCAGCAGCCCTGCCGGGGGGAGCTCTGGGTAACGCTACTGCAGATGCATCCCATCCCTGATCAACATCTTAATAACTCTAAAGCAATGAATCGCTTATTGTCCCGGCAAAGTTGTGTCTCTCTGTCCCTCTACCAGCACAGCTGGAAGACACCAAACACTCCTGTACCTGCTGCAACGGCGTAAGGAGACACCAGAGCCACAGGACTTGGTTAGAGGGGTGAAACAAACCCCGACAGCAGACAGTGAACACACCGGGTGACACAGGGAGCTGGGGGCAGGACACGGGTGTCACTCTCTAACCCAGGCAGCTCCCCGCCTGCTGCAGGTCAGACTCTCCACAAGTACCCACCGATCAGCTCTGCCTGAGCTGCTTACGCAGGTGATGGGATTATCCGCACCAAGGGCACGGTGGGATCCATGCACCCCAGTTCACCCTCCCAGTAAGAAAGCGCTGCGTCAGGCCCCCAGCTCCATCACCTGCCTGTTGTTGGCAGACGGACTCTGGTGCTACAGCACCTGGAAAAGCCCCAGCATTTCCCAGCTCCGATCCCTCGGGCTGCTGATCCCACCTCCCTGCAAGGTGCAGGACAGGGCTGGCCCCAGCAGCCTCCCTGGGGCTGGCCCACAGGGACACGACCCACATTCACAGCACCTCCTCACACCCAAGCCGCAGCTCCCGACCCTTGTCTGTACGGCTTCTTGTGTTGTTACAGAACCTCCGGACGTTTGCCGGGGGTGTTTGGGTGCTGGATGCAGCTGGTTCACCCGGACGTGGGGGACCCTCCTCATCTGTCCCATGGCGTGTTTCAGCACACCTCTATCCCTCTCCTCACCTCACAACAGAAGGCAGTGATTTGCCCAAGGCCGTACAGGCAGTCACAAGCTGAGCAAGGAGAGGCTCCAGGTCCCCTCGCCCTTGCTGGCTGCTATTTGTGGCTGGGTCAGGGAATAACACGTGGGAGAGCAGTGAGCCCCCGGCACCAGCAGCGAGGTCCCCAATCCCGGGGGAAGGCTCCGAGGCCGGGCACAGGCTGCTCGGCTCCCATCACGATGGGGTGTGCTGGAACAGACCCCATCAGCCACCGGCGAGTGGCAGGGCTATTTTTAAACAGCTCGAGCATGTGCTGCTGACGGAGCAGATCCCAGCACATCGCGGGCAGCCTTCCACGAGCAGTGCCATGGGGAGACGGGGCTGGGAGCACTGGGCTGGCTCAGAAACGTGCTCCGAGATCACTGTCAGCAGATGATGTCCCACCAGGGCTCACTGTGCTCACCCAGCCCTGCCCGCTGCAGCGTGCTCCGGCCAGGGCTGGCACTGCCATGGATGCAGATGCCGGCTCTGCAGGATGTTTTCATGCTGCTTATGGAAACAAGTGACACAAAGCATTTGCTAATTCAGGGAGATTCTTCTGGATAAGGCAAATTAATCAGATGTGATTCATTCTTGTGCTTTCTCTGCGGGACAGGGGTGGATCAGGGGATTAGTGAGCTGGACGGGAACGCCGGGATGTGAATCCAGGTTCCCGAAGGCTCTCCCACCCCGGGGCCACAGGACTGGCTGGGCTGCAGCACCTGGGGCCCATTCCGGCATCACTGCCAGCAGAGAATCAATGACAGGTTCGTTCAGTTGTCCCAATGGATGCAGAACTGACCAGGAAACACTTTGGAGCTGGGCTGTTAAATTCCTGTTTCCAGGCACCAGGCCCTCATGTCCTTGTTGGCTCAAGTGAGGGGCTGCCCATGGGGAGCACAGGGAGTTGGATCTGGATGAGCATCAAGATCCCTTCCAACCCAAACCAGTCTGTGGTTCTATAAGCATCTGTGTTACCCAGATACACTTTGATACCCCTCCAGGCTGTGAGGAATCACCTGGCAGAGCCCGATGCTGCCTGTCCCCTCACTGCAGGTCCCACAGGGATGCTGCAGCACGTCTCTGCTGTCGGTGGGTCAGGATGCGGGGCTCAGCACACCTCGCGGCCTCCCAAACCCAGCCCTGTCCAAAGCACCCCACAGCATCACATGCATAGGCTTGAGGGGGAATGCAGCATTGTCCCTGTGCTGCTGCACCCATCACTCACAGAACATAAGGATCAGTTGTGGCAGTGGGGGAAAGCGGACGATGAAGCCCCCCAGGAACGCTTCACCAGGCCTCCCGCTTTCCCATAGATTTGCTGTCTCCAGGAGAGCATTTCCAGCAGCCCCCAGTGCCTGGAAACCGGGACTGTGGGAGAGCCCACACCCATTGCATCTGAAAGGGAATTTTCTACTAAATCCTTCTGCTCCTGGTGGCATTGTCCACACGGGAGCTCCGGCAGCAGCCGCAGGGATGATTTCCCCCTAGGACACACAGCAAGGGGTTGGGGACCAGGGCACCCCACCCCAGGGTCCCCAACACCTTCACCTCCCAGCCAGAGGACGGAAGACACAGGGTGAGGACAAGCAACAAGAGGATGAAAACACGCGGGAAAGATCCAGCTCTGAAGGTACAGAAAGCTTTGGAGCTGCAGGGATGCCACTGGCCAAGGGAGTCTGCTCCATCAACTCTTACTCTAGCAGGGTCCAAAGCCACCTTCTCCCCTCAGCAGCCGCATCGGCTGCAGGCTCACAGCATCCCTTTCACTGGGGGAGACCGGCACAAGGGAAGAGGTTTTGTCCCCAGAATAAAGCAGCACCCGTGTTCCCTCGCGCCTGCCTGAGCAGACACTGAATCATCCGCGCTGGTATTTCAAATAGCTGAATTCCTCTTTTAGCACGAACACTGCTCAGAGGAGAAGGCTGAAGGGGATGCACGTGCTGCCCCAGCTGCTGCACAGGCGAGCACAGCCAAGGCTCCTGGCAGCGGCACATGGAGGGGATGAGGGACAGTGGGCACCGTGACAGCCATCCCCATGAGACGCTGGGGAGAAGAGCTGCCGCGCTTCCAACCCAAACCAGTCTGATTCCATGAAAACCAGACCTGCTTTCCAGTAACAGCCCAAAGGCCAGACCCACCCCAGCCACCCCTTGCATACACAGGGCTGTATTGGCTCTATCACCCACAGCATCCAAAGGGGTGCCAGGTTTCCCATTCCCACAGCCTGGTCTCTGCCTAGGGCTGCTCCCAATCACCACCCACTGTCAGGGCAGCTTTGCTTCCAGTGGCTGCCTCGTGCACCTCCAAATCTCTACACATGCTCAAACAAGCCCAGCTCTCCCAGCCCAGGTCACCCCACAGCACTTACACAACCTGGAACATCACCATCAACAACATACTCCCACTAAATGGCTCATTTACCAAAGATCATAAAATTGAGCAGCAGATGCTGCCTCCAGGGCATCAGCTCCAGGCCAGCTCTGCTGCAGCAGGTAGCACATACCCCAGCACATCAGCCTTACCTGGCACAAGCATCCTCTGCAGTGCTGGGATCACCCACACCAATGAGACTGCATTGGGATACAGGGAGCAGAAATTGCCTCCGAGCATCACTGTCCCTCCTGTTCATCTTGCATGCACAGCTGAAACAGGAGCCCCAGGATGATTCCCAGGGCATCGCCATCACTTGGCCACAAAACTCAACCACACAAAACCCCCAACACAGGCCAAGCAGCAGCTTCCCCTTTTATTGCTGAAGATGACCCGGAAGCACTGGCTCTGCCTGCCCCTTCCCCAGGCATCACCCAGAGCACCTGGTGCTGATGGCTCACGAGGGCTGACTGCGCCCAGCTCCCACCTGGGCCTTCCCAACGGGCTGCTCAAGCAGCTGCTCTCCCCACCCATGTGCTGGACCCTGGATGCTCCCTGTGGGCATCGCTGCATCCCTCCCACTTCATCCTTCCCATTGCCTCAGGCTGAATCCGTGAGGAACAACTTGTGCGCAAGGGAATGGACTCGCCATAAAAGTGAGCGCTCCTGGGCTGCTCAGTCTGAGGTGTGAGGCCTCAGCTCCCTTAAACAGAAGATTCTCGATGCGGGCAGCACATGAGTCCATGAGCATCCAAAGCCACACCAGGGAAAGGTTTTCCAAGCGTGTGTATGGCAGCACTTCAGAGCTCAGCATGCAGTGCGTGAACCAATCCTAAAGAGCCAAACATGAAACAGCCTTTTAGTATTTCCCATTTCAGGTAGTTCAGGGGATCAGCACAGGGATATAAAGGCTGCACCCCTCATGCTGGTGGATAGGGCAAGGCAACAAGGCAGGCGTGTGGGTACCCAGGAGCTCCCCCCGAGCCCGGAACCACACGAGCAAGCCACATTTCTGCTATTTCAAAGCCAATTTATTCTTACAGCAGAGATTTAATTTTTTCCCCGAGCTGGTCTGTTCATAATGGAATGAAACCAGAAAAGGGAGAAATTCCTGCACTGAAAAACAGCAGGAAAAATGCAGTATAAAGGCATAAGGTTTTGCCTGGCAATGAAATGTGAGTTTCAAATGTCATGCCTGCTGAGTGCTGCTGCATTTGAAAGAGCCCTTCCAAGCTGTCGGAGGTGTCACAAATGTTGGATTTTGTCTCTCTGTTCCAACTGACTTTGGTAAATGACAAAAAATGCCTCTAAAACACAGGAATTGGCCATGTTGGCTGCACAAATAAAGCAGTTGTCACCGTTTGGGGTATTGGTTTTCCCATTGTCTAAGTTACAAACCTTCTGGGTGTCAAATATCACCCATTGGACACTCTCTGCGTGTACACACAACTAGCGGGAGCCATGGGGCTGGAATGGAACCAGGGGAGGTGTAGAGGCGACCTCTGAGAACCTGCACCATGGCTGCGGAACATGGGCTTCAGGAAAAATGGGATAAAAACCCCCAAACTGGCCAAAGGAAACCCCAAACTGAGCAAAGGAAATATCCACCAGGAAACTGGGGCCAGGTGTCACTCACTGCCAGTGAGTGCAGGAGGAAAGGACCATAAATCGTCCCAAATTTGTCTGTGGGACATAGGGCAGATCCCAGCTCCCTTGGGAAGAGGGTGCTTCCAGGAACCCTTCATCTCCTCCAGGCTGCTACTGTTCCATGGATGCTCTGGGGTATGCATTCCGCTGTTGCCCAGGGCATCCCTGCTCAGCACAGGGCAGCCGGTGCCTTAAGGGTGCTAAACGTGAGGGAGAGACACCGGGCTCTGTGCGGGGCTGGAAGGAGCTGCTCTGGGGGCACAGCCCCTGCCGGCCCCACAGCAGCCTCGGGGGGACACGGGCCGTCTGCTGCTGGATCTGCCTTGGGTCCGTATGGAGCTGGGGCCTGCGCTGGGCACCGCCTGCATCCGAGGTGCCCATCGCTGCCACAGCCACTGCGGGGGGGAGCAGCCACAGCCACTGCAGGCACCGCCTGCATCCGAGGTGCCCATCGCTGCCACAGCCACTGCGGGGGGAGCAGCCGGGGTCTGTCCGTGGGGACGGGGGAGCTCCGGGGATGCTGCGGCCCGCGGCGCCGCCCCCGCGGCGGTCACATTTAGCTTGTCTCTGCCACAAAAAGGCTGCTCGGGACCGGCGCCGCTCGGGATGCGTTTGCATGCGCTAATTTAGCAGGGGCCTGTCAGAGCCGCTTAGCTCTGCCTCGGCTGCCGGGGTGGGAGCTCGTTAGCAGCTTGTCAGAGCAGATCTGGCTGCCGAAGCTGAGCTCCAGATCAGGTGTCAGTGCTGCGGGGCCGTTTGCTTGGCGATGGATTTGGAAACAGCTGAAGGAGGAGCCGAGGGGGTCCCGGGAATTGCGTGATGCGGCCCTGCGAGGGGCTCTGCCGATAGAGCACGGAATTGGACAGAGCTGCTCCTGCTCCAGGGCTTGCGTGAGCAGCCTTCACCCGGGCAGCGCTCACCAGGGAAATGCTCCTTCCACAGGAGGTAGAAACCAAACCACCTGGCAGAGGCATGGGGACAGGCAAGGTCACTGGGACCAGATCCCATTTGCATCCTCCTGCCCTGACCTGCTGCCTTGTCCCAAAAGCGGGATCGTTACCCACTGTGCAGAACACCCAGACACCTCACTCCACACCACAGGGAGGGATGCAGCCACCGCAGGACTTGGCTCCCAGTCAGCCCAACATGATTCAGTGCTGGAACATTCCGCAGGGCCTCTCTGGGATGGGCACGTGGGCAGGAGGGAGCTGGCAGACACCTGTAGCAGGGAGGTGGGCATGTGCTGGTGGAAGAGAAAGGATGAGCCCAGCCCAGGCGGCTCCAGTGGGACCAGGAGCCATCCCAGTCACTCACTATGGGCTGTGACTCCAGCAGTGCTTGGCACTGCCTGGTGCCATTGGTGCTGCCACACGGACCCCTGGCACAGGCTGCTCCTGAAAGAAGGGCTTGGAGCAAGCTGCTCTAGTGGAAGGTGGGTTGGAACTGGAAGAGCTTAAATGTCCCTTCCAACACAAACCAGCCTGTGGTTCTGGGATTCTGCCGCACTGTGCTGTATGCGGGGAATGTCAGACAACAAACCCCAACCAAGTCATGGTCTAAGTCATGATCAGCTGCTTCAGCAATGCTTCTTCAGCATTGGATTAGAAGGGAACAATAAGAAGTGGAAGTGAGTTTAATTAAAACTGTTGCTGGAAGAGACTTTTGATTAACTGCTGCAGTGCATTAAAACCGCGAACCCAGGAGCGCCGGTGGCAGGATAACAGTGCCAATGGGTCACAGATTAATTTGCTGGGGTTTTGAAAACAAGCATGCTGCGTGCTATTAACAATTAATTTCTCACGGGAGAAGCTCTGACCCCAGGGCTACAGCCGCAGGTGATGGATGGGCTGGTATGTGGCTGGAGCCACAGACCCACCATGGGTGTTCATGCGGGGTGCGGGGAGTGCAGTTGCACCAGGATGCAGCCGAAAAGCAGCAACGTTAAACTGAGCTGTTGATCGATTCCAGACTGTGGGTTTAGTATTTATAATTCCCCTCATTTGACACGTTTGGATAGTGTTTCCATACCCCGTTGTCATGGCGACACGTTTGCCTCCTGGATGCTCCATGAATCCTTTTCTCCAGAGAGCGCAGAGCACCCTGGTACCCAACATCCGGGCAGGGTCCAACTGGGCACAGGGATGCCCCAGCCCTGGGGCTGCTGAGCACATCAGTCATTGTCACTGCGTCCATCCCTGAGCTGTGCAGTGCCATAGACACACTGCAGGGAAGGGGTACATCCACAGGGACCATGACAAGCTGAGGAGGGGGGATCATGCAAACCTCATGGAGTTCAGAAAGGCCAAGTGCAAGGTTCTCCCCTGGGTTGGGGCAATCCCCAGCACAGGCGGGGAGAGACTGGATGGAGCAGTCTGAGGAGAAGGACTTGGGACCCCCCTGCCATCCTGCACCCAGCTCTGGGGCAGCAGCACCAGAGGGACGTGGAGCTGCTGGAGCGAGCCCAGAGGAGGCCACGGAGCTGCTGCGAGGGCTGGAGCAGCTCTGCTCTGGAGCCAGGCTGAGAGAGCTGGGCTGGGGCAGCCTGGAGAAGAGAAGGCTCCTGAAGGGGAGACCTGAGAGCAGCTCCAGTGCCTAAAGGGGCTGCAGGGAACCTGGAGAGGGGCTTGGGACAAGGGCCTGTAGGGACAGGCCAAGGGGAATGGCTTCAAACCCACTGCTGTGTGGAAGAACTGAACGCTTTAGCACGTCAGCAAATGCTGCCTCGTGCTCAGTGGCACATGAGGTGTTTTTTTCCAGGCACTCACAGTTTTCCAGGGTATTTTATCGTGTTTCCTTGCACATCAGCACAGGCAGCGCAGGACCAGCCTGTTCCGAGTGCAGTGGCAGCCCTGGATTTCCCTGGCTCATTTCAGACCCATGGAAGGCTGTGGAGCACTGGAGGAAGCATCATTCTTGCTGACAAAATTAGCACAAACAAGTAGGACATAAACCAACATCTCCAGTAAATGTGGAACCTCTGTGTGCTGCAAGAGCCGCAGCTCCGGCTGGAATTTCATTGCACCCGTTAGGAGCTGGATAAAGGTTTTAAAAAGATATGGAAAAATATAAAGCCATTCAAATGTGCCAAAGCTTTGGCTTTCTCATCAGACACAGCGGGGAACAGAGCTGTGGAAAATGGGATATAGAAAACAGAATATCCTCAAAGAAGCCTGGAACCCCTCCATGGATTCACCGCTGAGGCTCCCCTGTGGCAGCCTCTGGGGGAAACCAGGAATCGCTGCACAAGGTGCAGGAGGAGCTGGGTCTGGCTGAAGCCCACCCGCCCGCAGGGCCTGTGGTCCCGTGCGGGCAGGTAGGCAGGTGGACTCCATCCCATGCGCTGCCCTTCCCATGGAAACCTGGCTGAAAACCCCACCGGGAACAACAGGAAAACAGCCCTCAGGGAAACAGGATAGCAAGGGAACAGCACTGAGAGCACACCCAGGTCAACGCAGTGCCTGTCCTCGTGGGAGCATCCTCGCAGCCTCTGTACTCTGCTTGGGTACTCTGCCAAAATCAGAGCCATGGAATGGTTTGTGTTGGGAAGGACCCCAAAGCTCCTCCAGCTCCAACCCCTGCCACGGGCAGGGACCCCTTCCACTGGAGCAGCTTGCTCCAAGCCCCTGTGTTCAGCCTGGCCTTTCCAAACTTCCCTGGCCATACATGGCTTATTCCTACAACCAAACTATCCAGCTGGTTCAAGCCCTCACGTCCCTAAACCTTACTCCAAGGCAATCTCTTCATCTTTCCTCCCCTGCCCTTTGGGAAGGGACCTGCTCCCCCTGTGCAGAGGAACAGGGCGGTCCAGGCAAACAGGGAGACCAAGGGATGTACAAGTGCTGCTCATGAATAAACACAAGCACTAACAGCTCGTGTTATGTTGGCCCCTGGCGAAGCATTTTTGCAGCTTCTTGGTAAAATCCCTCTAAATGCATCATTTCCCCGATCCCCTGTGGAGATGTTTCCACAAACAGAACCGCTGGGCTGCTGCACGTGATGGAACCTGCTGAATGCCTCACAAACCCCATCACCTCGAGGAGGGCGGCAGCGGTGAGAGCTTGGGCTGCTTTACGAGAGCAGCAGCTTTGCTGAAGCCTGCACAATGGTTCTGTCTCCAGCTCTCTGGATCCCTGGATCCCTGGGAGCTGATCTCTGCCTCAGACTGTGAAAGGAGCAGCAGCGACAGGAAAAAGATGGGAAGAGAAGCGGCATCGTTTCTGTGCTGTTGCTAGCGGGAAATGAACCCTGCTGCTGAGATGCTCCTGCACGGTGGCATCCACAGGATCTGGGTCACTCACCCAGCCCATGGCTGGACAGCATCACTGGCTCCCTGCCGCTGAGCCCCCACACCTCGCCCTGGCACTGCCGTGATGCTCTGGCTACCCCAGTGCAGACCAAGAGGGGCTGTGGAGAGTCTCACCCCATCCCCTTGGCTGGGGGGGACACACGTGGCTGGTCCCCGTCCCGGTGAGATGCGCTCGGGTACCTGGGAATTGCACTGCAGGGAGCAAGGGTGGTGCAGAGGCCACCCTGACCCCGAGCCCCAGCAAACCCCCTTTCCGCATGGATCAGGGCTGGGGTCTGGTGGCCAGGGGCAGTCAGCACCCACTGCACCATCCCTCCCGCCCCGCCGCCGTGCTTTCCTTGCGTTAGCGGCTTACCCCGGCTGTGTGATAAACAGCAGCCTGGATCTGAAAACAAGCCCAGTGCCGGGCTGGTTCCCCAGCGCCTCTGGAAGCCCTGCAGGCAGGTGCAGGTGCCACATCAATATGTCAGTGCTCCATGACGAGTTCATCATCTTTTCTGCTTGCATTCCACTGTCTGGGCGCATTAGCGCACAGGAGCTCCCGAGCGCTGTGCTCCGGAGCCAGGGCTTGCAGCTTGAATAACAAAACCATTGGTGTAAAGCGTTAGTTGGTGAATCAGCGTGGAAATACCTCATTAGCACTTGGGCATGTGCAGTGCGCGGCTGATCAAACCTCTCGATTATTACTAATTAAGTGCAGGACAGAAAACATCCCAAATCAGAACTACAGTCATCCAGGACTGAGAATGAAACACATGAGGGCACAGCACCTGTGTGCACGGGGAGGTGAAGGCAGCTACAGTAGGGTTTAGAGTCATAGAACCAGGGAATGGTTTGGGTTGGCAGGGACCTTAAAGCCCATCCAGCTCCAACCCCTGGCCCGGGCAGGGACCCCTTCCACTGGAGCAGCTTGCTCCAAGCCCCTGTGTCCAACCTGGCCTTGAGCACTGCCAGGGATGGGGCAGCCATAGCTTCTCTGGGCACCCTGTGCCAGCGCCTCAGCACCCTCACAGGGAAGAGCTTCTGCCTAAGAGCTCATCTAAGGACCCCAGTAGCTCTGCACCCTGTGCTCGCTTGGCTCCTCTGGTCGGCACCGAGAAGCCAGGACCCAGCTGTGCCCCCACCCAGGACACTGCATCCCATAGGATTTCCAGGCTGGTCTCAGGCACTCAGCAGAAAGCCAGGGGTACCAAACTGCCACCCAGCGAGCCTCTCATGCTAAGAAAGGGTCTAAAAATAAGCTTTTAATACACTCCTGCATCCTGTCAGGCTTTAAATAACAGTTTGGAGCTCGAATTTTGAAAACTGTGGAGCTCAAATCATTTATGACAAGTTGGGAGCCAGAAATAAATGGGGATGAGGAAGGGGAGGAGCCTGGCGCCCACCCTGGCTGCGAGAGACGTGCCCATGGCTGAGCCCACCGGCAGCGCTGCCCGGAGTTTGCCCGGCAAAGCAGCTGCTGTGGGGGTCACCCCAAGGGGGCTGACCCACGGTCACCCCATCCCGCACAGCATCGCCTGCTGATCCCAGTGCTCAGTGCCCCTGCACCATCCTGCCTGCCAAGGGAGGTGGCCGCGGGGTGGCACACACCAGCACCAGGACAGCAGAGCAGGGAGCCGTGATCACAGGAAAGCTGCTTCTGACTGGGGAATTCAGTGAAAATGACCCAGGAGCCGAGGAACAAACGTACCTCTGAGAGGCCAGCTCACCACAGGGACCTCCCGATCGCACTGGGTCCTCGTGACTTTGGTGCATTGCGACGGTCTTTTACCTGTAAAACACGAGACCCCACTCCAAATCAGTTTGTGTAGAAAGAAAAGCGCCAGGAGTGCTTGCTTGGCTCCATCTCGAAAGCGAGACCTGCAGAGCCTGTGGCACATTTGTTCCGCTCTTTATAAGTAGGGTGAGCTCTGGGGAAGAGCTGAACACAGACAGAGAAGGGCCACAAAGATGGTCCAAGGGCTGGGCAACGTGTGAGGAAAGGCTGGGAGAGCTGGGACTGTTGAGCTCTTCCAGGGGCTCCCAGCTTATCCACATCCCCTTGCGGGTAGGGGCTAATTCCCACAGGGCCTCTGCAAGTGGCATCTGCGGGGAGAGCAGGGGGCACGAGGGGCCATGAGCCAGGCCCTGCCCATCCCCTGCCCGGGGCAGGCAGCGCCGCAGCACTGACGGATGTGCCACGCAGCCGCGGGTCTCTCCCGTGTGCCAGACCAGGGGATGTGCCCCAGCAGCCTCAGCCCCAGCGAGAAGGGAGGGCCTGGCGTGGGGCATGGACAGGGAGTGCGGGAGGGGAGAGCTATGGGGGCAGGTGCTTGGACACCCCAAATGTGTTGTCACAGCATCAGGCAGCTGCTGCTGGCACGAGGCTCCTGCAGCTCCCACCGCTGTGAGCCCCATGGGGTGACCCAGCCCAGCACCCCAAGATCAGCACCTTCACCAGAGCAGAGCGATGAGACCTGCTCTGCACCCGGGTTTGGTGCTGCTCAGTGCAGAAGCCGCACCGAAAGCAGTTTTACATGCAGCTCCTTCAGTGACAGATCTCAGATCTGGAAAGTCTGCATCCCACAACAGCAGAACAACGTGGATGTGAAAATGAAGCTTAATAATGAATAATTTGCTCTCTAGGGAAAAACGCCAAATGGAAGCGTGCTGTTGTACCTGCAGTCGTGTCATTACAGATGCAGTGATCCTGTGGTTCTTACCAACTCCTTATGGAAACACTGCTCCAGAGCAGTGAGGGGACTTCCCGAGCCCTCGGGACTGCAGCTTCCCACTCGAGGGGCTGCCAGAGAGGAGCCAGGAATCCCGAGTGCTAAATCAAACCTAAGGGTGTAGGCAGGAGCAGAGAGGGAATAACGAGGCGGAGCAGCCTGGGGAAGGAGCATGGAGGTGTCAGCAGCAGCAGGGAGGACACAGCGCAGGACACATCGGGGTGTCACACCATGACCCCCGGTACCACCCTTCGCGGTGCCAGGGGACGGTGGCTCTGGGTGTCCCAGCCTGGCCCGTGAAGCTGCGGCTGCAGCAAAGACAGTCACCAGCTTTGGCTCTTGGCTCGCATGAGAGCCCTGCCGCAGCCCAGGGGGTGCTGGGGTCGGTGCCTGCACTGAGCATTACTGTGGGCAGCATCCATCACCCCTGCAGCTCCATCCCTCCTGCAGCTCCACCACCCCTGCAGCCTCCATCCCTCCTGCAGCTCCATTGCCCCTGCAGCCCCATCCTTCCTGCAGCCCCATCCTTCCTGCAGCCTCCATCCTTCCTGCAGCTCCATTGCCCCTGCAGCCCCATCCCTCCTGCAGCTCCATTGCCCCTGCAGCCCCATCCCTCCTGCAGCCTCCATCCCTCCTGCAGCTCCACCACCCCTGCAGCCTCCATCCCTCCTGCAGCCCAGGCCCGGGCAGGAGCCGTGCGCGGGGCTGTGCAAGAGGCTGCGTGAGCCGCACAGTCCATATTGCAGGTGACACCCAGCGGCTGTGTGCGGGCAGTGCAGCCCCACTGCCGCCGCGGGCGCCCCGCACCCGGCACCGCGCCGGGGCATGCGGCCGCACTGCAGCCGAGGGGATGCCAGCACCGTTAGGGATGGGAAGAGATCCTCCTGTCCAACCCCTGCCAAGGCAGGGCCACCCAGAGCAGGCTTCGCCCGCTGCCAGCCCGGCCATGTCACCCCAGGGACCCGCTGGGCACGGGGATGCTGCAGCATCCAGTTCTGGATGTGCCAGGGCCCCTCCAGCAGCCAAAGGGTCCGGCGGCTCTGGAGAAGGGATCCGCCGGGGGGGGGCATCAGGAGGTATTTGCAATTTCCTTCCCACCCCCGGGGGATCTTCCCTCCCCTCTCCGGAGGGCAGCAGCAGGAAGCTCACTTCCCTCTGTCCAAGAGCTGTTTAATAACACAGGTATGTGGGGGGGGACAACGACGCTCAGCACTAATACCCACGGACAGGAGCACCAGCGAAGGGAGTTCACCTTGCACCAATCCCCATGGGTCCCATACATCGGCCCAACAGCAGACCGGGTCCCAGTCCCAGGGTGTGCCCTGAGCCCTCCTGCCCCACTGCCAGAGGGGTTCTGCCCCATGGGCAGCAGGCATCGGCCAGCACCAACTGCAGCCTTGATGGGACAACCCAGCACCGTTTCTGCCCCTCCACTGGGGGCATCACCCCCCTGCCACCACATCAGCATAGTGTTGCAGGCCAGGTCGGACGGGGCTTGGAGCAATCTGCTCCAGCGGAAGGTCTGGAACCCCATGGCGGGGAGTTGGAGCTCAATGAGCTTTAAGGTCCCTTCCAATGCAAACCATTCCATGGCTCTGATTCCAGAAATACCCTCATTTTGGGAGCGAGCCCTGTTTACTCTGACACAAACGTTCACATCCCTGGGAGCTGCTCAGCTACATCATCATCAAAACCAACACGGGACGCGGGGCTCCTTGCTCTTTTTGTGCTTGCCCAATGGCTGCTCACACAGATGAAAGCCCTGGCTCGGCCGGAGCCGGGCCCGCGGGCTCTGTCTGGCTGAGTCCAACACTCTTTCCCACCCCACAGCAGTCCTGGCATGGCTGGGAATGCCGTGAGAGCCTCTGGAGCCAGCAGCGGTGCTGTGGGACTCAAGCTGCTCCAAGCTGAGCCTGCTGCTAACCCTGCACATGAGACAATTCCAAAGCAGCAAATTCCAAAGCAGGCAAATTCTGAGACCTGTTACAGCCTGGTGGGAAGAGCCACAGCCATGCAGGGGCTGCTCATTCGGCACCACTTGCACTTGGGGGAAGCTCTTTACAGCCCTGTGGTGCCACCCAGGATTTGTTGTACCCCCATGTATCTCTCACCATCCAAAGCAGTTGGGATGCGATTGTCACCGTCATCCCCGTCCCCCACTAGGAAACACGGGTGGCTGTGGTGGGGCTCACTCTGACACAGGGAAACATCAGTGCCCTCCCCCTGCTCCTCTGCTCGCAGATGGTTTGTACGGGGCGGTTTGTACCTTCCAGCAGAGTCAGCCACCGAACGTGGCCTCATCCAGCAGCCAAAGCTGCAGCTCTGCAGGGCTCGGAGCCAGGGCAGCCGCAGCACGGAGCAGGGGTTACCTGTTCCTGCAGGCTCTGTTCACGTCACCCGGCAGGGGCTCCGGCTGAGTCCGGGGTTGTGTGCCACTGACTCACGCCAGGGGAATCTCCAGTTCAACCCAAGTGTCTTGGAGCAGGACCGTTCCCCGGCCGGCTCGACGGCTGCGACAAGCACTCACATGCCCAGGCTGGGGAGTGGAGATCCGGATTCCTCGGCTCTGGCCTCAGCTGTGCTGGAGCTGGAAGCAGGAGGGGTCGGGGTGCTTCGATGCAGAGCGGGTGCAGAGTGGGTGCATGAACAAATGGCCCACCCCAAAGGGATGGACTGGGCTTGGACAACCTTCCTTGTGCCATTGCCCCAAGAGGTTGGGGCATGGTGGCACAGGGGCAGCGGCCATGGGGCAGGGGATGGGGTGGCACCATGGCACAGCGCCCCACGTTCAGGGGGTAAAGCAGGCAGGGATGTGGTAATGGACCATTCCCAGCCACCCACAATGGGGTTCTCTTGCCTTTGGCACTGGGGCACCCCCGGCCCTGCCACAGCACTGGGGGGGAGGCAACGGCTGTCGGTGCCTTTCTGCAGCGTCAGACGAATGCACGCGCTCAACCCCTGGTTTCTGCACGCAGCCCGACCCGAGAGGTCCCCCCCGCGCCGGGGCCGGTCCCTCCCCACAGGGAGGGGACTGTGCTTATGAAATTTGGGAATAGGGAGTGTCCGTGGGGCTGGAGCAGCCGCAGCCGCGGGCGCGGGGCACTTGCTGAGGGCAGCACGGGCAGAGGCGCCTGGCACGCGAGGTGCTGCCACCCCAGCGCAGACACGCCGTGCCCCCGACGGGAAGAGGCAACTGGGGATGTCCAAACCTCCACCTCGCCCACCACTGCTCCAGCTTCTGGTGTTTTCTGTTCTAAAGTTCCAGGGGAGACGTCTCCTGAGGCCGCTCTCATCTCCTTATCACTTTTCCAGCCCAGCTTCTTCACTGTAACTGTTGGACGGAGAACTGATAAGGGTATGCGAGAGGCACAAGCATCGTCCTGGCACGTCGGCCCCGGCGCTCCCCAGGCTGTCCCGGCTGGGATGTGGGACTCCAACTAAACCCGAGTGCAAAGCAAACTCAAGGGTTAAAGAAACATCTTGTTTTACCCGAGAGCCGGCAGGTCCCGTCCTTCATTCCGGGCTTGTTCTCTTTCAGCATCTCCAACAGGTCTGTCCTGAGGCAAAACACTGGTATTTAAGAGGTCTTGAGATAGTCTGTATGTGGACACTGGAGCGCGGCACCGGCACGCTACCGATCGCTCATGTCCCAGTGGAGGCAGCTTGAAATCCTTTCGAACTGGTATAAAGAGTCATTACAAACGTAAGAAATGACTGCGGTGGGTGAAGCTCCTGCGCTCTGTACCTGCCTGGGGCTGTTCACATGAAACATTACTTACTCCGAATGTTCCATAGTTTTAAGGTGAGCTCTCGCAGCACGGCTGGACCTGCAGCCGCCAGCAGGAGCTGGGTGCCAGAGGAGCAAAGCGGGACGTGGGCAAGCAAAGCGAAGCGCCAGGTAAGGGTTTGCTCGGCAGAGCCCCGAGCTGCTCACATGCAGCTTTGGGGTGCTGCTGGGGTGCAGCCATGTCCTACCGAGCCCGTGGGGGTCCCGTGGGGAGCTGCCCTGAAGCTCTAAACCTCCCGGGATCCGCTTCTCATTCCCAGCTCACTCTTTTCCTTTCCCTGGGTCCCCTGTGATCCCCCATAGCCACAGAGCACTGTGGGGTTCCCAGGAATGTCACCACCCTCCTGGGGACCAAGGGGTGACACCAGCACAGGCAGCCCCTGCCTGCATCTCCCCGCACACCCATCACAGTGACAGGGGCTGGAGGGGGGGTCCTGGAGCTGCCCAGAGGTGGGTGCCCCAAATCCCCTCAATTCTCAGGTGCAGGCGCCAGGACAGGGACCAACACGGATGAGGCAGCCCTATGCGGATGCACCCCAAAACCTTGGTGCTGCTTCAGGGACCCTCCTGCTCAGACCTTCCCGCTCCCAGAGCCCAGGCCCCATCCCGACCCCTGAGACCCAGTTTGCTGGAGGGGAAGCACCAACACAGGGTCTTCCCTGTGACATCCTCCCAGGCAACCAGGGAGGGGACGTGGGGACAGAGCACTGCTCACAAACAGCCTCCCCAGCCCCTCAGCTGGGCAGGGCTGCTCCCAGCATGTGGGGAGGCTGTGCTGAGTCCCAGAATGAAGCAGGAGGAGGCGGATGCTGCTGCTCAGCATCCCCCCGTGAGCTGGTCCAGGGGAAAAAACCTGAGTGCTCCCGGGATTCCTCCCTGTGCAGAGAGGCCGGGGCTGCCGGGAGCCACAAAGGGGCTGGGGGCAAGTGTCCGCGTTCTCACGGCTGCTTCTGCATGAGGGGTTTGGTGCCAGGACCTCACCCGATCCCTCTGCAAACAGAGCGCCCGCGGATTGTCCGTGTGCATTTGGATTTCACCCATGGCAGGGGGGTGCTGAGCCGTGAAACGCGGCTTAGCGCTGGCTGGAAAACTACTGAGGCAGCCGAATTCCCCAGCGCCAGCCCCGGCCATGGGCGATGGGGAGCGGAGCCAGGACCCGCGGCCAGGGGGTGTCAGCACGGATGGGCAGCCATGGCTGAGCCAGCCCCGGTGCTGCAGCCACTTCCCTCGCAGAGCACGTAGCCGCTATATTAAATCCATGAATAGGAAATTCCAATTCCTCAGAAAAAAACGAATCCGGATATTTCATAAGTGTCCCGGTGGACATGAAAGCCCAACCAGGAAATTTCACTCAGCAGAGAGATATTAAAGTTGCTGCAGCCCTTGGGGCAGCAACGGCATGGGACAAAGGGTGGCTGCAGGATATGCTTGTGCCACGGCCCCAGCCCTGCTCACGCAGCTCCTTGCTGTGGCACTGCATGTCTCGCTGTCCATCACATAGAATGGTTTGGGTTGGACAGGACCTTAAAGCTCCTTCAGCTCCAGCCCCCTGCCACAGGCAGAGGCACCTTCCACTAGAGCAGCTTGCTCCAAGCCCCGTCCAAGCTGGCCTTGAACATGATGCTGATGTGGCAGCAGAGCCCCACGGGGGCTCGCTCCAGTGCTCCTCGCCCACCTCCACCCACCAGACACAAAATGTCCCTGTCACCAGGAGACCAAGGACACCCCTTTGCCAAATGCTGCCGGCTTGGGGAGGGCTGTGCCAGGGCTGTCCTCAGAGGAGGAAGAGCCACACACAGGGGTGAGGGGCTCGGGGGGGCAATGAGAGTGGATGGTGGGAGCACCCCCCAGTCCCGCAGCACCCCCCGTCCCGCAGCACCCACTGCACAGACGCGCTCCCGCGCTGCTGAGCTGTGAAAAGCCACCCCCACAGCCCGGCTCAGAGGTAATTGCAGGTTATTGCAGGGCTCTGTTGTTAAATACGGATCAGTTCTCTTCCGACAGGCGCTCTGTGTAATGCAAACTCAAATCATCTCCCTCCTCCGCCCAGCACCTCCTCACCTGCCAGGAGCCACAGCAAGTCCCAGCCATGGCAGAGGATGCAGCACGCACCGTGTCCCAGCCATGGCAGAGGATGCAGCACGCACCGTGTCCCAGCCGTGGCAGAGGATGCAGCGCGCACCGTGTCCCAGCCGTGGCAGAGGATGCAGCGCGCACCGTGTCCCAGCCGTGGCAGAGGATGCAGCGCGCACCATGTCCCAGCCGTGGCAGAGGGTGCAGCACGCACCATGTCCCAGCCGTGGCAGAGGGTGCAGCGCGCACCGTGTCCCAGCCGTGGCAGAGGGTGCAGCGCGCACCGTGTCCCAGCCGTGGCAGAGGGTGCAGTGTGCGTTGGACACATCATGGACATGGACACCTCAAACCACACCGTTATTTTCCACACCCGGAGCACATTTGGCCCCCAAGCAGGGTGCGGTTCTCAGGCAGGCCAAGTTGTGCCTCTCCCACCACAGTAATTCCACAGCCCCACAGGCTCTGAGCTCTGGACATGGCTGCAGATGGGCCGCAGCTCTGACCCAGGTGCCAGCACCACCAGCCCATCCCCTCCCCTGCTCACTCGGGCACTCCCAGCTTCACCTCTGTCTCTTCACCCCTGTCCTCAGGCCAAGTGGCTTTTTCCTCCCACCCCCTGCACTCAACTGGCAAGTAACGGCTCCAGACCGAGCCGACTGAGCTCCTCCTGTGCCTGCCCGGGAACTGCTGGAGCTCGTGGGCTCAGCAGCAGCCATATGAACCGCTCCAGCACCCAACACCATCGCCAAGGATCACCCATGTGCTTCCAAACCCTGCCCCAGCCCCTGAGACGCCCCCGGGGTTGTGGCTTCCGGGAGGGGGTGGCATTGCCGTGACAGCCCCTGGCTTGGGAAGGACCCACATTCACCACAGTGGGATGGAGCGGTGCTGCTTCACCCCGCAGCGACACAACCATCCTCAGCTCCCAACAGCAGCTATTCCCCCTGCCCAGGGTCAGTGCTTTTCCAGCCCAGCACCGGGAGCTGCCTTTCAATCCAAAGGGCTTCTCTGCAGATCCCCTGGAGCAGAGCCGAGATGGAAGTGAAACATCAAGGAGGTGCTGGAATGCGTAGATTGCAAAGGAAGGAGGAGGAGGAAGTGTAGGGAGAGGGAGGATGCGTCGTCAGGGCAACCGCCGGCTGCGGGATGGGAGCGGGGTGAGGGGAGCAGGGGACAAGGGGAGTAGGGACACCCGTGGGGGCTCGGTGCTGCACCCCCAGCACAGGCTCACTGGAGGGAATGCAGCTCCCTGGCACACCGCTCTGCACGGATGGGAGCAGGGTGACAAAGTGATTTTACAGCCCCTTTCAAAACACATTCCCACCCCTATGTGAGAGGAGAAGAGGGAACAGGAAGGGGTTTGGGAGGTGGATCTTCACCTCCAGACCTCCTGTGATGGAGACGGCGAGGCTGGAAATCCCAGTGCCCGGGGCTGCCCCTCTGCCCGCTCTGTGCCAAGGTGGGCGAGTTCCAGCCCAGCAGCATTCCCTGAGCCCAACAGCCTGCATCTCATCTGGTCTCACAGCCAGGAGCTCCCCTCCTGGAAGCAAGGGGTCAGGATCCAAGCAATTGCAGCTATCCAGGCCCCAGCACGTTGAGTTACTTGTGCAGAACACTAGCCGGTCATCAGCAAAGGAAGGCACTCGCTGTGCAGTGACACATGGCAGCAGCGCCTCTATTGCCAGGCCTTAACACAGCTTATTAAGAGTCAGAGTCTAATTAATGCAGGCACTGTTGAGCAGAGGATGGAGAATGTCCCAGATCCCACCCAGCTCCCAGCATTCCTCCTTACAGAGGGGTTTAAACTTTGCTCATGCTGCAGGCACGGATCAGGGGATGGGCACTGAAATCTCGGGGTGGGCATGGGCAGTGCCCCGCTCGTGCTGCTTTGCAAGTGGAAGGGGAAGCGAAGCCAGGAGCAGCCCCATCAGTGCAGGGAGCCCCGCTCCCCAAGCGCTACATCCCAGGATCTCTCCCGCCGGGCCCTGACAGCTCCTAAAAGCTCCTGCACTATTTTTACCGCGGTTGCCATAGAGACCTCGGCCCCGCGCGCGGTGATGCTGCTCTTTGGGAAGCGCTGCATCACCGGCCGCTCCTGCCTCCACACGCACCGGCAGGAGGCGGCTATTTTGGGCAGAGCCCCACCGGGGCTGGAGATAACCCGGCCCTGCCCGAGAGGAGCCATGGGGAAGGGGAGCAGCACCTCCGAGCCCCAGCACCCTGCCCGCTCCGACCAGCCCCTCTGCTCCAGGGGCCAGAGGACCCCCCGAGACTCGGACCCGCTTGTAGAAGCAAGAAGGGAAGCGCTGAGTTTGTCCAGCCTGAACGATCAGAGTCAACACTAAAGCAGATGCAAACCTGCCCCAAGCTTTGGTCCTGCAAGGAAAATATCTGGATGTAGTAGGAAGGGGTCTCTTCCCTCATGAGACCCTTGTGAGGAGCACGGGCAGGGCTGAGGAACCCACGCTGGGCTTCATAAACCTGCCATCAGTCCCAATCAGTAACACACCTGCAGCATCCTCTGGAGCAGTCAGGCACTGGGCAAGCAGAGACTGGGACCCCCAGCTGCCCCATAGCAGAGGATACAGATCCTCCTCATGCCCAGAAGACATGGCTGTGCCCCAGGAGGGCAGCAAAGTTGGTTGGTCCCCTCCGAAATACGGGCACCGAAAGCTTCCCCATCACCTGTACTCATCCCCCCAGGAAGCATGGCTATAAAAAGAGGCTGTGCAGGGATGAGCTGGCAGGAATAGCTGCGTGCAGCCCTCGCCACTGCTCTGCAAAGCACCCAAAATAGAGCCAGCATCAACAGCCCCCGAGAGGCAAGATGGTCTTGCCCATGGGCTGCCTGTGCTGCAGCTTGTCCGGGGCTTTGGAAGCACAAGGAGCCAGGATTGCCCCTTGCCACCCTGTCCCTGAGCCTGCACCCTCAGCCTCCCCAAGCATCATCAGAGCCCCTGGGGATCACATAAACCAGACGGGCTGCCACAGTCCCAACAAGCAGCCGAAAGCAGCTCCCTCCTCCTCTGGGCTGGGCCAGACTAATTATAACTCTAAAAACCGGAATAGATGCACAAGAGCTGCCCGACAGCTTGTGTGTGGTGAGATACTGCTGGAGTGGCCCAGCGAAGCACTCCTCATCGCTGCTATTCTCTTTGGTGTCACCTCTGCTGCTCTCTGCCCTGTCCAGGGGGAAGGCACCGTGGGGAGAAGAGCCCTGGGCAGGGAGCAGGAACTTTTCCCAGATCCCACAGTGAATCATGTGGGAGCAAATCACAGCCTGAGGAGCAGCACAGGCTGACTCAGCAGATCATTATGAATAACTAAGAGAAAACACAACCTGTGATCAAGTGTGAGGGGAAGGGAAGGGAAGGGGGGCATCTCCATTAATCACTCACCGTGAATTATTCAGCACAAGGCAAACACAGACACCGTCCCTGTGGGGAGGGTGGGTTACCGTTAGCATCCAGCCCCTGGCAGGGGTCCCAGCACTGTGGCAGAGCCCAGCTCTGCAGCCAGGAACCAGCCTGGACTCCAGCACAGGGATAAGAACTAATGCGAATGGCAAGGTCAGCAGAAGAGGAAGGTCCCTTGCAGGTGGGGGGATGTCAGATCCCATCACTTGTTGCCAACACTTTCCTAACTGAAAGATGTTCGGTGAGAGGCCTCTGAAACAAATGGACACACACCTTCAGGGCTTATTGGGCCAACGCAGCAAACAGAAGTCTCTGTGTTCCTGGAGATCACAGGGAAGCTGCCATACGGTTTTCCTAAATGCTTGCTAATGTGGCATATTTCCCTGCTAGCTCTAGCTATTGTTGTCAACTTCTACCAAAGAAGGCTGCAATTTTAGATTATATTTTAGCAATCGCAAGAGAGATTCCCCCTCCTGCCAAGCTCATCTGAGAGCACCATGACAAACACCCTTACAGGCAGCAGCAGTCTGATAAACCAGAGCCACGTGTACAGGGTTGTTGTACCAGCAGCACACATGTACCCCCGCACGCCATTCCCCGGTGCCTGGGCACACACTGGCACCAGAGAACACGTGTGGCACAGCTCCACACGCACACAGAGACATGGGCACCTGTGTGCAGGCACCCCGACACACCTTGTACATGAGCACACATGAAAATACGTATGTGCAGGGACATGTAGACATGGGCACACACACATAGTGCCCACACTTGGACATACCTTGACACAAATAGACATGTGCAGGGACATAGACACACAGGGACATGGGCACCCCTGCGCAGATACCTCCTGCACATGCAGATACACATCCTGCAGGGGCATACGGACACGGGCACACACACAGGGACATGCACACCCCTGCACAGACACCTCCTGCACATGGGCACACGTGTGCAGGGCCATACGGGCACAGCCACAGGGCCATGGGCGCCCTGCGCAGGCACCCCCGTGCGCCCGTTGTGCATGGGCACACACAGGTTCTCGTGCGCAGGGGCACACGGACAGCCCCGACGTGTGCACGCACCCCCAGAACACGGGGGGGCGCGGACACGTGCGCACACGGACACCCCCCCGCCGCTCCCCGCACCCACCGGGGGCGGATGCGCCGCCCCCCCAGCCCCGCGGGCAGGAGCGGCGGGTGACGCAGCACCCGGAGCGTACACGGGGGATGATGCGGGCGGGGGCAGCGGGGAGACCGGCCGGGTAACCCCGCACCGGCACCGGGCACCGGCACCGAGCAGCAGGTAACGGGCAGGGCGCGGCGGGCAGCACCGCCTCCATCCTCTCCACGATCGGCACCGAGGCTGCGGGACCCGGGACGGCCCCTGCGGGGCGGGGGGCACCCGCCGGTGTCGCTGCTTGCTTCCCGGTCGGCGGCCCCTGCAACCCCCAGGAAGGGGCGAGGGATTGGGACCCTCCGGCGGCACCGGGCAGCGGCGAGGAGCCGGAGGTAGGAGCGCAGGGGAGCAACCGCGGCCCCTCCCCGAGGGGAGTCCCGGTGCGAGCACTGACAGCCGGTCCCAGCGCTGCGGGAGCCGCGGTTCTCCGGGCACGGGAGGGGGGGAGCGCAGCGCAGCGCGTGCCCCACTCCGGGGGCTCCGGGCGGATGCGCCAGGGAAGCGCTGGGCAAGACCCGAGGGGTGGAACTGGGGCAGAAGACGGGGCCGTGTCTGCCTCCAGGATGTCTGGAGCTGGGCTCCGCTGGTCCCTCCAGCAGCACTCCGAGCCCCTGCCTCCGTCTGCAGCCCCCAGGTCTCACAGCTGCCAGGGATAGGTTTGCTCCTGAGGACGCAGGCAGCAGGGCCATGGGGGGCTCGGGTCGTGCGCCACGGCTGGGTCCTTACCTGCCCGAATTCCCCACAGCCAGTGCCAGGGAAGCGCCTGTTGATGATCCGGTCCAGGCTGCTGCGGAGCTGCCGGGAGTGGAAGCTGCTCCTCCAGCAGCAGCTCACACCAGCGTCGAGCAGCAACGGGTTACAGACAGCATGACCACAGCTTCAGCACCGAGGAAGCAGAGATGGTGGCTTCAGCACAAGAAGCCGTAGGAGATGCTCACACCGTCTCCAGTGGGCTCTGCGTTACCAGCCAAAGGACCTAGAGGACCTAGTGGAAAACACCTTGGGGTCAGGACTGCACGGATTGCTCTGGCACTTGGGGAAATCGGGTGCATCCAGGCAGATGCCAGCATGGCCACTGGGGCAGCATAGCTGGAGAAGAGCAAGGCAAGATGAACCAGGGTGTCCTGGTAGGAAGCTGCCAGAGCAGAGCTGCTCTGTGAGGAGACACAAGTCGTAAGCCGAGGACCACCACAGCACAGGTTGGGATGAAACACGGATGAGTCCATGTCTGGTCCCATCAACAGCAACCATCAGGGTAAAGGGTGGTGAGTCAGGTCCTGTGTAATTGAGGGAAATCCAGTGAAGAAGCTGGTGCGACAGAGTGAATGGAGGCTCCAGCACCATCATAGGTCACACCAGGACTGGGGTGGACTGGGCCTGCATTTAAATAGAGCCCCAGCCCAGGATCGGTGGGAGGGGGAGAGGGGCAGGAAGGTGGGTGGGGATCTCAGCTGAGCTCCTCAGGGCAGTTAAGGTCAACTGGGACCCTGGCAGCCACGTCATAGAATCCCACAATGGTTTGTATTGGAAGGACCTTAAACCTCCTCCAGTTCCAACCCCCTGCCTGTGGCAAGGACACCTTCCACTAGACCCAGTGTGTGGGGTGGGTGGCTTTGGGGTTCCACAGTGTGGGCTGGGCATGGTCAGCTGGGCACAGGGCACCCCAGGAGGGCAGGGCAGGGGGGGCAGCTGAGCACCAAACCTCACCTCTCCTTACGGTCCCTCCACAGCTACCGGCTGACGCTCCCATTGCCCACCAGTAAAAAGTGGCTGGTGCCATGGATGAGGTGACAGAGCTGGAGACGGGGGGGAACCCGCTCCTGAAGGCAGTGTGGCTCGGGCGGCTCCGCCTCACCCGGCTGCTGCTGGAAGGGGGGGCTTACATCAACGAGAGCAACGAGAGAGGGGAGACAGCCCTGATGGTGGCCTGCATCACCAGGCACGTTGACCAGCAGAGCATTAGCAAGCCCAAGATGGTGAAGTACCTGCTGGACAACAGAGCTGACCCCAACATCCAGGACAAGTCCGGGAAAACAGCCCTGATGCACGCCTGCATCCGCGGTGCCGGTGGGGATGTGGTGTCCCTGCTGCTGGAGAACGGCGCAGACCCCAGCCTGGAGGACCACTCGGGAGCATCAGCACTGGTCCACGCCATCAACGCCAACGACAAGGATGTGCTGCAGCACCTCCTGAACGCCTGCAAAGCCAAAGGGAAGGAGGTGATCATCATCACCATGGACAAATCCGCCTCTGGCACCAAGACAGCCAAGCAATATCTGAACATGCCACCCTTGCTGGACTTCAAGGAGAGGAGCCCCCCTGAGGCACGCACAGCACCCTCCAGCACCCACCCGAAAGCTCCCATCTCAGCACCTTCCCCTGCTGAGGAGGAGAGCAGCATCTTCCCATCGCACCCTGGGGACAGCCCCTGTGCCAAAGAGCCGCCCTCCCCGGGGCAGCACACTGGGGCAGCCCACAGAGCCCGGCTGCCCCGGCTCAAGCGGCTGCGCTCGGAGCCGTGGGGTCTGGTGGCACCCTCGGTGCTGGCAGCCTCCCCACACCACGACGACTCACGGGTGGGTGCGGATGAGGAGGTGATCACGGGCATCAGCGACCTCTCGCTCTCCAAAAAGGCCCCTCTCGCCCGCGGCGGCAGCAGGAGCAAGGACCCGTCTCTCCTGCCGCCGGTGGATGACCCGGCTCCGAGGGCGCCGCTGAGGAAGGCAGCGTTCGAGAAGAGCCCGGCCGCGATGCAGCGCCTGCCCCGCAGGAGCACGGTGCCCGAGGAGCCGGAGGGCCCGGCCGCGGCGCTGCGCTGGCGGCGGCTCAGCGCCGAGCACCACGAGGACGAGCCCCAGCTCTGCGGCATCCCCGGCCCGGCCGAGGGGAAGGGGCCGTTGGAGCGCAGGAGGCTCAGTGGGCCGCACGTGGCCTCACTGGACGGCTCCCGGGACGCCCTGGACAGCAGCACCGGCACCTCTCCCGGGCCCATGCGGCGCCGGCCGCCCGGCTTGCTGGAGAGGAGAGGCTCCGGCACCCTGCTGCTGGACCACATCGCACACAGCAGGCCCGGATACCTGCCCCCCCTGAACGTGAACCCCAACCCCCCCATCCCCGACATCGGCTCCAGCAGCAAAGCCCCCTCCCCGCTGGCTGCTGGCCTGAAGGCTCTGGTGTCCTTCGCTCCCAGCTCACCCAGGTGGGGAGACTTGCGAGCCAAAAGGAAGCTGCTCCGGAGACACTCCATGCAGGCGGAGCAGATGCGGCAGCTCTCCGATTTCGAGGAAATCGTGGCCCAGTAGCCACATCACCATTTGCTCCCCGCAGAGGTCACCAAACCAGTGCTGTCTCTCAGAAACGTGATGCTTCCCACGTCACCAAGCTCCAGGGAAGCGCTGGTGACCACAGGGACCAGACCTGTGCCCAGGGCCTCAACCGGGAGGCTCCTGCTCCTGGAGCTGTGCAGGCAGCCCAGGTATCCGGCCCAGGCAGCTGGAGCCTTTCTTGTATTCCAGTCTCTTCTGGACCTTTCCCCAGGAGTGATGACCTGAGAGATCAGTCCCAGACCATCTGAGATCATTCGGCTTCACTCACTGGCTCCTGCCTGCAGGTCACTTATTCCTCATTATTTATAGCTTACTTTATTGCATCTGGCTTGTTCAGACATAGAAACCTGTGTGGAGCCACACACAAATGAGCCGTGGGGTGATGTGTGTGTGAAGTGCCTGCCAGGGGGAAGAACTTAATGCTGGGTGTGCTTGGAAGAGCACCCATACCTAGCATTGAATGTATTAGTACCCTAGCCGTGCTGGAGAGGGAGACAGCTCTCCACCTCAGACACTTCCAAGCACTGAAACTCCAGCAGCTGAGCTCAGCCCTCATTGCTGCAGGCTGGTGCCTGGCTCGGAGCGGGTTTGTCTCCATCTCTGCAGTGACCAAGGTTCAGGGGCATTTCCCACCGCACTGACATGCGGTCTGGGACTGCTCCTGGCTGCGTGGGGAGCTTCTGCCCAGCACTGGGGTCTGCAGCAGCTCTGCACAGGCCCGTCCCTAGGCAGCGTGAGCCCAAGCCAGCAAACACATCCACACAGCTGGAGATGGGGCTACAACTGTGGCTCGCTCCCAGTGCTGGGGACCCAGTGGCCCTGCCCTGCAGACAGGACATGTGGCATCCTGCTGTGGGACTGGGGCTGCCTCGGCAACACAGGCAGCTCTGCACCATCAGGGCAGTGCGACCGGGCACTGCAGGGCCCCATCCTCACCTGGGCTCTGCGGGGAGCTCTGCTTGTCCCCCATGCCACAGGACCATGGGCTGGATGTGCCGTAGCTGCCGCCAGCCTCCGCTGAACCCACCACACGGAGCCGGTGGTGTGGAAGGAGCCAGCCCAGGGCCCTGCGCCACTGCCCTGGCGAGCACTGGGGTCTGTACCCCAGTGAGGGCTGACGTGTCCTGACACCACTGCATGGGCAGTGGGGCTTTGCCACCCGCTGCTGCAGGTTTGGCCCTTTCCTCACCCACTCGTGCTCTGTCTGTCCATCCATCCATCCATCCACCCCCATGGCTGGCCAGGACCCAGTTCCCTGCCCAGGGCACGAGCCAATGCTCAACAGGCTGCTATAGAGCCTTGCACAAGGCAGAGCAGGGCTTTGGCTGTAACAGCCCAGGAGTGCTCTCTAAGACTGTTTGAGATTTAAATGTGTGGCTTAGAGCAAAGGGGAGGGGTTATATTTTTACAGCCTTAAAGTTTCTACTTTAGGTCAAATGTCTCAGATTGAATTTCAGGCATATTTGCGCTGTAAGTGATGTTTGTCTTATATTTTAGCGTGTGGAATTTTAAATTTTCTTGTTTGCCTCCTCCATTCGTTACTAAATACCCTGCTATTTTGTGTTTGTCTTCTTTCTTTAAAAAAAAAAAAACAAAAAAAAAACCACAACGTTTGATGCCTTTGGGCAGCTGTTGGAGATGGGATGTCTTGGGTCATAGAACCACAGATTGGGTTGGGTTGGGTTGGGTTGGAAAGGACCTTAAAGCTCCTCCAGCTCCAACCCCTGCCCCGGGCAGGGACCCCTTCCACTGGAGCAGCTTGCTCCAAGCCCCTGTGTCCAACCTGGCCTTGAGCACTGCCAGGGATGGGGCAGCCACAGCTTCTCTGGGCACCCTGTGCCAGCGCCTCAGCACCCTCCCAGGGAAGAGCTTCTGCCTAAGAGCTCAGCTCAGTCTCCCCTCGGGCAGGTTCAAGCCATTCCCCTTGGCCTGTCCCTACAGGCCCTTGGCCCAAGCCCCTCTCCAGGTTCCCTGCGGCCCCTTCAGGCACTGGAGCCGCTCTCAGGTCTCCCCTTCAGGAGCCCTCCCCTCTCCAGCTGCCCACCCCCGGCTCTCTCAGCCCGGCACGGGGCACCCGCGGGGTCTCCCCGTGCTCTCTGCCCTGGGAGCAGGCGCTGGCACCGTCCCCACGCGCTCGTTCCGCGGCGCTCAGGACGCGCCGGGTCCCGGGTGATGCCGGCGCGGTGCCGGCTGGGGCCGCGGCGGGTCCCTCGGTACCGGCCCCTCGGCCGCGCCAGCCCGGCCCCGGGGGCGGGGAGCGGGCGCTGGAGCCGCCCCCAGCGGAAGCGGCGCCGGTGGCGGGGCCGGGTGCGCGCCACGTCAGGCGGGGCGGGAGCGGCGGGATGCGGGCCGGGATGCGGGCGCTGCCGCTGCTCGTGGCGGTGCTGGGCGCGCTGCGGGCCGGCGGCACCGAGCTGACGTTCGAGCTGCCCGACAGCGACCGGCAGTGCTTCCACCAGGAGCTGGAGCGCGGCCTCAAGTTCACGCTGGACTACCAGGTACTGCGCTGCCTGTGCCCCTGCCTGTGCCCATTGCCCTCTGTCCAGCCCCCAAGCCCCATGGCCCTGCCCTGCCCACACCATCGCCCCCCGCTTGTGCCCATCACCCTCTCCGCATAGCCGCAGCTCTGTGCTCCTGCCCATGTCCTGCAGGGCCCCTGGCAGGGCTGCACCTGCGGCTTCCCCATGCAGTTCCCATCTCCCGCTGCACTGCACCAGGACTAATTCCCAGCCCTGTTCTCATGCCCAGTGGTGCTTGTCTTGGAGCGAGCCCTGGGATGTGCGCACGGTGACCACAGGAGCCCCTGACCCAGGGCTGGACCCAGGCATGCCACCTGGAGCTGTGACACCCCACTTGAGCTGTGTGCCCCATAGGGTGCAACTTCCCCAGTGCTCCCCCAGTCTAGGCTGGTCATGGGAGCCATGGGCAAAAGCACGTGCTCTCACCTCAGGTTTTGGCACGTGCTGCTGCATCTCCTTGCGCAGGTGATCACCGGCGGGCACTACGATGTGGACTGCTACGTGGAGGACCCCAATGGCAGGACAATCTACAAGGAGACCAAGAAGCAGTACGACAGCTTCCCGCACCGTACTGAAGTCCAGGGCGTCTACACCTTCTGCTTCAGCAACGAGTTCTCCACCTTCTCCCACAAAACCATCTACTTCGACTTCCAGGTGGGCGACGAGCCCCCGATCCTGCCCGACATGAGCAACCGCGTCACCGCGCTGACACAGGTAGGTCCCTGCACAGTGACATGGGGCTGCCATGGGGGGAAGGTCCTACCGCAGCTCCCGCCTGTGGCCAAACAGCCCCAGGGGACAGTGCTGGGGCTCGTCCTCCTTCCCCTCTGCCGAATGCAGAAGTGCCAACCGCCAGCCACCCGCCCCATGCCATGCAGGCCACATCCTGCTCCCAGGGAGAGATGGGGGGGCTGCTTCAGGCCTGAACCTGCTCCAACTGGAGCACTCAGCTCCCATCCCACACATGGGAAGCACAGCAGGGCTGGACCAGCCCCAGTGCCTCTCAGTTGTGCTGTGGTGCCCACAATGGCTTCCCTTCACTGGGAGGTCGTCAGCATTGCCCCTTTGAGCAGAGCTCAGCTGGCAGAGACCCAGCAGCTCAGGGCACTGCTGTCCTGCCCTGGGTGTCCCAGCACTGTCCTCAGCACCGTGCCGCAGCAGGAGCACTGGGATGTGCTTGTCTCCCCAGATGGAGTCCGCCTGCGTCACCATCCACGAGGCGCTGAACACGGTGATCGACTCCCAGACCCATTACCGCTTGCGGGAAGCGCAGGACCGGAGCAGAGCCGAGGACCTCAACGGCCGGGTCTCGTACTGGTCGGTCGGGGAAACCCTCATCCTCTTTGTGGTCAGCATTGGGCAAGTGCTGCTGCTCAAAAGCTTCTTCACCGAGAAGCGCCCCGGCAGCAGCAGCACCACCAGCACCTAGAGCCTCAGCCACGCCACGCTGAGCTGCGTGGGGAGCGGGCAGCAGCGTTCTCCTGGGCCACCTCATGCTCTGCAAGGTGGTGCAGCGGGGAGGGCCCAGCAGGGAGCAGGGGATGCCGTGATGCTGCTGAGCTGGGTGGGAAACAGTCACCCAAGTACAGGCATCCCCGGGCAGGTCTCCCCAGCATCACCTCCCACTGCAGCATCGCCCTGCCTGTGGCACTGTCCCCTCTCCCAGCCGGTCTGTGTCTGCTCTCCAGTTCCTCTGGGGGAGTGGGTGGGTGTCCTGGACCAGCATCAACCCTTCAGACCCTTATCCAACGACTGGTATACCGTCAGAGCATGGGGGAAAGAGCCCCAGGGCAGAGACAAAGCCAACAGCACTATCCCAGGAGCTGCTGACTCATAAACAGAGCCAAGGTTTCAGCTGGAGCTCATTGCTTGGTGATTCCCATCACTTGATGGGTCCTGTGGTTCCCATTGCTTTGCAAGTCCCTGTCCTCACAGTAAAGTATCCTTCAGGCCTTTCTCTGCCACAGGAGCAAGTGACGTGCCCTATGCAAGATCACAGAATCATGGAATGGTTTGGGTTGAAGGGCCCTTAAAGCTCCTCCAGCTCCAACCCTGCCACAGGCAGGGACCCCTTCCACTGGAGCAGCTTGCTCCAAGCCCCTGTGTCCAACCTGGCCTTGAGCACTGCCAGGGATGGGGCAGCCACAGCTTCCCTGGGCACCCTGTGCCAGCGCCTCAGCACCCTCACAGGGAAGAGCTTCTGCCTCAGAGCTCAGCTCAGTCTCCCCTCGGGCAGGTTCAAGCCATTCCCCTTGGCCTGCCCCTACAGGCCCTTGTCCAAAGCCCCTCTCCAAGTTAACTGTCACCCCTTTAAGTATTGCAGACTGTTATTTTCATACTTACCATCACCCACACCTGGGGCTTGTCCCCCCTGCACATCCCAGCAGCAGCAGGCACAGCTCTGCCCCATCCGTCCCAAGCGAGCCCTATCCCTGCCCAGCCACAGCAAGGATCCCCTGTGCCCCTGGGACTGCAGCCCCATTCCCTGGAGCCCCACAGGGCAGAGGCCCTCAGGAGCAGCACCACCGGTTCTTTGCTTCGCTTCTTCCCAATAAACCCTGGGACCGCGGCTGCGCTGGGCACCGCTCCCGGGACACAGCTCCGGGTAAACCGCAGTGCCCGGGTCCCGCCCGGCAGCGGGGATGGAGGGGCTGAGGGAGCCCAGCACCCAGTGCGGCAGCGGGGGAGCCCCGGAGACGCTGCCTGGAGCCGGGCGCTTGCCTCAGCCCTGGCTGCAGTGAAGCTGCCGCTCGCGCTCCCCAGGGCTCCTGCGGCAGCGCCGGCCTTGGGCAGTTGCTGCGCAGCCGGGAGCAGCCGGGCCCCGGGGCCCCGCAGTGACCTTCAGCGGGAGCCAGGAGCTCCCGTGCGGAGCGGGGCCGCCGCGGCAGGGAGACTGCGGCCATGGGCCCCCGCGGGAGCAGGAGCCGCTGCGGAGACACGGCACCAGCCCCGGACACCCGCCAGGGCACCCTGGGGTCTGGGTCCCTGCACTGGGACCACCCCATGGCAGGGATGGAGCAGCCAGGACCAGCTCCAGACCAGCCGCCACGCCAGGAACAGTGGGCCGGGGCTCTGGGGTCCCCAGCCCAACTCAAACAGGGATGCGGGCAGGACAGGAGGTGGCCATGGGGCGCTTTATTGCCGCGCAGAGCTTGGCAGGCACAAAAAGGGGCTGGGGGCACCCGCAGCAGCCCCACCACCTGCAGAGGCACTTTGGGGTGCAGGGAGCGGCAGTGACCCCCCAAACCCTGGCAGACCTCTCCTCCTGCTGCTGTCCCCCCAGCTGAGCACCCCGTGGAGCCCCATGGCACGGGGCCATCTCACAGGGGGCTGCTGCGTCAGGAGCCGGTGCCTGCGGGCAGCTCCCGCTGCTGCGGCAAGGACGAGGCCGAGCAGTGGAAGGAGCCGGTGGCCAGGGAGGGCAGCTGGGGCTTGGCTCTGTGCCCACAGGGGCAGCCCCAGCCCCTCTGGAAGGGGATGGTGAAGAGCCCATAGGTGATGGGGTCCAGACACGCGTTGAAGAGGCCAAAGATGAAGAGGATGTGGGCGAGGGCAGGTGAGACCCTCTTCTCCATGGCCCGGGGGCAGAACCAGTACCACAGCCCCAGCAGGTAGTAAGGGGTCCAGCAGAGGATGAAGGAGGAGACGATGACCAGGCTCATCTTGAGCATGCGCAGCCGTGCTCTGGGGATGTTGTTCCTGGAGCACCGCAGCGATGCATCCTGGGAGGAGACTGGGGGACACCATGTCCCATGAGTGGGGGACACTGAGCAGCCTGGCTGGAATGGGGACCCCATTCCCTAAGGGAGGGCTGGGGGGTCCCCACACAGCTCCAGCCAGGGCTCCCTCCTGCTCTCCCCATCCCATTGTCCCTGCAGAGCCCGCAGGCACGGGGTCATGGCATCTGGGCACTCACAGAGGCTGGAGCCCATGCGCCGGGAGATCTCCAGGAGGATGCGGGTGTAGCAGCAGACCATGATGAGCAGCGGGAGCAGGAAGAGGCAGGTGAAGCCCAGCATGTTGTAGAAGGTCTCATGCCAGGGCTGGGCGAAGCTGCCGAGCGTGGTGCACTGCGTGAAGTTGTGCAGGGGGTGGATGGTGACCGTGACCGTGCGGAAGAGGAAGAGCTGGAGGCAAAGCAGAGGTGGGATGGCAGCCCCCTCCCCAGGGGCTCCAGGCCTCCCTAAGGTAGAACACCAGTATCCAAGCCAGGGACTATTGGAGCCACAGGGTCAGACCCTGGTCATCAGAGTGGGACCCGGAGTCAGCCATGCACCAGACTGGCTCCCCACTCCCAGGGAATCGTGGCACACAGAGGAGGGCACTCGGCTGCCTCTCCTCCCAGCCCTCTCCATCCCCGTCCTGCAGGGCTCAAGGCTGCACCAGCCCTGGGAATAACCCAGCCGGGCACCCTGGAAGGGTGGGAGCCTTCCATGGGGCATGAGCCGGAGCAGAGCTCTGCGCTGGTACCTGTGGTGCCGAGAGCACCGCGCTGAGGAGCCAGGAGACCTGCAGCATGATGCGGTTCCTCCTCCGGGCACGGGCGATGGCCAGCGGGTGCAGGATGGCAGCCTGCCGGTCCAGGCTGATGACGACGGTGACAAAGGCAGAGGCGTACATGGCCAGCAGCCGGAGGTACATGAGGAGGCGGCAGGCCAGGTCGCCTGCCCGCCACTGCAGCGTGATGTTCCAGATGGCGTCCAGCGGCATCACGGCCACGGTCAGCAGCAGGTCGGCACCAGCGAGGTGCTGCAGCAGCAGGCGGATGTGGGAGCGCCGGGCTCCGCGCCGGGACCCCGCCGCACGCAGCACCGCCAGGTTGCAGCCGGCGGAGAGGGCGAACAGGGCAAAGGTGATGGCCACACGGGCCTGGGCAGCGGGTGAGAACGTGGGCACCCGCAGGGGCTCCTCAGCCCCCTCGGCCGGGGGGGTCCAAGCACAGCCCTGATGCAGGGAACCCACGCTGCTGGGGGGCTCCACGCTGGCGTTCCCCATGGAGTCTGCATCCAGATGGCCCCCTCCTGCGGTAACAGGCAGCCTGGGGTGGGGGCTCGGGGGGGATGGGTCCCTTGGAGCCCTGCTCCCTGCCCCACACCACGGTGTCTGCACCCCAACTCCCCCCCAGCTCACTGCCTCCCCCTTTAGCTGCTCCCTCCATCCCCGCTGCTCCCCTCGAGCCCTTCACATTGCCACAGGGGTCCTTGGCACCAAAGAGGGCAGAGTGAAACAGTCTTGGCTGACCCCAAGTCGTGCCCATCATCCTGCAGCCTGGAGCATCCCTTGTGGTCCTGCATGGGGATGGAGACGCTCGCATGCAATTCCAGAGTTCCCAAGGGAGCCAGCACCCGCTCCCCACCAGCACCAGCACCTCACCTCCAGCCAGGGTGTCCTGTCCAGCCATGGCAGGGTCACTGCTCTTCCACATCCGCACTGTGCCTGGTGAATGAGTGGGGAAGGTTCTGCTGGCTCCGGCACCCACAGCACCTCTGCACCCGCTGCCAGGAGACACGGGGCGGGCAGCTCTGGGTGCCCTTGGCTGGTAGCTCAGGTTCCTCCTTGACGTAGCAAAGATGGGAGCAGCTCAGTCCTGCACCCTGCACCACCCGGTGCGCACAGGGACACCTGAGTGTGCCCAGAGCTTATGTACACGCACACAGACACCCGGGTGTGCGCAGTGCTCGTGTCCCCACACACAGACACAGGCCCAGGTTCACGGTTCTGTTGATGCGCTCACAGATGCAGAACACGGATATGCATGTGGATGTGCATGTGCACACGCACAGCTCTACCTGCACTCCGAGCCCTTCCATACCCGCTCCCGCTGCACCGGCTCATCCCAGATCCCACCCGAATGGAGCAGGGCCCCTGCTGAGCACCTTGTGCAGCTGCCTGGCCCGTAGAACCCCCCCGTCAGCCCCCGGGAGCAGGGGTATGTGCTCCGGGCAGCAGGGATGTCCCCACAACCGAAGCATCCCCAAGTCCCGTGAGCCCTGGCTGGGGAGATCCGCGGCCGAGGGGAGGGCGACGGGGGCTGTTTTGCATCTCAAAGGCTTCGCCCTCCTCGGCGGAGGGAATTAACGTAATTAGCGAGTCATTTCACAGATAAGCGCCGCTCATTAGCCCTGCAGGCCCCCGCCCCAGAGCCCCGGCGCTTTCGCACCTGGCCGCCAGCCCCAGCAGGGTCCCATTAACGGGAAACCCCCGTGGGGAACCGTGGAGGAGGTTCCTCTGTAGCTCCCCGCCCCGCTCTGTCTGCGGGGTCTCCAGCCCCGGGGCGGGGGGGGGGGGGTCAGCCTCACGCCCCAGGCTGTTGCTGGATCCCCAACACCCACATTTCACTTGGTGCTGTGGGGCTCGCACCAGCACAGGGGGCAGGCAATGCCCAGCTCACACCGAGACCCAGAGCTGGACCCGCGGGGGCTGGTGACCCCCATTCCTCCTCGGCCTCCCCACAATGGTTTTCTCAGATGTGGTCCAGCCTGCCTGAGCAGCAGTCCCCCACCTCTGCAGCCCAGCCAGGCAATGCTTGTACCCACACCAGAGCCTGGTGAGATGCCTGTGTCTGGCCTGTCCACAGAGCGTGAGTTCACCAGCTTGGGCATCCTCTCCTGTACCCAAACCTGATCCCAGAGCCAATGCAGTGACCCAGGAATGGAGCATCCCATCCTGTACCTGGCTCCTGCCAGGAACAGCCACACGGTGACACATGGAGGGGCACGAGGGTTTATTTATGTACAGTCGCAGCACCCCAGCATGTCCAGCACAGCTGCAGGCCCACATGAGAGGCAGCTCGCCCCCACCACCCCCCACTGTCCAAGAGGGGACATGGTCTCCCGAGCTGTTTCATCCATGTAGTGCGCCGTGGGGCCGCATGGCACCGGGCAGATGGGGTTTGACCGGGTCAGTCCTGGTGCTGCGGTGGGAGCAGAGCTTCCAAAAGGGAGAGCAGGTCTGCAGACAGGTCCTGGGGAGCAGAGCATGGGTCAGAGGGGGACCAGCCAGGACAGGAGCTTGGGGCAGTTGAAAGAGTCCACCCGCAATGGGACCAGCTGAACACAAGAGAAGGTGGCAATGGGGAGGGTCAGGGACCCGCATGCACCCGCGACAGGGAGGAGAGGGACACCTCTCCCTTCCTAACCCAAGACAAGGCTATTGTCACCCCAAATCTGGTCCTCACAGTGCCCCAAGCTCTGAGTGCACAAGGGAGCGACCTGTGCCCATGGGCTCACCCCAGCCACGTACCTGGGTGACAGCCCCTGCATCCACAAACTCCGGCAGCATCAGCCCCGCATTCAGGAGGGGGTCTCCAGGGAGGTCCGGGGAAGCTCCTGCCTCGTGAAGGGGGGATGGCCACGAGCACGTGCCGGAGGTGACGGCGCTCCCGTGCAGCTCCGGGGAGGTCCTCATCGAAGGGATGTACGGGGGCGACCCCCAGGCTCCCGGCCCCATGTCTGGAACCCCACGCACGTCCGGGGGGGGCCCTGCTGCAGCGCCACAGGGAGGTGATGACCCCCAGGCCCCCGGCCCCACGCCGGCAGCCCCGAGCAGCTCCGGGGGGGGCCCGGCCACGGGAGGTGACCCCCAGCCCGCAGCGCCGGGGGGCGAAGCGTCGCGCGGGGCCGGGGCCGGGGCCGGGGCCGGGGCGGGCGGGAGCGGGCGGGGGTCCGGGCTCCGGCAGCACCCCAGGCCCCGGGGGCAGAGCGGGCAGGGCCGGGGCGCCGCCCCCCGCCGCCGGGCCAGCGCCTCCTCGCTGAGCCCCAGCAGCGCCGAGAGGTGCGCGATGTAGCGGGCGGCCAGGCGCAGGGTCTCGATCTTGGTGAGGCTCTGCCCGGCGGGCGCCAGCGCGGGCGGCAGGTAGTGCCGCAGCCGCAGCAGGGCCTGCGCCAGCCGCCGCATCCGCAGCTTCTCCCGCTCGCTGGCGCTCTGCCGCGGGCCCCCCGCTCCCCGCGCTCCCTTCCTGCCCCTGGGGCCGCGCGGGGCAGCGGGGCCGCTGCGGGGTCCCCGGGCAGCGGCGGGCGATGGGAGCCCGCAGGAGTCGGGCGAGGCTGCGGGCGAGCTGCTGCTGTAGCCCTCGGGGTCCGGGGGGCCGCGGCAGCCCCAGTGCGGCAGCAGGGATGTGGGGGGCAGCGGGAGGCCGGGGGCTGCCATGGCTGCGGCTGCGGGGCCGTGTGCCGGCGTCTCCCGGCCGGCCTGGCTTTATGCGGGGCCGAGGTGTGAAGTGGCACCTTCGTGGCAGCCACCAGCAGCACTTCAAAGGCCGGAGGGGGGGAGAGAGGGCTCTGAACACGGGGGTGACAAATCTCACCCCAGAGCTGTGGGGCTGCTCCGGCTGCCCGCCCCCTCCCCGCCAGCCATCACCCTGCCCCTTGTTCTGAGGATGGGCTTGGGCCCTGGGCAGTGGGGCGAGCAATGGGGGCTGCAGCGGGGTGCAAGCTGCGGGAGTGCCGGCTCTGGGGGTCCACGTCCAGCACCACACGGGGTGGCTCCCGGGGACACCGCCCCGGGCACGGCCCCCCCCGGTCCCCACTAGCGGCGCTTCGCAGTCAGCCCTCGGGAGAGCGGCCGCGGCCCGGTGCCGGTGCCGGTGCCGGCAGCGCTGCGGGGGCTGCCCCGGGCGCGGTGACCCCGCGGGGGGGGTGTGTGAGGGGCCCCCCCGCCGCGTTCCCAGGCCCCGCAGGTGTCGGCGCCCGCGGGTGCGAACGTTTCCCGGGAAACCGGCCCCGCGCGGGCAGGAAAATCCATCAGGGAGCGGGCGGGGGGCGGCAGCGGCGCGGGGAGCCCCCAGCAAGGGAGCCCCGCAGCACGGCCCGCGGTACGGCGGGGCTCGGCGCCCCCAGCCGGGGGGCAGGCGCCCCTGTGCAATCTGAGGCAGCAGCCGCAGGGCTGGGAATGGGGCGCGGAGCCGGCAGCGGTGGGACGGGGCAGCCCCTCCCCAGGGAGCGGCTGGCGGCGCCGCGAGGGATCAGCGCCCCGTTGCTCACGGGCTCGTTTCTCCCAGCGGCCACACGAAGCTTGCTCCGTTTTCCCTGGCAATGCCGTGACCTGGAGGTGACAAGATGAGTCCTGCTGCCTGAGCGCTCCTGCCACGCTGGAACCGGGCACACGGCTCAGCCTGGGCAGCCCCGGCCCCCGGCCTCGCTGTGCGGGTGTCCGGGGCTCCAGGGGTCCAGCGGCGCAGGGGCAGTGGGGACGGGACCCTGACCTGCTGTGGTCCCCTCGCGCCACCACCCGTGCCATGGCACTCGGCCCGGTGCTGCCGGAGGAAGGGCCGTGCCCCATCCAAGGCCCGAGGGTGCTGGTGCCCACCCGGACCCCCAGCACGTCTCTGGGTGCACACGTCTGATGCTGTCCCAGAGCCCGTCTCCACCCCTGGGGGCTGCAGTGGGGGTCCAGGGCGCTCTGCGGGGTGCTCAGCACGCAACAGCACAGCCCAGGGCAAGGCCCGTTCCCCTGTGCCCCACAGCGCTGCCCCAGCGCCGCTCCCCCGCCCATCCCCGGGCCCCCTCCTGGGTCTCATTAGCTGATGAGCTCCCGGGTAATGAGTTCTGCGGCCCCGCTGCGGCCGCTTCCCACCTCCCTCTGTTTGGACAAGTGCTGGAGCACGGCTGGGCCGTGACAGTGCTGATGTGGGGTCAGAGCCCCGCGAGGGACAGCCCGCAGCCCCGCACCCTTCGGGGCACATGGGTCCCCCCACGTCCCTCTGACACGTTTAGGACCATAGGGTGGTGGTGAGGGCACAGGGATGGAGCTTGGCCACGGGGCTTCTCATGGTGCTGCTGGCCAAAGCCTTCCTGTGCCCCAGGAGCAGCCAGTCCCCAATAAGGAATCCCACCAGAGAGCCTCCCCAGAACACCTTAATATCCTCCTTGGACTCACCGTCCCTGCTCCAGCACCTCTGTCTGCATGGCTCCCAGCCCTGGCTGTGCACTCTTGTACCCCCAGCTAGGATGGGGACAGCTGGCAAGGATAGCGCCAGGCCCAGGGGTGAGGGATATAAAAGTATCCCAGGAAACAAGCATCCGAAAGTGCTCAACATCCCCATGGGGCTGCCCACTGGGGACCCACTCCACAGCCTGGGTTTCACACAGGAAGACCAAAGCAGTGAAGCCAGCCCAGGGATGTCTCCTGGGAAAGGAACATGTCCAGAGGAGGCCACGGAGATGCTCCAAGGCCTGGAGCAGCTATGTTCTGGAGCCGGGCTGAGAGAGCCAGGGGTGTTCAACTGGAGAAGAGCAGCTCCAGTGCCTAAAGGGGCTGCAGGGAACCTGGAGAGGGGCTTGAGACAAGGGCCTGTAGGGACAGGCCAAGGGGAATGGCTTGAACCTGCCCGAGGGGAGACTGAGCTGAGCTCTTAGGCAGAAGCTCTTCCCTGTGAGGATGCTGAGGCGCTGGCACAGGGAGCCCAGAGAAGCTGTGGCTGCCCCATCCCTGGCAGTGCTCAAGGCCAGGTTGGACACAGGGGCTTGGAGCAAGCTGCTCCAGTGGAAGGGGTCCCTGCTCGTGGTAGGCGTTGGGGCTGGAGGAGCTTTAAGGTCCCTTCAGTCCAAATAAGTCTGGGATTCTGTGATTCCATTCTCATCCCACCACTGGTGCACAGCACAGCCCTGCCCCTCAGGGCATTTGCTTTGAGCTGTGGGCACAGCAAGGACTCCCGGCCCTGGAGAGCTGTGGGGACACCGTTGGGTGTCGGGGTGCCAGCACTGGAAGGTCAAGTCCCAGTGGCAGGGCTGCGGTGCAAGGCGATGCGGGCTTGGCAGGGCTGGTGAACGCGTTAGCATCTCTCATGGCCGTGTGAATTGGGTCCTGCACACTTCCCAGCGCCGGGCAGCGCCAATTAAGGGTCGGAGGAGTCAGAACTGACACCTCTGCAAATGGGTCCGGCATTCCCAGGCTCCCGGCCGGCCCCAACCCGGCTCTGTAGGTTTTGACACCTCCGGCCGGCCACAAAGACATCACGTCGCATAAAGCCGGGGCTCCCCCAGTCCAGGGCAGCCGGAGCGGACCCCAGCCATGGCCGGACCCCCAGCCCCGCTCCTGCCCTGCGGCTTCCAGCTCCCAGGACGCGCTGCCCCTCTGCGGGGCCCCGACGACGCCACCCCCCCAGCTCCCGCCGCGCCCCGCGGCTCGTCCCGCTGCCCCCCGCGGGGCCGGCGGCCGGGGCCCGGGCCCGAGCCGTGGCGGTGCGGGGAGCGGGGCCCGCGGCAGAGCGCCAGCGAGCGGGAGAAGCTGCGGATGCGGCGGCTGGCGCAGGCCCTGCTGCGGCTGCGGCACTACCTGCCGCCCGCGCTGGCGCCCGCCGGGCAGAGCCTCACCAAGATCGAGACCCTGCGCCTGGCCGCCCGCTACATCGCGCACCTCTCGGCGCTGCTGGGGCTCAGCGAGGAGGCGCTGGCCCGGCGGCGGGGGGCGGCGCCCCGGCCCTGCCCGCTCTGCCCCCGGGGCCTGGGGTGCTGCCGGAGCCCGGACCCCCGCCCGCTCCCGCCCGCCCCGGCCCCGGCCCCGGCCCCGGCCCCGCGCGACGCTTCGCCCCCCGGCGCTGCGGGCTGGGGGTCACCTCCCGTGGCCGGGCCCCCCCCGGAGCTGCTCGGGGCTGCCGGCGTGGGGCCGGGGGCCTGGGGGTCATCACCTCCCTGTGGCGCTGCAGCAGGGCCCCCCCCGGACGTGCGTGGGGTTCCAGACATGGGGCCGGGAGCCTGGGGGTCGCCCCCGTACATCCCTTCGATGAGGACCTCCCCGGAGCTGCACGGGAGCCCCGGCTCCGGCTCAGGGTCCTGGCCGTCCCCGCTGTGCAGCCTCGGAGCAGTGACCCCCCTGCAGCCCCCCCAGAGACGCACGGCGGCCACGGGCACCGCGCCAGCTTCCTCTTGCTGCTCGGAGCCCGCAGCCGCGCCTCAGCCTCCCACGGCAGGGCTGACGGACACAGGTCCCCCGGCGACCCCAGCGCCCGGCTCCCAGTTGCCCACGCACCTCCAGGTACTCACAGCCTCATCCCCATTCCCTCCTCCCGCACCCCCGGGGCTGGGAGAGAGCCCAAGGACGGGTGGGCAGGGGCGTGGGTACTCTTTATGGGGTGCTGGACGGGCCTCATCTATAAATCCCCACCCCCGGCATGGCCAGGGTCTGCCTGGGTTTGAGGCACAGCATGATGTGTGCTGAGCCAGAGAGTGTGGAGCGTGCGGCAAGGGGCACAGGGTGTGGGGCCAGGGGGACACAGGGAGCTGGGTAGGGACACGGTGCCTGCCTGCAGCCTCTCACCTCACACAGCTCTTCCCACACAGCTCCGCATCCCGCAGGCCCTGGAGAGGATCCTCGCTGCAGTGCCCCACACAGCCCCGGTCCTGCCTGGCTGCCCCCCAGCACGGCACTGGGGGGGCTGGAGCTGATCCCACGTGCCTGGCCACAGAGGCTGCACAGGGGACAGGGACGTGGCCGTGCCGGATGGATACCGGGGCCGGGCTCCTCAATAAAGCTGCTGTGCACTGCTGCAACTCGGGTCATTACTGCGGGACCCCGATCGCTGCGCCCCAGCTCCAGTGCCTCCGGAGCCAAGGCACCCCACGGGCGGGTACCCCCCATAGGCACACAGAGCCAGGCAGTGCCTCCGAGCCAGGGGCACCCGCAGCCCAGAGCTGTCCCTAAGGCTGATGGAGGGACACGCCACCCGGGGGGCTCCTCCAGCCCCCCCGGTACCGGGAAGGGCAGCTCCTGCCCCTTCCCTGTGAGGGTTTGGCACTGGGTGCTGGGACCATCCAGCTCCATCCCTTGGGGACCCGGGTGTCCCACGGGGTCCGGCTGCAGCACCCTCTTGCACACCATGCCCACACCGGTGCCTCCTGCCCTATCCTGCAGCGGCTGCCGGGGGGTCACACAGTGCAGGGGGTGCTCACAGCAGCGCCCGAGCAGGGCAGGGGCCCAGCGGGAGAGCTCACACGCAGCCGTCAGACAGAGGGGCTGGGGCCTGGCGTCACCAAAGCCCCCAAAGCCACTTAGCACCAGGCTCCTAACGGCCCCCACCCCACGGTCCCAGGCGCTTCCTGCCCCCACCGGCAGCACCCAGAGCAGGGTGATGGTGTGAACCCTTTATTTACATCCCATGCCCTGCTTGAGCCCGCAGAACCCAGTGCCTCACTGGGCAGCAATGGCTGCAGGGACCCCCCAGGCCCAAAGCCCCCCAGTACCCCCTCTGCTGCCCATCATGCAGGCGTCAGGCACAGCCCCTCAGGAGCAGCGATCCTGGGGTGTCCCCTGGGGTGCCCCCAGGATGGAGTGTTTCAGGATGGGAGATCGAGGGGATGGAGTGAAGAGAGATGGGGAGGGGGAGAGGCTGCGGGGCAGTGTGCTCTGGGAGGTGAGCACATTAGCTGGTTAGCTGGTCATTTGGTTAGCTGGTGAGCTGGAGCCAGTCTCGCCCTGGAACCAGGCCAGCACCTTCTGCTGGTTCTCATTGACCCAGTTGATGTTGGTGCGGGTCCTCTCCAGCGCCTGCTCCAGCGCCCGCGTCCCTGACCCGAAGCCGATGTCCTGGTTGTCTGCCTTGAACTGCTCCAGCTGCCAGGAGAGGAGAAGTTGGCGCAGGCGTGGGGCACCCGGCTGCCCCCACTGCCCCCCGGACAGGGACAGAAGCTGGCCAGAGCCTGGGGACCCAGGGGGCAGGGGCAGGAGCCCCTTGCCCAGGGCAGGTTGGATGGTGCCAGCAGCGCAGAGCAGGGCTGGGGTCCCTTGCTCCTGGTCCCTGCCGGGGTCCAGCCTCACCTGCTGCAGCTCAAACTCGGTGGAAAACCGCTGGGTCACCGATGAAATCAGCCGGGAGAAGGAGAAGGAGCCGCCCCCGTACCTGGGGAGCAGAGCGGCGCTGAGCGGGGGCTCCAGGCAGAGCGGGACTGGGGACAGGGGCTGGTGCCAGCCCCGAGGGTCCCAGGCAGACGGGGGGTGCTGCCTGCCCTGCCCCCCCGCAGAGCTCACTGGGTGAAGATCTTCCTCCAGTTGCCGCGGATGAAGTCCCAGGCCAGGGGCTGCCCCACCACGTTGCTGGCGATGCTGTTGATGGTGGAGGTGGCGTCCTGCTTCCGGATCTTGCTGGGGTCGAGGGTGTACTGCAGGTACCTGGGGGAGGCACAGCGCCGGTGAGGGGCTGCAGGGGCCGAGCCGCGGTGCCCGCCGGGACCCTGCACCCACCGGTTGAGGATCCAGGGAAGGGGGCTGCAGGTGAGGGCCGTGCGGAGCTTGTCAGCCTCGGAGACCACCGGCGCCTCTTTGAACCTGTCCCAGATGAAGTCCCAGGCCGCCTCCCCGCCCATGGCCACGATGCTGCAGTAGATGGAGGAGCGAAGGTTCGGGGGGATCCTGCGGGACAGAGGAGCCGTCAGCTCGGAGCCCCGCACCCAACGCAGCCGCAGCACCGGGCACAGGGCTCTCACGGGTTGCTGAAGACATTCTGCTGCCACCGTTGGAAGTAGTTGCTGGCCAGGTCCTGGCACTCGGCAATGCCGTAGGAGCAGGCTGTGCTGACGGCATTGATCTCACTGTACCTGGGGAGAGAGGGACCATGCAGGGCTGGGGACCAGCACACGGCAGCCAGGGAACAACCAGGACCATGCCCTGCCCTGGTGACCATCCCAGTGTGGTTGGGGAGACCCTGGGGTGGAGCCCAGGCCCGGGGCTGTGGCACTCACTGGTCCATCAGGCCACTGGGGATGGTGGTCCAGTTACTGGTGACGTTCTTGTAGTGGTTGAAGAGGGGCAACACCTGCTGCTGTATGTATTTCTGGGGGGCAGGAGGATGGTCAGCACCAGACCCTCCATTCTGGGCAGACCCAGGCCCGGCACAGGGCTCTGCTCACCGTCATCACCCCAAAGACCTCGCTGCGGTCAAACATCAGCTTGAAGTAGGCGAGGTTGTCGAGAGCTGCCTGCCAGGGCATGTACTGGGTCTCACGGCTCAGGAACCGGGTGGTGTTCAAGGCCAAGGTCACATCAACGTAGTGCGCCCTGCGCGGGGAGAGGGCAGCATCAGCACCCACCGGGTGCTCCCCCGGCACCACCGGCACCGCTGCAGCCGGCACAGCTCACCTGGCCAGGTTAAAGGCATCATCGATGATCTGCGCACGGTTGATCACGGGGATGGCCTGGAAGAGAGGGCAAAGTCAGCACCAGCGCTGAGTGGGGCGCATGGGGTGGGGGCCACTCCCTGGCCCCAGCCAGCCCCATGTACCTCGTGGTTGGTGGCAAGCTGGTTGAGGAGCTGGTCCCAGTTCTGCTGGTTGTAGTTGACGCGGAAGTACCCACTGACGTTCAGGTTCAGCAGGAGCCAGCTGGAGCCGCTCACCTGGAACTCGGGTTTGGTTTCTGGGAAGCGGACAGAAGGCTTAGCCCCCCCCCACTGTGGTACCCTCCCCGCCGGGACCCTGACCTGCAGCCGGACCCCCGCTCCCCGCTGGGCAGGGCGCGCCGTACCTGAGACGCTGGTCAGCCACTGCCTCTCCCCAGTGGTCTGCGGCGTCATCCAGGTGATGGGCACGATCCAGGTGTAGCTGTGATGGGACAGGCAGGCAGTGGGACCGTCCCTCACCCCCGGCCTCCCCAGCGCCGCCTGCCGCGGCCCCCAGCCAGCTCACTTGAAGGCAGAGGGTCTCTCCACCACGGAGTCGCGGTCCAGCAGGAAGTGGTTCTGCGTGACGGAGCCATCCAGGGTGTTGACGGTGACCAAGGGAAAGCCCATCTGCAGTGTCCAGCGGTCCATGATGTCGCTGATGGTGCCGGGCAGCTTGAGGTTGCTCCTCCGGACAGCCTGCGGCAGGGCAGCGCCACGGGTCACCAGTGACAGGGCGCGGGTTGGGTGCTGCACCCCATGGCCAGGACCCCCCGAGCCGGGGCAGCAGCAGGGATGGGGCGGAGCCATGGCAGGCAGCCGGGAGACGCCAGCCCCCTCCTACCTCTTCCAAGTGGACCCAGAGGTCTGTGTAGACGGTGTTCCCATAGGCGAAGGTGTGGAGGTAGGACTGCGGGAGAGAACCAGCGTGAGCAGCGGCAGGCGCGGGGCAAAGGACACCTGCAGAGCACCCAGGCAGGCCCCTGCCAGGGGCCCCCCCCAGCTCCGGCACAGCCTCACCTGCAGCCCCTCCTTGAACACGTCCTCGGTGAGGAAGTCTGAGAGCATCCGCAGCACCGACGCTCCCTGCGGACACAGCGGCTCAGAGACTCGGTGCGGGGGACACCCAGTGCAGGGGACACCCGGTGCAGGGGACACCCGGTGCAGGGGACACCCGGTGCACAGGACACCCAGTGCAGGGGACACCCAGTGCAGGGGACACCCGCAGCCCCCCCGTCCCGGGGACCCCTCTGCACCCACCTTGCTGTAGGCGATGGTGTCGAAGACCTCGCTGATCTCGGCTGGGGTGTTGATCTCGTCCTCGCGGAAGGAGAGCGGGTGGGACGTGGTCAGGGAATCTGTCGCCATCACCGTGTACACCTCTTTCAGCACCATCAGGTCTTTCTGTGGGGGAGACAGCACCGGCCTCAGCCCTGCCCTCACCCTGCCTGCACCCTGCCCGCACCCCGCTGCCCGATGCCCTGACACTCACAATGTCCCAGGAGGACTCTGCTGAGTCAGCACCCAGGTACTCCACGTAGGAGGCGAAGCCCTCATTCAGCCACAGGTCGTTCCACCACCGCAGAGTCACCAGGTTCCCGAACCACTGAGGGGGGGCACAGCGCCCGTCACACCGCGGGGACAGTGTGGGGACGGAGGGGGGCCGGGGGGGCATGGTGAGTACCTGGTGCGCCAGCTCGTGGGCAACGACGGTCACCACCCGCTCCTTGTTGCCGGTGGAGGAGTAGGCATCGTCGAAGAGCAGCGAGTTCTCCCGGTACGTCACCAGGCCCCAGTTCTCCATCGCGCCCGCATTGAAGTCGGGGAGGCCGACCTGGTCTGGGGGCAGAGGGGTCCTGTTGGTGCATCGGTGCCACCAGCCTGAGTAACTCCAATGCTGGTACCTGCAACCCCGGTGCCACCAACCCCCAGTGCCACCAACCCCGGTGTCACCAACCCTGGTGCCTCCAGCCCCGGTGCCACCAACCCCCAGTGCCACCAACCCTGGTGCCACCAGCCCCAGTGCCGCCAGTCCCAGTGCCTCCAACCCTGGTGCCTCCAACCCCGGTGCCTCCAACCCTTAGTGCCGCGGCACGCACCGGACTTGGGCAGTGGGTATGCCGTGTTGTAGTGCCTCTCGAAGAAGTTGAGGATGGGGCCGGTGACCTGCAGTGCGTACTCGCCCTGGCCCTCGGCGATGGCAGCGGGGCGGCCCCAGATGCGGATCTGAAGGGGTGGGATGTGGGGCTCAGGCTCAGAGCCCTGGGTGGGCAGGGGGTCGGTCCGTGCCCCCACATCCTACCAGCACATTCTCTGACACGTTCTGCACATATGTGAACTGGCTGACGATGAAGGCCAGGAGGTAGGTGGACATCCTGGGGGTGGTCTCGAACTCGGTGATGTTCCAGGTATTCCCATCGATCTGCTGCTGCTGGGTGCCTATGGGGAGCAAGGGGGAGGTCACCCCACAGCCCTGCCAGGCCTCCAGAGCCCCCCACTGGGGCTCCTCCCACCCCACTCACTCCTGACGGGCATGTTGGAGATGGCCTCGTGGTCGGAGGGGTGGATCAGCGTCACTGTGAAGTTGGCTTTCATGGCCGGCTCGTCGAAGCAGGGGAAAGCTTTGCGGGCGTCAGCCGCCTGCATCTGCGTGGTGGCCACCACCCTGCTGCGAGAGACCCCCGTCAGCACCCGGCTGCCTCCGCGCGCCCCGTGCCCGGCCGCTCTCAGTCCCATCCCCTGCCCTCCACCTACTTGGTGCCTGACTCATCCACGTATTCACTGCGGTAGAACCCGGCCAGGTCGTCGGCCAGCTCCCCGGTGAAGATGCTGAAGAGCCGGTAGCGCTGGCCCTGCTGCAGCGGGCTGCCCAGCTGCACCACCAGGTACTGCGTGGTGGGCTGCAGCCAGGTCCTGGTGATGGGGGGCACGCTGGAGCCATCCACTGCCTGCAGCGAGGCGTGGAAGGAGCCCTGCAGGGTGTAGTTCAGGTTTTTGCTGTGGATGAGGATGAGGTCGGTGGCTTCCACGCAGACGAAAACCACGCTGCTGTTGCCCTTGAAGATGTACATGTTGTTGGCATCGGGAGTCAGGAAGGGCTGCAGGGTCACCTCGTAGAACTCCGGCATCAGTGTGGTCGGCAGCCTCCACTTGTCCCAGGCATTGAGGACAAGGGGGGTGGTGGAGGCAACGGAGGCAGCGGTGGCAGCGGTGTTGGTGGCGCTGGGGCTGGTGGCGCTGGGGCTGGTGGCGCTGGGGTCGGCGGTGCCAACATCCGTCGCCTTGTGCTTCTCCTGGGCGTACACCACCGAGAGCGCGATGATGGTGGCCACGGCGCCCAGGCTCAGCACCGCGGCCACAACGGCCACGCTCTTGCTGATGAAGAAGCCGGCCGCCATGGTGGGGCTGCGGAGCGACTGTCGAGGGAGGTGCTGCCCGCCTGGCACGGCTTTTAGCCTCTCGCTCCCACTGGGTTTATCAGCCCAGGTTAATGAGTGAAGTATTAAATGACCGTGAGGCTCGGGGTGGTGGCAGCCCCGGGGATGAGCTCTGCACGTCCCGGGCTCGCAGGGGCACTAAGAGCCCGCGCCGCTGCGGCGGGGGGGGGAAGCTGGCACCTCGGGATTGCAGCAGCGGGGATGGGCAGCGGGCACGGGCCGGGGCTGCCGGGGCCCTGCCTGGCCCTGCAAGAGGAGGGACGGGGCGGGCGTCACAGCGCGGCCGGGGCTCAGCGCGGGGGTCCCCGCGGCGCTGCCCCTGCCCGCAGCCCTCCCAAAGTCCAGGGCGGCAGCGCCCAGCCCGTGCCAGGGTCAAACTCCAGGCGAGGCCCACACGTGCCGCTGCCGCCAGCCACGGGCACCCGCAGCCTGCACGTGCCACGGGCTGCGCTCAGCATCCCACCGGCACGTGGGTCCCACGGCACGGAGCCCCGGCGGGGGCACGCTCCCCCACGGCAGCTCTGCCGGGGCAGGGGGAGCAGCCCGAGCCCCCCAGGCCATGCCGGGTTTCCCCCAGCCCCTCCCGGCAAGCGTTACCCCGGAACACCCCTCCAGCCGCATGCAGCCTGGGACCGCAGCGCCCCGCTGCTGGGGACAAACCCCCCAACTCGTCCCCTACAAGCCAGAGCCCCCCAGGGTGCTGCTGGGGGTCTGCATCCTCGCACCAGCCTTGGCCACGCTCACCCCAGGGGAACGGCAGGAGAAGGGACAAACCATCACCCAGCAGGAACCAAGCCCGCCCGTGCGCCCTCCTCACAGCACCAACAGCACCCAGGCACACCGGGAAGGGTCCCTGCTTGGGGGTCACCTCTGTTCAGCCCCTCCAGCCCAGCACCCTCTGCCCCAGCCCTACCAGCAGCAGTGGATCACAGATGTCCCAGTCCTTGAGGGCAGCCTGCGGGCTCCGTGGGGCGCAGGTGGGTGTGTGGGGTGCAGTGACCCAGCACTGCCCAGGAATAGAGCCAGGACTGGGCTCAGCTGGTGCTTGGCAGAGCGAAAGCAAACATTTACCTAGTGCAGGGCTACCTGCCAGGCCAGGGCCAACTCCATCCCCTCTGCCCTGCTGCCAGGGGATGCTGGTGTCAGGGGACACTCTCCAGCAAGCAAAGCCCAGCTGAGTGCAGCAGAACCCAGCACCCATGGGTGCCAAAGTGGCGCCTTGGGATGGGTGATGGAGCCAGGAGCCAGCCCCATCTCTGGATGACACAGGCAGCTCACCAGGAGAGCACGGAGCCCCCGGGCAGCCCCTGCCCTCCATGTCCGTGTCCCCCAGCTCACACTGGGGTGCAGGAGGGGTCTGGGGGCCTCTCCGCAGCCCCTCACGGGGTCCATGCCAGTGTCGGGCACCCACAGCCCTGGCCGGGGCAGGAACGCTGCTGCCCGCAGCCAGGCCTCACCTTCAGCTCTGCCAGGTCACTGGGGCTCCTGTCCCGGCTCCCCCACAGCCACTGCGCCAGCGCCGAGGCTCCACTGGGGTCAGGGCTGCAGCCTCCAGGTGGGGAGATGGGTCCCGGGTGAGGCACCAACGGCCCCGTGGGCTCTGCCTGCTCCCCCGGCACGGGCAGGACCCGCACGGGACTCGCTCTGCGCCGGCACGGCCCCTGCTCCTCCCGCAGAGCGGGGGCAGGATGTGGGAAGGGGCAGCGGGGCCGGAGCCGTCACCGGCAGCACACGAAAATCCCCCGGCCACAGAGGAAGCGCGTGTGGCCAGACACATCCTGCAGCGGGGCTGGACATAGGCACGGCGCAGCCACCACCGCCTGCCCCACACCGACCCCGGCACCAAGAGCAGGACACGGGCACCACTCCAAGCTCCTTGCTATGGGCAAACCGAAGTCCAACCAGATCCCACCCAACCATCCCGGTACCAACCAGACCCCAGGACACAGCCCGGAGCACCACTCACCCGCTCCGTCCACGGCGCTGCTCCAGCAGCCACACGAGGAGGAGGAGGAGGAGGAGGAGGGCTGGCAATGAAGAGGAAGCAGCAGGGTGTCCAGCTCCTTGACCTCAGGAGCCGGCAGTGGCTCGTGGCCAGCTGGGGAAGGGTTAAGCTGCAGGGAGGGGAGACAGCAGGAAAATTCCTTCCAGGCAGAGTCACGGCTTCCCTGCCAGGGGAAGTGGAGGCAGCGCCAGAGCTCAGGTCCCATGGGCCGGGGGAAGCAGGGGAAGGGGCCCCGGAGCCAGCCTGGAGCCTGGTGGCCAGATGGGGCCACGGCAGAGCCAAGGGCGTGGGGCACCCAACCGAGCAGCTCCCACCGCACAGGGACCCCTGCACCCCAAGCCCCAGGACCCCCAGCCATGGGGGGACACAAGCCCCAGCCCAGGGGGTCCCAGGCCCCATTTCCCACCCCACACAGCACCCACAAGCTGCACAGAGCCCCCGGCCCCCGCAGTGCTCCCCCAGGCCAGGCCAGCAGCACCCACAGCAGACACAGGTTCACATGATGTTTATTAGGAGACAGGGACGTGCTCCAGGAGACCCCAGCCTGGCCTGGCCTGACCCTACAAGCTTTGGGCCCTGCAGGTACCTCCCAGGCTGGCTCCAGCTCCAGAGTTCATGGAGCTCCAAGGAACAACCCCCGCCAGGCTGGTTTCCCTCTGCACAAGGACCAGGGCGGGCAGGGGGATGGAGAGGGCAATAACCCAGGAGCCATCAGCTTCGAGTGCATCTTTACAGCCAGGAACCCCATGAAGTGCTGGGAAAGGCAGGACCCGGCTCTTCCCCCCACAGCAGGGACAGAGGCTGCACGTTCCCGGGGAGGGAGGGGGAGGAAGGGCACCCTTCGTGATGGGACACCAGGGAGCAGAACCGAGCCCAGGTACCCGTGACGGCAGCACCGGATCCTCGCTGAGCCCATCACCGCTCCCTGCGCTGCCAGCCCCACAGCACACCGGGACCGGGGGGGAGCCCGTGGCCCACGCTCGGGGCAGCTCACATGAACTGCGACAGGTTGGGCACTTTGATGTTGATGTCCCCGATGTTGATGTTACGCGGGATCTCCGGGAGGTTGATGTTCTTCACAGCCGAGACCGCACGGGAAGGCGCGGCCGAGAGCCCCCCCTGCCGAGAGAGGGAGCAGTGATCCCCAGCCCTCAGCCCGCAGCCCCATCCTCACAACAGCACCGACAGGGCTGTTAACCTGGACGGGAACAGCCATTTCCATGCCCAGGCTGCCTCCTACGCTCCACAACGGCAAGGAGCAAGCTGGCGAGGGACATCCCCAGCCTGGTCCCCAAGGACAGGGGCAGGCAGGCACTGGGGACACCGGGAGCACCATTAGGGTGTCCCACGGCTGCCCTGCAGCATGGCTGCTCACCTCTGCCTTCTCCAGCTTGCTCTGGGCCTCCACTTGCGCCACGATCTCGTTCATGTTGGTCTCCAGCACCATGCCGCCGATCACCATCTCCTGCAGGATGTGGTGAACCTGTGAGGGAAGCGAGGGGAAGGCTGTGAACCGAGAACCTGGAGAGGGGCTTGGGACAAGGGCCTGTAGGGACAGGCCAAGGGGAATGGCTTGAACCTGCCCGAGGGGAGACTGAGCTGAGCTCTTGGGCAGAAGCTCTTCCCTGGGAGGGTGCTGAGGCGCTGGCACAGGGTGCCCAGAGAAGCTGTGGCTGCCCCATCCCTGGCAGTGCTCAAGGCCAGGTTGGACACAGGGGCTTGGAGCAAGCTGCCCCAGTGGAAGGGGTCCCTGCCCGGGGCAGGGGTTGGAGCTGGAGGAGCTCTAAGGCCCCTTCAACCCAAACCCCTCTCCCTGAGGAAAGGCAGGACCGTGACACTGAGCTGTCTCAGGGCAGGGAGCTGCTGCCTCCAGCCAGCGATGCCCCAAGGGCCCATCCTGGTTTCCAGCCCAAGGGAGCAGGCCAGGGCGGCAACTGAGCTTTGCTGGGCACTGTGACCCCCTCCAGCCCCACTGCTCAGCACAGCCTCCCTTGCTACCTCAGCATTCCCAAGCACCACCCAGCACAGATAATGGATTTATGGGTCCCTGGTTACTTCCATGAAACAGGCTGTTACTGGAAGATAGTGAAGCTATTGGATTGTTTTATGGCTCCATGAGGGCAGGTTGCACTTGTGAGCTCTGTGCAGCCGCTGCTGCCGGGGCAGTGCTGTGAGAAATCACGCCAGCAAAAGAACCTGCTGGAAACGGGATCCCAGCCTTGCGCAGGCCCCATCCTCCTCATGGCACCAGGAGCGTGGCCGGGATCAAGACCGGGTTGGATGGGGCTGGAGCAAGCTGCTCTAGCGGAAGGTGTCCGTGCTGGGACTGGAGAGCTTTAAGGTGTGATTCCGTGACCAGCACTGCACAGGGTGAGCCGGGCTGACAGCCCCCTCCCAGGACACCCGCAGCACTGGAGCTGCAGTCCCACAGCTCAGCCCCAGCCCCAGCCCCAGCAAACACCGCAGCTCCTGCAACAGGAGAGCATCTGGCCTGCAGGAAACGTTGCTCCTCCAAGATCTGGCTTCAGCCCCAGTTGGACCCCAACCAGCAGGGCAGAAATCCCAAGCAGCCTTTGTTTTCCAAACCAAAAGAGCCCTTCCCGAGGAACCGTGTCCCCCGCGGGGCCCTGCCGCTGCTCCGTGAAACCCATTCTCCACAGGGTACGAAGCACAACCAGGGGCTGGGCAACAGCTTCCCCTGAGCCTCCCCTTGTGACAGGGACCCGGCAGCTCCGAGGCTGCTGCTCCCAAAGCTGAGCCAGCCCCGGGGCCATCCAGCTGCCGGAGCTGGACCTGAACCCCGCAGCAGCTCTGGCTGCAGGACCCTGCTCCTCGGGCGCAGCGTGAGGTGCACCTGAAGGCAGCAATGGAAAACCCCACGGTGCGTTCCCTAATGCTGCAACCAAGCTGTCGGGAACACGGGCACTCAATGTGAACACGGGAGACGTAAACACAGGCCAGACACAGAAAGAGGGATGAGATGACAGAGCAGTAGTGTCCAAGGACTGATGTCAAGGCTGAGAAGTAGCAGAAGCACAGGATGGGAAGCAAACAAGCCTGACTGGTAGCAAGAACCTCAGGGCCACTGAGCCCAGCATCTCCCCTGTCAGAAACCTGCCTCCTTGGAGCTCTTTGCTGGCAGGAGGGTTCAGAGGAAGGGCAATTCCCACCGGGAAAACAGGCACGGAACACGGGAATAACCGCTGCTGTGGGCTGAGCGCGAAGCTGCCGGGTCTCGGTCACGCCACAGAGCGAGTAACCCGAGTGCTTCCTCCTCAGCTGTGACCAGGGCTGACCCGGCGGCTGCCAGCGCTTCTCCACAGGTACCCTCCTTCCTCCCAACTTCCTCCTTCCTCTCCTGTCTGCTGGGATAAGGAGAGAGCCCTGCTGCTGACGGGACACCCAGCGCTGCAGCACTGCGGGAGCTGACAGCAGGCACATTGCGAAACCCATCTCCCTTCGCCAGCGCTGGCACGCTCGCTGCCCGGATCCCTGCCAGCTGGGTTTGCTGACCCGCTCCTCTGCCAGAGTTCAGGAGCTGGAAATGCCAGAGAGGGAACATTTTACAGCCTTGCTGATTTGCTTTTCCACTCCTCCCTTTCGCTGGCACGTTTTGTCTCCAGCAAACAAAACCCTTCTCAGCAGCCACGCAAGTCCAGCACACACCAGCCAAGCCTCTGCTGTCCCTAAGCACAGGCCTGGCTATCTTCAGCTCCATCTCTGAGATGATCAGAGAAGAGGCTCCCGCCCAGAAACTGTCCAGCTGAAGAGGAACCATTACAGGCTCAACCCAAGGTTTACCAAGCACTTTGCATTCCAAACACTCCCATTGTTCCTTCCCTTTTTTCCCGTAACTCTAGTAAAATGTTAACAGGACTCCCAATGGTCACAGAGCCCAGGCAGGACACCCCTGCACTGCTCCAGAGCCTGCCCAGCCCCACCAGCAGCCTGTGCAGAGCGAGTGAAGCCTCAGCACAGATCCTGCCACTGCCTGCAGTGACCAGCAGCAGCAGCGGCAATGCAACAGGGCAAGCACTCAGAGACGAAACCAGAGTCCCATGGGCTCAGAACAGAGCCCAGCAACTCAGATCTCTCATCAGGAGGCCACAACATGAGCCCAGGCTGACAACTCCCCCACCTGCATCTCACTATCTCCCCAGAAGGTGACCCTGAGCATACCAACAGCCTCTCCCAAAGGCTCCAGAGCCCCAGGCTGGCTCCTGGCCCTGGAGCTGCAGGGAGGGCAGGGCTCTGCGGCAGCACATGGAGCCCACAACCCACCTTGTCCATGTGGAAGATGAGGTCCAGCTCACAGACGTTCTCAAAGCACTTGTCCAGCGTCTCCACAAAGACCTGAGGATGCAGAAGGGGAAGTGAGTGCATGAGAGCCCCACAGGATGCTGCCTGCCCCAGGCCCAGTACCCACAGGTGAATAAACCACAGCCCCAGCCTACACTTGCTGTGTCCCAGGTGTCACCCTGAGCGGGGGCTAAACCTGCAGGAACCCAGCTCCTGCGACGGCCTCGCAGTGTCTGAACACTGCTTTCAAATGCACTTGGAGCTCTGGGCCCCTCCCTGCAAGAGAGACATTGAGGGGCTGGTGCAGGGCCTGGAGCCCAAGTGTGATGGGGAACGGCTGAGGGACCTGGGGGGCTCAGATGGAGAAGGCTCAGGGGGACCTGATGGCTCCCTACAAGTGCCTGACAGGAGGATGGAGCCAGGAAGGGCTGGGCTCTGCTCCAAGGAACAAGGGATGGGACAAGAGGAAATGGCCTCAAGCTGCACCAGGGCAGGTTTAGATGGAGCTGAGGCCCAATGTGTTCACTGAAGGGGTTGTCAAGGAACAAGAGCGGAGTCACCACCCCTGCAGGGATTTAAAAGACATGCAGATGTGGTGCCTGGGGGCATGCCTGCGGTGGGCTTGGCAGCGCCAGGCTGGCACTGTCTTGTTTGTCAATGACACCAAACTGAGTGGGTAAATGAACACTTGGGAAGTGAGAGCTGCCCTGCAGGAAGAGCTGGATGGGCTAAGGAGAACCTGACAAAGTTCAACAAGGGCAAGGGTCAGGTCTTACGCCTGGGAAAACCCAATCCCAGAGTGCAGCACAGGCTGGGATCTGCCCAGCCGGGGAGCTCCATGGGGGTGACCAGTGTGCAGCTGTGGCAGAGAAAGCCAACGGGGCGGCGGGGGGGAACATCAGCAAGGGCATCACCAGCAGAGATAAAGATGTCATTGTCCCACTCTGCTCGGCAATGGTCAGGCCACCCCTGGAACATGGGTTCAGTTTTGGTCCCTGCTATGCAAAAAAAAGGTGTGGACAGGCTGGAGAGGGTCCAGGTAGGGCCACAAAGATGGTCCAAGGGCTGGGAAGTGCGTGAGGAAAGGGTGGGAGAGCTGGGACTGCTCAGCCTGGAGAAGAAGGCGGCTCAGGGAGAGCTGACCCCCACAGTCCAGTATTTAAAGGGTGGCCACAAAGAAGACAGAGTCCCTTTGTACAAGGAGTCACATGGGAAAGACAAGTGGTGATGGGCACAAGCTACCACCGAGGAGGTTCTGACTGGACACAAGAGGAAAACTTTCCCTACGAGGACAACCAGCCACTGGAACAACCGCCCCAGGGAAGAGGTGACCCCAGCACCGGACACTGTTAAGGCTCAGCTGCACAGGGTTCAGCTGGGACACCCGGTCTGGGTCATGGTGCGCCTGGAAAGGTTGGACCGGGTGGTCCTTGAGGTCCCTTCAGCCCGGGATTCTGGGATTACCGGTTGGACTCAATGACCTGAAGGGCCTTGTCCAAGCTTCACACCTCCAAGGCTCTGTTTCTTAAGGGGATTCATTGCAATTCACTTCTGCCGCTGCGCCGGGCGGAGGCGCTCTGCTGCTCGGCAGCTCCTCACCCGCTGCCACAGGGCACAGGCGCAAGCGGCAGCACCCCCGAGAGCCGCGGGGCCGGCGCAGGGCACGGGCAGTGCTCGGGGGGGGGGGGCAGGCACACGCCGGCGGGGGGCACCGACCTGGATGAGGTCCAGGATGCCGAGCTCGCTCTCCGAGGAGTCCACGCAGAACACGAAGTACAGCGTGGCGTAGTGCCGGTAGATCAGCTTGTAGTCCGAGCCGCCGAACAGGCTGCGGGGACACGGAGGGGGCGGTGGGGGCGCGGCTCCGGTAGCGCCGGGCCGCGCCGGTCCCGCCCGTTACCTGCCGCACTCCAGGAAGTTGCAGATGTGATCGTCCCGCTTGAGCACGAGGTGGAAGGTCTCGCGGATGATCTGCTGCTGCACCTCCTCCGCCTGCGGGCCGGCAGCGGGCACCGTGGAGCAGCGCCCGGGCACCCCCGCCCCAGCCCCGCCCCGCCCGGGGCACCGCGCGCCGGGAGGGGCAGGGACCGGAGCCCCGGCGCCCCGAAGGACCCGCCCCCCCGCCGCCGCGCCCCCCGGCCCCGCACCAGGTGCTGGTAGAAGCGGACGAGCCGCGGCTTGCCGTGGTTGTTGAACACCAGGATGGCGGTGATCATCCCGGCGGCAGCGCTCCGCGGCTCCACCGGGCCACGGGCACGGGGACGCTGCTGCCCCGGGCCCGCCGGGGGGCGCCCGAACCGAGGAGCGACGGGAGCCGCGCAGGGACACACCGCGGCAGCGCGCGCGGGGCGGGGCGGGGCGGGGCTCGGCCGCAGGACCCGCCCCCTCTTAAAGCGGCAGCGCTCCCGTGTTCCGGGTTACCGGCCGGGTCAGAGGTCACCGGCGAGGCCCAGTCCTGATTGGCTGAGCTGGTGAGGGTTGTGTCCCCACCTTCGGATTGGCTGAGATGGCTGAGGATTGCGTCCCCACCTCCTGATTGGCTGAGATGGCTGAGGATCGCATCCCCACCTTCTGATTGGCTGTGCTGGTGAGGATTCTGTCCCCACCTTCTGATTGGCTGAGATGGCTGAGGATTGTGTCCCCACCTCCTGATTGGCTGTGCTGGTGAGGATTGTGTCCCCAACTTCTGATTGGCTGACATGGCTGAGGATCGCATCCCCACCTTCTGATTGGCTGTGCTGGTGAGGATTGTGTCCCCAACTTCTGATTGGCTGACATGGCTGAGGATCGCATCCCCACCTTCTGATTGGCTGAGCTGGTGAGGATTGTGTCCCCACCTTCTGATTGGCTGAGCTGGTGAGGATTGTGTCCCCACCTTCTGATTGGCTGAGATGGCTGAGGATTGCATCCCCACCTCCTGATTGGCTGAGACGGTGATTCGGAGGAAGCCGCAGGAGCCAGCTCGCCCCGCAGTGTCCCAGTGTCGCAGCGCGGGCGGGCACGGGGGACGGCTCCTCCTGCCGTGCGCGCCCATCCCGCTGCAGAAGCCGTCCTGACACGGTCCCTGGGCAGATTCCAGAGCGCTTCCTGCACGCACACAAAACCGTGATGGCGGTCTTTGGGGGCAATCTTCTTCCCAGCACTCTTCATAACCAGCTTAATTAACACCACAGGCATCACAATCATCCTGCCCTTATCGGTGAATTTAACTGCGCCCGCCCCGGACACCTGCTAGTCCCGGTACTCCCCCTCCCCAGGTCCTGTTTTGCTGTTCTGCTTTTCGTACACCTTTTGCACTAAGGTCCTACGGACCGGAAGCTATGGCAGCTACCTCCGAGCACCGCAGCTGCTTTCCATGACGAAGCCACCGAACTTCACATCACTTAGAACTGACCACATTGTGCTTTCGTGCCTCCTTGCCCCACCGGTGGGGATCGAATCCCCGCCTTCTGATTGGCTGAGCTGGTGAGGATCATGTCCCCACCTTCTGATTGGCTGAGCTGGCTGAGGATTGAATCTCTATGTCCTAATTGGCTGAGCTGTGTGAGGATCGAATCCCCACCTTCTGATTGCCTGAGCTGGTGAGGATCGTGTCCCCACCTTTTGATTGGCTGAGCCGGCTGAGGATTGAATATCTACAGCTTAATTGGCTGAGCTGTGTGAGGATTGAATCCCCACCTTCCGATTGGCTGAGCTGGCTGATGATTGTGCCCCCGCCTTCTGACTGGCTGAGCTGTGTGAAGATCGTGTCCCCACCTTCTGATTGGCTGAGCTGGCTCCGGATTGAATCTCTGTGTACTGATTGGCTGAGCTGTGTGAAGATCGTGTCCCCACCTTCTGATTGGCTGAGCTGGCTCCGGCTTGAATCCCTGTGTCCTGATTGGCTGAGCGGGGTGACGTGCTGCACCAGCTGGGTGCTGCTCCCCGCAGGTTGGCCCCGCGGGGCTGGGGCGGTCACCAGGGGCGTCCGGGTTGGAGGAGGCTGCCCAGGGCAGTGCCGGAGCCACCCCGAAGCGTCCGCCCCCCGTGCAGCCCAGGCCTCGGTGACACGGCTCAGTGGTGGCCGGGGCAGTGCGCGGAACGGGGGCACCGGATCATCCCGAAGGCCGTTCCAGCCGGGATGACCCTGTGCCTCTAGGATCGGCTGCGGCAGCGGCGGAATCGTGTCTGCACGTCCCCATTGGCTGAGGCTGCTGCAGCTCCTGCTGTCTCCCTCTCCTGATTGGCTGCCGGCTGCTCCCATCTCCACCGCCCCGGTTTGCACTGCCCATGGCCGTGCCGAGCCCGTTCCTGCCCCCCGCCCCTGCCCGGCGTCCCCTGTGCCCGGCCCCACGGCTCCGGGGCAGCCGGGGCATCGCCGGGACCCCAGAGGAGCGGCTCTGGCCGCGGCCGGCTCCGAGCCCTCGGTGTTCCCGCACCTTTTGGGCGCTGAGCGGGCCGCAGAGGGGCGCGGGCGGGGGGGGCGCGGCTGCGACCCGGGGGGACGGTGGCTCCAGGGGCTGCGTCCACCGGGCCTGGTCTCTGCCCCGCCAGCCGCAGCACAGCCACGGGCCGGGGGATGCGTGGCTGGAGGGCGCAGGGCGCGGCGGGCACGGGCAGCTCGAAGGGGCTGGTGAGGGTGATTTTCACCCAGGAATGCAAGAAAAACCCAAACCGAAGCCGAGCAGCAGCTGCCAGACAAAGGGCTGCGGTTCTACACTGGCTGCCGCCATCCGTCTGTCCGGCTCCTCCTGCTTCCATGGAGATGAGAATCTCCATCCTCCCTCTGCTCCAGCCGATCTAGCGGTCTCCTCACGCACCTTCATCCCAAGGCGCAGACCCTCGTCCTCCTCGCAGGGGGAGCCACGGTGCTGCTCCCAGACCCTCGGTACAGCCCCAGACCTGCCGCCTTCTCCCACCCACCACAGCCCCATCCAGCATCTGGGGGTGCCCAGCATCCCCCCAGCACCCCAACATCCCAAATCCCACTCATCCCTTTTTTTGGGGAGGCCGTTTCCAGTTGCTGTGCCCCCCCCCAAGGTTTCTGGGGTGCACATCCTGGTTCCCATACTCCCATCACCGTTGATGCCCACCAGGTCCCCCCTGGATGCAGCGTGACTCCCCAGGCATCCTCTTATGGTGAGATCCCCCCTCAAAACCAAGGGGCCAGGAGTCTCCGGTGGGGATGGTTTGAGGGGGCCCATCGGACACCCCCATCCCCGTTACCGACAGCCGAGCCGCGCCCCGCAGCTTTGTTCCCCGCACCCGGTACCGAGGGCGGACCCGGCGAGGGGGTGCGGGTGCGGGAGGGGGGTCACGGTGCTCGGGGAACCGGGAGGGGCGCGGGGGCACGGCGGGGAGATAAAGGGCGGCCGGCGGGGCCGGGCGAGGAGGAGCTGCTGCTCCGCATCCCTCACGTCAGCCGCGGTCCCTCCCGCTTCCTTCCTGCGCACCCAGCGCCGGGCCCGCACCCGCCGCCGCCGCCCCGCGGAGCGCACGGTGAGTCCCGGCCGCGGGACCCCCCTGCTCCAACCGGGGAGGGGGGGAGCAGACCGGACACCCCCGCCCCCCCTCATTGCCCCCCCGCCGCTCCGCGGCCACGGGCAGCAGCCGCCGCCTTCCCGTTCCCTTCCACCTTCTCCCGCGAACGGAGCCGGGCGCGATGGCGGCGGGAGGGACCGGAGCGGGACGCGCACGCAGACACGCGCCCCGGGGGGGTCCCGGTGGCGGTGCCCGCCCCGCCCGCGCCCGCCCCCCCGCTCCCCGCCAAGTTTCCCGGTCGCCGCTCGCAAAAGTTTCTCCGCGGCCGCGGGGCCGGGGAAGTTGCGGGAGGGCGGCGGCGGCGGGGGGGGGGGCGGCCGGGGGGGCCCGGCCGCGGGGCCGGTACCGGGAGACGGGGGAGCCCCCCCCGAGCCAACCCCTCCCGTTTCCCGGGGCACCGGGCGCGGCGGCGGGAGGCCACGTGGGTATCAAGCGGGGGGGGTGGGGTGCCGGGGGGGGGTCATAGGGGCGCCGGCAGCACCCCGGGGTGCCCCCAGCATCCTCGGCCCCTGCTTCTCCTCCTTCAGGGCTGGGGCAGAGGCGGGGAGCCCCGCCTGGACCTCACCCCAAGTCCGGGGGCAGTTTCGAGGCAGAGGGCACAGCGTGACCCCCCCCACCCACAGGGGCGGGGGCTGCAATGAAATGAGTTGGGGGTGGCTCTGGGGGTCCCCACTGCCCTGTCCCCACCGGGCAGGTCCATTACAGAGGCACCCTGGGAGCTCCGGGGGCTGGAGCCCCACGATGGCCCCGGGGGGGATCTCACGGAAGGGGGCACAGCACCGCTGCTGGGCCGGGGGCTGCTTTGTCTGCTGCGGCCCTGCTCGGGAAACTCTGTTTGTGCAGCTCCTGTAATCAACAGGATGCGGTGGTTAAATTAGTTATAATTAATTAAGAAGTCAATCATTAGTAGTTTCCTTGCACGCTGTGTGGGCAGGCAGGGCTGCGATGGGAGGGGAAGGTGCATCCCAGAGCCTGACCTCCTGCCGGGTCACAGTCTGGGCCCAGCAGTGGGTGAACTCAGAGTCGCACACCATGGTCCCAAACCCGGCTCGGCGCGGTCTCCTGCAGCTGCTCGGAACCAGCCCGGTGGTGCTTGCTGCGTGTTCCGGTGGCGCTGGCCTCAGCGTGGTTGGTGCAGGCAGCCTGGGCTGGCAGCAGGAGTTTAACAAATGGGTCTGAGCTTGGAGGCAGCCCCTCACCCTTGGCGTTCGCGGGGGCTCTCCTCTCAGCATCCCCTTGAAGGGCCTGGGCTACCTGGCTCCAGGCATGGGCTGCAGGGCTGGGACCAGACCCCTGTGCATGTCCCTTGGTGAGAGCCAACATCAGCACAGCCCACAGTCTGGCTGGGCCGGGCTCTTCTGCTGCAAAGGGCTTCCATGGACGCCCTCTCAAACAGCAATCCCATCCCATCCCTCTGAACTGGTAACTGAGACCACGATAACCTGAGCTCTGCTGCCCACTGGGACACGTCCCCAGCCTGAGCCCGGGAGATGATGGGGGGATCAGATGCGGGTACCTGCAGCAGGGGGATCTGGGGCATCTTCCCTGCATCTGTTCTGTGTGGCGTTGGCAGGGTTGGGTTTGACCTCCAGTACCATGTTTGCAGTTGGTTTCATTGAACCTCAATCCAAAGGTTTTTTGCTCCTAAACTAGTTCAGGAAACGCGGTGTGAAGAGGGAGGAGCGCGGCCACCATCCTGCTCTGCCGTGCAGCTGGAAGTGGTGTATTCCCTCCGCTGGTTTTGGGTCCCCTTGGCCCATGAGCACAGCTCCTGTCCCTGCCAGCAGGACCCCTGCCCGGGTGCGGGCACACCAGCATGAGGGGCAGCACGTGAGGCACCCCAGATACCATCCCGGAGCTTGCTTGGCGCAGTGTGGTTGGTGAGGATGGTGCTGGGATGTGCCAGGAGCCCTCAGGATGAGTCGTGGTCCCCACTGAGGTGCCTGAGCTTGACCTTAGGGGTAGAGGACTGGGATCTGGTGATGAGCCTTTTCCCTTTGTCCCTGTCCCGCGTTCCCCCCCTCAGCCCCGTGCGCAGCCCTCCTCCTCCCTCGCGTGTCACGGTGGTGTTTGTGCTGGCTGAGGGACCTGGCTCATCCTTAGTTTTTCCCTAAAAAACACACTCCTGCCCCCAGGCGTGGGGCAGGAATTCAGCCGGGGCAGATGCTCCTGCTGGAGCCGTTTCTGTGACTGAGAAACTCGGGGGCTCTTCCTGCCCTGGTTTGGACGGAGGAGCGGGATCCCTCCCTGTGTTCCCAACCTGTAACACAGGGGGTTTTCCCCAAACTTTAAATTAAGGGGGAGAAACAGAGTTTGAAATTTCCCTGGCTTTTGCCCCCAGCTCTGCCCAGCACGAGAGGGGCAGGAGCCTATTTCTAATGAAAACAACGTGCAAGCATCATGTGTAAAACCTTTGGCAAGCACGAAGCCTCTGCGGTGCCCTCATCCTGTCACCGTCGTCCCACTCTGAACACTCGAACTGTGCTCTCCACAAAGTATCCCAGGCTTTGGGAAAGGAAAGGTGGCTGTGGGGGTTGAGGTTTCTTGTTTGTTTCGATCCTGGATCACTGTGAACCTTCTCAAGTGGGAAGAAAAGCCTCATCTCCCACCCTTCCTTCCTTCCTTCCTTCCTTCTCTGGGCACGTCTCATTCCACAGCAGAGGATGGGGGAGATGGGCAGTGTTCTGGTTGCTCCTTTGTGCAGGGCAAGGAAAAGCTTGTGGGAAGTTCAGGTGAAACTTCTTGAGGCTCATTCCCGGGATAAAAAGGGATCAGAGGGTGCTGGAGCGCCGGAGGCCATGCAGGATGCTGACCTAGAGCAAGGGGTGTCCTGCAGCCTGGGGACTGCTGGGAGCCTCCAGCAGCATCGCAGTCCTACAGATGGTTTAAAGCCCCAGTGTGTTGGTTTTAACTTGCAGCTGGCAAAGTCCCTCCCCAGGCTGGGGAGAGGAAAGTGGCACTGGGGCCGTGCCGGTCTGGGAGCAAGGAATGGGGGACTGGGGCTGGCAGATGGCCAGACCCGCTCCTGGGCACGGGGGAGCCTCAGGCTGTGCGAGCCGGTGGCACGGACCGTGCAGTCGCTGAGCATGCAGGATCTGCTGTGTGCTGGTGTGAGGGAGGATGAGGAGGACGAGGCACCGGGAGGTGCAGGGCAGAGCACCCTGTGCTGCTCAGCACCCGCAGCGCTGGTGGGGAGGGATGCGGGGGGAGTCCGTGAAGTCCAGGTTTACCCCAGAGGTGATGCTCAGGGAGCGAAGGGCAGTGGAGCGCAGCGATGGTGGGATTCCTGCGGGCAGCTGAGCAGTGACCTGCGAAGGAGGAAAACCTGTAACTGTTCCTCAGCTTCCAAGGCTATAAATGAACGGAATCAGTCAGAAATCAGGTCTGAGTGTTGCTGAGGAGTTCTGGGATGCAGCCTGGAAGTGCTGATGGATGGGATGCTGCTCTCTAAGTACAGCAGGAGGGATGATGCCATGGGGAATGCCACCAGGTGTTCAGGCAGAGGGTGCTTGTTCACAGCATGAGGAATGGGGAAGGGTCTGAGCCCCGCCTGGGGTGGCAGCGGTTGGGGATCACGGCAGTGAGCATCCCTCTGATGCGCTGTGTGAGCTGTGACAGGGGTGTGAGCAGACACGTTCTGATGGGGAACATCTAATAACAGGGATCTGTAGGGCTCTGGGACCCTGTGAGTGAGAAAAGCAACCTCGGTGCAACGTTTAAATGGCCCCTGTGATGAAATGAGAGAATTCAGTTAAAATCAAAACTCCTCTGCTTCCGTTTCCCCTGTTCCTCAGCTCGTCCCACAGGGCCCATCACACCGGCTCGCTTCTCCCCTGCCCCTTCCCGGCTTTTGTGTCAAATCCCGCATGCATTGCGTGCTCCTGGGTCAGTTCGCTCCCTCCGCTCTCAACCTGTCCCCACTGCCCCGTGCTGGGGCTGCCTCAGCACATCCCCTGCCCTCGCCACGCTGCTCTCCCACCGTACCGTGCGGCACCATGGCTCCGTTACCGGCACCCGCTGCGGCTCCAGTTTAATGGCCGGCACAGCCTGAACATGGATTTGGCCATGGTGCATCACGGGCAGCCCAGCCCTTCTTGTCTGGGCCTGGGCAATGCAGAGCATGGCGAGGGGGGACTGGGATCATCAGGGGCTGGGGTGCCTTTGGGAAGAGTTAACGAGTTGCAAGGATGGGTATTCCAGGGAGTGCGCTCCTGGTCGCAGCCAGGATGTGGATCCATGGGGATTGTGGGAGTCTTCCCTCACAGAGGACTTTCTGCTCTCTAGTACTGACCCCTCAGCCCTCTGAAATGGGGGCATCGTGCAGTAGGAGCTTAAATATCAGAATCACACAATCCCAGCCTGGTTTGGGTTGGAAGGGACCTTAAAGCTCCTCCAGCTCCAACCCCTGCCCCGGGCAGGGACCCCTTCCACTGGAGCAGCTTGCTCCAAGCCCCTGTGTCCAACCTGGCCTTGAGCACTGCCAGGGATGGGGCAGCCACAGCTTCTCTGGGCACCCTGTGCCAGCGCCTCAGAGGGAAGAAAACACCTCCCTGCTCTGTGCAGGCACTGCTCAATCTGCCCCCCAACCCCGTTCGCCCCTTGCATCGCTCTGGAGCTGCTGTTGTGTCCGCCCCATGGGTGTTTGCGGGAGGCTCCAGTCCTTGCTCACGTCTCTTTCTCCCTTCTCCATCCGTGGCTCCAAGGGTCTTTGCCGAGGTTCTTCCTCCTCCAGCATGTGCTTGTGATGCCCGTCAGGGTCACTGCAGATCTTGTCTGCAGAGTGAGTGACTTATGGCGGTTTGAGTGGGTTGGTTTCACTTTATGATTGTCAACAGGGGACACACATAAGCAGATGATTTCAACAGCTGAATATTTGGTATTTCTAGGACTTTCTCGGTGTGAGAGGAGAGAGCACAAAGTACAGCACTTACGTAGGTTGTGATGAACGCAGGGGCTGAGGGGGGTCAAAGCAGGCCCTGGGGCTGTCACAGCAAAGGCAAATGCCTGTGGCCAGCCCAGCCCTGGAGATCCACGTTAGAACGGTGATTGAGAAGAGTAAAAGGTACGAACATTCCCAGTCCTTGTGTCTGGGAGCTGCAGGGCCCTGGACAGGCCAAGGGGAACGGCTTGAACCTGCCCGAGGGGAGACTGAGCTGAGCTCTTAGGCAGAAGCTCTTCCCTGTGAGGGTGCTGAGGCGCTGGCACAGGGTGCCCAGAGCAGTCACCAGGAGCGTGAGGAACATCGGGTGCAGGCGGGCGCAGTGCCCCTGGCTCCAGAGGGGTTTTCCGTATCAGTTACCGACTTCACTGGCTGGAGCTTTGCCTGTCACCGTGTCGCACCCTGCACCTCGGTCAGGCTCAGCTCCACGCTGGAGGAGGTTTTGTTCCCTTGATGACAAGTTCAGTGCTTTGAACCAGACTCTTTCCGTTCCTGCTGCTCCGTGCTGGGGGTTTGGGACCATTCCGGCTTATGGAGCAGGGGCTGCGGATGGGGCCGGTGCGTTGGTGCTCGGAAGCCTGTTTGGAGCTCTGAGGAGATGAAGGTGATGTGGAGTGTCGGCCCCATTCCTATGAACCCTGATGTGTGCAGGCAGGGGCCGGAGCAGCCTCGCTGCAGCCGATGGAATTCCCTGGAGCTGCGCAGCCGTTGCCCTCTCCCACCCCGCGTGCCCCAGCGGCACCTCCCAGCTGCGTGGAGCAGGATCTGAAACCCTGAACCGTGGGTCGGAAACCAGGGCGGTGTTTGCAGCTGGGCGCTCGGGTTTGCTCCCGGGATGATGGTGTGAGGCCTCCCGGAGCGCTCGCTGGAGAAACTGGAACTGGGACGGTCCCAGAGGGCCCAGCCCGGTGCCTGGCGCGGTGGGAGCGGGTCTGGTGGCTGCCCAAAGGCTTTGCTTCTCCCTCCCTTCCCCGCGGGCTGTGGAACGTCGCGCTCGGTGCGTTTGGGATCTAACGTTTCCCTGGTGTCACCCTGAGCTCTGCCTGGGAGGCTCCGTGTGCTGGAGGCAGTTCCTTGTGGCACTGAGCTGGGAGCGCTGCGCTGCTCTGCCCCATGGAGGCTGATCGGGGATCTTTCCCCTATACCCGGAGCAAACTGCAGTTGGTGATGGTGTGCTAGTGGCGATGGATGTCCCGTGCGTGCCGGCTCACTCGGGAACGTGTTAATTGACCCTTCAGCCACAGTGACCATGTTCCAGGCCCAGCAGAGCTGACTGGGGATGCAGCACCTGCACTAAAACTGTTCCCAAGGATAAGGCCCTTGATGCTCTTGAAAGCGAGACTGGCATCCTGCAGTGGGGGGTCTTGCCTTGGCCCTTGCACCCTGAGGTGTCACATCTCTCATTCACGACACGTTGGTTGTTTCTCCCCTTTCCCAACCAGCCGGCCGGGTTATGCTGTGAGGGTGCTCCAGCTCCTGCTCGTGCGCCGGCTCCTCTGACCTCCAGCCACGTTTATTGCTCTGCTTTGAGGCAGTTTATGATTAACCGGTGCCAGGGCAGCGGTGATGCTGCTGTTGGGCTCACACATGGGACATCTTTGCTGGTCCCATCAGGCCTCTCCTGGCCACAGTGTCTGAACCCACTTCCATGTGCAGAGGGGTTTGGGGTCTGCAGGGTGAAGGGGCAGCCCTGGACCGCAACTGGGTTGTGCGTCCATCACAACCATCCCTCATCTTTCCACGCAGGGTTTGGGGTTTGGCCTAGATCTCTGGCACCGGCTGCTTTCCAGAGCCACCCTTGTGCCCCCAGAGGGGTTTTCTCCAGCTCCTTGCTCGTGGCTTTCCCTGGGTGCTGGGTTTTCCTCTGGGAGCCCCAATGGTGGGGATGGTCCTTCCCAGAGCCGCATGTGTGATTCCTGGGAGAGGTGCTTTTGGAAGTAGCTCCGCGGCCCTTTCAGGGAGTTAGCAAAGAGCAGATTTATTCTCTGCTATGCTGAGAATTAACTCCCCTTTCTTCCTCTTCCCTCTGCCCCCGCTGGAAAGAGAGAGAATGCAGAAAAGAAGAAAGGATTTACATTGTGGTGGTGATTGGCACGGGCGCTGAATGAGAGGTCATTTCATCTGGCTGTTTCTTTTCAAGCGCTCTTTTTTTCACGCACACTGTATTCAGGCTGGGAGCATTCTTTCTTTTCAAAGCTTCTCTGTCTGTCTCTCTCTTCCCCCTCCTTTATTTTTCATCCCTTTTCTTTACTTTTGCTGTCTTTTCATTCTGTTTTTCCCCACCCCCTTGGGGCTCCATTTTTTGCTTTCCTTTTTCCTCTATTCAGTTCCTTTTTTTCTCCTTGCATCGTTTTTGAATAGCTCTTCTATTTTCGGAGAGGAAAGGGACTCTGGTGCTGCGGAGCCGCTGCAGCGAGGAGGAACTTGAAAGTCTTCCTTCCCCTGTTTATTTCACTTAAAAGCAGAAAGCTGTTTTCCAAGGGAGAGCAAGGTTTCAGCGCGGAGCCTTTGAAGCGAGCTGGGACGGCACAGGGCTGCCTGGGCTGGGAACTGTCCCTGCTCCTTACCACGCCACGGACACTGCTGCTCCCAAACCGCAAATAAACACCCCCTTAAAGCACGGGGAGGTCTGGGGGTGCTCGTGCTGTGAGAGCGGGGTCCAGGCAGGAGCAGCCCCTTGGCCCCAGCCACTGCTCACCTTTGGACACCGGTTATCACAGACTGCTTTGTGCTGGAAAGGACCTTAAAGCTCGTCCAGCCCCAACCCCTGCCCCGGGCAGGGACCCCTTCCACTGGAGCAGCTTGCTCCAAGCCCCTGTGTCCAACCTGGCCTTGAGCACTGCCAGGGATGGGGCAGCCACAGCTTCTCTGGGCACCCTGTGCCAGCGCCTCAGCACCCTCACAGGGAAGAGCTTCTGCCTAAGGTATCCCCATCCCTGGGGTCACACTGAAGCCAGGTCATGGGGAGCATCTCATCAACCAGCACCCTCAAGCCCTTCTCCTCAGGCTGCTCCATCCATCCTCTTCCCAGCCTGTGTTTGTGCTGGGGATTGCCCTGACCCAGGGGCAGGATCTTGCACTTGGCTTTGTTGAACTCATGAGGTTCACAAGGTCCCACCTCTCCAGGTCCCTGTGGGCCCCATCCCTTCCCTCTGGTGCGGTCACACCACACAGCTCAGCAGGACAAGGCTGGTCCAGAGCTGCTGCTCCCCAGGCGCAGTTTAGTACCAGCAGAGCTCTCTCAGCAGCTCCAATGTCCTGCTTCTGGAGAGCTGCTTGGGCAGAAGTGCTGACGGGTCAGGCTCAGAGCCTTGCAGAAGAGATGTTGCTGTGCCACTGAGCAAAGCTCCAGGATCTCCCCAGGAGCAGCAGCTGGGGGCTGATAGCATCCTCCCCACCAGTGCTGCTTTGGGCATTAACATCCTCTCTGGGAGGTGTCTCCATCCCATGGCTCCAGTGTTTGCTCTGGCTCGGTCCATCCCTGCACGGCAGTTTCCTGGTGCAGGGCATGCACGTGTGGCAACGAACCCGCTCGGACGGGTGCCTGCTGAGCTGCCCGCCACAACACGGGAGTCCCGGGAAGTGATCCGGGCTTCCCCTGCTCCTTCCAACCACCCCCAGGCCCCGGCAGAGCCTGTCCTCCCCGGGCAGCTCATGCTTCCATGGCCCAGCCACTGCAAGCAGGTCTCTAATGTTCAGCAAGTGCCCTTTTCCCTGTCACTTTCAGCCCGAGGAAGGCTGGAGAGGCCGTGCTGAAGCACAGTGACGTGCCTGGGCAGGGGCAGGGGTCCTGTCTGTGCGGGTGGGCTGTGGGGAGCAGGGCGGGCGCTTCCTGAAGTGCATCATTTTCTTTTTAAAGCAAGATTCAAATAATTGTAACCCCTGAGATAGAGAAGATGTTGGAGGAGATGAAAAGGGAGAGTGAAAGAAAGGAAGCAAAGGATGGGGGTTTGGGATAGAGAGGGAGATTAGGAGATAGATGAAAGAGAAAGGAGGAAGATAAGAGGGAGAGAGGGGACAGATCTCCAGCGCGAGATGGGCGTTGCCAGGGAAACGGGAAGAATGAGGGAGCGACGGAGGGATGGAGGATGCTGGGGGCAGGGAGGGATGGAGGCTCCACTTGGTGGAGGAGGAGAGCGATTCCCATGGGATGGGCAGTGGGATGTCCTGTGTTGGTGGGTGCTGCCTCCCAGGAGCGCTCGGGATGGCAGCTCTGCAGTGAGCAGCACCGGCTGCTCCTCGCAGGCTGACTCCGCTCACCTGGAGCTCCCCGGGCTGGAACCTCTCCTGCCCTTGGAAGTGATGGCACAGGTACCCGCTCCCAGTCGAGCACATGGATCTCCTTCTGGAGGGCTGGTGACGCGGGAGCCCTTCCCTGCGCTCAGCCTTGGTACTGGTGTTCCCCTTCCAGATGTAGCTGCTGCGTGGCAAAGATAATGAAAGGCAGTGGGCGATGGTGAGGCCAAGGGGGCAGAGCAGCGACCTGCTCACAGGGAGGCTGGCACCGAGGTGCCATGTGTGCCGTGACAGCAGTGCCAGAGCTCAGCTCCAGATACCTGATTCAGTGCCAGCCCAGGTGCTGCATGTGCCAGCACTGGGCTGGTACTCAGTGAGCAAGGACAGCCAAGCATCCCAGACCAGAACACTGAGCAAAGCGATGCCCAATTCCCATGTGTGGAGCAAGGGCTCCCACATGGAAATTGGGTGTCAGGTCAGAATGAATCCTGGTATCATTTAAACTGAAACTTAAACAGTGGAGACTGAGCTGAGCTCTTAGGCAGAAGCTCTTCCCTGTGAGGGTGCTGAGGTGCTGGCACAGGGTGCCCAGAGAAGCTGTGGCTGCCCCATCCCTGGCAGTGCTCAAGGCCCGGTTGGACACAGGGGCTTGGAGCAAGCTGCTCCAGTGGAAGGGGTCCCTGCCCGTGGCAGGGGTTGGAGCTGGATGGGCTTTGAGGTCCCTTCCAACCCAAACCACTCTGGGGTTCTGTCTCATGCAGCAAATTAGGTTGTGTCAAAGCCCCCAACCACTTCACGTGATACACGTGGTGTCGTGCACATCCTCCCTTGTCAGCGTAGCCAAAGCTGAAGGGAGCAGTTCTGCTTTCTGATCAGCTCACAAGCAGGTTTCCTCTTTGTTCTAGAGGAGCCATTAACAAGAGTTTCCCTTCAGAAATGGAGGTGGTCTCTAACGTGGAGACGTGGATTGGGTGGATTTAAGAGTAGTTTGGATTTCTCTCACGACAAGGAGCTCGTTGGGCAGCAGCCCCCGGCCCCGCGCATCAGTTCCTGTTTCTCAGACCTTTGGCTCCTCACTCCAGCCTGGTTCACCCGTGGTGGCGGTCACTGCGGTGGTGTTGGCTCTGCCAGGGGCTGGTGCAGGACAAACGCCCTGGGTCAGTTTTAGGGACCATTTCAGTTGTGATTTTCAAGAAAAGCCTATTTTTCTCCTTAAAATTTTGGTGGGTGCTTTGAGGAGCTTCGTGTGCAAACAGCAAAGAAAACGGAGATGAAAGACTGATGTTTCCTTTATTAAATTTAAATGAAAGCTGCTTTTAAGAGAGGAAGAAACATAAAATCAAAGCTATCTCCCAAGTATTGCACATATGTTGATCACCCATTTTCAGATAGAAATGGCTGGAAAGCTTTAATGCCTCCTACCCCTACAAGGCCACCCCACTGACTCAACTGCACCCAATCGTGTTCAGCCCCATTTATGCTCAGGTTTGACCCCGGTGCACCACAGCCTTTGTCTGTGCCATGCACCGAGAGCTGCGGGCAGCTTGCGGCAGGGGGGTCCCACAACGGGAGTCCTGCAAAGGGGTCCCACAGTGAGGGTCCCGTAGCCCCAGGGCTCGCCACTGCACCAGTTCAAAGGCAAGGAGTATGGGGGTGCTCTGTGCCCCCCACGGGACAGCCTGATGGTGCTGCTCTGGTCACAGCATTGGTTTTCTTTCTGTGGGGAAGGAGTCCCTGAGGTCCTCCCGTGGTGCTGTTGGGTTTGTCCTGCAGCCCATAATGCTGAGGACGGGCGCGGGGTGAGGTGCAGGTGAGCCACTGCCGGTACCAGTGGGGCCCTGGCACCCGCTCCCACCTGCACGTACCTCGGATGGAGCGTGGAGCACAGCGGCAGCGGGGAGGCTCCTGCAGCCCTGGCCGAGGGGTCACGGCTCCTCAGGAAGGCAGAGCACAAATCCTCGGGGGCTCGGGGGCCCTTGGTGTCCTTTCCTGCAGGGAGGGCTGGGGGACGTGTGGTGAAGGCACTGCTCACCTGGTGTAGAGAGCAGCGAAGGAAACAGAGCCTGGGGGAAAACAAGGGCCTGGGCAGGAGAACAAGGGTCTGCGGGAGGTGAAGCCTCAGCAGCAAGCAGCAGCGGCCTCGGGCTGTGGACCCTTAGAGGGGATATCAGCCAGGACGGTGCCCTGCGAGAGCCCGGGGGTTCTGCTCTGGTCTCCCCATCAGATCTTGGTCGTTGCAGCAAACCCCGTGTGCGGGCACCAACAAGGTTCTCCTGACCCAGATGTACTGTGTTTAGGCTGCTCCGCTCAGGATTATTGCCAAGAGCCCCATTCCCAGCACCGGTGTCCACTGTGGCTCAGCTCGGAGCGGCCGGTGGCGCGGGGGTGCGGATGGGTGAAACCAAGGGAGTGAAGCCAGCGAAGGGAAAAGCGTCCCGGGACGGGTGGCTCAGCCTGATGCAGCGCCGGAAAATACGGAAGCGGGCAGGAAACGCACTGAGTGGGGGGAAGAGGCCGCTGGGCAAAGGGCTGCGGCGGGGGGGACCTGCCTGGTGTGAGAGGCTCCAGGTGAGAGGGGTTTGGGGTGAGGGAAGTAGCAGCCAAGCCCCGTGAGGAGGTGAGAGCCGCGTAAATGAGGTTGTGAAGGTTGGGAGGAGCTGGCGATGGCTCCAAGGCGGCGGCCGGGGCGGGGCGGGATGGGCTGGGCTGTTCAGGGTGTGCCGGGGCAGAGCGGGGAGTGGAAGCGATTGCGGCAGGACTGAAACCTCCCGGGTGGGAGGAGGAACGCGAGAGAGAGCCCGAGGAGCAGGGACGGGAGCCGCGGCTGCGGCCCCGCTGCGATGTTCCGGCCCCTGAGCGGCGGAGACACGGACAAGGGCACCGGGAGCTCGGCACACGCGGCTTCCCGAGGGGATGCACCGGGAGCGCTTGTGGAGCTCCACGTGCAGGAGAGGTGCGGGCGAGTGAGTGTCTCCGCCAGCAAAGGAGCTGGAGAGCCCCTGAACCTGAGCTGAGGGCTCGGTTCGAGCCCAGAGGAGGGTCCAGGTCCAGCGGTGGTCCCTGGGCAGGGCCGGGCGAGTTTGATGAGTGAAAACCTGCCGGGTCAGCCTGGCAGGATCCAGTGACGGAGCCAGGGAGGGGGAGGAGCTGCTCTTGTGGCAGCTCTTCCTCAAAATGGGATCTCAGCGTTGTACGTAGCGAGACAGAGACAGGCTTTGCCCAGGGAGCGGGCAGCGAAGGGGAGGGCGTGCGGGGGGGCTGGAGGACCTCACGGGAGCTGCCCTGCTGTCGGCGGGGGCCGGGGGTGCTCGAGGAAGGGGTTTGGAGAAACCGGGGCAGCAGCGGGGTTATTTTTGCACAGGATTCTTGCCCCCGGAAGGGCTGTGAATTGGTGACAAATGGGCTGCTCATGCTGGTCCTTACTGGTGCCTTTTGTTGGCACCAAGGAGATGATGTGTTGATTGGGGCGTTATCGAGGCAGTGCAGCCCTCAGGGGGCTGTCTTTCCACACAGGATGGAGTTCACTTGTTAAAGGATCCTGGGCACCCAGCCTGGTGCTCTGGCACTGCAGCAATACTGGGACTGTTGTGCCAGGGTGGGCTGACGGAATCCTGAATGAGAGGTGAAGGGGAATGGCTTGAACCTGCCAGGGGGGAGACTGAGCTGAGCTCTGAGGCAGAAGTTCTTCCCTGGGAGGGTGCTGAGGCGCTGGCACAGGGTGCCCAGAGAAGCTGTGGCTGCCCCATCCCTGGCAGTGCTCAAGGCCAGGTTGGACACAGGGGCTTGGAGCAAGCTGCTCCAGTGGAAGGGGTTGGAACTGGGTGAGTTTTAAGGTCCTTCCCACCAGTCTGGTTCTCTGATTCCCGCCCATCCCTGCGGCAAGGACAGCAGAGACCCCGGTGCCCTGGGGTGCTGCTGTGTCTCCTAGGGGAGGCTGAAATCTGTGACCCAGCCTCCATTGCAGTGCGCTGGGGAACGGCGTTTCCAGCCAGCTCTATGGGACCTGGGGAGGCAGAACAGGGAAGTGAGAGCAGGAAGTGAAACAGGAGCATCATCCTGGTGCCACTTCCCCTGTGGTGCCTGTGCAGCGGCTCCTCAAGCCCTTGGGCCCCGCACTCACAGGAACTGTGTAGGGGATGGTGCAACACGAGGCCTTTGGCTTCATGCTGAGCAGCAGTGCTCAGCCCCAAGCAGGAATCCGCCACTTGCTTCCTTCTGCTTTAGATGCTGTCCTGTTAGTGCCAGGAGTTACTGGTGGCCTTGGCAGTGCTGGGATGATGGTTGGACTTGATGGTCTTAAAAGGTCTTTTCTAATGTGGTTGATTCAATGATTCTTAAAGCACAGCGGTGCTGTTCTTGGAGCATATGTGTGTGAGTCCATCAGATTCCTCATTCACCTCATGGTGCTCGGGGCAGAGTCCCCTTGGCACTGCTGTAGGTGGAGGAGAGCAGTCGGGTCCCATCCGGTGTCCCATCTCCCCTCTCCCATCCTGGTTGCTGCCAGCTGGCTGTGGTGCTGGCTGGATCCTGTGCTGCCCTTGGTTGTCCTTGCATGGCACTTGGCAGCACCTGCCATGGCAGGATCAGTCAGAGCGCTCTGTTCCAGCCGGGATCAGCATGTTTATTGTTCTAAGTGGTTGTTGGGAAAAGTGAGATCTGGGCTGAGACATTGTGTGCGTGGAGCCAGAAACTGCCCGAACCAGAAACTGCCCAAACCAAGAAGGAGAACAAAGCCCAAGGCCAAATGAGGAGGCTCTCCCAGCTTCCCAGCCCAGCTCCGCTTGCCCAGGCAGAGCAGAGGGACCTGCTGCCCTGCCTGGGCTGGGAGCCCGGGAGCAGGCTCCATGAGTTCAGCTTCCTCAGCTCCAGCAGCAGATCCCAAGGCAGCAGCGCTGCTCACACCGTGCTCCCTGGAAGGAGCTCGGCTCCGGCCACCCGGCGCCTGTCACCTCCTCCTCTTGGGACCCAGCTGAGGGTGTGGGGCAGGGTGGGTGCATGGAGGTGATGCATGGGCACGGTGCTGGCTGGCAAGCAGGAACCTCTCCATCCCCTGCAGCCTGGCTGGGATGTTCGGGCAGCGGAGCACTGTGGGGGCACTGGGAGGAGGAGGACGGAGACGAGGGACCTTCACCCTGCTGCGGGTGACAGCGTTGGTCAGCCCAGGCAGCCGGGGGCCTCCTGGGAAAGGGGATCCTGGTGCTGGCAGCCACCTCCTCAGACACTTCCTCCTCTTCCTCCCACCACCGCCCTCCTCCACTTCTTGCTTTGTTTCGCTGCCTCCGCACTTCCCCTCCCCCTTTTCCTCCCCATCCTCTTCCTCCCCCCCCCCCCCCCCATCCTCCTCCTCCCGGTCTCCTCTCTCCCTGTCTCCACACGGGGGCTGGAGGCGGCACAGGGGGACGCACAGCCCAGGCTCGCCGGGGCCCGGCGGCAGCAGGCAGCTGCCTGCGCTCTGCCTGCGGTGCTGTGCCTGCAGCCCCTCATCCCGCAGCCCGTAACCGGCCCGGCTGTGGGACGCGGTGATGCCCCGCTGGGTGGGTCCTGCTCTCCTCAGCCCTGCCCTGCCTCGCACCGGGCGGGCGCTCCGGGCTGGAGGCGTAGTCGTGTTTAGAGTCGGTTCCTGCTTCACCTCCCCCGTAGGATTCCTCTTTGTTGTAGCTGCAGCAATAATTACATGTAGGAGAACATCCCCGGCCGCGGGAGGAAGCAGCGGCCTCCCCGCTTCCATCTGCCGGGGCTCTCCCAGCGCCCCCCTGCACCCCATCCGTGGGGCTCTGCAGCCCTCGGGACCCTGCCCCGTCCTCACTGCAGGGGGTCAGGCCCACGGGCACGAGGGAGCTGAGCACGTCCTCACAGCGTGGGTTAACCCTCACAGGACACAACCGAAGGGAGTTCTGGCAGCTCCTGCGTCCTTCCCCGTCCCCGCTGCCAGACCTGGCTGTGCCTTCACAGCCTCCTGCTCCTCGGCTCGCTCTGCTCTGCTTTGTCCGATGGTCTCTGCTCCCAGATTCCCAGCCTGAACGCCCAGGGAACCTGCAGCCACCAGCTGTGTGTGGGGCTGGATGGTGGAACAGCGTCCCCGAGGTGCCTGCATCAGTGCCTGCCCTGCTCCCCTCTGCCCTGCAGCTCCGCCAGGCTTTGCTATCCCGGATTCCCGGGTAGTTTATAGTGGGAATTCCTTGGATTGCTGGCTGGCTGCGGGCTGGTGCTGGTGGGAGGGGGTGAGACACCAGCAGCTCCTCTGTGTCTGCAGGGGGGCCCCGGAGAGCCGAGGCTTTTACAGGGTTTGAACTGACCATGCAGCCCTCTCCTGACCAGTTTGGGCTTTGGTTCCCCGAGCTCCCTGTGCCCTTCGCTGCTGCTCCCCGCTCCTACAAGGACCATGGGGCGGAACAGCACATGTGGCTTTTTGCTGTCCCCACGTTGCATGAGTGCCTGGGCCCAGGGTGCTGCTGGGGAGCTCTGGGGCGCCTGAGGAGTCAGATCCCGGCCTCGGGGTTCGGTAGCCTGGCCAGCAGTGGCAGTGGAGCCCAGCTGCCCCTCCACAGCCTGGCTCCCCGCTCCCCGCCGTGCTGGGGCTCGTGGCGCAGGGTACCCGCGCTGCCAACACCCGTGTCGGTCTGGGGTTTGTGCTCGGGGGTGAGGAAGGGGTGATGGGTAGAACGGAGCAGCGTCCCCCGCTAACCCCCATGTCTGTCCCTCCCAGCCATGACAGCGTAGGCAGGCGGCGAGACATGGATCGCTTCACGGAGTGCGGGACGCAGACGGACGCGGTGGTGGTGCTGTCCCTGGCACAGGCCGCGGTCCTGGGCTTGGTGTCGGAGAACGAGCTGCTCGGCGCCACCGTCAGCCCCGCCGGCTTCTTCCCGGCGCTGGGCGAGGAGTTGCTGGATGCGGTGGAGCCGGAGGGCGAGGGCCCGGTGGCCGGGGACGGGCAGGAGGAGGACGCCCTGGAGGCAGGGTCCCCCCTGGAGAAGCACGCGCGGCGGAGGAAGCGGCCCCCGGTGAGGCTGGTGCCCAAGGTCAAGAGCGAGCGGGCAGAGGACGAGGCCCCGCGTGAGGAGCCGGTGCCCGCAGAGGAGGAGGAGGAGGGCGAGCGGCAGCGCGGGCGTCGCGCCCCGCCGCAGGAGCCCTGCCCGGAGCGAGCGGTGCAGAGCAGCGCCGTGAAGATGATCGACCTGGGCGCCCTGGGCAGGAAGCCGCGGCGCCTGCGGCACCTGCGCCGGCACGGGCCCCCCGAGCTGCAGGGCTCCAAGCGCCGGCTCGGCGGCACCGGTGCGGCCGACAGCCCCACGGGGGCCCTGCGGACCGAGTGCGCGCTCGAGGCGGGCGCCGCGTCCCCCGGCGAGGCCGAGCCCCCCGCGTCCCCCGAGCCCGTGAAGAGCGAGCCCGGCTGCGGGTGGCAGGAGCCGGGCGAGCTGGAGCCGGCCGGGGCCACCAGCGAGCGCAACAAGAAGGCGCAGCTGGACCGGCTGGACATCAACGTGCAGATCGACGACTCCTACCTGGTGGAGGCGGGCGACCGGCAGAAGCGCTGGCAGTGCCGCATGTGCGAGAAGTCCTACACCTCCAAGTACAACCTGGTGACGCACATCCTGGGCCACAACGGCATCAAGCCGCACTCGTGCCCGCACTGCAGCAAGCTGTTCAAGCAGCCCAGCCACCTGCAGACCCACCTCCTGACCCACCAGGGCACGCGGCCCCACAAGTGCGGGGTGTGCAGCAAGGCCTTCACGCAGACCAGCCACCTCAAGCGGCACATGCTGCTGCACAGCGACATCAAGCCCTACAGCTGCCGCTTCTGCGGCCGCGGCTTCGCCTACCCCAGCGAGCTGAAGGCGCACGAGGTGAAGCACGAGAGCGGGCGCTGCCACGTCTGCGTGGAGTGCGGGCTGGACTTCTCCACGCTCACCCAGCTGAAGCGGCACCTCTCCACGCACCAGGGCCCCACGCTCTACCAGTGCCTGGAGTGCAGCAAGTCCTTCCACTACCGCAGCCAGCTGCAGAACCACATGCTGAAGCACCAGAACGTCCGGCCCTTCGTCTGCACCGAGTGCGGGATGGAGTTCAGCCAGATCCACCACCTCAAGCAGCACTCCCTCACACACAAGGTAGGGGATGGGGCACCCGGGGGATGCTGCCTGGGATGTGCATGGAGGGGATGTGCCAGCTCCGGATGCGGGTGCCGGGGGAGGGAGGTGTCCGTGCACCCAGAGCCCTGCGAGACGGGTGCTGCGGGTGGCAGAGGCACCCAATTCATTCTCTCGGGGCCGCTCATCAGCAGTGAATGGGCATCACTACGGGTAAGGATGGGCCCTGGCGCCTGCAGTCCCAGCTCCTTCCTTGCTCTTGCTCGGCAGCACTGGCTCAATACTGGCTGCAAACACATACCCAGGCTGGGCGAGACTGTCTGGGGCTGAGGCAGGAGGCAGGGTCCTGCCCCAGGGAATCGGCCATGGGGCAGCACAGGGAGGGCCGGGAGCTCAGTGGTGCCCTCTGTACCTGCAGACGGGGAGGAGAGGGCAGCGGGACATGGTCTGGGGAAGCTGCGAGGAGGTGATGAGGGTAAATCCGCCCCCAGCTCCTGGGCTCCAGCCCACTGACATCACAGAATCGCAGGATGAGACTGGTTTGGCTTGAGCACTCATCCAGTTCCACCTCCTGCCCCAGGCAGACACACCGGTGCCCAGAGCTCCGCTTAGTGTGAGGCGGCCGTCCCTGGGGAGCTCAGTCCCTGCTCTGCCCCGTGCCTGGCTCCAGTGGGGCAGTGCAGTGACCCCATGGCTGCTGCTGCCGGCCCGGGGCCAGGCTCTGCCCATGGCTCTCGCACCCTTTGCAGGGCGTGAAGGAGTTCAAGTGCGAGGTGTGCGGGCGCGAGTTCACCCTCCAGGCCAACATGAAGCGGCACATGCTGATTCACACCAGCGTCCGCCCCTACCAGTGTCACATCTGCTTCAAGACCTTCGTGCAGAAGCAGACGCTCAAGACCCACATGATTGTGCACTCACCGGTGAAGCCATTCAAATGCAAGGTATGGGGGGGGGCCGGGAGGCCCAGCAGACCCGGGGAGGGGGGGGTTAGTGCAGTACCTGGTGCTCTGTGCTCCGGAGAAACCCGGCCAGGCTGGGCTGAGTCCTCGGCCGCAGGAAAGCGGCTTTGTGATGCCTCCCTCTGTTCGCTCGGGCAAACAGCCCATCAGTCTGCTCCGAGCTGCGCAGTGGGCCCCGGTGATGGAGGAGGAGGACCGCTGCCTCTCTCCGATGAGCACTAGGGGTGCTGGAGTTCCCAGCAGCACCAGCACAGCCCCCCTGGGGCCCCCACCCTCCTGCCGAGGGAGCAGCCCCCTTACTCTTGGTGGAGCAATGGGTGCCGCAGGGTCAGGTCGTGGTGGGGTCCCGGTGCCGTGGGGAGCTCTCGGTGACGGGAGCGCTGCCCGCAGGTCTGCGGGAAGTCCTTCAACCGCATGTACAACCTGCTGGGACACATGCACCTGCACGCGGGGAGCAAGCCCTTCAAGTGCCCCTACTGCTCCAGCAAGTTCAACCTGAAGGGCAACCTCAGCCGGCACATGAAGGTCAAGCACGGCGTGATGGACATCAGCCTGGACAGCCAAGGTAGGTGCAGGCTGTGGCCAGTGCTGTGGTTCTATCTGCTGCGGCTCTTCCCGGCTCTCGGCTGCTTGCGGGGGAGTTGGGTTGCGCTGCGGCAGCTCTGATGGGCGGATTTTGGCAGCCTCATGTCCGTCACCCAAAGGCTGCCCTCGTCCTGCCAGCACCGCGTGGTGACACCACTGTGTCCCCAGCCACGCACCCATCCTCCGTAGGAAGGTAGTGAATGGGAGCAGGAGTGAGATTAATATTAATAATTAACTTCATTGAACAATAAGTTAATAAATAGCTCCTCAAGGAGCCACTGAGGCTTCAGCATCTCCTGACAGGACGGTGCCCTCTCGTGACACCGTCGTGGTGGTTTTGGTTGAGGGTTTTGCAGGGTGGGAGGGTAAATCCCCCTGCTCTTGCCCCGGCTGCCCCCTCGGTACCTGCGCAAGGACACCGAGCGGGGACGGGAGATGCTGCGGCCTCAGGAGCACCAGCACAGGTCCTGTGGCAGCAGCAGTGCAGCGCGGCCACCCCTGCTTCATGGGGACAGAGCTGCAGACCATCCCCTTGGTTTCCCAGCCTCGAGCGTGCCCTGAGGGGAGCCAGCAGGATCCCCCATTCCTGCCCTTTATCCTCCCCCTCACCACGGACAACTCCACCAGTGCAGGGGTGCAAGGGCAGGGGCTGCGCTGGGAGGATGCCTCCCTGTCCCTGTGGTGGGATGGGTGCTGCAGACCCCTGCGTGTAACACAGTGAGCGCACCAATGCCAGCTCTCTGCTCGGGCAGGGCTCTGCCATCACCCCCCATCCCTGCTGGGTGCATGGCTGGGGATCCCCTGAGCCGAGATCCCCCCACCAGTGCCCTGGCTGAGCAGAGCTGTGGCTCCTGGGGAGCTTTGGGCTCTAACCCGAGTCCATCATCGATGTCCCTGTGCTGAATCCCAGATGCCATGATGGAACTGGCCGGGGCCGACCACACCGAGCTGGACGGGCAGCAGGAGATGGACGACTTCGAGGAGGAGAACTCTTACGGCTACGGGGGGGTGGGCAACCCTCCGGACGAGCACGCCCTGACGGAGCAGGCCATGAAGGAGATGGCGTACTACAACATGTTGTAGCGCAGGAGCAGGCTGCCGGGGGCTGCGTGGATGTTGTGGGGTAAGTGGAGGTGAAGCACCCGGCCAGACCCGCACCACCGCCCCTGGAGACAGGGGCTCTGCTGGCATTGGTGAGGGGTTAAACAGGGATGTCCAAAGCCTTTGCTGGTGGCAGCTGGAGGCGGCAGAGGCAGTGCCTGCTGCCATGGGCACAATGAGCTGGTGCAGGGGGGCCTCAGCCCTGGGCTGCTGCTGCTGGAGCCGCGGTGGAGCTGTCGCCATCGGTGGGGTCCTGCCCCCCTCCCCAGTGCCTGGAGCGGGAATGGCAAATGTCCCCGGCTCTGCCCTCCCTCGCCCTGCTCCTGCCCCGCACCGGCCCCTCTGCACTGGGCCGAGCCAGGACCAGCCCCATCCTCGCTCCGGCCCCGGCACACGCTGAGCCGCAGGCAGGGCAAGGCGCATCCCGGACAATGCCGTGTTACTGATTCTACCTCCTGGCGCTGCCCCACGGCCGTGCCCCCATGGGGCAGGAGCCCCTGCCCGCCGCAGGAGGGGCCGTGGGTCTCGCTGCAGGCCGTGGGGCACGTTCATCACAGTGTATTTCCCCCGGCGCAGGCGGTGCAGCGCAGCCGCCGCGGTGCTGCTGTGCCGGCCGAGGCGACGCTGCTCCCCCGGAGCAATGAGGCTATTTTGAAAGTAATTTATTTTTGTCAGACGTGCCGCGTGGTTGGATTGAACTTTTCACCGCGTTCAGTTTCCTTCAACCAATGTGCTTTGTAAACCCGTGTTCCGTGTGTGGTCTGTGCGGGGGGGCTGCGGACCAGAGCCGGTTCTGCTGCCCGTGGCGCAGCCGAGCAGCATCAGGGCCCTGCTGATGAGCCACAGCCGCTCTCAGTGCCTGCTCTGAGCCCCTGTGCTGTGCCGGGGCGCAGGGGAGGGCAGTGCTTGGGGAGCCCTTGGGATAGAGGGTCCATCCTCTGCTCTGGGTGTTGGGGGGGGAAGGAGGAGCTGGGGCAGTGCTGGGGCTGGGAGCACGGGCTGGGCTTTCCACGCTCTCTGCCATGGGGTCCGAGGGGGAAGGGGCTGGGCCCCCCGGGCTGACCTGATCCCCTGCACACGCTGCCAGCAGCTGCACACGTCCAGGTCCCACCGCTCCCCACACGGAGCATCCTCCACCCATCCCCAAACGGCCCAGCCTGGCTCTGGAGGGTGCCGCCTCCCAGCCCCAGTGTTCCCAGCGTTGGCAGGGGCCCCCCAGCCTTGCCATCACCTTGGGAAGGATGGAGGTGGCCGCAGCGGTGGCCAGCCTGGACCCCCTTGCGCAGTGTGGCTGTGGTCCCCCCCCCCCCCCACTACCTCGGCCCCATTACCAAAAAGCTGCCACGTGTGTCCCCCCTGCAAGGGGGTGCCGGGTGACTGCAGCACCACAGCACCGGGCCGGGGGTTCTCGTGGGGATGGCAGAGCTGGCACCAGTGGACACGTGTCCCCCTCCACATTCAGACCCCAGTGCACGCCCCTGCTGCGTTCTGGCTGGTTTTCTTCTCGGTTGGAGGAGCTGTTTAGCAATACATCTCATACCTGCGGGTTCTGGAGCTGCCGCGCTCCCTGCCCGTGCCGCGGCAGCCACCACCATGCCGCGGGGTGAGGCGTTTAATGGCTGCTTGCACGGGGGGGTACACGAGTCAGCGCGGGCGCCCCTGGTCCTACACATCCCTGCTAGAAAAGCTTTATGAGCACTCGTAAGAAAACTGCTTACAAAAAGGGTTGAGCTGTCCCTGAGCTGCGGGGCCAGGCTGGAGGCGCCGGCTCCATCCATGCCGCAGCAGCGGGGCTGGGTGCCCCCGGTCCCTACTTCTTGCCCAGGGCCTTGTCCAGGTTATTCCTGATGGTGTCCAGGAAGTCGGTGGTGTTCACGAAGTGCTCGTTCAGCTTCACACTGCAGGGTACAGACAGGGCACAGAGCGACCCATGGCTGGGGGTCCCTGCCTGTCCCCACTGCTGGCAGCACACCCCAAGGCATGAGGTGTGACCCCTGCCCAGCCATGAGCTGCAACAGACCCAAGTCCCTGGGGATGGGCACCCGTGTTCACCCTGCACAGCCCCACACGTACTTGGCCAGGCCGTGGATGCAGCCGGCGAGGTCCTTTGTCATCGTCCCACTCTCCACTGTCTCCACGCAGACCCTCTCCAGTATCTGGGCAAACCTGGCGATGGCAGCATCACACGTACGGCTCCGGCGCAGCCGGCACCTCACCAGCACCCCTGAGCCACGGACCCACAGCCCCAGCACGCCCCGTCCCACCGCGCTCACTTGATCAGCTCAGGGTTACTGTCCAGCTTCCCCCTGTGCTCCAGGCCGCGCGTCCAGGCGAAGATGCTGGCGATGGGGTTTGTGCTGGTGGGTCGTCCCTGCAGAGAGAGCGCTCAGCACCCGGCGCGGGCAGCGTGGCGCGGGCAGCACCCGCGGGCACGGCGCACCCACCTTCTGGTGCTCCCGGTAGTGGCGGGTGACGGTGCCGTGGGCTGCCTCGGCCTCGATGGTCTTCCCATCCGGACACACCAGCACCGAGGTCATGAGCCCCAGGGACCCAAAGCCTGCGGGAGACGGGGGTCAGAGCAGCCCTGGCAGGGTGACCGCGTGCAGCCCACCCCAACCTGCCCCACAGCGCCGCACCTTGGGCCAGGATGTCCGACTGGACGTCCCCATCGTAGTTCTTGCACGCCCAGACGAAGCCCCCGGAGGACTTGAGGACCTGGGCCACCATGTCATCAATGAGCCGGTGCTCGTACCAGATCTTCAGCTTGTCGAACTCGGTCTTGTAGTGCCTGGGGGTCCAGGGGGGTGTCAGCCAGGCCTGGCCATGACCACGCCATGCCGGGTCCCCCACCCCCAGCAGCCCGAGCTCCTCCAAGCCCGTACTTATCGAAGATCTCCTGGAAGACGTCTTTGAAGCGGCCGTCGTAGGCCTTGAGGATGGTGTTCTTGGTGCTCAGGTAGAGAGGCCACTTCTTCTGGATGGCGTACTGGAAGCAGCTGTGGGCGAAGCCCGAGATGGACTGCAAGGGAAGCGCATGGACACCCGTGGGACCTGAGCCTGGCCAGGTCCCCCACGGACCCCCCGCTGCCCTGTTACCTCGTCCGTGTTGTACATGCCCATGCCCACGCCGCCGCCGGGGAAGTTGAACACCTCCCACTCCTTTGCCCCGCTGCCGTCCTTCGGCATGAAGATCATCTTGAACGTCCCGGGCTTGTCCGCCACGAAGTCGGTGGCTTTGTACTGCACAGGGCAGGGCAGAGCGTGGGGCAGGGTCCGTGAGGAGCTGCAGGACCCCCCGTGCCACGGCGCTCACCTGGTCACCGTGGGCATGCCGGCCGATGGTGATGGGCTTGGTCCAGCCGGGCACCAGGCGCGGGATGTTCTTGCAGACAATGGGCTCCCGGAACACCGTCCCCCCCAGGATGTTCCGGATGGTGCCGTTGGGGCTCTTCCACATCTTCTTCAGCTTGAACTCTGGGGTGCACTGAGGTGAGGCCCCCCTGAAGGACCCCCCCCCAGCCATAGCCCCAGCACCCCCACCCCCAGCTCCTCCGTGCCGTGGGCTGCTGCCAGACTCCGCTGCCGGCCAAGGAGAGGCACGGCCAGCGCGGCTCAGCACGGTCTGTCCCCAGCCCCACACAGCACCCACGGGGGAGGGCACAGCACTGGGCACAGGGCCCCCAGCCCACTACAGACCTGTGCCACCATGGGGAACCTGGCCCTTCGCCCCTGCCCACCTTCCACCCTGGCTTCATCCGGCGTGATGGTGGCACACTTGACGGCCACGCTGTACTTCTTGGTGGCCAGCGCCGAGTCGATGGTGACCTGATCATCCGTCTTGTCCCGGTGCGGCAGCCCCAGGTCAAAATACTTCAGCTGGACGTCCACGTTGGGCAGGATGAGCTGGGGGGGCAGAGAGTGTCAGAGCCCGGGCATGGTGCCGGGTGTGCGGGGAGCAGCACCATGACACAACACAGCACATCACAGCACCATGGCACAGCACCATGGCACAGCGCAGCACCATGGCACAGCACAGCACCATGGCACAGCACAGTCAGCTCCAGCCCCTGCCCGGGACCTCCCAGGTCCCTGCGGACACGGGGCTGGCTCCAGCACCTGCTCCCTGCAGACAAAGGACGGGCACGGGACACAGAGGCGGGGCGGGCAGCGGGGGCCCCGCGCAGCAGCAGCTGTCCTGGACCCATTACCTTGTCCTTGATGAAGGCCCAGATGATCCGCGTCATCTCGTCCCCGTCCATCTCCACCACCGGGTTGGCCACCTTGATCCGCTTGTCAGCATCTGGGGGCAAGCGGTGGCACGTTAGGGGCGCACACCCAGCCCCACAGCTCAGCCCCACAGCCCTGCACCCCAGCCCCACGGCTCTGCTCTCGGTGTGACGCCCCAGGGGCACCATGAGACCCATCGGTGGGGTTGGGTGCAGGTCGGGGTGCACACCCCGCTTGGGCACATGGCGGGGCACAAACCCCCCGCGGTCCGGGCTGCTCCCGCACCAGCCCCACTGCGGGCGCACTCAGTGCAGGTCAGCAACGCCCAGACACGGACATGGTGGGAGCTGGGAGCAAAGCCCCACGTGAGAGCAGCACCGGAGCGGGACCGGGGCCGGGTCAGAGCCAGGGACCCGCGCAGCACAGGGACCGGGAGCAAACCCCTCAGAGCAGGACCCGGGTGGAAGCTGCGGTGTGAAACCAGCAGCAAACCCCCCGCTGCCAAGCTGAGCTACAAACCCCCTGTGGGGCCAGCACCAGAAGCTGGGATGGGACCTGGATGCCGCAAAGCTCAACGTGGGACCGGGAGCAAACCCTTCCGGGGGCCGCACCGCGCAGCAGGTCGGGTGGAAAAACTTCCCCATGGGCCCGGGGACAAACCCCTTTGGGGACCAAACCCGGCGGCACAAACCCCGCCAGGATGAGGCTGGGTACGGCTTGGGCTGCAAACCCCCTCGTAGAACCGGGACCGGGAGCAAAACCCCGCCCCCCGGGACCTGCTCTGAGCAGGGTACGGACCCAAAAGCCGCCCCGGAGACCCCCCCCGGACTGGCTGTAAGCGGGATACGGACCCAATCGCACCCCCAAAACCCCCTAATCCAACCGACCCTCCGTGCAAACCCCTCCGTGGGTCGCGACTGCTGCAACCCCCACTCGGAACGGGCGCGTTCCTAAGGACACTCAGGGTCCCCCCCACCCCTAAGCTCACCCCCCCCCCCATACACTCACAGTGCCTGCGCTGCCCCACGGAAACGGCGGGGAGGGGGCAGCGGACCAAGCGGCTCAGCACCGGGGCAGCGCGGAGGTAACGGGCGGCCATGGCGGGGCGCGACGGGGCGGACACGGCGGCAGTGGAGAAGCCGGGACGCGATTGCTCCGCCCCGGGGCGGTCCCTGCCCGCGTTCCCCCCCCCGTAGGACCCCGAAGGGGCCCTCGCGGGGTCCTACGGGGGGGAACCCAGGGCCTTTGTTTCACCCCACATCCCGCACCCTCCCCTCCATCAAAACACCTCCATCAGAATCACAGGAGGTGATGCCCTCAATGTGGCGCTGCAAAACATCAGCCCCCCCCCCGAATTGTGTTGCATGGGGAGGGGGGATGAAGCCACTTGCTGGATGCCATCAGTGCCAAAGCGCAAGTTGAGCCCTGGATCAGCTTTCACCAGGGTCCTTAGGGTGAGATGTCCCCCCCTTTGTGGGCATCGCACCCCACCACTATGCCTGTGTGGGGTATGAGGAGCAGGAGCGTTTGTGGTAGCAAAAGGAGACGGTTGTCCCTGTTCTGGGCACAATCAGGGAATACGCTTGATGGTGGATCCCAGGGGTTGGAGCGACCTCAGGTTTTCCTTACATAGAAGTGAGTGTGACTACACGGGGCCAGCTCGTGACTCAGGGCTGATGGGCCCAGCGGGGTGGGTGGCTGCTACCATTGCCCCAAGGGGACCTTCACCTGACCCTACACAGGGAATGCAGGGGGAAATGCACCCCATGGGCACCCCAACAACATGCCTGGGCACCAGGAGATGTGCCGGGGTGGCCTGGAGCCTGCTCAGCCCAGTGCCTTTACCCTGGCCAAGCCAAGGGCTTATTTTTAGCCACAGGGGACGGGCAGATCCCTCTGCGGGAGGAGGAACCGTCCCGCTGGACCTGCCTGCGCAGGCGGCGGGGCCGGGGCCGCTGCACCCATTCTGCCTGGCTTTAACATTAACCAGAGCAGGAGCCTGCGGCGCTGCCAGCGCGGGGGGGCCGGCACCCAGTGCTCCATGGGGCGTCCCCACCGCCTTCCCCGTGACCCTCCCCGGCACCGGCTGCCCCCGGCCTCGCAGCAGCGCCGTGACCGCAGCACTCGAGGACCGGGTCACGGCAGGGCCATGTGGCACCGGCCCAGAGCCGCCTCCCGGCAGAGCCCCTGCCCGCAGCACGGCCCGGCCGCTGCTGCTCCCCAGCGCGGCCGGGCCGGGGGGGCTGCGGGGGAGCGACGTGTCCGGGGGGGCTGCGGGTGCAGCAGCGTGGGGCCACCGGGGCCCGGCCGGAGAGCAGGGGAGGGCCTGGGGGGGTCCCTCCACTGCAGGCAGCCCCGTGCTGCCGTGGGAGGGGGCACCACGCGGTCAACACACGGTGCGGGCCGTGCCGCTCCCGAACACGGGACCCCTCGTGGGTGCCGGTCGCAGCCGCCAGCCTGTGTCTGCTTCCCCCAGGGCTGTGGTGCCAGGACAACAGGGACGGTGGGACCCCCGGCAGCACCCCCGGGCACAGGGCAGGCAGCTGCGGGCAGCGGAGCCTCTGCATGTGCCAGTGGCTTGGCCAAGCGCTGTGGGTGCGGCGCGAGGCGAGGTGGCACAGAGGCTCTGTGGACACGCCACGATGGAGCTGGGCTACCAACGGGTTGGTGGCCCAGGCAAGGGGATGGCAGTGGGGACGGGACAGCGGAAGGGAACTGCATGCGGCACAGCCAGGGGGAAGGGTGCTGCAGGAAACAGGGTGCGGGGCCACAGCTGGCTGGTCCTGCCTGGGCCCTCTGCCTGGCCCACCGCGGGGTGCTGCGGGCCAGCAGTCACCCCAAAATGCCCAGGGCGGGTGTCACCACCAGGACCTCACAGCGATGCCTCGAGCCATGCTCTGGGTGTCCCACAGCCAGGACACCAGTGAGCCCCCTCTCACCCCAGCGGGGCCCCACTCGGGGCCCCAAGCCACGCTCCCCCCTGCCCCACAATGGTGCTGAGCCCCTTGGCCGCGCTGAGCCCACCACGGCGGGGGGGGGCAGCACCAGCGTCACCCCACACCGGGACCCCCCGGGAGTGCCAAGGCCTCCCCCAGCTCCCGCACCCCAGCACCGGGACCGACCCCCCCCGCGCCGGGACCACCCTCCCGGCGGGCGGGGCCCCGGTGCCGGGGCGGGTTGGGGGGCGGCCGGGCGGGGCGGCCCCTTTGTTGTGAGCGGCGGGCGGAGCCGCCGGAGCCGCCCCGGGCCCGCCGCGGGCGGGGACCCCCCGAGCCGGCCCCGCCGCCGAGCGGTGAGCAGCGGGCGGCGCGAGGGGGCTGCGGGCGGGGGGCACCGGGCACGGGGGGTGCGGGTGCGGGTGTGCGTGCAAGCGGGGGCGCAGGGGCGGCTGCGGGCGGGTGTGAGCGCGGCTCCGGAGAGGGCTTCGGTGCCGCCGTGCGCAGGGGGTGCATGGGGGGCGCGGGGTCTCCGGGGGTGCGCAGGGCGGCGGGGCGGAGGGCCTGGGTGTGAGAGGGTGCGTGTGCATGTGAGTGTGTGTGCGTGTGCATGTGAGTGTGTGCGTGTGCATGTGAGTGTGTGCGTGTGCGTGTGAGTGTGCGTGTGCATGTGAGAGTGTGTGTGCATGTGAGTGCATGTGCATGTGAGTGTGCGTGCGTGTGAGTGTGTGCGTGTGCATGTGAGTGTGCGTGTGCATGTGAGTGCGTGTGCATGTGAGTGTGTGCGTGTGCATGTGAGTGTGAGTGTGCACGTGAGTGTGTGCGTGTGCATGTGAGTGTGCGTGTGTGTGCGTGTGCATGTGAGTGTGAGTGTGCACGTGAGTGTGTGCGTGTGCATGTGAGTGTGCGTGTGTGTGCGTGTGCATGTGAGTGTGCATGTGGAGAGTGCATGTGTGCGTGTGCATGTGAGTGTGCGTGTGCATGTGAGTGTGCGTGTGGAGAGTGCATGTGTGCGTGTGCATGTGAGTGTGCGTGTGCATGTGAGTGTGCGTGTGTGTGCGTGTGCATGTGAGTGTGCATGTGGAGAGTGCATGTGTGCGTGTGCATGTGAGTGTGAGTGTGCATGTGAGTGTGAGTGTGCATGTGAGTGTGTGCATGTGCATGTGAGTGTGCGTGTGGAGAGTGCGTGTGTGCGTGTGTGAGCGCTCGCACGGGTGTGCTGGGTGCCGGCGCGGGGGGTGCGGTGCCGCGGGGCTCTTCCCGCAGGGCTGGTTCCAGGCGCTGCTCCCGTGTGCCGGGTGTGTTACACGCGGTGCCCGGCTGCGCTGGGGATGCGGCCGCGTGGGGCTCCCACTGCGGCTGCTGTTGGGGTTGGCAGCCCCAGCCCCAGGCAGCACCGCTGCGAGGGTGCCACGGAGCAGCAGGAGGAGCCCAGTACCCTCTTCGTGGGCTCCATGGGGCCGGGGGTCTGCACCCCCAGTTCCTGCACCCTGGTGTGCGGTGGTGCCTGTGCTCAGAGCCCACTGCGAGCACTGAGGGGTGCTCACTGGTTCTGTTTCACCCTGTGCACCCCAAGAGGTGCCCAGTATGCAACAGGGGTGCAGGGCAGCACCCATGGGTCCTGCAGCCATGGGTGCAGGCAGTGGGTGTGTGGGTGCAGGCAGGCGCTGGCACTGGGTGGGAGCTGGACCTTGGGGATACCCCATAGTCCTCACATGCAGAAGCAGGGTACAGGGGACACAGTGGGAGCAATGGGATGGGTGCATTCATGTGATGCCTGGCAGGCTGGGTCCAGGGGTACCCAGTCAATCCATGGGGTGAAGGGGTGGTGTGGGGCTGGCTGTGTGCTGCTGTTGGACACCAGCACCCTGGTCAGGAGGTCCTGGCAGTGTGGTCAGAGCTGGCTGCGGAGGGGCAGGCAGCAGGGTTGCAGCCCTGGGCCCAGGAGGGTGGCACGGCCGGTGCCCATGGGATGGGGAGGATGCTGCACGGGCGCTGCACCAGGGCCTGTGCCGGGTTTCACCCCAGGCTGGAGGCTGCCCCACGCTTGCCCCTCATCCTACTGGAGGCCTCTCCCGTGGCTGCTGGGGCCAGGAGCAGAGCCTTGTGTGCTGCTTCCTGCCAGCACCCGCGGCACTTGGGTGCTGGGGACACGTGGGGTCCCTGGTGCTGAGCAGTGGCGCTGGGAGCATCTGTGGCTGGAGCCTGCGGCTGCAGGTGCGTGAGTGCACGAGGGCTCCCTCTCTGCGCCTATGCATCGCGGCCGGGCGGCCAGGATTGTCTGACAGCCTCCAGGAGAGAGACGAGCCGGGGGGGTGTGAGCCCCAGGAGACGTGGGTCGGAAGGAAGAGCCTGGGTGTGTGGGCTGCAAGTGAGCAGCTGCAGGTCTGAGTAGGAGACGTGTCTGCACTGCTGTCTGTGCTCTGCCTGTGCTGCTGCCTGTGCTCTGTGTCTGTGCTGCTGCCTGTGCTCTGTGTCTGCACTGCTGCCTGTGCTCTACCTGCGCTGCTGCCTGTGCTCTGCCTGCACTGCTGCCTGTGCTCTGTGTCTGCGCTGCTGCCTGTGCTCTGCCTGCACTGCTGCCTGTACTCTGCCTGCACTGCTGCCTGTACTCTGTGTCTGCACTGCTGCCTGTGCTCTGCCTGCACTGCTGCCTGTACTCTGTGTCTGCACTGCTGCCTGTGCTCTGCCTGCACTGCTGCCTGTACTCTGTGTCTGCACTGCTGCCTGTGCTCTGCCTGTGGCTGTGCTGCTGCCTGTGCCGCTGCCTTAACTGAGGCGGCAGGCAGAAGGCGTGAGCACACAGGCAGCAGAGCGGGGCGCAGGCAGCAGCAGCAGGATACAGGCAGCCTCAGCCCTGCTCCTTGCAGGCAGCAGCTTCCGTCTCCGCAGCCGCCTTCCCAGGACCCACTGCCCGCAGGAATGGGGCTGGCGTGGGAACGGGGTGCAGAGCTGCCCCTGCCCCGTGACCCCAGGCCATGGGGTTTGCAGCTGCACCTCGGGCCGCGGCTGCAGGCTGGGACGGCGGCGGGGCTGCGGTGCTTGTGCGTGCAGGTACCTGCACACGCGGGCCTGGGCGCGCAGGGCAGGGTGCTGCAGGGTGCCCTGGCAGGGCTGGCAGCCTGCGTGGGCCAGCGGAGGAGATAAATGGGAGTTTGTGGTAAACAGGCCTGGCTGCCAGCAGCGTGGGGAGCGCCGCCACGCTTAAAGGCACAGCTCTGGCCTCGCTCCACTGCCTGCTCCCTGCCTTCCCTGCCTGCTCTCCCTGCCTGTCCCCCCTGCCTGTACCCTGCCTCCCCCCCTGCCTGCACACCGTGCCTGCCCCAAGAGCCTCCGGCCTCTCCATGGGGCTCCCATCGCTGCATGCCGTTAGGCAGGGGTGTTGCATGGGTGCTCACATGGCCATGCACAGGCAAGTCTGGGCCCCCAGGGTCCCCCATGGCCCCCCGGGTGCCGTGGGGCGGAGGGGCCGTGGCTGTGGGTGTCTGCTCCCATCCCACGCGGGGTGATGGTGACGTCCTGGGCTCCATGACGCAGAGCCCTGTCCCGTCTGTGGCACTTCCCGGGCAAAGGGTGCTGATAAGGCCGGTGGGGTGGAGCTGGCGGGGCTGTCCCCGGCCCCAGGAAGGGACGTCACCTTTGGGAGCACAGCGGGAGCAGGAAGGGAGCCAGGAGACAAGGGAGACCGGGCACCAGCGGCAGCACCAGCCCCTGGGCACCAGGTACAGCCGGGGCAGCCGGCTCCGTCCGGCAGTTCCGAGTGGGAGAGCATGGGCAGGGCTGTAGAGGGGCACGGAGGTCACAGGGGGGGCCACAATGTGTGGTGGCGATGGCCGGGGGCACCGGAGCCAGGCCTGGCCAAGCAGGGTGCCGTGGGGCTGTGCCCGGCGCGGGGAGGCTGGTGATGGGCAGCCCCAGCGCCGGGGGAGCTGCCGCGGCGAGGGGAGACCCCGTTCCCCCCGTTGCCATGGCAAAATCAGGAGCTGTCAGTAATATCGCGTTGCCTTGGCAACCGCTGGACGAGCGGGCAGTTCTGCGGGGTCTGCTCCTGCCGGGGGCCGCGTGTTCCGCGGTGCGGAGCCCACCGGGGGCCGGGCAGAGGGTCCTGCTCGGCGCCGTGCCCGTGCCGCGGCCCCTCCGGGACCACGCTCACCCCGGAGTCCCCCGGGACGGGGCACTGCGGCTGGCGGGGACGTGTCCCGCGTACCTGGGGGCTGCCCTGCCCGGACACCGGCGCCGGGGAGCCTTGCCCCGGGGGGGGGGGGGGGGGGGGCTGGCACAGGCATCCCGATGCCCGGCTGTGCCGTGTCCCGTGCGAGCCCATCGCTCCTGAAGGAGGGCAGGGGGCACGGGGCTGTGCAGGCCAGCAGCCACGGCCCCCGCAGAGATCGCAGCCCCCAGCAGAGACCCCGGCCCCGGCCGAGACCCAGGCCCGCTCCTCGCAGGGCAGCCGGGGAAAGCCTCTGCAGAGAGTGGAGATGCAGCAAAGCTGGAGCTGGGCACTGCGGGAGCAGCGGCAGCCCCCAGCACGGCCACCGGCTCTGGCTGCAGCCCGGGGGTGAGCTGTCCCAGGGCAGCCAGGCCCCCCGGACAGACGGACCGACCGCAGCATCCCAGGCCGGTCGGTTTCCCTGCTGCAGGGAGGGAGCTGTCGGTGCAGGGACCTCCCCGCCCCTGTGCCGGTCCCCGCCGCCGCTGCCGGTGCAGGGGCCACAGCGGCCCCCGGCAGCAGGACCGGTTGCTGCTGGCCGGGGCTGCCCGGGAGGGGCGGGGGCCCGGTACCGGGGTGCTCGCAGCACCGGGAGACCCCCGGGGCTGCCGGGGCGGGGAGGGGCGGGGCGGGGGCGGTCCTGGCGGGGAAGCGGCCGCCTCCTCTTCCGAGCTGCTCGCTCCGCGCGGGTGCAGCCTGGATCGGTACCGGGCGGCTGGGTCGGTTCTGGGCAGCCTGGCCCGGTGGGGTCGGGACGGCGGGGCCGGAATCGGTACGGCGGGGATGTGGCCGCGTTTTGCCGCCCCGCCCCGGTGCCTGGGGGGGCGGACGGGCAGCCCCGGGGCCGGGGCTGGCGAGGGCGGCGCCGGGCGGGCGGCGGGGCCGGGCCGAGCCGAACCGAGCCCCGCCGCTGAGCCAGTCTCTCCCCGCAGGTCAGCAGCGTCCGGGCGGCTTCGCGGGAGGCGGCGGAGGCCCGGCCGGCCCGGTTCGGTTCGGTTCGCCTCGCCTCGCCTCGGCCCCGCCCGGGATGGCGGCGCTGCCGGTGCTGCCGGTCCTGGCGCACTCGGTGCTGGCGGCGTTGGTGCTCTCGGCGGCACAGGAGCCCGTCCCTCGCGTCAGCTTGCCCTACGGTGAGTGTCCGTGCTCTCGAGGGTGTCCATGCCGGGGGCTCCATCGGGTCTCCTTCCCCCCGCGGTTACCGAGCATCCCGCCCAGCCCCGGGGCTCCCCACGCCGCGGGACGGGGCGGCAGCGTGGAAACGCCTTGTGACAGCCGTCGGTGCTGAGGCTGCACAACAGCCTCCCAGCCTGGCCAGGATGCGGGGCCCGTGGTCCACCGGGGGCCATGGCCGGGGCAGTGGGGTCCCAGCAGTGGGATGTAGTAGCAAGGGCTGGGGTCGGGCTGCTTGGATGGGGCAGAGCCGTGGGGCTGTGTGTGCTGCAGGTGGGAGCAGGGGTGCATGCAGCTCTGCATGGGGACCCTGCATGTGTCTGGGGCACCCAGGGGTGCTCCTGGCCCCACATCCTGTGTGAGCATGGGATGAGGTGAGCCAGGCACGGGGGTTCTGCCTGCTTCGTGTGTGGTTTTATCCTTGTTTCATGGGCAGCTGAGGGCCTGGGGGTGCCCTCCCCTCCCACTGTGTCGCTGAGGCTCTTGCTGTGCTGTGTGCGGCTGCAGGCTGCTCTAGGACCTGCTGCAGCCCCACCAGCCGCGTGGTTCTGGCAGGGCTTGGGGCTGCACTGGGGCAGGCAGGGGGCTGTTGGGCCAGGCAGAGCCCCTTGCCGGGAAGGGCGTCCTGCAGACGCCATGCAGAGCCCCCCGGGGCTGGTGTAGGGGGGTGAGCAGCCGGACACGCTCCATGGGCAGCTTGGGGTCAGCACCAGCAGCTGCTGGGCCCAGTTCCATCACCCAGCGCTGGGGCTGTGGCACGGTGGGGGCCGCCCATGTGTGCCTGTGGCGGCCGCGCTGCCAGAAGGTGGCTAAATCCGGCTGTGGGGCAGCCTGGGAGGGTGCCGTGGTTTGGGCTGCGCTGGCAGCGGGATGCGGGCAGCTGGGAGCGCTCCCTGGCTCGACGCGCTGTGGTTCACCAGCGGGGACGTGGCCCCGCCACATGCTCCCGTGACCGACAGCCACGGCTGTGGTGGCACCAGCAGATGTGGGACCCGCCGAGCTGGATGGGATGCTCCCACTCGGCGCCGTGCCATGCCGTGCCACGCCGCGTCGAGCCGCGCTGCCCGGTCCTGCCTGCACAGACCGGTTCTGGCTGAGCTCTGCCCAGCTGCAGAGGCTGCTGTGGCTGTGGGGCTGCAGCTCAGGGGCTGCTCCTGGGGTCCCGATGCGGATCCCAGCGCTGCCAGGTGGGGCCGGGAGGGGGGCACGTGCCCGCCGCTCTGCCGGTGGCTGCGTGTTCCCGGTGCTGGCTCCTGGGGGCCATGGCCCCGTTGGGGTTGCAGTTGGTGGGAGGGAGGAGCTGGGAGCTGCTCCCCTGGAAGCACTGGATGTGCCTCCAGCAGGTTTGTCTGGAAGAAGCAGGTCTTGTCCTAACAGGTCCCCTGGCAGCCAGCACAGGCTCCTGCAGCTCCCCGGGTTGGGATGGCAATGCGGGGTGCAGGGGCCCCCGCTGCCCCTCCGCTGCCTGCGCTGGGCTGTGCCCACATTGGGCAGCATTGCCCCGAACCTGGGGCGCAGGACCCCTCATGGGATGGTGCCCTGGGTGGGTCAGCGTCATTCTGTGCTGCTGCAGAAGAGCTGGGACTCGTGCCGGGTCCCTGAGGATGGGGGAGATGCTGCCCAGTGCAGTGGTAACCGGGACCTGGGGAGTGACTGGGGATGGGGAGAGGAGCAGGGTCCTGCCCCGCAGCACCCCCGGCCCTGCAGCTCCTCGAGTCCTTGAGCTGGCTTGCACAGAGGAAGGGGAGCCCTGGGGCTGACCCCGCAGCAGGCAGGGGGTCGGGGGAGGTCGGGGTGTCCCCAGGGCACAGGGGTGTCAGGAGCGAGGGTGTTGGCAGCATGACTCAGGCTGACACAGCCGGGCCCGTCTGATTCAGAGCGGCTACGGGAGAGCAGAAGGGGAGGAAAGGAGGAGACCGGAGCGGAGCAGAGGAGCGGAGCAGAGGAAGGGCTTCCGGGGCCAGGCCACCCACGCGGGACGGGCGCTCCGTGACTCAGCTGCAGGAGCCACCCGTGTGCGGGTGCAAGGTCCCGGTGCCGGTGCCCGTCCCTCCCTGCTGCAAGCTGGGGCGCTTGTGGGGCCAGGCTGGGTCGTCTGTGTCACCCGGGGCTGTGCGTGACGGGACAAGTGTGGCCCTGGCTGTGGTGCCCGGCACGGGCAGGGCTGCTACGGCGTGTGCTGGGGCTGTGCCTGTGGCCGGGACCAGGCAGTGGCTTTGGCTGCCCTCAGGTGCTGCTGTGGCCATGCACGGTCACTGTGGTGCTGTGTGTGCCTGGGAGAGCCGGGTCCAGCCCTGGCAGCTCTGTGCCGAGCAGAGTCAGGGCAGGAGCGGTACGGGGGCTCCCCAGGTCTGGGTGCTGAGTGCCGGAGGCTGCGCGGGGCTGATGCTGGTCACTCTCTCTCCGCAGACTCGGAGGAGCGCCTTGTGCAACGGTTCGAGGTGCCCGGTGTGACCAACTACACAGCCCTGCTGCTCAGCCCCGATGGCAGCACCCTCTACGTGGGGGCTCGCGAGATGCTCGTCGCCATCAACACCAGCCACTTCCAGCTTGGGGCACTGGCGCGCAGGGTGAGGATGGGGCTGAGCCCCGTGTGGGACCTGGGGAAGGGGCATCTCGGTGCAAGGGTCCCCTCGCTGGCAGTGTTCGGGGCCTGTGCAAGCTGCTGCACATTCAGAAGCTGCTGGGCACAGTGTGGAGCAGCCACTGTGGTCATTGGGGTGCTTGACCCCAGTCAGAGGCTGCCTCACCGCCGTGACTGGGGTGGGGAGGACACTGATGGTGGGGCCGAGCTCTGCCAGCCCGGGGACAGGGTGCATGGGGACCAGCCGGTGCGGGGGGGCTCGCAGTGACTGTCCCCTCCCTGCAGCTGCCTTGGAGCGCCGATGAGGAGAAGAAGAGGCAGTGTGTGTTCAAAGGCAAGGACCCGCAGGTGAGCCGCGCTGCGCGCCTGGGCTGCGGCACGAGCGGGACGTGCCACGGGGCGTGCGGGCGCGAGGCTGAGCCGGCTGCTCTCACCATGCAGAGGGACTGTCACAACTACATCAAGATGCTGCTGCGGCTGAACAGCACCCACCTCTACACGTGCGGGACCTGCGCCTTCAGCCCGGCCTGCGCCTACATCGTGAGCAGGGGCAGGGGGTGCAGGGGGGATCCCTGCCACGGGACCCCGGCGCTGCCGCCGCTCACAGCCGCTCCCGTTGCAGAACGTGCAGCACTTCAGCCTGGAGCGGGACGCGTCGGGGAAGGTGCTGCTGGAGGACGGGAAGGGGCGCTGCCCCTTCGACCCCGAGTACCGCTCCACGGCCGTCATGGTCGGTAAGGCCACCAGGACCCTCGCGCCGCCGGCAGCGCCCGGCTGAACCGGGCTGAGCACGGACCCTGGCGGGAGCGGGGCTGTGCCGGCGGCGCGTGCCGGGTCCCAGCGGGAGCGTCTCTTTGGCAGACGGCGAGCTCTACGCTGGGACTGTCAGCAACTTCCAGGGCAACGAGCCCACCATCTACCGCAGCCAGGAGAGCCGCATCGCCCTCAAGACCGAGAACTCCCTCAACTGGCTGCAGGGTGAGAGCCGGGCCGGGGTCCCTGTGCCCTGGGCTGGGGGAGGCGTGGGGCAGTGCTGAGGGTGCCTGTGTCCCCAGACCCGGTGTTCGTGGGCTCAGCCTACCTGCGGGAGAGCCTGCCTGCCGGCAACCCCGAGGGTGACGACGACAAGGTCTACTTCTTCTTCAGCGAGACCGGGAAGGAGTTCGACTACTTCGAGAACACCATCGTGTCCCGCATAGCGCGCGTGTGCAAGGTGGGCGCAGGGCAGCGGGGCTGTGCCCGGGGTGTCACTAGTGGGGTGTGTGGGGATGTGGGGCCAGCCTGCACATCTCCATCCTCCGGTTCCTGGACACCCAGGGTAGGACCAGTGCCCATGGGAGACCCCTCTGGGGCAGTTATGGCTCCAGATCACCCAGCCGAGGCTCGAGCCTGCTTCTCCCACCAGCATCTTTGGTGTCAGTGACCCTTTTCCACCTCCTCTGCCCCCTCGCTCGAGGGGACACAAGACCCGTCCCCCTCTCGGGTCACGTTTCCCTTCCCCCGGGTGCATTGGAGCATGCCCACTTGTGCCTCCCTGACACCGGGGCTGCTCTGCCGGGCCTCGGCACTGCCGCACAGATGGACAGGCAGACAGACCCTGCGCCGCTGCCCCCGCCCATGGGGTCCGGCTGAGGGCTGGCACCGCGCCCTGACCCGCTGTGCCGCGCAGGGGGACCAGGGCGGCGAGCGCGTGCTGCAGCGGCGGTGGACGACCTTCCTGAAGGCGCAGCTGCTCTGCTCGCACCCCGAGGACGGCTTCCCCTTCAACGTGCTGCAGGACATCTTCGTGCTCACCCCCGCGGAGCTGCGCTGGAGGGAGACGCTCTTCTACGGGGTCTTCACCTCGCAGTGGTGAGCGGCGGGCAGGGCCCGCGGGGTGGGCGGCTCGGTGGGGCCGGGTGCCTGATCTCTGCCTTCCCCCGGCAGGAACAAGGGCGGGCTGGGCAGCTCGGCCGTGTGCGCCTTCCCCATGCGCAGCGTGCAGCGAGCCTTTGGCGGGCTCTACAAGGAGGTGAACCGCGAGACGCAGCAGTGGTACACGGACACCGGCCCCGTGCCAGAGCCCCGGCCGGGCACGGTACGTGCCTCCTCAGAGCCGGCCCAAGTGCAGGAGGTGGGACAGCCCTCGTGCTCTGCCTCTCGTGCCCCAGCTGAGCCCTGTCCTCTGTCCCCAGTGCATCACCAGCCACACGCGGCACCTGAAGATCAACTCTTCCCTCCAAATGCCGGACCGGGTGCTGAACTTCATCAAGGACCATTTCCTGATGGACAGCGCGGTGCGCAGCCAGCCGCTGCTGCTGCAGAGCCGCCTGCGCTACCAGCAGATCGGCGTCCACCGCACGCAGGGCCTGCATGGCACCTACGACGTCCTCTTCCTGGGCACGGGTGGGTGCCGCCGCAGGGCGGGGGCCGGTGCTGCGGGTGCCCCCATTCCCGCTCAGCACCGTCCTTGTCTTTGCAGACGACGGGCGCTTGCACAAGGCCGTGCGTGTGAACCACGGGGTGCACATCATCGAGGAGATCCGCCTCTTCCCCGCCGGACAGCCCGTTCTCCAGCTGCTGCTGGACCAGGACCAGGCAGGAGCCGGGCACGGGCGTGCTGGGGGTGGGATGCTGTGGGGCAGCCCCTATTCATGGGCTGGGGTCTGCAGGAGCACCCCCTCTGCGTGGTTCCCACTGACCCCAGTGTTTCCTCTCCTCAGGGCCTGGTGTACGCAGCCACCTACACAGCAGTGGCTCAGGTGCCCTTCGCCAACTGCAGCCTGTACCGTAGCTGTGGGGAGTGCGTGCTGGCGCGGGACCCCTTCTGTGCCTGGAGCCGGGGTGCCTGCCGCAGGGCCACCATGCACCCCCCGGCACACCCCCAGTAAGTGCTGCATCCCCTGCACCCTGCAGCACCCTCTGCGGCACCCTGCAGCACCGCACTGCCCTGACCCCTCTCTGTCCGCAGTCTCTGGGCACAGGACATCGAGGATGCTGACACGGAACGGCTCTGCCCGCTGCCCAACACCTCCCAGCCGCGTCCCCGCATCCTCCTGCCCCCAGGTGAGCTCCTGCCGTGGGGCTGCTGCCAGCCCGGGCTGTCCCGGTGCTCCCATCACTCAGCATCCCCATCCGCTCACCAACGCGCCCATGGTTTGTGTCCCCGCAGCCTCGGGTGCCCCGTGCCAGCGGGTGCTGCTGCCGCCCAACGCGGTGCGGCCGCTGCCGTGCCAGCTGCTCTCCAACCTGGCCTCGCGGCGGTGGCTGCACCACGGGGCGCCCGTCAACGCCTCCTACCTGGTGCTGCCCGACGGGGCGCTCATCCTGGTGGGCAGCCCCGAGCGCGCCGGCACCTACGAGTGCTGGTCGCTGGAGGAGGGATTCCGCAAGCTGATGGCCAGCTACTGCGTGAGCGTGCAGGAGCTGCCCCGCGCCCCGCCAGACCCCGGCAGGAAGGCGGCCACCGGCCGGGACGCCCTGGAGACCGTCAGCACGTCGCGCAGCACGTCGGCTGTGGGCAGCGCCGCGGCACGGCTGGACGGCAAGTCCTACTGGACCGAGTTCCTGGTGATGTGCGTGCTCTTCGCCGCCACTGTCCTCGTGCTGGCCCTCTTCCTCCTGCACCGGCACCGTGACGGCATGAAAGCCTTGCTGGAGCCCGGCGACCCCAGCCGGCACCAGAAGCCGCCCCGCAAGCCGGTGGAGAGCCTGCCCCTGAACGGCAGCAGCCTGCCCAGTGCAGCGCCCGAGCACAAGGGCTACCAGGCCCTGCAGGACAACTACATCGTGAGCACCCCCGTGCACGAGCCCCCCGGCCCCCAGCGCGCCTTCTCCGAGTCGGAGAAGAGGCCCCTCCACGTCCGGGACAGCTTCGTGGAGGTGTCTCCTGCCTGCCAAAGACCCCGGGTGCGCCTGGGCTCCGAGATCCAGGACTCGGTGGTGTGACAGGACAGGAGCCAGGCCCGAGCCCGACACCACCTCTGCTCTGCTGAGCCGTGCGGACCGCATCCGGGTCCGTGTTGTCTGTGTGTGCATGCCCGGAGCCCGGCCCCGCTCCGGTGCGGGGGCTCGGCTGCCCCGGCGCTCCCGGGCATCACCTCTGCTGCTCCGGCTCCGGGAGCAAGGGGCACCTCGTGCCTTCCGGGGGCCTGCGGGACGTTCCCCCCGGCGGGGATGGACACGGTGCCTCGCCCTGGCTCTGTGGAGCCCCTCTATGCAGAGGGCAGGAGGGGCGGCTGCAGCCCCTCGCGCCCCGACTCACTGTGATGTGCCGGCGCAGGACCGGCGCCAGGCGCGCGGCCGGGCATGTGCTGTGTGTCTGTGCTTGGTTTGGTTTTGATACGTTGGAAATGTGAATCGTGTCCCGGGCAGGGGCTCGCCCCGCGCCCACGTGCGTGTGCAGAAACGTCTGTGGTTTTTATATAAAGTCCAGGTGTCTCCTTTGGACCGTGTGTGCTGCTGCGGCGGCGCCAGCCCGGGGGGAACCGTGTCCAGCTCTCATTGCGGACGGGGGGAAGCCTGCCCTTGGCCTTGGCTCCTCGCCCCGAGCGGGACGGACAGGCGGACGGGGCAGGAGGGATGCGCTGTCGCGCAGATCCGGTCTGCGAAGTTCCCGTGCGCTTGGCTGTGCGTTGCGCTGGGGCAGTCGAGGCTGTGCAGGGAGGCGGCTGTGTGTCATTGCAGCGATGCCGCCAGGGCTGGCGCAGGAGGGTCTCTGTGACCCCGCTGTTGGGTGCTGTGCATCACAGCAACGCTCAGTTCTTTTGGGGCTGTGCTGTGGCGAGGAGGAAGCTGTGGGAAGTCCGGTGGGACACAGCTGCAGGGGGGTGGGTGATGCTGTCCCAGCACAGCAAGAAGTGGAGGAAGGCTGAGGTGCCCGAAGTGGGGGCCGCAGTGCCAGGAGTGGGGCAGCCTCTGGCAGGAGCCCGGCTGGGGCAGCTCCTTCCCCAGGACCGGGGTGTCCTTGCCCCTGTCCACACAGCTGCAGGCAGACCCCAGCCGCTTTGCCAGTGGGATTTGGCTCCATGAGGGCTGATGGCTGGGACTGGTGGTGCGGCACCACTCGTGAGCCCTCGCACGCCCTCGTGCTGGGGTAGCACAAGCACAGGGCTCGGGGGAGCAGCGTGTGGAGGCAGGAACCCCCCCAGGGCCGGCACTGCCCGCTCCCGGCTGGACCAGCGCACCCGGCTTCCTGCCCAGCCTGTTCTGGGACATCAAAAAAGCCACCGGAGGCATTGGCTGGTGCGGTGCCAGCAGACACGGCCCCCAGGGCTGCAGATACCATCAGCACCGCGGGCACTGAGCTGGAAGGGCCAGGAACAAGGAGCCAGCGTGTGAGAAACGGCTGTGCCGGTGCCGTGAGACAGCCGTGAGCTGCGGCACCGGTGAGGCAGAGCCGGGCACAGCCACCAGCGCCAGAGCTGCAGTCCTGACCCAGCTCTGGGGCAGCAGCACAAGAGGGACGTGGAGCTGCTGGAGCGAGGCCAGAGGAGGCCATGGAGCTGCTGCAAGGGCTGGAGCAGCTCTGCTCTGGAGCCAGGCTGAGAGAGCTGGGCTGGGGCAGCCTGGACAAGAGAAGGCTCCTGAAGGGGAGACCTGAGAGCAGCTCCAGTGCCTGAAGGGGCTGCAGGGAACCTGGAGAGGGGCTTGGGACAAGGGCCTGTAGGGACAGGCCAAGGGGAATGGCTTGAACCTGCCCGAGGGGAGACTGAGCTGAGCTCTTAGGCAGAAGCTCTTCCCTGTGAGGGTGCTGAGGCGCTGGCACAGGGTGCCCAGAGAAGCTGTGGCTGCCCCATCCCTGGCAGTGCTCAAGGCCAGGTTGGACACAGGGGCTTGGAGCAAGCTGCTCCAGTGGAAGGGGTCCCTGCCCGTGGCAGGGGTTGGAAGCTTTAAGCTCCTTTCAGACCAAACTCCTCTGCTGCTCTATGATTCTTTGCTCCCCGGAAAGACAGGACCATGACAGTGAACCGCTGGAAGCACAGGCAGTGCAGGCAGGGTGGTTGGAAGCGCAGGCAGGGCCGTTGCTGTGGCTGGCAGCAGTCCAGGCCGAGCTGATGGATGAACAGACACAAAGGCCCCGGCGCTGCCCGCAGCAAAGGTGGCTGCTCGCCTGCCCTGGATTTCCCTTTGTGCCTCCTGCCGCAGAGCCCAGCTCTTTGTGCTGCTGGGAACAAGCCCTGGGCCTGGGGAGGGAGGTGGCCTGCGGAAAGGGCTGTCACCAGGCAGGACGTGGGACCTGTCCCCTGGAGCTGGCGCGGGCAGAGGGGCCTGGCAGGAGGCTGTGTCCCCAGCACCCCACATGGCACCCGTCCCGCCGTGCTCCAGCGCAGCCCCCGCAGCCAGACAAAGGCAGCACAGAGCAGAGCCTGAAACCAGAGCCCTTTATTTGTGTCCTGCAGCGCAGAGGGAGGAAGAGGCCGGGGCAGTGCGGCTGCTGAGCCAGAGGAGGGGCAGGGAAGGAAAGGGGAGAAAGGGGAGCAGCGTGGTCAGTGCCAAGGGGTCAGGCGCCTTGTGCAGCAATGAGTGGGACAGCTCTGCTGCCAGGACAGCACATCCCCAGCGCCCCTTGGGTCACTGCGCAGAGCAGTGGGTTATTGCTTGGAGAAACGACTCCATGTGTGGGTTATTGCTTGAATGGCTCCATGTCCATGGGCAGGGGCTTGGTGAGGGGAGGCAGCTCCCTGCCTGCTGCTGAAGGCACGAATTGGTACTGAGGGCAGAGAGGGGGCCCCAGCCAGGAGCACCCCACCAGAGCTGCCCTTGGTTTGCATAAGGAGTTAAAATGCTACCCTGGGAGAGCAGAGGGGCTGCTGGGAAGGCAGCAGCTTCCAGAGCCACCTCTGAAAGGGAGCAGGAGGGGGTCCTGCCCAAGGCACTGTGCGGTGCTGCTGCTGAGCCAGGCGGGGCTTCTGGAAGAGGAAACATCTGAGAGCACGAGGAGCTGCAAGAGCAGCAGGAGCAGTTCTGCTGGAGAGCCGCAGGGCGCTCACAGGACGATCTTGAAGGAGCTGCAAGAGACACGACAGGTTCTGCACCTCCTCCCTGGGCACACGCAAGCGGTTTGTGAGCACCCAGGGCTGCGAGGCGCAGCGTTACCCTGCACGGGATGCGGCTCTGCTGTCACGGGAGACCTCTACAGGGTGGCCTTGTCCTGCAGCCACCGCGAGCTCTGCCCCAACACCAGCACAGTGATGGGGGCGGGGGAGCCCCCAGAGCGAGCTGTGCTGCTGCAGACACTGTACCTGGCGAAGTCCGGGGAGCGGGAGACGACGTGCTGGAACTCGGAGATGTTGATGGTGCCATCCTTGTCAATGTCAGACTCCTCCAAGATCTGCAAGGAGAGGGAAAGGTGAGCGGTGAGCTCTGTGCGGCTGGGCCCCTGCAGTGGCTCATCCCTGCCTCATGGTCCTCACATTTTGGATGAGCTGCTCCATCTCTGCACTGCTCAGCCGGGACTCCTCGCCTTGTCCCGTCAGACAGTTCACCAGCTTCTCCAGGTCCTTTCTGTCCAGAGTCCCATCGTCATCAAAGTCTTTAGGGAGAAGAAAGTTATGTTTTGTCAGGGCCACAGCAACCCCCGAGAGCCGTGAGGAAAGGGCCTGGCAGCCCGAGGACACAGGAGGCTCCACACTGCACCTCTCTTGGTGCACAGCATCGCACCAAACCAGCAGCTCTCACAGGAGTTTCTAAAGCCCTCTGGGATTTGTCCCTGACCCCCCCATCCTGAAGCGTGCGGACCCCAGGACCCGGCACCCACCCCCAGCCTCACCAAAGATGCGGAAGGCGTAGTGGGATTTGATGTTTGAGGTCGCGGAGTCGCTGAAGGCGCTCAGCATATCGAGGAAGTCTTCAAAGGACATGCTGTCATCCCCGTCGTGCGAGGTGGAGAACACATGGCAGATCCGGTGCTGGAAAGGGTTTGCCTGCAACACGGGAACGGCTCAGGGCAGGGCCGGGCTGGTTCCAGCGTGGCAGACACCGGCCACAGGCCAGCGCCAGCCCCACTGCGCCTGCCGGGAGCAGCCCCGCGCCGCAGGGATCTCCAGGCTCCTCCGCGGCGCGGCGGGACGCGGATGCTGGGTGTCGGCGCAGCGAGCGAACGGCTTCCCGGTGGCTGCTGGAGCAGCGCGTCCAGGGCAGCGCCCGGCACCGCGACGGGTAAACAGGGCCCTGCCCCAGCCCGGCCAGCGCGTCCCGCTCGCGGCCTGCTCAGCACCGTACCCGCAGCTCCGGCAGCGTCAGGATGCGGCTCTTGGGAAGGCGCGCGGAGCAGGCGTTCTGCCTCTCCTCCTTTGGCAGCAGCTCACTGAACCTCTTGTAGGCACTTGAAGAGGCAAGAACAAGAGCGGCTCTGTGGCGGGAGGCAGCCCTCTGGGCGCGGGCAGCGGCTGCCAGCCCGTTTGGCACAGCCGCTGCCAGCGGCGCGGAGCGGGACGGGCAGGAGCCGGCCAGGGGGGTCCCGCAGCAGCCACGGCTCCAGCGCGGCTCCTGGCTCCGCAGCGCCCGGCAGCGGGGCGAGGCGCGGACCTGGTGCCTGCGCACCCGAGACTTCAGGGCCTCAGCCCCGCTCCGCAGGGCGGCACCAGCCAGACCTTTGCCCCATGAGGGCCCTCGCTGCCCGGCGAGGGAAGGCCCAGCCGGGGCCCGGCTCCCGCGGGGCGTCGAGCGGCCGCTCGTCGGGAGGGCAGCCCCAGGGCAGGGACAAGCCCCAGGGCAGGGACAAGCCCCCGGTCCCGCAGCGCCGGTCCCGCTCCCCGCCCCTGCAGTTACTCACAGCAGGATCTCCTGCTTGGTCAGGAACGTCAGCTCCTACGGGGAGAGCGGGGGTCAGCGCCGGGCCGGGGGGGCTCGGCCCCGGGGCTCCGTCCCCCCCGGCAGAGCCGGCTCCGGTGCCGTACCTGGTACTCGCCCAGCGCGTCCCGCGGCAGCAGGCTGGCCGAGCCCCCCATGGCGGCCCGCGCCGCTTCCCCCCCGCGCTCCGTCCGCCGCGCCCATGGCCCCAAGCCCGGCCCCGGTGCACCCTAAAGCCCCGCCCCGGTGCACCCTAACGCCCCGCCCCGTGCCGCGGCCGCGATGGCGACGGAGGGCGAGGAGCCGGGCTCCGGGGAGCCGGAGCTCGAGGAGTTCGTGTACGGGGAGGAGGACTTCGTGCAGCAGGCGGCCGGCTGGGAGGCCGAGCCGGACTTCGCGCTCTCCCGCTTCGACCGGGCGCTGCTGGACAGCTGGACCGACAGGATGGAGCGCGGCTTCTTCCGGTACCGGCTGGGGCCGCTGCCCACCCGCGTCCTGCCCGGCCCCATGCGCCTCGTGGCGCAGCTCAACGTGCAGCGCGGCGCCGAGCGCCGCCCGCCGCAGCCGGTGCACAGCCTCCGGCAGCCCTTCGACCCGCGAGCCTTCAACTTCACGCGGCTGCGGCGCGGCGAGCTGCTGCTCCGGCTGCGCGGGGCCGGCGCCGCCGCCCCCGACCCGCTGCTGGTGGCCATCAACGCCAGCCCGCTGGAGCGCGGCCACGTCCTGCTGCTGCCGGACCCGGCGCGGCGCCTGCCGCAGGCGCTCACGGAGCCGGCGCTGCGCGGGGCGCTGGAGGCCGCGTTCCTCAGCGCGCACCCGGGCTTCCGCGTGGGCTTCAACGGCCTCGGCGGCCGCGCCTCCGTGAACCACCTGCACCTCCACGGCTTCTACCTCCCGCGGCCGCTGCTGGTGGAGGCGGCGCCGGCCCAGCCGCTCTGCCCCGGCCTCGGCATCCTGCGCGCCGTGCCCGCGCCCGCCTTCCTGCTGTACGCGGCGGGCCCCGCGGCGCTGCCGGCGCTGTGCCGGGACGCGTGCCGGGCCGCGGAGCTGCTGGCGGCCGCGGGCCTGGCCTGCAACCTCTTCGCGACGCGGGGCGAGGCGCCGGAGGGCGGCGGCGCCGGGCGCGGGCTGCGGGTGCTGCTGTGGGCGCGGCGGCCCAGCTTCGGCGGCGCGGCGGGCGCGGGCCTGGACGTGGCGCTGTGCGAGCTGGCCGGGTACCTGCCGCTGCCCGCCGCGCCGCTCTTCCGCCGCCTCACGGAGCCGGAGGCGCTGGGCGCCATCCGCCAGCAGCTGCTGCCCGAGCCCGAGCTGCTGCGCCTCGGCGGGGACCTGGCGCGGCTCCTGCGGCGCTGAGCGGCCTCTGCGCGGGGCGGCAGCGCCGCGGCTGCGATGGAGACCGGCGGCGGGGGGCGGAGCGCGGCCCCCGGCTCCCCGGGGCAGCGGAGGCGGCGCGGGAAGCGCAGGCGAGTGCGGGGGGGGCGCCGGTGCCGCGGGGCGGTGCTGCCCCGGAGCCCGGCCCGCAATAAACGCTCTGCCCCCGAAACTGTCCCGGTAATCCCGGCCCTGCCGCGCCCCGCGGCGGCCCCGCGCTTGGGGCCCTCTTTGCCGCGGTGGCCCCGGGGCACGTTCGCCGTTAGCCCGCGGCCGTTAGCCCGGGCTGTGCGGGTGCGGTGTCTGAACGCGCCCCGCGCTGTGCCCGGGGCGGGGCGCGGCTCCTCACCGGGCTCTGCTGTGGCCTCTCGATTGCAGCGTTCCATCCATCAACCTGACCGCCTGCAGGTACGAGAGCGGTAAGTCCGGGGCGCCGCAGGATGTCCCTTGGGTGCCACCGACAGCGAGGGAGAAGGGCTGGTGCCGAATCCCTTCCCCATGCTCGCTTTGGTTTATACATCCATTGGTTGCAAGTGGCCTGGACCCATGTGGGGTGTTGCAGCCCTGGGCCGAGGTGCCCTGCTTTGGCCATAAATCTGCTAGAATTGGTGACAAGGAATCATGGACTCACAGAATCCCAGGTTGGACCAGGCACAGCATGACCCAGACTGGATGTCCCAACAAACCTTAGCAGTGTCCAACGCTGGGCAGTCACTGCTTCCCTGAGGAGATTATTCCAGTGACAGGGGTTTAGTTAGGAGCAGTTGCAATGCAAGACCAGTGAAGGAACATGCAGAATCAGTTCCTGGAGCTTTTTCCCTGTGCTGTCTGCTTCCAGTGACATGTTCCAAGGAGCTGGTCCCCTCCTGCCCTGCTCCTCTCATTGCCACAAGCACTATCTTAACATCCATCAAATGACCGGAGCCTGTTGTGAGCCAGTTTGCTGGTGGCTGTTCTCGCTGTGTGACCACGTTGTTGAAGGTCACAGCATGAGGGGGATGAGGTGGTGGGATGGGCGCTGCAGGTTTCACCCGGGGCCGTGCTGGGGCCGTTTGGTGGCAGGACGCAGCTGGGACCCATGGCAGGAGGTGGTTGGCAAGGACCAGAACCATTTCACAGCGGTTCCTGGCATGCAGGGACCTTCATTGACCCCCCAGCCCTGCGAGAGGCCCAGTTCAGAACTGGTGCTAACGCAGACCTTCTGCCGCAGGGCTTGTGCGTTCTGCTGCTGGGTTACTTTTGATTTCAAAGACCAAACTCATACCGTCAGAAGGCTCGTGTCTGCCTGCGTGGCATCAGGCCCAGAGCAGATTCAAGCCCGCTGTAGTTGAGGAGGGACCCTGAGCACGTGGGCTTAGGGGGCTGATGGCTCCCAGCACAGCCACAGCCAGGGCCTGAGGTGGGTTTAGGCAGGTAACGCTCCTGTTCCGGCCACCTCCGTGCGGTCCCACTGCTGCCCTGCATCTCAGAGGGGAGCTGCAGCTGCAGAGGGTGGTTCCACGCTGCAGCCCTGGTTCCCGTGGGGATTTAACAGACCCTGGTACTTGGGTCCCCTGCCTGGCCCTTGTCACCTGCTTGCTTTGGCACAGTGCGGCGGGCAGCGCAGCGCTGCGGGCTGAGAGAGGTGGGAGAAAGCGAGGAGTGGACGGTGTATTGGACGGACAACTCGGTCTCCTTGGAGCGTGTCATGGGAATGAAGCGCTTTCAGGTAACTGCCCCGTGGAAAGGGGGGAGTTGCCCAGGAAGGAGGGTGAGATGGGGCTGTAACAGAGCTGTGCCCACACCAGTACCTGGGCCCCCTTCTCCACGCCGGTTCTGGAGGTTCACAAGCCTTTACTGCCGTTGTGCCTCTGGTATCCGGTGCCATCGGCAGCGCGCTGGCAGTTAGTGGTGTGAACTGGGAAGCTGCCAGCCCCTTCAGTGCAGCATGAAATAAATGGTTATGATGACAAATGGCTCCTTCCTGAAGCTGTGATGTTTGAGGGCGGGAGAGCTTCCGGGCTGAGATGGAGGGAGCAGATAAATCACGCTGGTGAAGCTCAGATTCAGCAGTTGCAGTGTAGCCTCCCTCAGCAGCGGGTCAAGGCACCGCAGGCCCGGCTCCCTGTGCTGCCGCTGGTTTCTCCACGCCCCTCCAGGAGGGTCCCTGCTCTTCCTGTGCTGATCCTGGGTTTTGTCTGCGCCTGTTCCAGAAAATCAACCACTTCCCAGGCATGATCGAGATCTGCCGCAAGGACTTGCTGGCTCGGAACCTCAACCGCATGCTCAAGCTCTTCCCCAAGGAGTACGAGATATTCCCCCGCACTTGGTGCCTGCCGGCAGAGTGAGTGATGCACCGCAGTGCAGCTGAGAGCAGGGGCATGGAACTGGGAGGTGGGGACCTCCCTCTTCGCTGTGCAGCAGGGGCTGCATGGGGCCTCACTGAGCTCTCACCCCTCGGGCCGGGCATTCATAATCTTCCCTGGCACTCAGGGGGCTGTGGAGACACGTTTCTCATTTAGCACCTCTTTAATTCCTATTGGAATTGGCCCAGGAAGGGCCCAGGACAGGGCATGAGGTGCTTCCACCCCACTGGCAGCGATGACCACAGCCCCTGCAGCCCTACCACCCACTGCAGTAGTGGGGATAGGGGGGATGCTGATACCGAATCACTGGGCTTTGGGGCAGAGGCTGGGCTTCTCTGGCCATGTAGAGGCAAACAATGACAGAGCTGCAGCTGAAAGAGACCAAAGCACACACAGGTTCTGGTGGCTGTAAGGAGATGAGGCTCCCGTTCTTAGGTTTCATTCTTACCATTTCCTGCAGCCCTCGAGGTGGGGCTTCCATCACCTCTCTGTAGCTGAACCCTCCTCATGGGGAGAATAAGTTTAGTACTGGACCTAAAGCCCCGCTGCTGGAATACCAGCTTTGGAGAGCAGCGTTTGGCTGCGCTGTGCTAATGGTGTGTGGTGCCCAGGAAGGCTCTTGCTGTGTCCTCTCAGCATGCCTGTGTCTGGGGAAGACAAACTGAGCTCTCGCCTTTCCAGGCTGCATTTCCTGGACTCGCATTGCTCTTGGCACTGGCTGGGGGTTTGCCCTGTTTATCTCTCCCCAGTCGCGGGGCTCACCAGACGTGGGTGCTTCTCCACCTACAGCAAAAGAGCCAATTCACCTATGGGCTCGACCCCTCCAAGCCCTGTGCTCCCACTGGAGCTGCTTTGAAGATGAGCCCCATAACGAGGGTGCCCCAGCTCTGGTTAGAGCATTCTGGCTCTCTCTGTGCCAGGGGAGCTAAAAACTCCCTGGCTGCTGCTTGCGCAGAGGCCACTGCTTCCTCCGAGCCTCCCAGCAGAGGGGGAGACGTGCACAGTAGGTGGTGGAACCAGGAGAGCTGTGTCCGGTCCCGTAGGGACCGACACCTGCGGTCAGGTATGGGTGTGCTACCCCTGTGCTGCGGGAGCTGGCTCTGTACCAGCGCACAGCACCGCAGTTCGAGCACCCAATTGTCACCAGAGTGCGGAGGCTGGGGACCGCAGCCTGTCACAGCCACCCCTTCCTTGCACAGCTACGGAGACTTCCGGGCCTACGGATGCACAAGGAAAAAGCAAGCGTTCATCTGCAAGCCAGACAGTGGCTGCCAAGGGAAGGGGATCTTCATCACCCATGACCCTGAGGACATCAAGCACGGGGAGCACATGATCTGTCAGCAGTACATCTCCAAGGTAATGGGACCATCTCAGAACGCGGCCTCCCAAGCTCTTCCTGCATCCCACATCCTCCTTGTGTCCCCTGCCCTCCCTTATCCCTGTTTCTGCCCGGAGCAGAGGCACGGGGAAAGCTGGCGCTGGCCTTCCTCCTGCTGCCGAGGAGCAGCCAGCTTGGCAGCGCTGCTTCACCCCACGCGTGCTCCTGCTGCTTTCCTCTCTCAGCCTTTCCTCATTGGTGGCTTTAAATTTGACATGCGCATCTACGTGCTGGTCACGTCCTGTGACCCGCTGAGGGTTTTTGTCTACAAGGAGGGGCTGGTCCGGTTTGCCACCATGAGGTACATCGATCCCAGCAGCAGGAAACCGGTAAAAAAAGGAAGTTTCCAAAGAAGTCACACAGCGTCTGTAAGTGTCGGTACCCACTGTGTCCTAGGGGCATTGCGGAACTTGCAGAGGCAGGGACGGGTGGGTTCCATGGGATCCAGCTTTCTCCTCCCTGTTCTCCCCCCCCGGAGCTCCTCCTCCTCACAGGAGGTATTTGAGGTGACTGAAGCAGATCTGCTGCCAGGCCCCCTGTCTGGGCTCTTTACTGGCATTATCATAGAATCCTGGAGTTGTTTTGCTTCGAAGGAGCCTTGGAAGGTCTCAAGTCCAAACCTCCTGCTCAAAACTGGGTCAGCAATAAATCCATCCCTGGTTTCTTGGGGGTTCACCCAGTCAGGGGCTGGAAATCCACAAGGACGAAAGGTCCCATGGAGGCTGGGCAGCACTCCTTTATGCCTTTATGGGCATCCTCGAGCCTGCACCGTTCCTCATCTGCTTGGGCTTTGGGTGCAAAACAGGGGCCTGGGGATTATCCGGAGCAGCCTAGGAGAGAGCAGAGGGGAGCTGGGGCAGCAAGGTGCAGGCTGCGGCCATGCCCATCTCCAAGCAGGGGTGTGTAACCTATAAAGTGCCATCAGGAGGTGGACTGCAGTGCTGGATTGCTGCGCGTGGGCACAGGCTGCCTGCCCGCCTCCCCAGAGCTGCACATGCCCACGTGCCCTCGCCCCGGTACCTGCACGTCCTGGCAGCCTTTTGCTCTGGGGCAACAAAGAACCTGCAGAGATGTGCTGCAGCTTCTGCCCCAAGAGTCCCTGCTCACCAGTGGGGATGCGGCTGCCATGGCGCCCGTGGGGCTGAGGACAAGGACAGAGGTGCAGAGGGGGCAGAGCTCTCTTGGCTCTGACTCCTGCCGGGGAGGGCATCAGCACACAGAGCGGAGCCGGTGAACGGGGCTTGGCGAGTGCCCCCGGGCTGTTCCTGTTGCGGAGCTGTGGTTCGGGGTGAACAGACGTCTCTCGCGGTTCCTCTCCCAGGATGAGACCTGCATGCACTTGACCAATTATGCCATCAACAAGCGTAACGAGAACTTTGTCCAGCATGACACCATGGGCAGCAAGAGGTATTGTCATGTCCAGGTTCCACCCTGCCACATCCTGCAGGAAAGCTGCATCTGGGACACTGCTTTACCTCCATCTTCCTTGGGGCAAATGCGGCACCACAGGTGAGCTGTTACCATCTCCTGTCCTCCCCACAGGAAACTGTCCACCCTGAATGCCTGGATGATGGAAAACAGCTATAACACAAAAAAGCTCTGGGAAGATGTTGAAGATATTATCATAAAGACTCTTATTTCAGCCCACCCCGTTTTGAAGCACAATTACCAAAGCTGCTTCCCAAACCACACCTCTGGCTCCGCCTGCTTTGAGGTACTGGGGTTTGATGTTTTGCTCGACAGAAAGTTGAAGCCGTGGCTGCTGGAGGTGAGCAGGAGCCTCTGCTGAGGGAGCTGGGCTGGGGCGGGGGGGATGAGCGGGGTTGGTTTGATTAAAAAGGGCCACCTCATTCACAAAACCAAACAGGCTGCAAAGGCCGGTAGCCAAGGAACTGCCGTGAGCCCAGCAGGATCCAAGAGCCCATTCCCTGTATTCCCTCTCTCACAGCAGGGAGTTTCCTGGACTTTGGGACTCCTTGACCTGTAGCACATCCTGAGTTTAAACCCATGTAGCAGCCCGAATTAGTCCCGTGGGGTGTGGGATGTGTCCAACCGGCAGTGCGGGTGGCAGCTCTGTCACTGTCACACGGAAGAACAGCGTCGGAAGTGTGTGGAGAGGCTGGCTGGAGCCGGGAGCTGCCAGGTGAGATGCGCTGCTTGCTTCGGCAGGTCAACCACTCCCCCAGCTTCAGCACGGACTCGCACCTAGACCGGGAGGTGAAGGATGCTCTTCTCTGTGATACCATCAACCTGATAAATGTGAATGCCTGTAACAAAAGGAAGGTGTTGGAGGAAGACAAGCAGCGGGTAAAGGAACGGCTCCTCCAGCCTCATCAGACTTCCCGTGCATCCAGGTATTGCTCTTCCCCATAGTGTTGCAGGGCCCTGGGGAGAAAAGATGGGCCATGGCAGAGCAGGATGAAACTAAGGCTGGCTGCCTCCAAGTTAAAGCTCCCAAAGCCCGTGGCACTGCATAGACTCTGAGATCTCCCAAGCCCTCTGCACCCAGCAAGGAAGAGACAGGGCTCCTCTCTAGGTGCTAGATCAGAGACACCGAGTGCTCTGGGCACTGTACAGGGTCGTCCCCACTGCTTGGCCCATCTTTCAGTGCCAATGGGCAGTGCCAGCAGCCCCTGTGACGCTCGCAGCACAGACCACATCACTGCCTGAGGGGCCAAGAGCACATGGGGGCATGGGGCCCTTCCCCAGGCAGGGCTCCTTTCCCAGGGCTGAGGGTTTCCCCCTGTTCTCTGTGTGCCCTTTCACGAGGCTGTGGTAGAGGAACCCCCTGCCCAGGCTTCTCCTGCCATGCAGGGGGAGGCAGGAACTCCCTCCAGCTCCCATTTCAACTGGGAGACCCGAGGTAGCTGCGAGCTGGAGCCTCTGAGCACGGCTTAGACCTGTGCCCTGCCGCCCCTGCAGCCTCGGCTGCCCCGAGCTCCCTGCGGGCGAGAACAGCCCCACAGCGTGCGGGGCGGTGGGGTCAGCTCTAACAGAGCTCTTGTCACTGGGTCGGTGGGTGAAGAGGCTGAGGGGCAGGGGGGAAGAATGGGCGGCAGGGGAGAGAGCAGGAGGCGCTCCACCAGCACTCCCTGGGCAGAGGATGGCAAAGAGCAGGTTCTGCTGCACCTGAAACGGGCTCCCAAGTGGGCGAAGATGCTCGCACGGGGCCGGTCCCGCAGGCGGCGAGTGCCCGGGCGCTGCCGTGTCCCTTGGCAGGCGTGCGGAGCTGCAGAGCAGCCAGGAGGCCTGGCTCTGCCAGGCGCAGCAGTACGAGGACGCGCACCTCGGCGGGTACCGGCGCATCTACCCGGCCCGCGGCACCGAGCGCTACGAGCGCTTCTTCAAGCACAGCGGCTCCCTCTTCCGGGAAACGGCCTCATCCAAAGCACGGGAGGAGTGTGCCAGGTACGCCCCCACGGGTGCCGCAGGGCCCCCTGCTCCCTTCCCATCCTGGGAGCAGCTCTGCTGCTTCACAGATGCGAGCGCGCTGCTGAGCGCTGGAGGTGAAGGCCCCTGCATGGGCTGTGTCACCGCAGCAGAGCGACTTCCCTTGAGAGGCAAATGCAGTATCCTATTGCCTTTTGGACTCTGGAGGCACTGTGTCGCGAGGGTCCTTCACCTTTCTGGGGGGCACAGCCCCATTCAAAGGCATCTCTTACAGAAGTGAGCATCTCCTGGCCCATTTCTTGGCACCCATTACAGACTGTTCACTACAGAATCGACTGCAGGAAAATAGCCCTGGATCGAAGGCTTCATAAGAACCTCTTGCTGCTGTGGCTTTTACTGAACCACTGAGATTGCTGACTCTGCCTCTTCTCTGGCAGGCAGCAGCTGGAGGAAATTCGTCTGAAAAAGGAGAAGTTTGAAGCTGCCATCGTGAAGAAGAAAGCGGAGAGGAAGGAAGAGCTGCATGGAGAGCCAGCAGCGGACAAACCCCGGGCCCGCACTACCAGCACAGCTCCGTCAGCCCGCCTCACCTCCAGAAGCAGCAGGATATGGGATAGGAAGGTACCTTCCTCTTGTGGTGGTCCGTGGGGCTCCCAAAGGCAGTGATGTGGCGCTGGGAGCAGTGTGGGTCCATGGGTGTCTCCCATGGAGCAGAAGCACAAGGTGCTCTTCACGCAGTGCGAAGAGCTGACAGCTTGTGCTGGGAGGTAGCCGCTGTAGTGGCTACCACGGGGATTTTCATCCCACCTCGCCCCACGTCTGTACCTCTCCTTCGGGCTCAGAGCATCTCATGCCTTTGTCTCTGCTGTGCATCGCTTCGTCTTTGCTGTAACTCAGTTCTTCCCTTCCCAAGGCACAGCACGCGCAGGTCGACTCCACACAACCCCAGGATATCGTGGCAAATGAGGAGAAGAAAAGGGTAAATGCTCTGCTGCAGCGTGAGAACCTTATCCGAAGCCTGGGCATCATAGACCAGCTCTCCTGCCTGCAACCTGCACCCGAGACACCGGCTGCCATGCGGAGGTCCCTCCACACTGACTGCAAGAGCCAGGTAACTGAAGAGCACCCAGACCCCTCCTGCACGGCCAGCGCAGGAGACAGCCATTCCCAGGAGGATGGCGAGGATGGATCGCAGGCACTGAGCATCCCTGGCTCAGTTAAATGACATCCAACATGGGTCCACGGGGTTTTGCACACTTTGTCCCTTTTCAAATGGGTATGCTGGGGGTGTTCCCGTCACTGCAGAGTCCCTGGCTGCTCCTCCCCAGAAAATTCTGATGTTCCAAAGAACAGACCACAACAATACTGCCTTTTGGACACTGCTGTGCCCAGCACACAGCTAAGTGTGAGGGACGTGGAGCTGCTGGAGCGAATCCAGAGGAGGCCATGGAGCTCCTGTGAGGGCTGGACCAGCTCTGCTCTGGAGCCAGGCTGAGAGAGCTGGGCTGGGGCAGCCTGGACAAGAGAAGGCTCCTGAAGGGGAGACCTGAGAGCAGCTCCAGTGCCTAAAGGGGCTGCAGGGAACCTGGAGAGGGGCTTGGGACAAGGGCCTGTAGGGACAGGCCAAGGGGAATGGCTTGAACCTGCCCGAGGGGAGGCTGAGCTGAGCTCTTAGGCAGAAGCTCTTCCCTGGGAGGGTGCTGAGGCGCTGGCACAGGGTGCCCAGAGAAGCTGTGGCTGCCCCATCCCTGGCAGTGCTCAAGGCCAGGTTGGACACAGGGGCTTGGAGCAAGCTGCTCCAGTGGAAGGGGTCCCTGCCCATGGCAGGGGGTGGAGCTGGAGGAGCTTTGAGGTCCCTTCCAACACAAACCAGGCTGGGATTCTAAAGGAGATCTGCATGGCTGTCTCATAGTTGCTCTTGGCTATCACACCATTCACAAACCAGGCTGCCAGAGCAGGAGAAAGCCCCAAACCCACAGGCCTATGGGCTCCACTAGGCTCCGGGGGCTGTTCTGGGCGCTGATTGTGACTGTCACCTGCTGAGTTGGGAAGGCCTGGTTCTGGACCTGCAACTAATGGAAAACCTTGCACAGTCCATTACCCCTTCCAGCAGCGCTGTCTGCTTCCAGCAGGGCCATCTCCTCCTCCTGGCTGGAAGGGTGGCTCTCAGGAGCCTGTTGCCATACTGAGGGCACCAGAGCTGCAGGAATTACTCAGAACCTAAGAGTCTTCCAGGAGATTGGAAATTATTCATTTAACTTACAAAGGAAGCCTAAAATGGGATCTGATCTGTCAGAACTGGGGCAGCTGCATTTCCTATACCAGATGGAGCAGAGCGGAACCTAAACCCCAGCCGCTGCTGGGCAGTTTTTTAGCAGAGAAGGGTTATGTGCGGGTGGGTCAGATCCTTCATCCCGAATCTTCCCAGCCCGCTCCAGCTTGGCCCAGTCACGAGCGAGGGCCGGGAGCCTCCGCGCTGCTGCAGGTGGGATCTGAGTCTGGGATGGTGACGGTGACGTGCCCGGGGCAGCACCCGGAGCGCTGCCTTGGCGAGTGCCTGTGGGTGCCCGGAGAGGACGTTTCCCTCCCATCTCTCCGGAGTAAGCGCGGCTGCTTTCCTCCCTTCCAGCTGCAGTGCCACCGGGATGCACCCGGGGGCTTCGCCACGCTCGTCCCCTTCTCTCTCCTGAGACACCCACTCCCGTCTTTGGGACAGCAGCACAGGCACGACCCCAGCGCTGAGGTGCAGCTGCCGCCCAGGCTGGGCTCGGGCTGCGCACCCGCGCTCTTGGTTCGAGGCAAGAGGATGCCCTACACGGCCCGGCAGAGCCTGCGGTCACCCAGCAGGGGCTGGCTGTGGGGCCGGGCAGCATCGGCGGCAGCCGTCACCCGGCCCGGCACCGAGCCCGAGGGGCAGCAGGAGCGAGGCCAGCAGCTCCCTGCTGCGGGAGGCAGGGCTGGAGGCTGTGAGTACGCATCACCTTCCTCCAGCTCTGCGTGTCTGCACCGCAGAGGCTCCAGTGAGCGAGCTGGGGCCAAGGGCAGGAGCTGTGGATGCTCCTCTGCTTGCCAGGGTGGGAGGAGCGGGTGGGCTGGATGGAGCTCAGAGCCCCTGGGGTGCTCAGCCCCTGCGAGGGGGCACTAAACTCTTCTCTGGGAACTGGTGACCACCGGAGTCCCTGCCCGCAGCTGGCAGCATCCCACTCACAGGGGCAGGGAAGCAGGCGGTGGCTTCCCGGGACCAGCAGTTTAGGTGTTGGGATGGGGGAGCATGAGGAGATCCCACCACCTTCCCCAGCCCTGCCCAGCGGCTGGGCCGCTGATCCCAGAGCCACCTGCCTGCACCCCAGCTCTGCCTGTGCTCTTCCAGGTGAAGCTGGCAGGCTGCCCCTCAGCGCAGGCGGCTGGCACCCCGGGTCGCCGGCCAGCACCGGCCGGGACACACGCAACGGCACCTCCAGCCGTGCTGCCACCCCGGAGCTGCGCATCGCCCCAGCCTCGCACCGCGCCGGACCCTGGCCCGTTCGCGCAGCGGAAAGCACAGGTAAAGGGGCAGAGGGGACCCCGCGCTCCGCCTTCCGCGCCGCGGGGTTACCGCGGAGCCGCGGCTGCCGGACGGGGATGGCGGCCCCCCCCCCCCCCGGCTGGAGCCTGCGCCCCGGGCCGGGTCCTGCCGCACGGCCCGGGCAGCACCGCCGCCCCCGGGGCTTGCACCGTGCGCGCACCCCTCAGGGCTGCCCTGCGCCCGTGACCCCCGGCGCGGCCCCGCCCGGTCCCCGTGCAATGGCGGCGCTCCTGCGGCGCGGGCTGCGGGCGGCCGCGCTGCTCACCGGGACCCCGCGGCGGGCGGCGTGGCGGGGGCAACCGGAGCCGCCGGACCCCGCGATGGAGGAGGCCGAGAGGTGCGGGGAGGCGGGGCCGGGGCCGCGGGGCCGGGCCGCTCACGTCTCTCCTCTCAGGCCGCGGCGGCGGCGGCGGGAGCTGGGCAAGGAGCGCGGAGCCCCCGAGCGCACCCTGACCTGGTCGGCCATGGAGCAGATGCGGTGAGCGGCGGGGCCGGGCCCGGTGACCTTTCCCCGGTGATCGCCGCCCCGCTGACCGTGCTCGTGCCCGCAGGTTCCTGCGGCAGGAGCTGCCCGAGGAGTGGCCGCTGGAGCGCCTGGCCCGGGGCTTCGGTGTCAGCCCCGACGTGGTGCGGCGGGTGCTGCGGAGCCGGGCCTGCCCCCCCCCGCAGCGCCGCCTGCGGCAGGACCGGAAGGCGCTGAACGCCGCACCGGGATCGGCGGCGGGCCCAGAAACCGGCCGCGAGGTGCGCGCCCCCGACGGCACGCTGCTGTACCGGCTGCCCTGCGGCGGGCCGGGGCCCGGCGAGCTGTGAGCGGCCGCGGGGGCACCGCCTCCCCCCGCGCCCGCTCCGCCTTGGCCATGGACTCCGACGCCGCGCGGCTGCTGGACGCGGCGGAATTCGCGGCCCAGAAGCACCGGGAGCAGCGGCGGAAGGACCCCGCGGGCACCCCTTTCATCAACCACCCCATCGGTGCGGAGACCGCCCGGGGCCCAGTCCCGGCCGGGGCAGAACCCTTGCTGTCCCCTTGCTCCCCCGTTCCCCTGTCCCTGCCGCCTCCGCATCCCGCCCCCCTTGTCCTCACGGCTCCCTCTTTCATCCCCACTTTACCCCTGCAGCTCCCCACTTGTTCCTACGGGTTCCCCCGGTCCCGGGTTTGCCGCTCTGGTCCCCGGCCCCACAGCCCCCCGCCTGCCCAGCCCGGGCCCTTCCTGCGCACCCGCAGCCCACCGCCAGCCCCGTCTCTGGGTCCCGTTTGCTGCCCCACGCTCCCCATCACCCTGCTCTGCCCCGCAGCCGTCGCCCGGATCCTGGCGTGCGAGGCCGGCGTGACCGACATCGAGCTGCTGCAGGTGATGCCCGGCTTCCCCTCCCGTGTCCCCCGCCGCGGGGTCGGCGCCGTCCCGACCCGCCCGCCCCCGCCCCGCAGGCCGCTCTGCTGCACGACACGGTGGAGGACACGGACACCACGTTCGCGGAGCTGGAGGCGCGGTTCGGCGGCGCCGTGGCGGGGCTGGTGCGGGAGGTGACGGACGACAAGGAGCTGCCGCGGGCCGAGCGCAAGCGGCTGCAGGTGGAGCGGGCCCCGGGCCGCAGCCCCCGCGCCAAGCTGCTGCAGCTGGCCGACAAGCTGCACAACCTGCGGGACATCGCCCGCTGCCCCCCGGCAGGTACGGGAGCACCGGGCCCGCTGCGGCGGGGGCTGCTCCGCTCCCTGCCGGGGGCCGGGCGGGTTCCCGGTCCCAGCGGGCTCGGGCTCCGCTCCCGGTGCAGGCTCCGCCTCCCGGCGGGGCTCGTGACGCGGCCCGCGCGTGTCCCCGCAGGCTGGTCTCCGGAGCGCGTGCAGGAGTACTTCCGGTGGGCGGCGCAGGTGGTGTCCGGTCTGCGTGGGACGAGCCCCGCGCTGGAGGCGGCGCTGGAGCGGCTCTGGGCGGAGCGCGCGGCGGGGCCGGGACCGGGACCGGAACCGGAACCGGAACCGGGACCGGGACCGGGGAGCGCGGGCGATGCGGGCCGCGACAGCCAATAAACGTGCACAGAGCTGATGTCCCGCCTCCCGCGTTGCCATGGCACAGCGCACTTCCGGTGCGGGGGTTCCGGCGGGGCCGGGGCCGCGGTCGGGCGTTCCGGTTCCTGCCATGGCCGCCGCTGGGCGCCGCGACGCGCCCGAGGCGCCCGACTTCGGCATCCTGAAGCGGCTGGCGCGGGACCAGCTCATCTACCTGCTGGAGCAGGTCCGGGGGGGCGGCGCGGTACCGGCGGGGGGGGCTCGGCGCTGGGAGCGGCCGGTGTGAGCCCCCTGCCCGCCTGCGCGCAGCTCCCCGGCAGGAAGGACCTGTTCATCGAGGCCGACCTGATGAGCCCGCTGGACCGCATCGCCAACGTCTCCATCCTCAAGGTACGGCGGGGCCGGGCGGCAGAGGCCCGCTGCCCGCGCTGCCCGCTCACAGCCCGGCCTCCCCCCGCAGCAGCACGAGGTGGACAAGCTGTACAAGGTGGAGACCCGGCCCGCCCCCAGCTCCAGCGACCAGTGAGTCCCTCACCGCGGCAGTGGGGCACAGGGGCTGGCGGGGCAGGATGCGGGGCAGGCGTCTCATCCTGCTCTGCATCTGTTTCTGCTGGACCGGGTGGTCCGCGGGCAGAGCTGCTGAGGGGCCAGGGCAGGGAGGGCAGAGGCACAAGGGGCCTCTCACTGCCTCTGCCATGGCAGGTTCTGCTTCCTCGTGCGGCCGCGGATCAGGACGATGCGGTACATCGCTGGTGAGTGCGGCGCCCAGGACGCTTGTCCTGCACCTGGGGTTTTAGTTCCTGCCCCAGGTATCTGGGGTGCGAAGGCCCTCACTGGGCAGGAGGAGCTGTGCCAGGGCAGGGGCCGAGCGGCCTTCACAGGCTCTGCACGCTTTTCATCCGCAGATATTGTCAATGCCGACAAGATGTCGGGGAGGAGCAGGAAGTACAAAATCATCTTCAGCCCCCAAAAGGTCAGTGTGACCATGCTCCGCTGCCGGTGACCCCATCACTCTTGTCTGCCCGGCCTTTATGCCTTCCCCCCATTCTATACACACCAAGTGTCCTTCATTTGTAACCCAGAAATGTTCAATTAAACCAAGCATCACGATGCTTCCATTGCCAGGATCCCTCCATCACCAGGGCTCTGGGTGCTTGGAGCACGGCTGGGCCCTGAGGGTCTCCTTCTCTTCCAGTTTTATGCTTGTGAGATGGTGCTGGAGGAAGAAGGAGTCTTTGGTGGTGAGCGGCGCTGCGGTGGCTGCCCCTTCCCCTCGCCACGGTAGCTCTGACCTGCAAAATTCCAGTTGAATCCCAGTGCTGGGATCCCTGTGCTGGAATGGGAGCGTGGGCAGGAGCTGTGGTTCCCTCAGGCCTGGCTGCCTGCAGGCGTGTGCCCACCGTGGCATTGGCACCACTGGGAGGAGAGAGCATCCTGCCATAAATCTGGCAAAGCTCCATCTCTGCTTCCCAGACCCCTGCTGGGGCTGTCACCCAGGGCTGTGATTGGGTAACCATCGCCTTCCCCTGTCCCAAACCCAGATGTCACCTGTGACGAGTGGTCCTTCTACCTGCTCCCCCTGGACGAGGACATCATCAGCATGGAGCTGCCTGAGTTCTTTCGCGACTACTTCTTGGTCAGTGGGACGATGCTGCCAGGACGCAGCTCCTCCCTTGCTTCTGTTGGGCTGGGGACAGGGCAGCTCTGTTCAGAAAGCTGATGAGTGACATCCCACTCCGTCCTGGGGTGGCTTTTGCCAGAGGCGGCTGCTCCGATGGGCTGTGATGCCCCTGCACATGTACCCTGTGCTGGCTCCTTGTCTGCTCCCTCTGAGCAGCTTTGGAGCATCCCAGCACATTCCTCCTGGAAGCCCAAGCCTGGGGCGTGCTCTGTCCCCAGCCCTCTTCCAGCCGAGTCCCCCGATGCTTCTCTGGTTCCTCCCCCACCAGCCTGCCCAGAGCTCTCGTGGTCCTGCAGGAGGGAGATCACCGCTGGATCAACTCCATCGCTCGAGCCCTGCAGTTGCTGAACTCCCTGTACGGCCCTTTCGGCAGGGCCTACGGGATCGGCAGATGTGCCAAGGTACAGCCACACACCGGGAAGCCTCTGCGCCCTGTGAGGGCGCAGCTTAAACCCCATCGGCTGCGTGGCCTCTTCCCAGGCTGTGCTGGGACCTGCCTGGTTGGCACGGGGACCCAGCTGTCCCTTGTGCCCTCGCCAGCGCCGAGGTTGGGCTGGGGGAGCCCCAGCAGCATCTGCTGCTCTTTGGGGTGCTGCAGAGCCCCTGTGCCCACTGCAGCCGGGGGCCCTGTGGGACACCGCATCCTGGCTGGGGCTGGGGCAGGCTGGTGGGAGCCCATGCCCGCTCCTGGGTGCTGCCACGCTCTGCCCCTTGCAGATGAGCTACGAGCTGTGGCGGGACCTGGAGGGGGAGAGTGAGGGCGATGGCCAGGGCAGGAAGCCTGAGATTGGCAACGTCTTCCTCATGGACAGAGGTGGGCTGGAGCACGGCAGCCTGCAGGCCATGGGGAGCAGCGTGGGCTGGCAATGGGCCCGGAGGAGCAGGAGAAGCTGTGGGGTGGATGTGGGGTGCAGCTGGGCACTGGCTCTCATTGCAGACACTGACTATGTGACGGCGCTGTGCTCCCAGGTGGTGTACGAGGGGCTGGTGGACGACACATTCCGCATCAAGTGCGGTAGGTGGCCGGGAGGGCGATGGGGCTCCGCAGCCACGTGTGTAGTGAAGTCCCCAGGGTCCATGCTGGTACTACAGACCCAGCACCGAGCTGTGGCCAAGGCTGCTCCCTGCAGGCAGATCCGGTGCTGCTGGAGGCTGTCCATAGCCTGACCAAGCTGCGGGCAGGCAGCTGCTCTCTGCTGCGTGCTGCAGCAGGGCCAGCATGCATGGCAATGTCTGCTGCTGGAGCAAAGCAGCTCTTTATCCTCCTCTGCAGGGAGTGTGGATTTTGGACCAGATGTCACCTCTTCTGACAAGAGCATTAAGGTGCTGCTCAATGCCCAGGACAAGGTGAGCATTTGGCCTTTATGTGCCTCAAGGGCAGCGGGTCCCCCCTGCTCAGCCTGACCTGGGAGCAGCTGGGTGCTGCTGGGCCTCGGAGCCCAGCGTGGGGTGGGTCAGGGTGCAGAGGCCAGAGAAGCGTGGTCTGCAGGCACCGCTGAGCTCCTGTCGCCAGCAGAGTTCCTGCGTGCCGGGCAGTCGGTGTTGCGGATGTTGGCCGTCCCGGTGGGGACACCACGTCGTCTCGCTGCTGCACACACCGGCTCCGGGCACGGGCGGCTGTGGGTGTCTGGAGCACAGGACACGTGCCCAGCACCCACTGTGGGTGTTCTCTGCAGGTCTTCAGCCAGATTCGCAACGAGCACTTCTCCAGCGTGTTCGGGTTCCTGAGCCAGAAGTCCCGTAACCTGCAGGCACAGTACGACGTGAGCATCACCCAGGTGTGGGCACCTGCAGGGTCCCTCCCCACCGTGTAACCACCACCACGCTCTGCCTCCCGCAGCGGCGCCGCGGCATGGACATCAAGCAGATGAAGAACTTTGTGTCCCAGGAGCTGAAGGGACTGAAGCAAGAGCATCGCCTGCTGAGCCTGCGTAGGAGCTGGGGCTGGGTGCTGGGGAGGGTGGGGGTCTGAAGGGCCCTGTGAGTCCCCAGAGGGACAGAGGGTCTGAGCTGTGGGCAGGGTAGTGGAGGCCGTTGGTGCAGGTGTCTGCAGTGGGGGGACGAGCTCTGTGCAGAGCCTGTTACTCTAAACATCCGTCTCTGGCTCTGCAGATATTGGTGCCTGTGAGTCCATCATGAAGAAGAAAACCAAGCAGGACTTCCAGGAGATGATCAAGGCCGAACATTGTGAGTGCTGTTCTCTGTCCCACATCTGTTGCTACACTCATCCCAGTCCTTGCTCCCCAACTTCTGCTCTGACCCATGGCCTCACTTGTCTCGGTCCTGGGCAACCTCACACCTGTGTGATCACAGACTGGTTTGTGTTGGAAGGGACCTGAAAGCGCCTCCAGCTCCAACCCCTGCCATGGGCAGGGACCCCTTCCACTGGAGCAGCTTGCTCCAAGCCCCTGTGTCCAGCCTGGCCTTGAGCACTGCCAGGGATGGGGCAGCCACAGCTTCTCTGGGCACCCTGTGCCAGCGCCTCAGCACCCTCACAGGGAAGAGCTTCTGCCTAAGAGCTCAGCTCAGTCTCCCCTCAGGCAGGTTCAAGCCATTCCCCTTGGCCTGTCCTTACAGGCCCTTGGCCAAAGCCCCTCTCCAGGCTTCCTGTAGCCCTTTTAGGCACTTCCAGATCATTTTATTGGGGTGGGTCTTGAGGTCCTAAATAGGGTCAAAGCCACATCCTCAAAGGGCTGGCGTGTGGTGGGCTGGGGGCACAGCATCACGAACCTGCCCCATTCCCTGGGACTCGGGGAGAGAGGCTGAGCTCACACTGCAGCCCTGGGCATGGGTGAGGTGACGCTGCCTCTGGCCCCACTGCAGCTCTCCTGGAGGGCTTCGACATCCGTGAGAGCACCAGCTTCATAGAGGAGCACATTGACCGGCAGGTAAGACGGGGCAGGACGGGGGACAGGCTGCCCCGACCGCTCCGTCCTGCTGCAGGGACACCGGGGAGCTGGCAGCAGCCTCCCACCACCTGCTTTGCTCCCACCTAGGTGTCCCCCATCGAGAGCCTGCGCCTCATGTGCCTCCTGTCCATCACGGAGAACGGTGAGGCACCTGCCTGCGCGGGGCAGGCGCCGCGGCACCGCAGCCGTGGCACAGAGCTCACCCTGCTGCTCCCACAGGTCTCGTCCCCAAAGACTATCGCTCCCTCAAAACCCAGTACCTGCAGGTGAGCATTAGCTGGTGGCTCAGTGCACAACAGGCTTGTGTGGGACGGGGCTTCTCCCCACTACTGCTGCTCGGGCACCTCTGCAGGACAGCCCCTGGCTCTGCCTGCCCCTGCCCTTTGCTTGCCGAGCTGCGCTAAGCAGCCTGTCCTCCCAGGGAGGTGGCACCAGTGCTGATCCGGTTCTGATCTGGCTGCCGCTTCCCCAGAGCTACGGCCCTGAGCACTTGCTGACCTTCCACAACCTGAAGCGCATCGGGCTGCTGACAGAGCAGGCGGCTGGGGAGACTCTGACCGCAGTGGAGAGCCGGGTCAGCAAGCTGGTGACCGACCGTGCTGCCGGTGAGAGCGGCTGCAGCCACGTGGCAGTCATGGCTGCTGTGGCACAGAGCATGGGCCCGGCGCTGGCTCTGCCCGTGGGGGCAGCAGGGCTGCCTGCACCACTGTCTGCACCGCTGCCAGTGGCTCTGTGTGTCTCTGCCCACAGGTTCTGAGCTGTTTCTCTTTGCCTTGTTTTCCAGGAAAGATCACGGATGCGTTTAATTCTTTGGCCAGGAAGAGCAACTTTCGAGCCATAAGCAAGAAGCTGGGGTTGGTATGTGCACATGTGGCTGCTGCTCTGCCTGTGTGCCCACTGGTGCCAGAGGAGCTCTGGTCAGTCTGTGCCTGGGGCTGTGGGCTCAGCACCCATGGAGCCATGCAGCATATGGGGCCAGAGCTGCAGCCACCCCAGGCGGGGGGGGGGGTTCTTCCCTGGACAGGGGCTCACTGCGGTTTCCTGGACTGTCCTGACTGGTCCCCACTGGTGCAGTGGAGGGCTGGGCACTGCCAACACTGCAGCCCTGCTCCAGCAGCAGTGCTGGCCACATGCAGCTGCCTGGCTTGGGGGTGGCAGCTCTGTGGGCTCTGTCCTGGGGTGGCGGTGAGGTGACATTGCATCCCTGCCCTCAACACCCAGGCCCTCCGTTTGCTGGCGCTGGGGCAGTGGGGCAGGAGGTGGGGGCAAGGCTCACTTGGAGCCTCTGTCCCTCCCATTCCTGCACTCGGAGGGGGCCGGTGGAGCCCCAGGCAGACTTGGTCCTGCGCCCCAAGCACCGCACGTCTCTGCAGATCCCCCGGCTGGACGGCGAGTACGACCTCAAGCTGCCGCGGGACATGGCGTACGTCTTCAGCGGCGCCTACGTGCCCCTGAGCTGCAAGATCATTGAGCAGGTGAGAGGCACACGCGTGTCCCAAACCCGGCCTGCGCCCGGGGGTCACCTGCCGCTCACCCCTGCCCCTGCCGCAGGTGCTGGAGCGCCGGGGCTGGCAGGGCCTGGAGGAGGTGGTGCGGCTGCTCAACGGGCACGAGTTCTCCGTGTCAGGTAGCACCGGTGTGGGGCGGGGGGGGTGCCGGGCTGCGGGTCCCACAGCCTGTGCCCCGTGCAGACAGCGCGGGCGAGGACAGCGCGGCCGCGGAGGCGCAGCGCGTGGTGCTCGCCGTGTTCCTGGGCGGCTGCACCTTCTCCGAGATCGCGGCGCTGCGCTTCCTGGGCAAGGAGAGAGGTAGGAGCCGCCGGGGCGGGGGCTCCCTGCTGCAGCCGGGCCGCGGCTGGAGCCCCCGGGGGCGGACGGGGCTCTGCCCGTGGGCACCGGGCCCTCGCCGGGGCTCAGCGCCGCCTCTCCCGCAGGGTGCAAGTTCATCTTCCTGACCACAGCCATCACCAACAGCGCCCGCGTGATGGAGGCCATGACCGAGGCTCGGGGCTGAGGCTGACACCGGCGCCTCCCGGCGCGGCGGGGGGGGGGTCCCGGTTTGGGCGGGGCGCTCCCGCGTACGGTCACGTGGCCGCCGTCAAACACGGAGCGCCGTTATCTGTGACCTAACGGCGCTGGTCCAGCTTCTGATTGGCTTAAATGGGCCGAAGGGCTTTGGCTGCCATTGGCTGGTGGCCGGCTTGGGGTGGGGCCGAACGCCAGTGCGGCGGTTGTGGGCGGGGCCCGCGGTGACGCTGTCGCTGCCGACAGCCAATCAGCGCGTCCGGCAGGCAAGTTTGTATCAGTGGAGCGAACGGTGGGCGCAGAGCGGAGCGGAGCGGCAGCCATGAGGAAGAGGTGCGGGGGGAACCGCGACCGGGGCTGCGGGGGCGATGGGGGGGGAGCCGTGACCGGGGCTGCGGGGGCGATGGGGGGGGAGCCGTGACCGGGGCTGCGGGGGCGATGGGGGGGGGCCCGCGACCGGGGCTGCGGGGGCGATGGGGGGGGAGCCGTGACCGGGGCTGCGGGGCGTTGGCGGCGGGGGGCCCGGGACCGGCCCCGGGCGGTGGCGGTCGGGGCGGTGGGCGCAGGAAGGGTGTGCCGAGGGGGCCATGTCGGCGCGGCCCCGGCGGTCGCTCATGTCGCTGTGCCGGTGCCCGCAGTGAGGTGGTGGCGGCCGAGGCCGTGTCGTACCTGAACCGAGCCATAGCGGAGCTGCGGGACATCTGGGAGGAGATCGGCATCTCCGAGGAGCAGCGCCTGGAGCGCGTCTGCACCGTAAATATGCACATCAAGGTGAGGGCCGCGGCCGCTCGGCTGGAGCTCGACCGGGAGCGCGCCCTTGGGGCCAGCCGGGCCCGGTGGGAGCACACGGGGACATGGCCGCGGCTCTGCCCTTGCCGCGCGCTGCCGCGGCTCCCCTGGGCCGCCCCTCGGCTCGGCCCCAGCCGTGGGCCCGCTCCACAGCCCCATCTCCCTGCACCTTCCCTTCTGCATCCCCGTGGCCCGCCCCTAACCGCGCCCGTGCTGCAGCACCTGCTGGACATGATGGTGGCGGAGGAGGAGGGCCTGAAGGAGCGTCTCTTGAAGAGCATCGCCCTCTGCCGGACTGAGCTTGACACCCTCTGCAAGGAGCTCCAGCTGGACCCCGTGGAGGTGAGCTGCTGCTGCTGCTTCCCTCTCCCAGTATCCTGCTGGCCACAGTCGGTTCCTGCCTGGCATCTGCCTGGCGTCCTGGGGAGGCCGGAGCTCATTCAAACCCCTTTTTCCTGATGCTTGCTAGGGCTGGAGGCTCTGTGGCTCCTCGCAGGGAGATGGATGTGAGGAGGGCAGGGGCCTTGCAGCATCTCATTTTGTATGTTGCTGCTGTGTTTGTGCCTTCCTGGGGAGCACCTTACTCAGCACAAGGGCTTGTGTCTTCGTTTAAGGAGTCTAAGTTTTGTTTAAGAACTTTAAAGACAGCTGCAAGTGAGCTCTGCGAGAGCTGATGTCTGGGCTCTTGCAGGCAGAGGAAGAAAGTACCATCCTGCAGATGGAGAAGAATCTGCGTGCCCGCGTGGAAGTGATGTTAAAGCAGAAAAGGGACAGGAAGCAGGAGCTCAAAACCCTGCAAGAACAGGATCAGGATCTCTGCAGCATCCTCTGCACAGCCCCATTCAGCATCGACAGCAACGCTGTGCCTAGCCTGGAGGACCTGGATCGCTACAGGCGCCACTTGGCCTCGCTGACCACCGAGAAGGTAATGGGGAAGGGGCGAGGGCCTTTCCAAGGGGCACACGAGGGGCTCGCTGGTACCCGACACTGCTCCTCATCTCCAGGAGAAACGGCGAGAGGAGTTTGTCAGCAGGAAGCGGCAAATCATCCTCCTCATGGAGGAGCTGGACCACACTCCGGACACAAGCTTTGAGCGGGAGGTGGTGTGCGAGGACGAGGATGCTTTCTGTCTGTCTGAGGACAACATCGCTGCCCTCCAGCACCTCCTGCAGCAGGTACTTGGCTCGCTGAGGCAGTGCTGCTCACAGTGGGGGCTGTTAATGGGCATCACTCAGTGATCAGTGAGCCCGAGTGTCAGGGGAGCTTTCTGAGGGCAATGAGCCAGCATCCGCTAATGTCCATGGGGCCGCACTGACCCAGAGCTGTCCCCCTGCAGCTGGAAGCCCAGCGGTCCCTGAACGAAGCCGTGTGTGCGGAGCTGCGCTCCAGGATCCTCGTGCTCTGGGAGCGGCTGCAGATCCCTGAGGAGGAGAGAGTGGCCTCGGCAGTGCACGTGGCTGGGTCCAGGGCCAAAACCATAAAAGCTGTAAGGACCATCCCGTACCTCGGAGTGGGAGGGCAGAGGGCAGCAGCTCCGTGTCTCACGCTCCTGAATGGAGGAGATTTTTCCAGCAGTTGGGTGCAAGGCAAATAGGACAAATCCTGCCCTTGTGGGTGGGGGAGCTGGGATTTGGTACTGACAACTGCCTTGGCTTAGAAAGTGGTTTACGCAGAAGATAAATCCTGTTCTGTTCCTTTTCTTCTGCTGCCTTCTCTGAGCCTGTGCTCTGCTCTTGTTGACAGCTGCAGCTGGAAGCGGACCAGCTGGAGGAGATGAAGCTGCAGAACATGAGGTCCGTGGTTCAGGCGATCCGGGCAGAGCTGGCTGTCTACTGGGACAAATGCTTCTACACTCAGGAGCAGAGGGAAAGCTTCAGCGCTTATTACGATGGTGGGTGCTGGCTCTCTCTGCTTGCTGACTCCCCCGTGGAATGTCTGCTGCTCCGAGGGCTGCGCTCTGCTCGCAGCTGGGATCCCAGCTGCCTCCTGAACATGCTGTTGTGTTCTCTCCAGAGGACTATACGGAGACCCTGCTTGAGCTCCACGATGCTGAGGTGGAGAAGATGAAGAACTACTATGAAGCACACAAAGATCTGTTTGGAGCTGTCCAGAAATGGGAGGAGAATTGGAAGCTGTTCCTGGAGCTGGAGGTATTGTCCAGGCAGGAGTGTGCTCTGCCGGGCTTGGGGCTAGGTCACCATCAGTGCACACGTCTGCTTCTATGTGCAAAGTGCCATTGGGAATAACCAAAGAGGCACTGAGAACCCCGGTGGGTTGGTGAGGGGATAGGGCACTGTTGGAGCATTGTGGTTGGTGCTGGGGACTCTACAGCAGGGACGGTTCCTCTGGGGCTGGTGTCCTGAGGGTGTGTGTTGGGCTCTCTCCTGACGTCTCCTCTGTACCAGAGGAAAGCATCTGATCCCAGCCGCTTCGCCAACCGTGGGGGAAACCTGCTGAAAGAAGAGAAGCAGCGAGCAAAGCTGCAGAAGACACTTTCCAAGGTAGGTTCAGCCTTGGAGAAGAAGCTGTAGATAGGCCTGCATAGCACTGAGACAAGTGCAGCACACGGGGCCAACAGTGTGTCCCTGGGCAGAGAGCTCCCCATTCTGGCAGCAGCCTCTCTACACTGCCCTTGTGTCCTCATCAGCTGCAGGAGGAGCTGCAGAGCAGGATCCAGGCCTGGGAGCAGGAGCAGGAGGAGCCCTTCCTGATGAAGGGGCAGCAGTTCATGGAGTACGTGATGGAGCAGTGGCAGCTGTACCACCTGGAGAAAGAGAAGGAGAAACAGGAGCGGGTGAGTGCGCAGCTGCACGTGAGCCTCTGCTGCACTGCACACTGCTGGTGCATTGATGGTGCACTGCGCACCAGTGGTTCAATGAGTGTCTTGGTGGCCCTGCCCTGCCTGGGTGGGAGCTGCCCCAGCTGCTGCTCTCTCTTCTCACTCTCTGCCTGAAAGCAGCTCTGTGCAGCCACCTTTCTGTGACAGCAAGACTGCCGTCCATTGCTGTCAGTGTCTGTGTGTGCTGAGCCCCTTTGTTGGTCCCAGCTGTGCCAGAGCAGCCCCTTGGCTCTGGGTACCTGTAGACCTGTTGACACAGCTGCTGCATGGCTGTGCCATGGGCTGTCTGGTCCAGGCTGGCAGAAGCTGTGCTGCTGCTTGGCTGGGCTGTCAGCGCTGGTGTCTCACACAGCAACTGAAGAAGAGCCGGCAGATCGAGGCAGAGATGATGTACGGCAGCACCCCTCGGACACCCATCAAGCGGCGGGTGCTGGGCCCCCACACCCCTGGCAAAATGCGGAAGGTAAAGCTGTGTGCGCAGCAGCGCGGCTGCGCTGGTCCTCGTGGGGTCACCACAGCCCTGCCTGCACTCGGGTTGCCCTTGGCCCTGCGCGGAGACGTCGTGGGGTTTGGGAAGCTGGGGGAGGGCCTGGGCCGTGGGCACCTCTGTTCCCCCTGGGGCCAAGGGGCCTGTTGTGCTCTGGAGGCTCTGAACAGCCGGCACTTGCACCTTGGCTTCCCCGGCGTGACGCGGGCTCTGCCTTCCCTGCAGCTCAATGGCAATTCCATCTCCAGCGCGACACCCAACAGCACGGTGCGCTCAGCTTTCGGGGGAACCATCTACCACTCACCGAAGTCGAAGCTGCCGCCTTCCGGAGGGAAGGTAAGGAGGAGAGGGGTGAGCTCTGCTGCCTCGCTGTGCTTTGCTGCTCCTCTGCCACACTGCTGCAGCAGCCCCTGTTTGTCTGTGTGCTGCTGGGCCGGGCTGCTGCCATCCTGGCAGGATGCTCCTGGGACCTGAGGGAGGAGGAGGAGGAGGGTGGTGACAGCACTTGGGAGCTCTTCCTCCAGCCCCGATTTCTGTTGCTCAGTGCTGAGCCTGCGGCCTGGGGGGCCCTCAACATGCGCGAGTGCTGCTGCGTGTCCCAGGGCTCAGCCCAGCGCCCTGGAGGGCTCCCGCAGCGTGGAGCTGCTGCGGTGCTGCCAGCGCCCGGTGCTCCCTCACTCCTGTGGCCCCCCTCGGGGGGGTTCTCCCGCAGGTCGGCTCTGCGCGGACCCCCAGCCGTGCCGCCGCGAGGCCGCCCCGTCCCGGGCACAGGGAGCGGAACAAGGAGAACGTGTCGCAGCTGAACGGGACCGCCCTGAGCGGTGGGTGCACCCCCAGAGCCCCCGCCCAGCGTAACCAGAGCATTAATTCTGTTGCCAGCACCTATTCTGAGTTTGCGGTAATTCACCTTTTCTCCCCCCCACTCTCTTTGCTGGGCAGCACAGGGGGGGTGCTCCCCCCTCCCAGAGCACCCCACGGGGCAGCATCTCTTTGGCTCTACATCAAGAACTCAAAACTGAGGTTTGGTGGCCAAGGCTGAGCACTGCCCATGTCCCAGGGAGGCCCTGAGCAGGCGCTGGGGAGCAGCCACAGCCATGTGAGAGGTGCAGCCCAGGCCCCCTGGAACAGCCCTGCGGCTGGGGCTGGCTCGAGCTGCTCGAGCAGAGTCCTTCCCCTGTCCACATGGTCACGGTCCCCTGGTGCAGGGTGCTCTGGGGCTGCTGGTGCTCCCCATCCTCCCCGGGGACTGCTGCAGCAGAGCTCTGTCGCTGTCCTTGCCCAGGCAGCAGGAGAGAGGGGAGGGGAGCTCTCCTGGCCCCCCCAGGCAAGGGAAGCTTTTTCCTGCTGCCTCCACGGACTCATCTGTCACACACTTGCATGGGGCTCCGCTCGCTGTCCCCTGCAAAGGGACCCTGGCATCCCTCTTGCCTTTCCCTTGGTCCCTGCAGTGTGCTGAGACCTGGCTCAGCTGTGAGGAAGGTGCTTCCTGCTGCTGGATGGGGCTTTGCTATCTCTGGCTGGCTGGAGGTCTCTTACCCCCCTTTGGCATGGGGTGAGCCTAAGCTTTAGCTCTGGCACCAAATGGCCACGCGCCTGGTGGCAGCGAAGCTGGGATATGCTGAGATATTCGCCCTGCGGCCGGGCTGATCCAGGCTCATGTGCAGCCCAGGGGCCGGGGCCGGTTTGGTTTGGTTTGGTTTGTGACGGAGGCAGGTTCCTGCCAGCTCTGCCTTTGCTCCAGCCGCAGGGCACGACCGCCCCTGCCCTCCTGCTGCCCTGCTTCGCTGAGGCACAAGTGCTGCTGCTGGGCTCTGACGGCTCCGACCCGGGATCTGACCTGGCTCCTGCTTCTTGTTTCCACAGCGCGAACTCTCAAAGGCCTCCAGATCTGAGAGCGGCTCCCACGTCCTCAACTCCACCACCACCACCGCCTTCTGCTGACGCCCCGCTGGCCGCTCCTCCCGCCTGCAGTGAGTCTGCTCGGGCAGAGCCCAGCTCCACGTGCCCCCAGCAGCCTGGGCCGCAGGGCTGGCTCCGGGGGGGGCACTTTTAAACACTTGCTTTTACTTGGGGAAACTCTTGCAAACGTTCATCATTAAAGGCTTAGTCTGGGGTCACGGTAGGACAGTGGGGGGGTGCTGGCCCCTGCCTTGCTGGGGCGAGCGGGTGCGCGGGCTCTGCCCTGCTGCGCATGCTCAGGGACAGACGCGCCTGCGGTGCTGTTCCTTGCGGGCTTTTCCCCTTTATCATTGCTGTAGCTATTGCCCAGCAGCAGCGCGTTCCTCGCCATCCCAGCAGCGTTGTGGGAGTGGGGGCTTTGCTTGACCCCCGGGCACTGGGCTCACCCCTGTTGCAGGCTGGGTCTCATCTCTCCCTGGGGAGATTCAGGGGGGAGAAGCAGTGTTGGGGGGCCAGGGGGACCTGGCCATCTCCTGGAGCTCTATGGGCTGTACCCTGCTGCTGCCTGAGCGCTGCCTGAGCAGAGGGGAGCTGCAGGGGGCCAGGGCCGAGGCTTTGGTCCCTGCGCACAGGAGGGGGCAGCTTGGCCAACCCCCAGGGTGAGCCCTGCGCAGGCCCACGCTGCCTTCCCTGTGCTGGGGACAGCACGGACCTGGGTCCAGCACAGCCGTGGGGCCTGGTTGCACCTTTGCTAAGGAAGCTCTGTACAGATGTGTCTGTCCCTGATCATGGCTGATTTGCACCTTGTTATCACTACGGTCCCCCACTCACTGTTATTTATTCTCCAGGTTCTGTGTCCTCGCTCTGTAACTGTATATACTGTTCCTTGGAATAATAAATGTGTGTGTGTGTGTCTGGGGGGGACCCGTGGGCTCTGGGTTAGGTTGGGGCCCTCCTTTGGACACAGCACAGCCCCCACCCCAGCCGTTCTGTAAAAGCAGATGTAATAAATGCATCCAGCCCAGCCTGGGCTTGGCTTCAGCCCTCGTGCAGCTGCAGCCCCGCTTCAGGCTCCGAGCTCAGCTCCTGGGGGACTGAGTCCGTGTGGGTCCGGTCCTGGGGGGCTGATGGCAGAGTGGGGCCGGGGCTGGTTCCGGCAGCAGCAGGGTCCTCACCGCAGGCAGTTGTGGTGCTGGGGGGGCCCGGGGGCTCCCGCACACAGACATAGGTGGTCCAGGGCCCACACACCACTGCCTCCGCCCACAGCCCCTCGGCCACCAGGTGCTCGACGCGCCGGGGCCGGTCGGAGCTGGCGCTGTCCCCGTGTCCCAGCTGCCCGTATTTACCTGCGGAGAGCACAGCGGGGCCGCGTGTGGCCCTGGGGCCTCTGCCCCTCCGGGTGCTTGGGGGGGGGATGTGGGACCACCCGGTACAAGTGGCTCCAGGCGGGAGCACGAGTGCTCTGCTCTGAAACCTTGAGGTGATGGAATCCCAGCCCAGTTGGAAGGGACCTCAAAGCTCCTCCAGCCCCAACCCCTGCCCCGGGCAGGGACCCCTTCCACTGGAGCAGCTTGCTCCAAGCCCCTGTGTCCAACCTGGCCTTGAGCACTGCCAGGGATGGGGCAGCCACAGCTTCTCTGGGCACCCTGTGCCAGCGCCTCAGCACCCTCACAGGGAAGAGCTTCTGCCTAAGAGCTCAGCTCAGTCTCCCCTCGGGCAGGTTCAAGCCATTCCCCTTGGCCTGTCCCTACAGGCCCTTGTCCCAAGCCCCTCTCCAGGTTCCCTGCAGCCCCTTTAGGCACTGGAGCTGCTCTCAGGTCTCCCCTTCAGGAGCCTTCTCTTCTCCAGGCTGCCCCAGCCCAGCTCTCTCAGCCTGGCTCCAGAGCAGAGCTGCTCCAGCCCTCGCAGCAGCTCCATGGCCTCCTCTGCCCTCGCTCCAACAGCTCCACACCCCTCTGGTGCCCATTTAAGAACCAAGAGCAGGCAATGGTAGGGAAGCACAAAGCAAGAGCTGGGCCGGGGGGGTTTCACCATCCCAAAGGCATCACTTACCCCAGCCCCAGGTGTAGAGCTCGCCGCCTCCTGCAGCCAGGACAGCGTCCGTCACCCGGTGCCTGCAGCACGGGGACCCGCAGCCCCCCCGCCCTGGGCACTCACGTGTGACAGCGGCCGTGTGCCGGGACCCGCAGCTGACCTCGCTGACCTCGGCCTCCTGCGGCAGGTCCAGCAGCGCCGGCAGTGCCTGGATGGAGATGAACGTGGCGGCCTCGGCCGCCGGATGCTCCTGGCACGGGCTCAGCGCCGCAGCCCCTGCAAGAGCCGGCCTTCAGCCCCTGCCCCGGCGCCGCAACCGGCAGCACCGGGCAGCACCCGGCAGCACCCGGCAGCACCCGGCAGCACCGGGCAGCACCCGGCAGCACCCAGCAGCACCCGGCAGCACCGGGCAGCACCCGGCAGCACCCTCACCTGCTCCCGCGTCCTCGCCCTGTGCCCGCTCCTCAGCCAGCGCCTTGCAGGGCAGAGCCAACTGCCCCGACTCGTTCCAGCCCCACATGTAGAGGTCTCCTGCCTCTGCGGGGAGCGGGGAGCACGTCAGGCCCAGCCCTGAGTGCCCCCCTGCTGCTCAGGGGCACCAGCACCGGGGCCCTGCCGGTCGCAGCCCCTCACCGCTGACACTGGCCGAATGCCACCCGCCCGCCGCCACGGCCCCCATGGGCACCCCGGCCAGCGCCTCCACCAGCCGCGGCTGCGCCTCCGACTCCAGCGTCCCGTGCCCGAGCTGCCCGTGCCTGTGGAACACACGGGCACAGACAGGATCCCCCCCACTGCCCCAGCCCTCAGCTCCCGGCCCCACCGTGAGCCCGCGGTCCTGACCAAGCCCCTCCTGTGCTGCCGCCAGCCCCGGTCCCCCGGAGCCCCCCATCGTGGCCGTGTCCCAGTGGGGCTGCTGGGGGCTCCCTGGCCCTGCTTGCAGCACAAGGCCCGAGGCAGGTCTGCGCTGTTGCACACTGCTGCGCCAACGGCACTGCTCCGAACTGGTAAACGTGCTCATGAGCAGCTCTCCATCGCCTGTTGCTGAGCTCATCCGGGCTGCACTGAGCCACTGACCGGCAGCGCAGTGTCCGCATAGTGCAAGCCACCGGCCAGGACTGGGGTGGGACCATGAGCCTGCAGCTCCTGGCACCGGGCACGCCGGTGCTGCCCAGCACAAGCATCAGCGTCCTGACAGCGCAGTTACAGACTGGGCTGGTGCTGGGCGAGGGGGCAGAGCGCACCAGGGCTTCAATTGTCCGAGTTGTTGCCAGAGCAGAAAGAGTTGGATGCGGTTGCGAAAGCAAAACGAACGGCTCAGCCACACGCAGCAGATGAATGTGGTCCTGGGGAGCGTCAGTGGCGGGACAGGATGCCAAAACCCTGCTGATGCCACGCGCTGGAAAGGCTTCTCCCCTCGCTTCACGGGAATGGCAAAGACCGGCTGGAACCCCTGGCACGGCCGAGCCCGCAGCCGCCAGGCAGGGAGGGGTCGGCAGCAGGGAGAAAGGGGCTCCAGGCACTCCCTGCCTGACAAGGGGAAGGGACTACGAAGGCTTGAGCAGGGCCAAGGGCTGCTGCCAAGGGGCTGTTACCGAGGGGCTGTTACCCAGAGGGGCTGTTACCCGGAGGAGCTGTTACCGAGGAGCTGTTACCCAGAGGGGCTGTTACCCAGAGGAGCTGTTACCGAGGGGCTGTTACCCGGAGGGGCTGTTATCGAGGGGCTGTTACCCAGAGGGGCTGTTACCCAGAGGAGCTGTGACCCAGAGGAGCTGTTACCCGGAGGAGCTGTTACCCAGAGGGGCTGTTACCGAGGGGCTGTTACCCGGAGGAGCTGTTACCCGGAGGAGCTGTTACCGAGGGGCTGTTACCCGGAGGGGCTGTTACCCGGAGGAGCTGTTACCCGGAGGGGCTGTTACCCGGAGGGGCTGTTACCCGGAGGGGCTGTTACCCGGAGGAGCTGTTACCCGGAGGGGCTGTTACCCGGAGGGGCTGTTACCCGGAGGGGCTGTTACCCAGAGGAGCTGTTACCCAGAGGAGCTGTTACCCGGAGGGGCTGTTACCCAGAGGGGCTGTTACCCGGAGGGGCTGTTACCCAGAGGGGCTGTTACCCAGAGGGGCTGTTACCCGGAGGGGCTGTTACCCAGCATCGGGATGTGTGAGAGGATTCTCAGCCTTGTCAAATAAGCAAAGCTTATTCAGGTGACGGTATTCAGCTTCTCAAAGCAATCCTAACATACCCGCTCGCACGTGTGGAATCCTTTCCTCTGAGGGGAAAGCAGGAAGCACACAAGGCAATGTCCACAAACGCAACAACCGCCGCTTTACGCTGAGCATTACGTTTGCCGTGAGGAGCTGCAGGCCCAGCCCAGTCCCCCAAAACCAGGAAATGGGGAGCAAACGTTCCCGAGCCGGTCAGGACCCCCACGGGAGGGCGATGGGCAGCCCCGGGGGGATGTGCGGGTTGTGTGCATTCCACAGGCAGCAGAGAAAGCACACGGCACCCTGTGGGTATCAACAGCTAACAGTTACTGTCGCCCACTGCGCCGGGCCGGCACAGCAGCACAGGCAGGAACCGGCACCGTGTGCTGGCAAATGCACACCCACAGCTTGGCCTGGGAGCAACGGGAGCAGCAGGAATGCCTGGATAGCGGGGCAGGATGGGCTGCAGCCATGCCCTGCCCTGCTGAGAAAACATGGGGCTGTACGTGCAGAAGCAATCCCCAAACCGTTCACTGCATCCAAGCACAGCTGCCGGCAAGTGGAGCGGGGTGGACGCTTTTCCCAAGGGGTTTCCTCCCCTCCCGTGGGGCTGTAGCAAAGGGGCCCTGCACTGAAGCGTTGACAAACAGCACCAGCCTCCACTGCAGAAACAGCGGGGGTGTCGTGGAGCAGGAAGAGAGGGATCATAGAACCACAGAGTCCCAGCCTGGTTTGGGATGAAGGGAGCTTAGAGCTCCTCCAGCTCCAGCCCCTGCCACGGGCAGGGACCCCTTCCACTGGAGCAGCTTGCTCCAAGCCCCTGTGTCCAACCTGGCCTTGAGCACTGCCAGGGATGGGGCAGCCACAGCTTCTCTGGGCACCCTGTGCCAGCGCCTCAGCACCCTCACAGGGAAGAGCTTCTGCCTAAGAGCTCAGCTCAGTCTCCCCTCGGGCAGGTTCAAGCCATTCCCCTTGGCCTGTCCCTACAGGCCCTTGTCCAAAGCCCCTCTCCAGGTTTCCTGCAGCCCCTTTAGGAGCTGAACCCTGCACTGCAAAGCATGAGGTGGGGCATGGATGTGGTTCCCGGCCATCCCTTGCCCCTGGGAAGGAGATGTTTGTGCTGAGCTGATGCACCAAGAACCTCAGCTGCACACGTGGTGAAAGGCACAGGCTGAAGCATCCTCACAGCACGCAGAGAACCTGAGACTGGAAGAGAGGCTCAGAGAGTGCACTACAGAATAAAAACCTATTACCTGGGGGCTGCAAGTGAGCTGCCAACTGCACATTACTGTGTGAGGGGCTGATGGAGCAGTGCCCAAACCTCCAGCTGTGTTACACTTGGTACCGCACCCCATGACAATCCCTGTCACCATCCTGCAGGTACAGTGCAGGAGCAGCGTGGCAAGAGCAGGCAGGAGGGTTATGTGCCTGGCAGCAAACCCAGGGCAAACAACGAACAGCACCTGGGACAACACAGCAGTCCCTCCATCATGGGCCTGAAGACATGGTGTGGGAGAGCCAAAATGGGGGGGAGGAAAGAAGGGACAGGCTTGAGCCCCAGTACTGGGACACAGCTGCACCCCCATCTTCATCCCTGAGCCACCCACACCCCATCGCGAGCAGCAAGGAGAACAGGCCTGCCCCCTCACCCTCAGTGCAGGAGGGAGGGAAGTGCTGGAACTCGGCTGTAGTTGTACGTAACTGAAATGCCTTTTGTTATTAACCGTAGCTCAGTAACTACGTGTAGCACCAGGGACAGCAATACGACCACAACGCCGTGAGTGGCGCTTGCTCCCCAGTTACTCTACTGGTCGTGTCTGCACTTTATTGCATTATTTCAGCCCCTTGATGAGTCCCACACTACAGAAACCCGACCCTGTTTGTCTTGTGCCTGCAGCTACTGGCGGCTCAGACCCCAAGGTGACCCCAGCACCAACATCCTCTCACCTGCACCCCCCCACCGTCCGTGTTGCACCTCCCCATCATGGGGTGATGCACTCAGCACCCACCCCTGCATCCGTCCCACGTGCACCCCTGCCCCAGCTTCCCCCCGCCCTGGCGTCCTTAATCGCAGACCCCCGTGCCCCCCGTGCCTGCGCTGCCTCCCTCCTCCCGCACCCCCATCCCCGCACCCGGCCCGCTCACCTGCCGCCGCCCCACGCGTGGAGCTCCCCGCTGGCGCCCAGCACCAGGACGTGCTCGCAGCCGAGCGCCAGGCGCCGGGCGCGCAGCCCCGCGGGCAGGGCGCTGTAGAACGGCGGCCGCGGCGTCGCGAAGCCGCCGGGCAGCAGCGGCAGCGGGAGCCAGGGGCGGCCCCGCGGCAGGGCCCGGCTCCAGGCGGGCGCCCGGCGCCCCGCAGCCCGCGGCCAGGCCCGCGCCGCCGCCGCGCCGCGCAGCACCAGGTGGGTCTCGGAGGGCAGCGCCTCGCACCAGCCCCGCAGCCGCCGCCGCCGCCCCGCGCTCCGCACCTCCAGCCCCGCGCCTGCCGGAGGGGAGCGTCAGCGGGACGGGGGAAGTGCGCGCAGAACCGCGGCGGAGCGGAGCGCACCAGCACGGCGCAGCCCACAGGGCGGAAGGGCGGCCCGGGGCTCGCGGGGTACAGCAGCAGCCTGGGGGTGCCGCGGCCGGGACAGCCCGGGGACCCGTCCCATGCAGCCGGCACCGGGCGCCTCCCGCCGCGGAGGGAACGGGGAACCCGGGGAGCCGGCGCCATGGGAGGGGGAGGGTCCCCGCGGGGGGCCGGGGGCAGCAGCGGGCGGGCGCTCACCGGTCTCCACGACCACGTAGCTCCAGGCGGGCCACACGCGGCGGATCCCCCCCGGGCCCGGCTCCAGCCGCCGCGGGCCAAGGCCCGGGCCCGGCCCCCCCGCAGCCTCCTCCGTGCTGAAACCGAAGACGAGCCACGCGCCGCGCGGAGCCGCCATTGCGGCACGGGGACGGGGGGGGGGCGGTACCGGGAGGCGGCACCGGGGGCGGGGCGGCGGAGGGACGGACAGAGGCCGGGCCGTGGTCCAAGAGCAGCTTTAGTGCGGTGGCACCGGGCGGACCCGCCGCCGGGCCCGGCTCAGCCGCGCGGGGGCCCGAGCCTGGCCGGTCCTCCCGGTTAAGGCAGGCGGTGGCAGAGGCAGCGGTGATCCCCATCGTCCTCCCTCGCCCCGGGGCACCGGGCAGGTGCCGGCCCCGCGGGCAGCCGGGACTCCCCAGGGCAGGGCAGCCGCCCCGGAGCAGCGCTTGAGCCCCGGCCCGGAGCAGCGAGTGCGGCAGCGAGTGCGGGCAGCCCGGGCATCAGGCCTGCTCCGGGTTGGGCTTGATGAGGCCGTAAGCCACGGCCTGCGCCAGGCTCTCCTTGGCCGCCTGCGCCACGCGCGGCTTCTCCTTGTCCTTGGCCAGCACCGAGAGGATCTCCAGCACCTCGCTGGCCATGAGCTGCTCGGCCACCTCCCGCCCAGCCGCCACCATGTTCATCACCACCACGGCCCCGCGGTGCTGCAGCTCCGCGCTGGTGCTCAGCAGCAGGGCCTGCAGGATCTCCAGCCAGTGCACCGTCTGCAGGGCAGCAGGAGCCCTCAGCACTGCCCCTGCAGCCCTGCTGCCCCCCGACACCCAGCCCGCGCTCGGTCAGGCTCGGGGCAGGACGGGCTGTCCTGGCTCCCAGGGGAGGGAACACGGGCCACCGGTGCTGCGCCGGTGTCCCAGGTCCCCCCAGCCCAGCGCAGGGCACTCACCACCTGCGGGATCCGCTTGCAGATGGGGGGGTGCAGGGCCGTCAGCATGGCCAGCGTTCCCGAGGCCGCCCGACGCAGCTTCTCGTCCTCCTCCCCACTGTACAGCACCATCAGCTTCAGCCGGTCACTGTCCTCAGCCAGGAACAGCTCCTGCACCTGCAGAGGAGAAGGAGGGTGGGTGGGATGCGGGAGACCAGGAGCCCAGCAGACACCGGGCCCGGCCCTCACCTCCCTGCTCATGGCCATGTTGCACATGCATTCCGTCGCAGCCAGCCGGATCAGCTCGTGCTCCTCAAACATGTACCCCTCGATCATGGGCACAGCCTTCTCCTTCAGGATTTTCTGCCTGCAGCAGGGCAAGCGTGAGCGCTCCCGGCCCAGGGCAGCACGCCTCCGGGACGGACAGGCCCAGGCCAGGGCCCCGCCACCCCCTGTGCCCAGCCCAGCTCCACTGCCCCTACCGCAGCCTCTCGCTGATGCCAGCCAGGTTGGTCAATGCCATCAGCCCCTCGAAGTTCTCCAGGCCCGTGCGCTGAAGGTGCAGAAGACTCACCAGGGGCCGGACCACCTCATAGATCTGTGGAGGGAGCAGTGCAGGGCTCAAACCCTGAGCAAGGGACCGGGACTGTGCCCGTGGAGCTGGGGGTACAGGGGGGAACCCTGAGCCCAGCCTGAAGGCAGAGCTGCTCCCACGGTCAGGCCTAGGCCATCGGGACGTTGTGGGCAACACCAGGGTCTTCCACCTCCTGCTCCCCAGGGAAGGATAAACCCACCCCAGCAGTTTCTGCAGTGCAGATCCCGCCTCGGACCAACAGCCCTGGAGCTGCTGAGCCAAAAGCTCAGCGGCCCAGGCCCACTGCTGCTCCCACATGAGCCCCTGCTGTGGCCCTGCTCCCACCGCCTGCCCACACAGGGCCCCTGCTCGGCAGCCACGCTCACCCGCTCTCCAGGGAAGGCCATCTCTGGGTTGGAGGTGATGGTGATCTTGGCCAGGGCCTGAGCTGCCTTGGTCTGCCCCACCTCGGTGCCCTCCAGGGACAGTGGGATGAGAGCCTGCAGGCAGAGGCACAGCAGCAGTGCTGCAGCGGGCTCATCACAGCCCCAGCTCAGTGCCCCCCCGCAGAGCCAGCCCTCCCCAGAGCCCCCCCACACGCCGCAGCGCAGCAGGGCTGCCCCTCACCTTGCCTCCTCCCTGCGCGACCACACCGCCCCGGTCCTCCGCCTCCTCCACCAGCGCCAGGAACACTCTGGGGACAGAGCGGGAGCAGCGGGAGCACCCAGACAGCCGCAGCGGGCAGAGGCTGCACCAGGCCCCGGACATCCCCTCTCTTCTCCCAGGAGCTTGCATTCCCCGCAGGCACAGAAGTCTGCAGCAGGACACCGGCAGCCTCCGGCCCCAGCTCCCTCTCTGCCACCCCCAGCTCGCCCATACCTGGAGATCAGCTCCCGGCAGGAGTTGGTGAGCGCCGGGTTCTCGCTCTTCACCATGCAGGCCAGAGCCGACACCACCCCAGCCGTCAGCAGCTTCCGCACCCGGCGCTTCACAAAGTCCGGCTTGTCCTGGCCCGGGGGCAGGGTGAGCACTCAGCTCGCTGGCACTCGCCTGGTCCCCAGCCTCACCCCTGAAGGCCTCAGGGACACCCTGTCCCCTTCGGGACCCCAGGCTCTGCCCCACTGCACACTCCCGAGACGCACCGTGCCCTGCCCACCTTGGGGTGCTGCTCTGGGATGTGCTGCTTGGCGTACTTGGCCAGCTCCAGCATCTGGGGGTCTGGCTCCTCATGGTCGTAGCTGTTGGTGCAGTTCACCAGGGTGGAGGCGACAGCGTAGAGCACACTCCTGTCCTCAGACTGCAGGGGTAACAGGGCGCCCACCACACACACGATGGAGAGGACAGGCCAGGGCCTCAGTCCACCCAGCACCACCAGGCCCTTCCACACGCCCCAGCCCCAGAGCGTGAGCCCCACCACCCCCTGGAGCACGCTCCCGCAGCGCCGGGAGCCCACCGCAGCGCCAGGCACGTACCCTGGCCAGCTGGAACATGGCCTGCATCGCTGCCTTGTCCTCCACGAACTCCTCCTTGACATCGGCGTCGAAGGTGAGGTAGGCCAGGCCCTCCACAGCCCAGCGCCGCGTGCCCACGTCCATTGCCTCGTTGCAGAGCCACCTGCAAGGGGCTGTGAGCACGGCTGTGGCCCCCTCGCCCCCCCCTCCCTGCCCCACCACTCACTTGCGGCACTGCTTGGCCAGCTTCAGCGTGGAGCCCTCGGCAAACTGCTTCATGCTGAAGTCGGTGCCTCCGGCAGACCCCAGCTTGCAGAGCCCCTGCAGAAAGGAGCAGCGCCCGTGAGCCCCACGGCACAGGGGGGACAGCGCTGCGGACCCGGGCCCTGCAGCCGCGGCCCCGCGGCAGCCGCGCCGTGCTCACCACCAGCGCCCGGATGCGGATGCTGTCCCTCTCGCTGTGCTTGTAGATTTCCTTGAGCAGGCTGACGCCGTTGGCAGTGATGAAGGAAGCGCGCTTGGCCTTGTCGGCGGCATGGATCAGCGCCTCCACCGCTACCAGCTGGTGGGCCTCGCGCACGGAGGCGCAGAGGGACAGGACGCTGTCCATGATCCCCTCCAGCTCCAGCACCCTGTTCCCGGCGTCCGAGGGGCCCTGCAGCAGGCACGACACTGTCTGGATGGCCCGCAGCTTCCCCGCCAGCTCCTGCCCCTCAAACCAGCTCCTGTGCAGCAAGAACACCGGGGGGGGCAGTAAGGCTGATGCCTCCCACTGCCTCCAGCCACACGCAGCCCCAGCTGCTGAACCCAGCATAGCCGGTTGCTGGTGGAACCTACAAACCCGCTTCTATCACTAAGAGCAAAACCCTTTGGGGATAGGGGTGCTGCTGCACGAGACCGAACCCCATTTCCCCCAGGGATGCCGCGGGGACACCCAGGCTCACCTAACGTAGTCCTTGCACAAGTGGTGGAAGTTTTCCCTCTCAGCGTCGCACTTCAGGTCATCGTAAAGTTTGCTCAGCAGCACCGAGGCGCTCATCCGAGTGTTCTCCGTCACAGGCAGGCTGCCCGGGCTGCCACACACTGTGCTTCCCACCTCCAGGATCTTCTTCAGGCCTAGGAGAAGGCGAGGTCACACACCCCAGCGCCGGCAGAGCCGAGGCACCCCGAGGCAAGGGCCGCGATGCCTGGCAGGACGCTGCAGGCTGCTCTGCTCACCCTGGTCAATCACCCACAGGCTCATGCTGTTGTTGGTCTCCTTTGGTGACTTCCTGGGCACCACCTTGATGAGCAGGTTGAGGGCATTGTCACGGCCGTGCGCAGAGGCCCCTTCCAGAGCTAACAGCTCCAGGAGGTGCTTGATCAGCAGTTTCAGGTCCTTGGAGGAATCTTCCAGAAGAAAGAGTGCCCAGCAGTGAGCACCCCCGGCACAGGCCTCACCCTACCATGGCAGGGCTGGCAGGAGATGCTGCCATGACCAAGGGCTCCCAAACTCCAGCTCAACCTCGCATTAACCCTGGGCCAGAGCCCTGGCTCTGCAGCAGGCAGCACTCACCCAGCACCACTGCGTCCTCCTTGCCACGGAAGTCCTTCTGCAGCCCCTCCTTCAGGGAGTCGAACATCACGTGCAGGAGGTTGCAGGCAGCCAGGGAAACCTGCTCGTGCTCCACGCCCAGCACTGCTGAGAGGCGAGGGGCCCCCAGCTCTGCCAGGATGGCTGTGGTCTGCAAGTAAAAGCACGGCTGCCAGCTGGAGAGCTGGGGGAAGCCATGGGGCTTCCCAGCACCTCCTCGGGACAGTTCCGAGTTCCAACAAGGCTCCCACAACCTCAGGCCTGGCAGGTGACAGCCCAGAGCTCATGTGCTCGGCAGGGCTGCAGCCAGAGGCCAGTGACACTCCCCTGCCTGTCACCCTCCCCGGCACCCATTTCCCCTGTCACACACAAGAGCTGGGCTATGGCAGGACCTACCCGGGAGCGGTGCCCGGAGCACAGCCCCACCAGCGTGCGCAGGGCCGCCAGCATCAGGTCAGCCTTGGCCGTGTCGAGCAGCTGCGTCAGCAGCCGCACACCATCACTTTGGAAGATCTTCTCTGCTCCGGCCTCCTCTCGTGCCAGCACGATGAGGTTCTGCGCAGCCTGGGAAGAGAGAGTCGTGTTTGAAGGCAGCCACCCAACAGAGCATTGCCAGGGAGCATGCTGTGATGGCAGGAAGCCCATGCTCACCCCAGCAGCACCATTCAGCCAGCAGCGCTGACCTGGGAACACCTGCCTCCCCCCCTCGCCTTTCAGCCAAGCCTCAGCTCAAACCTTTTGCTTCTTGTCCGCATCATTTTCTTCAAGATCCAGCAAGATCTGGAACATCTGCTCTACCTTTGAGTCCGTGCAGGACATGGTCTTCATCTGAGATGGAGCAGAAAGAGCAGCTCAGCTCTTGCCATCTCCCTCAGCCCACCACATCCACGGGGCAGCCCCCACGCTGCCTCCCCGCTCACCTTCTCATGCATGCTGCTGCCCAGGGCACGCAGGGCCTCCTGGAAGGCCTTGTTCTTGGGCTCCAGGCTCAGGCACCGCTGCAGGTCAGTGACAGCCTGGTCCAGGCGGCCCAGCTTCTGCAGCGCCTGGCTGCGGCGGAACAGCGCCTTCACGTCCCGGCCATCCGCTTCGATGGCTGCAGGGAGAGGGGGGTCCATCACAAAGGCCCCGGGCTGCTCCTGCTCCTCAATGCCCACGCAGGCAGCGTGCATGGACCGGTCCCCTGCCAGTCACCACTGACAGTACCTTTAGTCGCATCAGCCTCCGCCTTGGTGTAGTCCTCCTGCAGAGACAGACAATCAGCGAGAGGAAAATGCCTGCTGCACTGCCCGTGAGGCCTCGCTCAGCCCAGCCTGGTGTGGGCACTGCTTTACAGAGGAGAGCTGGGACAGGATTGTGAATTTGGAAGATGGGAACAGCATCCAGGGGACAGTGAACCAGCCCAGCAGGACATCGTATCCTTCCCCAGACACGACCCTCATGGGGTTACCAAGAAGCCCTATGGCCCCTGATGGTTTTCAAGTGCTCCTGGTCCACTAGAGCCCCTGAAGCTCCTTGTGCCTCCCTCCTGCCTCAGAGACAGTCCCACAGTGGGAGCTCAGAGGTGCTGTGACTGGGGGCAGAGCAGCCCCAGAGCACACACCCAGCCCAGGCATGGACGGGAGCGTGCTGTCCTGGCCCCGAGAGCCCACCCGGGATGCGGGGCAGCACGGACAGCAGGGAGGGCCGGGGGGAAAGGCGAGCAGAGAACACAGCAGGCACTGCCCTGCCCTGCCCGGGCTCCGGCAGCGCCCAGCCTGGGACCGCCGGGAGGAGGAGCCGACGAGGGCGGAGGGCCCGGGCAGCCCCGACAGGCTGGGGCGGGCGGGCAGGTCCCCGCAGCGCCCGGCGCCGCGCTCTCACCAGCTTCAGGTAGCAGGCGGCGCGGTTGCGGTGCAGCACGGCCCGCTCCGGCGCGGCGTCGCAGAGGCTCAGCGCCTCGGTGTAGGCGGCGAGGGCCGCGGTGTGGTCCCCCGCCTGGAACTGCGCGTTGCCCCGCTCCCGCAGCTGCCCCGCCGACACCTGCCGACGGGCACCGGCTGGGACAGGCGCCCCGGGGCACGGGCACGGCCCCGGCTCCGCAAGGGCGGCTGCCCCGGGACACGGCCCCGCTGCCACCGCCTGCCCGCGGACGGGCTCTGGGCGCCGGCCCCCATCGCACTGGGCACCGGCAGCCCCCCCGGACAGCCGCCCCCCCAGCAGCCAGCCGCCCTCCCGCCCCGTCCGGTCCCGTCCCCGTGCTATCCGCCTTGTACCGGTCCCGGTCCCAGTCCCTCCCCTCCGGTCCCAGTCCCTCCCCTCCGGTCCCGGTCCCGGTCCCGTCCCCGTTCCCTCCCCTCCCACCCTGGCCCCTCCCGTCCCCGTTCCCTCCCCTCCCGTCCCCTCCCGTCCCCGTTCCCCCTTGTTTCCGTCCCCTCCCGGTCCCGCCCCGCGCTCCCACCGCCGCCGCCTCCATCGCGCCTCTCCCGCCGCACTCGGGACGTCTCCGCCGATCGCCCGGGGAACGCGGACGCCACCCCCCGTGTCACGTGACGGGGACGGGGCGGTGGGAGGGGCCGGAGGTGGCTGTAGCGCCCCCCTGCGGCCCGGCGGTGCCGGTACCGACCACGTGCGACCTCGTGTGTGTGTGTGTGTGTGTGTGTGTGTGTGTGTGTGTGTGTGTGTCTGTGTGTGTCTGTGTGTGTCTGTGTGTGTTTCTCTGTATGTTTGTGTGTGTCTGTGTGTGTCTCTGTGTGTGTGTGTGTGTGTGTGTGTGTGTGTGTGTCTGTGTCTCTCTGTGTATGTGTGTGTCTCTGTGTGTCTGTGTGTGTCTGTGTCTGTGTGTGTCTCTCTGTATGTTTGTGTGTGTGTGTCTCTGTGTGTCTGTGTCTGTCTGTGTGTGTGTCTCTGTGTGTGTGTGTCCCCCACACCCCTCCCGCACCCCGGGAGCCCCCCCTCCGCAACCCCTCCCACCCCCCTCAGCAGCCCCGCCCGGGGGCCCCGGTGCCGCGGGCCTGGGGGGAGCGGGACCGCAGGCGATGCCCCCCCGGGAGGCCACCGGGCAGGCGGCGGCCAAGGGGCAGGAGGCGGCCGAGGCGGCAGTGCCGGGTGCGGCAGAAGTGGACGAGGTCGATGGCCATGAGGAGGAGGATGAGGAGCCCGTAGAGCCCCACGAAGGGCAGAGCCAGGGGGTTCCTGCAGGAGGGGGCACCTCAGGACGGGGCAGCCGTGGCCCCGCCAGCACAGCGGCACCCCGTGGCGGGAGCGCACGGCTGGGGCCGGCTCTGGGGTCCGGGCTGGCAGGGCAGACCCGCGTCCACGCTGCCCCCCGGCCCCGGTCCACACAGCCCCGCTCACCGGAGGAGGCCGGGGCTGGCCAGGCTGGAGAGGTTCACCCCGGTGAGGGCCTCCAGGGCTTCCTGGGAGCAGCAGGACTTGAGCGTGCGCGGGCCGGGGCGGCAGCAGTAGCGGCGGCCGGCGGGGTCTGTCAGCCGCGGGCAGTAGAAGCCGGGGTGGTAGCGGCCGTCAGGGCCCGCGTAGCCCTCGCAGAGGTGCAGGTTCTGCGCGGAGCCTGCGGTGGGCAGCCAGGGCTCAGGTCCCACTGCGGCTGCGGCAAAGGCTCCTCCCTGCCCTGAGGGGGTCGGGGTGCGGGCAGCTCCAGCGGTGTGCCCCTTCCAGGGCCCGGCTGGGCTGGCAGCGCCCCGGCCCCATGGGAGCCCCCGGCTCAGCCCTGGGCTGGGCTCAGGTCGCAGCTGAGCGCGGTCTCCGCAGGCGCTGCCCCGTGTGTGCCGTGGCCTCAGGTGCTCGCCCTGACCCCGGCACGGGCAAACGCGGGCGAGGGGGGTGATGGCGGCAGATGGGAGGGGAAAGGCCCAGGTCAACCCCGATCGCCCTGTGCTGATCCCCTCCTGTCCCCGCCACCCCACAGCGGGGGTCAGCGCTTCTCACCCCGCAGTTGTGCTGTGCAGGGACCAACCCCGGCACCACCCCAGTGCACATCACCGCGCCCCGGCACGGGCTCAGGCTCCGGCACAGGCTGGCAGGAGCAGCCCTCAGGGACAGGGCCCCAGCAGGGATGGGGAGGACGGGTTCAGGGAGCGGGGCCGTACCTGTCCCGCAGAGGCCGGGGCACAGCGCCGTGGTGAGGAGCAGCCGGAGCAGGAGCCCACCCAGCATCTTCCCGGCTGACCCTGAGCAGCGGCAGGTCTGGCTCCGGGGAAGGCAGAAACCACAGCCCCTCCTCTCCCGCCTCCATCACGGCCCATCAAGAGCCACTTGGAGCCATTAGAGCCTCCTGCACTCGATGCCCGTTCCACAGGGACCAGGGCAGGAGGCAGGAACATCACTAATGAGCTTCTCGGGGGCTAAGAGCAGACAGGAGGCACCTTCCCCCCGGGGCACTGGGGCCATGGGTGCCGGCTGGGCATGGCGGTGCTGCGGGTGAGAGCAGCAGGTGAGGCTGGACCACAGTGGGTTGTGCTGCAGCCCCTCAGCAGCCCAGCCCCGGCGGACCCTGTGCCGCAGCCTGGCCCCACGCCAGCCGTGCCATTAGCCAGGCTCCGGCATGGCCCCGGCCGCACGCTGTGCCAGGGCAGGGCTGTGCTCCCCTGCTCCCCAGCACAAGCCGTGCATCAGGCCTGGGTCTTGCCCCGCACCTGACTGGCCAACGGTGCAAGGGGCTGAGCTGCCAGGGTCCATCCACACTGGTCCATGCTCTCTGCCCATCCTCAGGGCTGTGCCCATGGGCTATGGTTTGTGGGCTGTGCTGGAAACCAAGACAGCTTATCCAGCACCACATCCTCGCCCGCCTCTCCCTGGGCTCCCCTCAGCAGTAATGAGACCCAGAGGGGCCACAGGAGTGCAGGAGTCCCTGTGTCCCCACAGCAACGGGGAGGATGCTCCTGGTGACGTGCTTCCTGCAGCTCCTGGGACACTGCAGACCAGTGGCCAGGCTCCTCGGGCCCCAGAGCATCTCCCCACAGCACACTGTGCCCACTCCCCCCTGCAACCAGCAACTGAACCACGAACCAGACACAGACCAGAGCCCTTGGAAACAGCCTCATGTTTCCCACAAGCTCCAGGTGAGCTCCTTCTCCAGTCCACAGCACCTCCCTGGCCAGCAGCCCTGGCCCCACTGCGCTGCCCCGGGAGCTGGGGGAGCCTGGCACGGACGGGCCCTGCCCCAGGACCCCGGGGTGGCAGCCGTGTGGGGGCAGCAGGGCAGCCATGCCCACCCTGCCGGTACTGCAGAGCCCGTGGCCCCGATGCCCAGGCCGCCCCTGCACAGCCTCCCCGCAGCTCGTCACTTCGGATGAACACAGGGCTGATAAATGAGAAGGCAGCAGCCTCTGCAAGGCCGGCACCTCCTGCCCAGCGCCCGCCCGCCTGCATGGGGCTGCTGGCCCGGCCCCTGCGAGCGGTGCCGGTGCTGCCGCGCTGCTCCCCTCCTGCTGCGGGAGGCGCTACCCCAGGCGGATGCGGAAAGTGGCGATTTCCATGGGGTCCAGGTGGATGTTGGTGCTGTTGGAGGCCGTGCCCAGGGGGTACATCAGCGTCAGCGAGGTGGGCTGCAGGGAGCCCAGCTCCAGCCCCTGGAACAGGCTGCCCAGCGCCAGCTGCGGAGAGGAGGGAGAAGGGGATGTGGGGTGCGGTGCCCGGCAGTGCAGCACCACGCACGTGTGTGACAGCGGTCGGTTCGTGGCCCCCCCACCCAGCCAGGACACCACAATGACCCCCCCCAGGCTCCGCCCTCCCTTACAAGATGGACTGCGGGGGGATGCAGGGCTCATGGAAGGTTCCAGACCCAACATCCTCCAGCTGTGCCTGTGCAGGGGCCAGAGCAGGGCTGCACTGGCACTCTTGAGCAGCCACTGTTTGTGAGACACTGGTGCTGAGGGACCTGGGCCCCTCCTGCAGGAACACAGGATGCAGGAGGCCAGCCTGCGACCCCAGCCTGGCTCTGACCCAGCAGCAGGTGGAGGCATCAGCCTGGTCCTACCTTGCCCTGGCTGGTGGTACAGTTAAACCCCAGGTTCTTGGCCTCCAGGCTGCAGTCAAAGCCTTTGCGGTGCAGGATCAGGGCTGCCTCTGCCGAGGGCAGCGATTCATCCTGCTGGGGAGCCGGGGGTGAGGTGTGATGCAGGAGACAGCGGGTACAAGCCCCCCGCCCCAGGGCACAGCTCACCTCCGCCTGCAGCATTCGCAGGTTAAGGATGTGGAAGTCGCAGGGGAGGGTGGTGGAAAGGGGCGCGAAGGAGCGCAGGGCCGGTGGGGCCGGCTTCTCCTGGGCCACGGGCATGACCAGGGCCTCGGCATTCAGGTGCATGGACGTGATGTGGCTCAGCAGCGAGGGGAAGCTGATCGGGCGCCCGTCCTGTGCCTGCCAGAGAGCACAGGGCTCAGCGCCGACCAGGGCGGCTGCGGGGCCAGGCACAGCCTTGACACAGCCCCTGCAGCAGCAGTGGCCAGCGCAGGGCACCCAGAGCTGCTCCCACCTGGGCACAAGCACCCTCCCCAGCGGTGGCCAGGCCACGGACCTGGCTAGGGTTGTGCTAGCGGCTACTGCACGAGACAGGGAGAGACAGCGGGGCCAGGCCGGCCGTTACCTCTGGGCTGCCAGTCCTGGCACCGGGGAAGCCCAAGGCTTTAAACATGGAGGCCAGCGTGGAAAAGAAGCTGGAGCTCTGAGTGGGTGACGTGGCGCATGCATAGGGAGCAGTGAGGGGATGGGACAAGAACACCCTGATTATGAGGGCACTGCGGCTCCACAGGGACCCCGCTGCACGGTCCCACCCTCCCCGTGCCCCCGCTCCAGGCCCGGCCCCATGCGGTGCCAGCACGATGGCTGGGAGGGCCATGGAGCAGCAGGGGATGAGACCCCGCTCCATCCCGGAGCGGGGCTGGGCTCAGCACACCCGACCCCGCTCTGCAGCCTCAGCCCATGCACCTGGCTGGCAGTGGTGCGGCGCTCCAGGAGGATGCGGAACCGGTTGCACGTCCGCTTGTTGTCCTTCAGCCCTTGGCCCAGGCCCCGGTTGTCGTCCTGTATGAGGCGCCGGTCCAGGATGACCTCGAGCTGGCCTGCAGGGAGCGGGTCCCAGCGCCGGCTTCAGCAGGAACCGGCCACGGCCCGGCTGGGGCGCGCCGGAGGCGGCAGGGCCAGGGCTGCCTGTGCCCAGCCCGCAGCGCGCTCCTCCCCAGCAGCTGCTGCCCGGGGCAGCCCCAGGGCACAGCCCCACGGCCCCCTCACCGCTGCCGAGGCTGGAGACGCCCAGCGCCTGGGCTGTGTGCAGCGTCAGGCGGCTCTGCCCGTCCTGGATGTAGGCCATGGTGGGCATGGGGTAGAAGTTGGCCTGGAGCGGGAGCTTCCGCTGGTACCTGCGGGGCTGGATCTGCCGCGGGGCAGAGCTCAGTGCCTGGAGGCGGCTCTGGCCGTGCCCGGTCCCGGGGCACCGTCCCCCAGTGGGCAGCGGCTATCCCTTCCTGGCCTGCCCCGTACCTGGAAGCCATTGAGGTCCGTGAAGAAGGTGTCTTCACTGTCGATGTCAGTGCTGAAGCGCAGGGCCAGCTCCATGTTGATCTGGTCACGGATGTCCACCACACAAGATACGTCCAGGGACAGCCCCTCCACCCCTGAGCACAGGCAATGAGGGGCTGAGCCCCACAGGCAGCGTTGCCCCGCACCCCCAGGCCAGCAAGCTCCCCACACGGCCTCACGTTGTCTCACCTGGCACGTTGTAAAGCCGCACCGTGGTCTGGACATGCTGGTAGTAGCTGGTGACCTCAGAGAAGAGGGGTCCCTCCGTCACCCGCACCACTGGGAGGTCGTTGGGGGCGTAGGGCTGGGGGGAAAGAGCTGCGCTGAGGCTGCTGCCTGCAGGACTCTCATGTGGCGGCCAAACGGCTCACAGAGGTGGCCTCTACCTTGGCCTCGCCGTCAGGCAGGAAGAGGTAGGCTCCGCTTTTGTCCTTGGAGGCCCTGGTGCCATAGACGAGGAACTCGCTGCTCACCCTCTGCTCCCGCTCGTCCCCAGCTCGGCGGATGCTCTGCGGGGCGCGAGCCGGCGCAGGGGTGAGCGCTCTGCGCACGAGGCAGGGCTGCGTCCCCTCGGCCCCGGCAGAGCCCTGCACTCGCCTGCAGCAGGCCCGAGCGTCCTGAGAAGCAGGCCCGCAGGTGCTGGTTCTCCAGGCAGACGTCCTCAGTGCCGGCCGGGAGGACGTGCACGGGCACGGGCTCCTGCCTGCGCATGGGCAGGTTGAGGCCGGGCAAGTACAGGCGCACGGAGGACTGGAGCGCGGCGCGGCCCTCGAAGGACTTGTGCAGCTGCAGCACCCGCAGCCCCAGCGCGGGCAGGCGGGCCAGGACAGAGACCTGCGGGGGCACGGGCACGTGAGCCAGCGCCACGGCAGGGGCCAGCGGGGACTCGCTGGCTGCGGGCTGGGCAAAGACCTGGCCCGGCACTTGGGGAGCCTCTGCAGAGGGGATTGGCATGGGGGGGCTGAGGGCTCGCAAGCAGCGGAGCTTGTGCTGTGGTGCAGGGACACGTGGTGCCACAGAGGTATGGGGTCACTGTGCGGGACGGGGGCTGGCACACATGGGCTATGCAGGATGAGGGTGGGGGTGAGCAGGGCTCCGGGGCACCCCATACCTGGTAGATGTCAGGCACTGTGTCAGTGTCGGAGCCCCAGTGTGCGCTGAGCTGGGCAGGCAGGGGCTGCCCCTCCTCGGAGAGCACCCGCACGTGCGGGGAGTTCACCAGCACCCGCACCACACTCAGGCGCTCCTGCTCCAGCGGGTTGAACACCACCAGGAACCTGCGGGGAGGCACACGGGGATGGCCACCCCGGCCCCACAGCATCCCAGGTGCCCCACACCACCCACCCGCTCTTCACAACATCCCAGGCACCCATTCAGTGCCTCCCCCCAGTCTGCGGAGCAAGGCGCAGACCCTACCGGGGTGAGACGTCCACTTTGACCACTGTTCTCTCGGGGAGGGAGTCCTGGCTGGAGCGCGCGTCATCCTGCGGAGAGGAGCGGTCGGAGCTGGGGCGCACTCACCCCTCCCCTGGGTCCCCACTGGGGGGCAGGCAGGGCTGTGCTCCCCAGGGGCAAGGGGACCACTGCCCCAGCCCGGTCCCGTGAGCTGGGGCGCAGGGGGCTGCTCACCGTGCTGAGGAAAGGAGCAGCAGGGTCGTGGTGGTAGGTGTCCTTGTCCCCCAGCACAAGGTAATGCGCAGCGTTGATGATGATGTGCTTGAGGTTCGTGAGGGAGTGGAGCAGCCTGGGGCACAGGCAGTGAGCCACACAGACCATCCTCCCATCTCCCAGCACCCCCCCAACACAGAAACGCAGACTGGCTTGGGTTGGAAGGAACCTTAAAGCCCACCCAGCTCCAACCCCTGCACCGGGCAGGGACCCCTTCCACTGGAGCAGCTTGCTCCAAGCCCCTGTGTCCAACCTGGCCTTGAGCACTGCCAGGGATGGGGCAGCCACAGCTTCTCTGGGCACCCTGTGCCAGCGCCTCAGCACCCTCCCAGGGAAGAGCTTCTGCCCAAGAGCTCAGCTCAGTCTCCCCTCGGGCAGGTTCAAGCCATTCCCCTTGGCCTGCCCTTAAAGGCCCTTGTCCAAAGCCCCTCTCCAGGTTTCTTGTACATCCTCCACCTCTGGCAGGAGAGGGGCTCATACCTCACACCCAGCCCTGCTCCCAGCCCTGTGCACACCAACCCCCATCTGAGCCAGGCCCCTCCAGCTGCACCCTGTGTCCCCTCACGCACCGGACTCCGTAGTCAACAGCCACAGCCTCCTTGGCGGTACCGGTGATGGCATCGTGGTGCTGGAAGAGGCCCAGGTTGCGGCGGGCATTGCTCAGCAGCGCGTAGTCGGAGAGTGGGTACGTGCCATCAGCACCAGCGCGGCGGGCATGGGCGAGCGCCAGGCTGAACAGGATCTCTGCGCCCCTGCGCAGGGACAGAGGCTCTGAGGATCCCTGCCCCGGCCCCGAGAGGAGGAGCGGCCAGTCCAGTCTGTGCACTCCATGCAGGGGGCCCTGGCCCCAGGGAGGACAAGCCAGGGTGGCACATGCTGCCCTGGGGCTGGATGGAGGTTTGGCACTCCCTTGACCATGCCTGGGCCACCCCCAGCACATTGGTAGCTCTGGCGCAGACCAGGGGCTCCCAGCACTGCCCAGCCAACCCTCACCCATACCCCCTGCACCCAACCCCTGCCCCAGATCCCTGCCTGCTCCCCCTCACCGGAGATGGGCCTCCAGCACCCGGTCCAGGCTCTTGTAGAAAGGCCGGGAGGTGTAATAGCCTGTCCAGTAGTGATCCTCCCGGTCCGCGTAAGAGAAGAAATCCCCACTCAGCACTGGGAAGCCAGGCGGCTTCATCCCCGGCACGATGCCCACCTTCTTGTACAGGGCATCAAAGTAGTCAGAGAGCGTTCCAAACTGCGCCTGCAGGACAGCACACAGCCCTCAGCGCGACAGGGAACACCACGGCACCCGCAGCTGGGGGCTCCCACCGCCCCTCCCAGCACCGCGAACCTGGACGTGCAGGTTGGGCTGGGAGTTGAGGAAGTCAAAGATGCGCTGGTAGTTGAGGAACTGGGCATCCCACTCCTGTGGCTTGTCGTAGCGGAAATCATCTCCCAGGGGCACCAGCAGCACCTTGCTGCGGTACAGCTTGGACTTCTTGCGGTACTGGTCCAGCAGCAGCTGGGCTCTGCCATGGGGGCCAGGGTGTGAAGCTGGCTCATGGGCTCAGAGCCACTTCCCCTGCCCTGCAGCACTCACCGCTCTGCCACGTTGGCATCAGTGATGGCTCGGGGGGGCACCTTCCACGGGCAGTTGATCCGGCCGCCCGGCAAGCGCTTGAAGTCGAACTGGCAGCAGATCTTGGGGTCTGGCCCACAGGTGTGGGGTACGTCGTAGCTGTAGAAGGGCATCATGTGGCAGAAGATGTCAGTGCTGGAGTCTGTATCTGCGGGACCAAGGACAGATGAGCAACAGAAACGGCTTCCCTTTCTCTCCCAGACACAACTGCCAGGGTGGTGCAGACATGGCACACAGCTCACTGCTCGGAGCCCAGGGAGCACAGCAGCCTGCACAGGGGCAGTCACCCTGGGGCTGTCCCGCAGGGCAAAACCGCTGCAGAGGCATCACCGCGCGGTGCTCAGCTCACCATCCGCGTGGCGAAACAGCTGGAAACTGTCCCCTGCTGCCACCCACCCCAGCAGGGCCCCCCTCTACCATCACCCCGCAGCAGCCCCTCACCCCACGTCTGTCTCCACATGAACTCCAAGTTCCGGGTGGCTGCAAAGTGTTTCTTGATGGCGTAGTGCACACGCTGGATGAGCATGCCCGTCAGGTTGGAGCGCTTCAGCAGGTAGGGCATGGTGGAGCTGTGCCCAAAGGGGTCGACGGCCCAGCCCGACCGCGGCGTCACGCCTGTGGGCACAGACACCCTTCAGCCACGCCGGCCAGCGCTCTGCCCCTCCAGCCCAGCGTCCCACCCTGCTCTCACCAATGTTCTTCTCCAGCCACTGGTGCCCCTCGATCAGCTGGTCGATCATGGCAAAGTAGTGGGAATTGGCCTCATCAGGCATCACCCAGCCACCTGTCACCATCTCCAGCTGCCCGTTGCCAACCAGCCTGCAAGGGGGACACACAGTGTGCCATCAGCTCCGGGCACAGCCCTGCGGTGAGCTTGGGGCCCTCCTGCAGCCCCACAGCCACTGGCTGCTGTGCCCCACTGTCCCCACACAGACAGGCAGACAGGCAGATAGACAGACATCCTTCCACAGCAATACACTGGCCAAGGCCCGAGCCAGAGCTCATCCCCACACAGACCAACATCCTCTGCTGTACCCCACAGGCCCTGTTTCCTCTGTCCTCCATCCCCAGCCCTCCCGGAACAGGGCGCTGACAAGGGGGCTCTCTCCCACTGCACAGCCCTGCTCTCCAGGTCTCCCATGCCACCAAGGGTGCCCTGGGCCTTGCAAGGCGCTGGCACTGCTCAGGCTCTGCAGCAGCGCTCACATGCTCAGGGTTACAGCACCCTGCCTCTGGGCAGGAGCCGCGCGGCCCTACCTCCGCACCACAGCCCGCTTCTGGGCACTGATGTTGTCCCACCACTTGGAAAAGAAAGAGATCTCGGACCAGATGAAGCGCCGGCGTGGGTCCTCCTGCATCTTCAGCACCATGCTGTTGAGGATGTGCTGCGTCTGGTCATAGTAGTACTTGTCGAAGGTCTTGATCCAGCCTGCCAGCACGGGTTGGGGGTCACTGCGCAGGGCCCAGCCCTTCCCCACCAGCAGTGCAGCGCAACTCTGGCCCTTCCCCACCCCGCCCACCTTCGCCTGCTGCTCACCAGGGTCATTGTGGGAGTGCGGCACCACAAACACCTGCAGGGGCTCAGCATCCCACTCATTGGGCTCGTAGGTGATGTCAAAGCCCTGCTTCCACACACCGCCATCCTGGTTGTCAAAGGGCAGCAGGGAGTACACAGCCAGCATCTGCCGGGGGGGAGACAGGGCTCAGGGTGGACACTGGACTGAGAGACACCCAACTGCACAGAGCCAGGACCCCCTGGTGTGGACCCCTCGGGCTAGCAGAGCTGGGCCCTCACCTGCAGGTCTGGGCTCTGGCCCTTGCTCCCCAGGGCAAACTGGCAGTCCTGTGGGGAGACGGAGAGGAAGCTCGGGCGACTCTCGGGAGGCAGCACCCAGGAGCCGTTGGGCGTGTGGTGGGGTAGCGCCGGCTGCCCCTCGGCATGGGCCGTCAGCTCTAGCACCGAGTCCTTGATGTGGCTGATGATCTCGTGGTTCTCCTCCAGCAGCTGCTCCAGCTGCTCAATGCGGTTCTGCAGCACCGAGATCTGGCTCTGGGGACACAGACGCCGCGGTGAGAGCCCCCGGCCCCCGTGTCACTGACAGCGGCAGCGAACGAGCCCTGGCCCCCCAGCCCCGGCCCCACTGCTCACCCTGGGGAAGTTGCCTCCGCTCTGCTGGCGCGCGGGGTCGTGCTGCACCCGGTCCAGCATCAGGTAGAGGGAGAAGACAGCCACGCAGAAGATGGCAGCTCCGCACACTGTCACCTGCTTCTTCAGCTTCATCCCGAGGGCCGCGCGGAAGGACCTGCAGCGGGGCAGCCGGGACGGCGCCTCTGCCAGCGCGGCCGGGGGCAGGACGGGGCTCCGGGGACAAGACCGGGCCGGGACGCTGCCCCCCGCTCCGCGGCCCCGGCTGAGCCCTGCCCGCGGCGACGGCGCCCGTGCCCCGCACAACCCGGCCCCCGCCGCCCCCGCGCCCTACTTCGCCTAATCCGGGACCGGGTATTTACAGCCGGGCCGGGGCCGCCGCGGCGCTGGGGCCGGGGGGACGGGCCGGGGCCAAGGACGGGGCCGGCGCAGGCCGCGGCGCCGCCGAGCCGAGCCGGGCCGAGCCGAGCCGAGCCGAGCCGAGCCGAGCCGAGCCGGGCCGAGCCGAGCCGGGCCGGGCCGAGCCGAGCCGAGCCGGGCAGCCGGGGGCCTCCGCGCCAGCGCACGGCGCGAGCGGCGCCGCAGCCGGGGCCGGGGGGGGCGCGGCCGCTCCGCTCTTACCCGGGGAGGCTCCGCGGCCCGGCCCCGCTCCTCACATCGCCCGCCCCGGGCCCGCCGGCTCCTGCGGCCGGGATGGGCCAGGCCCCGCCCGCCGCCCCGCCCGCCCGGCCCCGGGCCCGGCCCCGAGGGGGGCGGCTCCGCCGGCAGCGCAGCGGGGAGGGCCCCTAGCGCCTGCGGCAGCGCTGCCTGCGCCGTGCTGCCGGGCACTGACCCCGCCGGGACCGGCACCGGCCCGGGGCGCAGCCGTCGTCACCCCATAGCACCGGGATGCAGCCGTCATCACCCCATAGCACCGGGATGCAGCCGGTCATCATCCCATAGCACCGGGATGCAGCCGGTCATCACCACATAGCACTGGGATGCAGCCGGTCATCATCCCATAGCAGCGGGATGCAGCCGGTCATCACCACATAGCACCGGGATGCAGCCGGTCATCACCCCATAGCACCGGGATGCAGCCGTCATCACCCCATAGCACCGGGATGCAGCCGGTCATCACCCCATAGCACCGGGATGCAGCCGGTCATCATCCCATAGCAGCGGGATGCACCTGGTCATCACCCCATAGCACCGGGATGCAGCCGTCATCACCCCATAGCACCGGGATGCACCCGGTCATCATCCCATAGCACCAGGATGCAGCCGGTCATCACCCCATAGCACCGGGATGCAGCCGGTCATCACCACATAGCACCGGGATGCACCCGGTCATCATCCCATAGCACCGGGATGCAGCCGTCATCACCCCATAGCACCGGGATGCACCCGGTCATCATCCCATAGCACCGGGATGCACCCGGTCATCATCCCATAGCACCGGGATGCAGCCGGTCATCACCCCATAGCACCGGGATGCAGCCGGTCATCGCCCCGCAGCCCCGCGGCCGGCCGGCTGCCGATGCGCCCATCCCCATGTGCCCTGCCCCGCCGCACCGTCCCGGCTGGACCGCGGGCGCTTGGCCCCCCTGGCTCCCGCGGTCCGTGCTCCCTCGTAGCCCCACGGATGCGGTGCTGCAGAGCCCCTTTGTTTATTGCAGCGGATGGAGCCCGGCGGGAGCGGCGGCTGCCGCGTCCCGGGAGCGCAGCCGGGAGCACGCGGAGCGGTCACAGCCGGGTCCAGGCGCAGCAGCCGCTTCCCAGGCGGAGATGGACGCTGCCGGCGGGACGGATCCGGCGCACGGAGCTGTCCGGAGCGGGGCCGGTGGGGCCCGCGGCTCCCCGTCACCGGTGCCTCTTGCGGATGGCGATGAGGTCCTGGTGGATGGCGCTGAAGCTGGGCCGCTTGCGAGGGTCGTGCTCCCAGCAGCGCTGCATCAGGCGGTACACCTCCTCAGGGCACCGGGGGGGGGGGTCCAGCCGCACGCCTGCGGGGGGCAGCGATGAGGAAGTAGCAGCCACCAGCCCCACAGGCACAGCTCCACAGCAGATCCACCGATCCACTGTGCCGAACACATGGCCCCTCATTGCCCTTGAGAGCTAGACCGTGGCATGGCCCTTACCCTGCTCCACAGCCTCACGTGTCTGCTGGTTGCTGAGGTTAGTGTAGGGGACAGCACCGAGGCTGAAGGCTTCCCACAGCAGGATCCCGAAGCTCCAGACATCACTCTCTGAGCTGTATCTTCCTGGGGACATGAGGCAGGATGGATGCTGCTGGCTGGGGACACCCATGGCTGCACTGCCCTGGCCGTGTCTGTGCTACGAGGACTGGGGTGCCCAGGTCTTCCTCCCCAGGACTGGGCACGTGGGAGCAGGACAGCATGACCAGGGCTCCCAGCTATGCCGTGGGGCTGCCAGGCCATGGCCAGCTCCATCCCATACCATAATTGAGTGCTTCAGGGGCAGTCCACTTGACAGGGATCTGCTTCATCCCCCCTGTGGAGGCGTAGATGCCATCCTCCTCCTCCCGTGACATCCCGAAGTCACTGATCTTCAGGGTGTTCTTCTCTGTCACCAGGCAGTTGCGAGCGGCCAGGTCCCTGGGACAGCCCAGAGCCATCAGCCGTGCGCCCACCGTGCACCCAGGGGCACAGGGCACAGGACAGAGGCAGTGATGGCTCCTGGTGCGCGCCCGAGCCCACCTGTGGATGCAGTGCTTGCTCTCCAGGTACTCCATGCCGGCGGCAGCGTTCTCCGTCATCTTGATCAGCTCCTTCACACGCAGCTGGGGCCCCTCGCTGCGCAGGAAGCTCAGGAAGTCCCCCCCTGCACCCGGGACACGGAGCTGGTGTGGGCTGCCCTGGCACACCGAGCACCGGCTGCCCTGGCACACCGAGCACTGGCTGCCCTGGCACACCGAGCACTGGCTGCCCTGGCACACCGAGCACCGGCTGCCCTGGCACACCAAGCACCGGCTGCCCTGGCACACCGAGCACCGGCTGCCCTGGCACACTGAGCACCGGCTGCCCTGGCACACCGAGCACCGGCTGCCCTGGCACACTGAGCACCGGCTGCCCTGGCACACCAAGCACCGGCTGCCCTGGCACACCGAGCACCAGCTGCCCCAGCAGTGCGGCAGCTTCAGAGCAGGGCTGCTCACCCTGCACCAGCTCCATGACAATGTAAATGGGCTGCTTCTGGGTGCAGACACCGATGAGCCGGACGATGTTTGGGTGGTTGTACTGCTTGAGGATCCTGTGGGACCAGGGAAGCACACCGTGGGGGGAGGCTGGCCGCCGCAGGCATGACCCTTGGCGCAAAGATGCTGCAGCGCCAGCACGGTTTGAACAGCCCCAGGTCCCAGGGATGGACAAACAGACTGGCTGGGACAAGCAAGATGGCCGCACAGACCTTGCTTCCTGCAGGAACTTGGCCTTGAGTTCGGGCGGGAGGGTTTCCCGGCAGGATTTCACGGCGACGGGGCTGTTGTCAGCACGCAGGCGGCCGCTGAACACCTCCCCGAAGTTCCCCTGAGAGACACGGGGCAGCGGCCCAGCTTGCCAGGGGCCAGGGGCAGCCCCTGTCCTCCCGCAGCCCCCCCGGGGCCAGCCCTGTCCTGCAGACCCCACGCAGGCAGGACTGGAGCACCCTGACTCACCCGCCCGATGCACTCCCCCAGCAGCACATCCTCGTGGTTGAGCACCCATTTGTCCTGCAGCGAGCAGACACCGGAGGTGGTAGCTGACCCCCAGCCTGCCCCAGCCCCACATCCCCTGCCCACTGCCCACTGTCACCTTGGGGATGGCCCTGGCCAGGACGATCCCGCTCTTGCGGGTGACAAGCTGCTGGCTCTGCAGGAGGTGGTCGATGAGCAGCGGGACAGTGGGGAACCCGTCCCCCTCCAGCCGGTACATGTTCTGTGGGGAGGGGAGGCTGACCGGCCGTGCCTGCACACATGGGCCTGCTCACAAGGACTGGGGTGCAGGGGCTGCAGCGCACGCGGACTTGTGGCGCAGGACTTGCATGCACACGGGCAGGGCACACACACGCGGGAGCTCACACGCACGATGCAGGGCTCACGCCCCGCAAGGACAGGCACAACTCATCCTCTGCACGCGTGTCCCATGCACCCACAGCAGGGGCCCCCCCTCTGCCTGCTCAGGGCTACCCCGGCCTCACCACCTCACTCACATCAGCAGCCTGGATGATGAAGTGCCGGACCTGCCCGTCCCACAGCACGCTGAGCACGTACTCCTGCTTGCCCTGGCTCTCCCGCACCAGGAAGTCTCCGCTGCGGCTCAGCAGCTCCTGCACCTCCGAGCGCGGGATGGCCCCGTGGTACCAGACCTGCTGGCACAGCGGCTTCTGCAGCTCCGGGATCAGGGGCACGGGGGGCGGCAGCTGGGGGGAGGATGGAGACGGGGTGAGCGCAGCCGTGCCCTGGCGGTCGGGCCGGCAGTGGTGCCCGGAGCGGTGTCCAGGGCAGGGCACAGCACGTGGGGGGGCACGGAAAGGAGGGGGCTGTGGAGAAAAGAGAGGGTGCCAGGGGGCAGGAGGCTCAGAAAGGGAGCTGGGGGGCAGGGTGGGGGTGCCCAGGGACTCACCGAGTACTTGGGGCTGAAGATGCCCGAGATGTGGCTCTTGAGGGTCTCCAGTGCAGTGCTCCCGCTGCGCTCCTGCTCCTGCGGCACACGAGCTGTGAGCTCTGCGTGGCTGCGGGTGACCCAAGCCCAGTGAGCCCCATCCCAGGGCCGCCGGGGCAGGACTCACCACGGAGGAGACCGAGTGCCGGTCGTCCTGCAGCAGCAGCGCAGGCAGCGGCTCCCCGGCCCCCAGCTCCGCCAGCTTGGTGGCCAGCAGGTCCCGCTGCGCCTGCAGCTTGGCCTGCGTGCAGAGGCAGCCCTCGAGCTGCTGCTGCGCCTCCTGCAGCCCCTGCCGCTTGCCCAGCAAGTGCACCCTGGGGACAGGATGGGGCGGTCAGACCCTGCCGCAGCCCCCTGCCCCCCACGCACCGCATCTCACCGCTCCCCAGGGCTCCGGCCCTGCTCCTCGCCCCTGATCTCTGCCTGCAGCTCCTGCACCCGCTGCTCCTTCCTGCTCACGGCCTCCGTGGCAGCCACCAGCTCCTCCTCAACCGATGTCAAGCTGCAGGAGACATGGGTGCCGGTGGCACTGAGCCGTGGTGCTGGCGGCAGTGGCCCCTGCCTGCAGCCCGGCCTGCTCACGAGTGCTGGACGCTCTCGATGGTCAGTTCATTCAGCTGCAGCTCAGCCGGTGCCAGGCCCTCGGTCTCCTCCAGCAAGCTCTCATCAAACGACACCACCGGTGGCACCTCGGAGCTGTACCTGCAGGCAGCCGGCGAGGCTCTGCTTCCCACCTGCCCCATGCCAGGCCCCAGTGCCCACACCTGGCAGAGGCTGCAGCAGCGCCGGCTGTACCTGTGGCTCCGGATGAAGCCGCTGTACTCAGTGGCAGGGTTGATGGCCTGGATGGCACCAGCGATCTCCTGGTGCACGGCCAGCACCTCCTCCTGCACCAGGCTGCTGATGCTGTAGTACTCCCTGAGGATCTCCTTCCTGGTGGGACATGGGTGCTGGGGGCTGCCGGGTGCCACTGCCCCGCTCCCAGCGCTGTCACCTGGTCCCCACGTCCCGCTGGTGCTCGGGGACCATCGGGATGGCCAGGGGTGGGTAACGGGGTGCAGGGCAAGCAGCAGGGCAGGCAGAGCTCTTACAGGACGAGGACCATCTCCTGCTGCAGGCTGTAGAGGGACTGGTGGAGAGTGGGCAGGGCCCGCTGGTAGTGGTGGTGGTGGTGGAGTGCGGCTGCCCGCACAGCCAGCACGTACTGGTTGTGCAGGGCGTAGAGCTTCCAGAGGCTGCGCACGTACTTCTCCTTTGCCTTGTCCCGCTCCTTGTCTGGGGGGAGAGGCCGTGGAAAACACCCACCGTGGGGCACCACCGGTCCAGAGCTGCAGCGCATCCACTGCAGCCAGTGAGGGTCGCAGGGGGTGGGGGGGCTGGGAGGGGGTCCCGGGGCAGGCAGGGCCGGGGCCAGGGCTGGGGTGGTCACACTGAACCTCCCCGAGCACAGGGATGCTCCCAGCCCACAGCCCTGCGTCCCAGGGCTGTAACCCCTGCGATGCGGAGGGATGGGGCAGGCAGGGCCCGGGCACCTTTGCTGGCCTCGTGGTACTTGCGCTTGGCCTGGGCACTGTCCCGCGCCAGGCTGCGGTACTGGGCCTTCAGCTTCTCCATCTCCTGCTGCGTGGTCTGGGGAGGGTGACGCTGTCAGCGGGGCAGGGCTGGGGACCCCCGCTGCCCCCCACCGGCACACACGCACCCGGGTGTACTCCTGGCTGAGCTGCTGCCACTGCTCGCTGAAGGCCCTGCGGAGCTGCTGCTTGTCGCGGATGAGCAGGCTCAGCTTGGCCAGCGGCCCCGCCACCAGCTCCTCCGCATGCTGGCGCAGGATCTGGCTCAGCGCCTCCGTCTGGCTCGCCAGCACCCACCAGGACTGCAGGGACAGGGCGTCAGGCACGACGTGGGCACGGCCGCGGTCCGGCGCCGCACCACGCATCCCTACCTCCCCAATCTGGCCGCCGTGATCACCGGCGCGGAGCTGCCCGGGGCTCTCCTGCTTCTCCAGCTGGGAGAACATGTGGCGCAGCATCCCCGCGTACTCCCGGTCGCTCTTGGCGCGCTGCGACATCCACTTCTTCATGAGCTCCAGGAGGCGCAGCTCACCGTCCTGCAGGCGCAGCAGCGCGCTGTGCCCCTGCGGGCACCACAGCTCCGGCCCAAAGCCCATGGCACCGCCGGTCGGGAGTGAGGAGGCTGCAGAGCAGCCCGAGAGCTGAGCCGCGGCTGCGGCCCGCAGCGGTGAGCGGTGTCCGGGGGGCCCTTTGCATCCCGCACCCTCCCTCGCATCCCCTGCCATGGGGCAAGGTGCCCGCGGGGAGCAGAGCTCTCCCTGCCCCACGCCATCTCCTTTGCAGAGCCCGTTGAAAGCAGGTGGGAGGGAGGGGGGGTGCAGAGCGCACCCGAGCCCAGAGGAAGTTGGGGCCCGTGGGGATGGTGCCAGGGAGGAGGAAGTTTGGGGTCAAAACCAGCAGCGTCACCTCTGCCATGCACGGGGCCGGGCCCCAGGGCAGCGCAGCTGTGACCCCCCCGCAGGGACACCAGCCCCAGGTGGTCCAGCAGCTCCAGCCCCTCCTGCCGCTGGCACAGTGACCCTGAGCTCCTGAGGAGCTCGCAGCACGGGGCTGTGGTGTCAAGCCCCGGAGGAAGGTGCTGAGCCTGGATGTGTCCCAGCACCCAGGACTCCAGCATGGCTGTTGGGAGCCAAACTGGTCTCAGCCATGGTCCCGGGGCATCCTGCCCCATGGCAAGGGCACAGGAGGAGCAGCAGGGTGCTGGGCAGGGCACGCGTCTGTGCAGGGCAGGACGTCCCCTGGCACAGCACTCAGCCCCACAGAGGACCAGGGCTGAGAACCCTCCCCAGCCCACAAAGGGGTCCCTGTCCCTGCCAGCCCCAGAGTGGGCCATGGCCCCTCCAACCTGCGTGTGCTGCGAGGTCCCTGCCGTGTGGCTGGAGCTGGCGTCCTCCCGGGGCCAGGGCCGGCGCGGTGTGGACCCAGTGCAGCTCCGGCTCCCGGGGAGGAACAGGAAACCCGGCGCTGACCATACAGCCATTGCGAGATTTCCTGCCCTTCCTCCCCTCCCTGCCAGTCCCCGCGCCCGAGGCCGCGGCTCTGCCATCGCCCGCAGCCCCAGCCCCGCTGCCCATCCCGCTGCTCCCAGCAAGGCCTGGTGCCGGCGGGATTCGGTCCTGCGGGAGCCCTGGGCATCTCCTCACCCCAGTTGTGGTCCATTGCCCACGTGGATCCTGAAACCCATCCCAGCAGAGCCCCTTCGGCTGAGCCTGGTCCTGCCTGTGCCCAGCCGCTCTCCACGGCCCTGCTTCCCTGAGAGGCTGCAGGAACTGGGGGGCAGCCCCACTGAAGGGGGCGATCCTGTCACCACCCCCAAGCTTGGCCCTTGTGACCGCGAGAGGCCACAGGACAGAGCACCCACTGCGCGGGCACCCACGGGCCATGCCCCAGCCCTCAGCACCATCACATACCTGCACAGCTGGTTCCCAGCTCCCTGCGACAGCCCCAGGCACTTCCCCCTTCAAATTGCTTCACTGGTGCCGTAATGGGACAGCTCAGCCCCGGGTGCTGCCACCGCCACCACCCAGCACCACCACCAGCACCACCACCACCAGCACCGCCACATGCGTGCCCTGGCTGCCTCCTGGGTAGTTAGTGCTGAGCCCCATCCCCTGCCTGCAGGACACAGCTGAGCTGATCCCACTGTCGGAGGAAGCTGGGGGGGAAGAAGCACATCAGATGGAGTTTTGCTCAGCCTTCCCACATGGAGCAGCGCCTGGGTGCTCACACCACAGCGGAGCACAATGGCCCGGCACAGCACGGCACGGCACGGCCAGGGGCTGCCACTGTGCCCCGGCACGGCCCCCAGGCAGCACCCAAGTGCTCAAGGCTTGCCCGTCCCCAGGGTCCTGCCTGCCGGGGGGGCTCCACCTCCCGTGTGCCCCATCCAGCCACGCGGAGCACCGAGCGCTGTGGGTGCTCCCTGCCCCTGACAGTGCTGGGCGCCCAGGAAACAGTAATTTTCACAGCAGGTTTGAGGGCGAGAGCAGCCGCAGCAGCATCCGCACACCCCGCTGGCTCCAGGACACTCATAGCTCTGTCACAGGCTCAGCAAGTGCTTGCAAGCCAGGCCAAGAGGATGCTTCTCCCACCCCCAGCATCACTCCTGCATCCCCTGCGCCTCCCAGCAGCGCAGCCCCCTCCTGCCTGCTCCACTGCAGCAGGGACACGGGGCACCGCTGGGGGGAGGCACCCGGCCTGGGGCTGCGGGGCTGGTCAGGGCTGTGCTGCGAGGGTCCGGTGCAACGGTGGGCGCAGCAGCTCTTCCCGGGAAGGCTCGACCACTGCCCGCAGCAGGGAGGGTGCCGAGACCACGCCGCAGCTCACCCGGTTTCACATCCTCTGTCCGTGCTCCTGCAGAGCCCGGTGCGGCTGCAGCTGCTGCCTCTCCCCAGCGGGACCCGTTGTGCATCACCCCCCAGGTGCAGCTCCTGCGAGCTGCCAGCGTGAGCCCATGCAGCCCTTAGCCAAGGGGCAGCAAGGACCTGCCCCTGCCCGGCCTCCACAACAGCAAGAACAGCGCCTGCAGCCACCTGCACGCTGCAGGGAGCTCGCTCCTGACCACAGGAAGCTGCTGCGGGTGCAGCAAGGCCGAGGGGCTCTGCAGCGGGGCAGCCTCTGCGAGCAAGTGCAGCCCAACAGAGCCTCCGAGGGGTCAGGACCCTGCAGGGGCTCAGTGGAGCCGGGCTGGGCTCTGCCTGGGGCTCAGCCACGGCATGGTCCTGGTCCAGCCTGGCCATGCCCAGTGCAGAGGATGTGCTCCGGCTGCAGCGTGGCGCTGGCTGCAGCGGCTGCAGCGTGGAGGCTCAGCCCGAGCGCTGCGGGAAGGGTGCTCGGGCTCCTCAGGCTCCCCTCACGGCCCCGGCCAGCGCCGCCGCTCCTCGAATTCGCTCCTCTCTGGGGGCTCCAAGCAGCTGCCTCACATCGCTCAGGGCAGCGGCCCCTGCTCACAGCCCAGGCTTGGGGGGGCACTTCTCTGCCCTGGCCAGGGGCTGCGGGGGGACACAGCGCTGAAGGCTCCTGCGGCAGCCCTGTGGGGCAGCAGCGGCTCCCTGCACAGCCCAGCGCAGTGCCTGCGGCAGGCAGCGCCCCAGGGCCCTCCTGTGACTGCAGGGCAGATCCGGGCATCCCATGGGCTACCTGGGGCCACGGCACACAGAGCACAGGCAGCTGAGCTGGTTTGCATAGTTCTGAACATTTAATAACTCAGTCTCTCTAGCGTTATATCCACATCCATTAAATTAAAAACAGGCTCAGGAGGCAGCTCCCGGCTGATTAAATTACAAGAAAAAATTACTGTGCACCAAAAAGTTATTATAGAAAAATAGTCCTGTGGCCCCCAGCCGGCGGCTCCATCCTTGGCTGGCTGCAGCGGGCATGGGCGCAGGCCGTGCCATGGCCCCGGTGTGCGAACGGCAAAGGGGCTCGTGGCACCGGCCCCCAGCCCGTGGGGAAGGGGCGGCGAGGGCAGGCGGCGCCGGGAAGGGGCTCCAGCAGGGAGCAGAACGGATTGTCACCAAGTGGGGGCAAGGCACGTCGAGGGGCAGGGGGACGCCGGGCTCTGCCCAGCGCAGGCATGGTGCAGGCAGAGCCAGGCGCTGCCAGACTGCCCTGGCCAGCACCCGTACAGCCCTGCCCAGGGGCAAAACAGGCGCAGAGCAGGGGCTGCGTGGGGGTCCCTGCCCACGCTGCAGCGCTGAGCCACGGGCACAAGGCACTGCCCTGCCCCATGCTCCCTGGTGCAGGGGGCTCCTGTCCGCGCTGCAGGCAGCTGCGGGGGACGGGCAGGCAGCGGGCAAGCAGGCAGCAGCGGCCGAGGCCTGGCCATTATTGCTGTTGAAGGGCACGGGTGGAGGCAGACAGGCCCTCGGTGGGTGGCGGGGAGCCGGGATGCAGTGGGCAGAGCCAGGGACACAAATGGGTGCTGAGGGCGCCGGGGGCGCGGGATGCTGCGGGGCAGAGCCATCCCTGGCCAGCCCAGCCTGAGCAGTGACAACCCAGGGACTCACACGCTGCCCACGCCGGGGGACGTGTGTGACCCCCAGCAACAGCCACCATCCCGGGGAGGGGACACGGCCACCAGCGCAGGGCCTGTCAGCGACCCTGCTGCCACCACACATCCCAGCACAGGGTCAGGATGGACAGGGGGCAGAGACAGATGGAGCCAGACCACGACGGTGCCGAGCTGGGGACGGTGCCGGCAGGGCTGTGCCCGGCTGCCCAAGCCGGGGCAAGGGACAGTGCCGGTGGCTGGGAGCCCCGGGCTGCTGTGGTGCGGGACGGGGACGGGGACAGAGTCTGGGACCCCTCGGCCTCGCCTGCCCTGGCCCCGTGGTGCTGGGCAGGGAGGAGGGAGGGGCGGGAGGGCTCATCAAAGGGCACTTTGGTCTCTGATGAAGGCAGTCCTCTCGCTGTGGGCCTCGTTGTCCTCACCGTCCGACTCAGAGGGGCCCTCCTCCTGCCAGATGTCAGAGGGGAGCCCCTTGTAGGAGATGATCCCGCTGTCCAGGGCATAGACCTTCACGCCCCGCAGGCTGAAGCCTGAGCGTGCCTGAAGCACGAGGAAAATGGTGACGAAGATGACGACGATGATGACGCAGCTGAGGCTGGCAATGAGGACAGGCAGGTTGGTGGGAGGGGGAGCCTCGGCCAGCCCCTCGCCCTCTGCCAGGGCAGGGGACGCACGGCTGCTCTGCGTCTGATGGGAGCAGGAGAGGTCCAGGCTGCTGAAGTGGGAGTGCGCGGGGCAGGTCAGGCACTGGTTGGGGCCGGGACCGGTGCAGGTGGCGCAGGAGGTGTGGCAGGGCAGGCAGAGGTGCGGGGCAATGGGCTCCACGCTGTTCTCCAGCTCGTAGTGCGTGCTCTGGACGCCAGGCGCGAAGCCGGGAGGGCAGTGCTTCAGGCAGCTCTTCTGGTGCAGGTAGTACCCCTCCTCGCAGACTGCGGGACAGGCAGCGTCAGCGCAGGCTGGGGGGCACCTGTGCCCCACGTCCCCAGCCCCTCCCCACCAGCCCCACACTCACCCACGCAGGTCTGGCTGGGGGTCAAGGTCTTGCAGCCGCTGCTCTCCAGCTGGTTGGAGAGGCTGGGGGAGTCAGTGGCCGTCCCGTACAGCACCAGCGTGAATTTGGTCAGTGTGCCTGCAAGGATATGGGGTGAGGACCGCTGATGCGCCCACACTCAGGGCAGGCACACGGAGGGGGTTTGCACTGGTCCCCTCCATGGGCTGCCGAAGGACCACAGGGCTGTGCCTATCTCCTGGAAGAGCCCCCAGCATGCAGCAATGCCCGGGCACAGGACTGCTGTGGGGCAGGGCCAGGCCACCCAGCATGGGGAGAACCTGATGCCTCAGACCCCACCACTGCCCAGAGCCAGGGCATCTCCTCCCATGTGCCCAGCTCCAGCCCCTCCCCAGCATGTCACTGCACAGCACCCAAGTGTCACTGCACCCAGAGCTCAGGAGTGCTGGGGGGACACTGGGTGTCCATGGGGCTCGCACTCTCATGCCAGGCTCAGAGGGAGGCAGCAGCGGAGCTCAGGCCAGCCCAGCCCTACCGTAGTTGTTGGCATCGCTGGTGTTCTCAATCTCCAGCACCCATTCCCCAGAGGGGTCCTCGTCCCACGAGTGCGTCGTCATGAAGGCCCAGTCGTTGAAGCCATCGGCCGAGAAGTCGTGGGGCCTGGGCAAGGTGGGAGCGTGAGAGATGGGTGCCCACACCCCCCAAACCGAGCGGGGCCAGCCCGAGCCTCGGGCCGCCCCGGGACAGCCCAGCACATACCTGGCAGCCAGGAGGGTGGAGCGGGTGCCCATGGGGCTCACGAGATGGATGGCCAGGTCCCCGCGCCGGTTGTAGGACAGGGTCAGCCGTGCCTGTGCGTGCTCCAGCCGGCTGATGTAGTTGGCTTTCCCCAGGCAGGCGTCCACCTTCCGCCGCACCTCCAGGCGCTTCCCGATGTCCCTGCCGAGGGCGGCAAGGGTGAGCCCAGTCCCTGCCTGGGGGCTCTTGACAGGGGTCCTTGGTCCCGCTCCCTCCTGCCAGGCCTGGCGACTGCCCCAGGGTGGCTGGAGCAGGAACCGACCCCGCACCAGCTGATGGTGCCTCCTCCCCATCCCCGTGCAGGCAGAGGGACCTGCCCTCATTCCTGGGCACGGTGGGGTTTGCTCTGCCAAGCACGCGCTGCCTGGTGCCGCCTCCCCAGGCACGGCTCCACACCAGCCCTGAATGGGCCCTTTCTTTGCCTGCTGCCAGGCCAGCTACACCCTGCCCAGCGCGGCCAGGGATGGGACAGGCACAGCTGTCCCCATCCCGCTGCTCGTGTGCAGCCATCTCCCGCAGCCGCCCGCAGTGCCAGCGCTGATGCCGGGCAGGATGCTGGTCACAAAGAGCGCTGGCTCCGGATGGGCAGGCTGGGTCCCAGGAGACCAGGGGAGGACACGGGCACGGGCAGGACCCAGCCCCGGCTCCCTCCATGCTCAGAGCCCCCGGGAAGCGCCCTGGCCACACACGAGCCTCAGCACATGTTGTGCTGTGGCAGCGGAGGCCAAGCAGGAGTAAAAGAAGCTTCTGTCTGACCCCTGAAAAGCCCCTGTGTGTCCGGGATGACTCGCGCTGGCTGCTCCCAAACCGCAGCGCACAGCACGGCCGCAGCAGAGCGGGCAGGCTCAGCCGCCCCCGTCAGCTGGAGGCACCTTTCCCAGCCCTCCCCAAGCTCTCCCAGGATGGTCCAAGGTCTCGGGGCAGCTCATCCCTGGAGATTCTCCCCAGCCTTGGCCCCTGGGCTCCTGCGTGGGGCGGTGCACAGGGTGATGCCCTCCTGGGCTCACCAGCCCTTACTTTGGCTCGGTGAGGACGTCAATGACACACTTCCTCTGAGGTCCCACTGTGGTCCAGTTCTTGGCCAGGCTCACCATGGCGCCGGCATCCAGCAGCCCGTAGCCATAGGAGTGGCTGACTGTGGACAGAGAGGGGTCAGCGCTGCTGCAGGGCACTCAACAGGGGCTGCAGCCCCCAGGGCTGCCGGGGAGCTCTGCCCCAGCACACCCAGGCTAGCGGTGCCTGCAGGAATGGGAGCCCCTGGTCCACCCCCAGCACCCCAGTACCTTTGCGGCCAACCCCGTTGGTGACCCAGTCATTGGCGTTGAGGTGAGCCGGCTTCGACGTCTGCACCACGAGGTGCTGCATATCCCGCCAGGTCAGGTTCTTGCTGTGGGGGAACATGAGGCTCAGGCACCGGTGCCATCTCCTCAGCCCTGGGCAGCTCATGCCATGGTGCCGCTGCCTCGGGGGCTATGCGGCACCCCTCAGCCCAGCCCCACTCTGAGCCTGCCCTTACTTGGCCTCAAGGGCAAGAGCGATGATGCCAGCGGCCAGCGGTGCCGAAGCCGATGTCCCTGTGTGCGATTCGGTGCATTTCTGTCTGAGGTCGGTCGTCACCTGCGGGGAGCAGTGCCAGGGTAGGAGGTGCTGCGGGCACCAGCCACATCCTGGAGCCGGCTCGGGGGCTTGTGGTCCCCATGAGGGCTGCAGGAGGTGAGGAAGAGCCCCCACTCCTGCGGCAGCTCATGAGTTTCACGGAATCATCTTAGAACCATGGAATGGTTTGTGTCGGAAGGGACCGGAAAGCTCCTCCAGCCCCAACCCCTGCCCCGGGCAGGGACCCCTTCCACTGGAGCAGCTTGCTCCAAGCCCCTGTGTCCAACCTGGCCTTGAGCACTGCCAGGGATGGGGCAGCCACAGCTTCTCTGGGCACCCTGTGCCAGCGCCTCAGCACCCTCACAGGGAAGAGCTTCTGCCTAAGAGCTCAGCTCAGTCTCCCCTCGGGCAGGTTCAAGCCATTCCCCTTGGCCTGTCCCTACAGGCCCTTGTCCCAAGCCCCTCTCCAGGTTCCCTGCAGCCCCTTTAGGCACTGGAGCTGCTCTCAGGTCTCCCCTTCAGGAGCCTTCTCTTGTCCAGGCTGCCCCAGCCCAGCTCTCTCAGCCTGGCTCCAGAGCAGAGCTGCTCCAGAAGCCCTCAACTCATGAGACCGAGCTCTGGGAATGACCTAGAGGGTGGCAGCGTGGGGCCAAACCCGCTCCCGGCACCACGACTCCCAGAGGGGTGCCATGGGAGCTGCAGCTTGGCACATCCCACCCCCACGAGCCCCCACCCTGCTGACACCAGCAGCCCCAACTCACAATCTGCTTCTCGTTCTGGTTGCCGCTGCTGTAGGTGGTGGCGAGGGTGGAGGAGCAGGCCTCGCTGTACCAGGGCACGTTACCGTACTGCGTGGTGCTGCTGATGGACAGTGTGTAGATGCTGTTGGTGTAGCCATCACAGTTGCAGCTGTCGTGCTCACGCCCCCCGTTCCCAGATGCCCAGACGAAGATGGAGCCCAGCCCTCCTCGGCCCTGGCAACAGAGCAGGGTGAGGGCCAGCACCGTGGCACCGCACTGCCGGCAGCCCCAGGCTGGAGCTGCGACCAGGACGGTGCCAGCCCTGCCTGGGGTTCTTGCAGCCTGGGTGGGAAAGACTGAGCAGATGTAGCAGGGACCCAGGAGCAGCAGGATGCCACCGGTCACAGCCTGGGCACTGCCAGCCCTCAGCACCACTGCGCCTATAGAGGGTGCTGGGGCAGCTCTGGGGAGGCTGCAGGAGCTGCCCCAACAGGGAGAGCACTGGGTGGCAGGAGCCCTGCTGAAGGGGTCTTCCAAGCCCTGACATCCTTTTCCACTCGGAAACCACCCAGGCTGATTATCTGTGTGGGATTTGCAGCTGCCCCATGGGAGCTGCACCACGGCAATGCCAAATGCTGCGCTCACAGCACAGGGGGCAGGGGGAGGACAGGAGGAAGCGAGAGAGAGCAGCTGGCATGAAACCAGAAAGGAGCCAGCACAGGGCTTCGAGAGCAGGGAGAGGCTATCCCAGAGCAGGGCAGTGCAGGAGCACAGGGCAGGGAGGACAGGACTTCTCAGAGAGGAGAGATAAGGGGCACGGGAGGAGCCCTGACTCAGAGCCATAACACAAGAAAAACAGGAAAAACCAACAGAGCCTGATCCTGGAGATGAGCTGAAAGACAGCTCATCCCAGGAGGGCTGGGACAACAGCCAGGGCAGGCAGAGCAAGGGATTGCGGGGGCAGCTCAGCCGACACTCCCCGGGCAGACTCTCACCTGGCTGACCCCTCGGAAGAAGGCCTCCTCCGCCAGCCGGGCCGGGCCATCCACAGTTTTGCCATCATCCTCCGGGCCCCAGCTGGCACTGTAGATGTGGATGTGGTTGGGATTGAGGCCCAGGGAATGGGCCTCCACAGCATCAGTCACCTCCCCATCCAGCATGCGCACGCCTAGGGCCAGAGAGCAGATGTCACGGGTGACCGGACGGGGCAGCAGCGGTGTGTCCCCCCTGCGCTGCTGCCGCCCTGCACCATGAGCCCTCACAGGGCTGCCTGTGAGCAGCGCCAAGACCCCCGGCACAGCCGCTCCTCCAGCATCAGGCCCTGTAGAGCCCAGTGCAGGCTCTGCTCAGCACAAGGCAGGGGGGCACCCACCTCCGATGCGGGCGTTGTAAGCAACGCCGACACCGCAGATCCCGTTGTTGGCCACGGCAGCCACTTCCCCGGCGCAGCGCGTGCCGTGCCTGCAGGAGAAACAGGGCAAAGCGTGCTCAGATGGGGTGTGATGAGCACAGGGCTCAGCACCGGCTGCAGACAGAGGCACCAGCACCCAGGCTGCCTCTTGTCCTCCCAGACCATGCAGCCAACAAAGGCCCCGCAGGGCTCCTCCATCAGCTCTCCTGCTCCACAGCAGCGAGGACTCAACGGCCTGCACTGGCACTGGGCAGCCCCAAAGGGATGCTGCTTGCATTGGAAGGGCATGCAGGGGCTTTCTCCGTGGGGCAGAAGTGTGCCACCACCCCTGTGATAGTGCTGCCGCTGAGCCACTGCCGCAGCTCGGCTCTGCTGCCCTCACCCCTGCCTCCTGCCTCACCTGTTATCATTCATCTGTGTGTAGCGGGGCTGTGGGTCTGGGTCCTGGTCGTTGACATCAAAGCTTGCTCCTGGATCCTGGAAGAAGATCAGGCAGTCACAGACCATACACCTGCACCACTGAGCCCCACCACCCTGGGCCCATGCCTGTGTTCCATGGCCCTGAGGCTGGGCTGAGTGATGGGGCAGCTCCAGCCCCATCTCCATCACTTTCCTGCACGTCCCACCACAGCAGGCACAAGCCCTGCACCACGCAGCTCCAGGGCTGCACCAGGCAGCCGCAGCCACACAGACAGGCTCCTGTGGCACACCGCTCTCTGGCAGCCCCCCTCACTCACATAGTTGCCCTCCAGGTCAGGGTGGTTCTTCTCAATTCCGTCATCCAGGATGGAAACCACGATGCCCTTGCCTGTGTAGCCCTGCTCCCAGGCCTGACGCACGTTCAGGTCCCGCTGGTTGGTGTTGTACTGTCAAGAGAAACCTCAGCAATAGGAACTGCACCCAGTTGCTGGTACTGCAGTGCCCGGACCCCTCCCAGCCTTCACCCTGCTCTGCTGTGGAATGAGGATGAGGAAACCCTCCAGGGGCCCCAGGCACAGAGGGCTGCGCACAGCCAGGCGAGGAGGGACACTCCGAAAGGAGACTGAGCCCCACACTGTGCTTGGGCTTGTGCCTGAGCTCAGCGATGCAGATACCTGCGCACAGACCCTGTTCCTGTGCCATGCAAAGGGCTGCTCCCCCCAAGTCCAGCCCTGGCTCTGCTCAGCCCTGCCAGTGCTGTGGGGTGCTGCCACTGCGCTGGGGTGTCCCCGGGCAGGGTTGCTGCCTCAGGCCTTCCTCCTCCTCCCTGCCAGCCTGGCAGCAGGTCCTGCCTGGGGTGCCACGTCTGTGCACCCGCCGCGGTGACCGCACGGCTCCCCGCCGCGCCCAGCACTCACCAGGTACCACTGCTGCGGGAACTTGGGGTCTGTGGGCTCCATGAAAGTGTCTCGCTTGGTCCTGCGCTTGGCTACCTGCTGCTCCAGCCACTGCACCTGGGGGCAGAGAGCACAGCGGGCTCACGACGAGGCCAGCAGCTCCCCGGGCCCCTGCCCCGCACCAGCAGCCTGGAGACCTCACTGCAGCGACCGCAGAGCCAAGCCTGTCCCCCCGCCCTGCCCTGCTGAGCCGAGCCATGGCGGGCAGCAGCGCCGGGCGCCCCGAGCCAGGCTGTGCTCCGCTGGAGCACGGAGGTCAGAGCGCAGAGCTCTGCCGCACCGCGCTGCACGCCCTGCTGCACCGCCAGCCCCACCGCACCGCCACGCTGGCGCCCAGCACTGCTGGCACTGCCCTGTCCCCATACGAGGGCACAGAGCCCTTCACGGCACAGAGGCTGCCCTGTGCCCTGGCACCACTTGGAGAGGCCCTAACCCTCACTTGGAGCATTGTGTGCAGTTCTGGTGTCCTCAACATAAAAAGGACATGGAACTGCTGGAACAAGTCCAGAGGAGGCCACGAGGATGATCAGGGGACTGGAGCACCTCCCGTATGAAGACAGGCTGAGGAAGTTGGGGCTGTTCAGCCTGGAGAAGAGAAGGCTGCGTGGGGACCTAATAGCAGCCTTCCAGTACCTGAAGGGGGCCTATAGGGATGCTGGGGAGGGACTCTTCATCAGGGACTGTAGTGACAGGACAAGGGGTAACGGGTTAAAACTGAAACAGGGGAAGTTTAGATTGGATCTAAGGAGGAAATTCTTTCCTGTGAGGGTGCTGAGGCACTGGAATGGGTTGCCCAAGGAAGCTGTGAATGCTCCATCCCTGGCGGTGTTCAAGGCCAGGTTGGACAGAGCCTTGGGTGGGATGGTTTAGTGTGAGGTGTCCCTGCCCATGGCAGGGGATTGGAAGTTGATGGTATCAAGGTCCTTTCCAACCTGAACTATTCTATGCTCCTATGATCACAGCAGCTCACAGGCCAGTGATGCTGGCACTGCTGATCTCTGCCCTTGCCAGACACATGCCAGGCTCCCACCCAGCTCTGCCAAGAGCCTCAGTGCCAGGGGATGGTTCACAGCAGCTCAATCCATCCTGTGCCCCGTGCTGGCTCACATGGCAGTGTAAGTGCCCAGAACCAAAGCCAGCCCCTGCAGGCATGGCCCCCACTGCACGTACCTGCGGTTCCCTGGCCAAACGGCTGTGCCAGGGCTGGTGGGGTGAGAGGGAACGCTTCACCACGCCACTGTGCCGAAAGTGGTAATAGTCGCCAAAGATCTGCAACAGAGAAAGGAGTGGGATGCACACGAGAGGCCGGTCTCCCCCATTCCCTGTCCCCTGCCTGCAATCCCAAGCTTGTGGCAGCCACAGGCAGGCTGGGTCCCCACTCCAGAGCGGCTGATGGGGTTTATGTCGGGTGCTTGGGGCAGAATGTCCTGCAGGAGGCTGCGGCAGCTCGTGATAAGGAAGCTGGGGAGACCATGGAGCCACCGTGACACCGCCTGCGCCCACCTCACCCTCCTGCACGCCCCCACAGGGCACCAAGTCCCACGCAGTCTAACAAAGCCGCTGCCCTGGCAGGGAGGCCCCAGGCAGGCAGCGGCAGAGAGGGGCAGGTCTGTGGGAGGCAGTGCCGGAGAAGCATCAGCTTCAGGAGGCAAAACTGCCTCCCCCAGGGCCACCCTGCACCCCTGCCACTGGTGCGGCAGGGTCCTGGTGGGGCCCAGGCAGGGCAGGGAGGGTCCAAACCAGGCTCTGCTCCTCCGGACAGGCCTCCAGCAGAGCCCTTCTCCCCACCAGCGCCAGGCTCCACGTCGGGGCAGAGCCAGCTCCAGCGGGGCCAAGCGCGGGCACACGCAGCGGGGGCAGGCACCACGCGGGCGCTGCGCGGCACCGTCCAGCTCCGGGCACGGGGCCTGGGGCTGGGCCAGGCCCCGCAGCCTCCAGAGGTTATTTTTAAACCCCGAACCCTCTCCAGCGCTGTCATTTCCTGATCCCCAGGGGCCGACCGGGCTGCGGTGACCCAGCCCCGCGGCACGGGGCTCAGCAGCCAGCACGCAGTGCAGGGAACGGGGCCGAGCGCCCACCTTGCCCCCCTCGCAGTGGCGATTCCTGGGCAGCGCCGCGGGCAGGATCCCAATGCAGCACGGCAATAACCCCTCACCCACTGGCGCTGTCCAGGGAAGCCACAGACCATGTTGGCTCCCCAGGACATGGGGGTGCTCCCCAGTCCTGCTCCTGCCCTGTGCTGGCGGACGGAAGGCCAGGACTCCCGCTGCAGCTCTGCAGCCCTTCCTGCAGGGCACAGGCTGGAGCCCCGGCCCAGCCGGCTGCAGAGCTGCAGCCCTGCCTGCTACAGCAGCATCGCCCTCGAGTCACCGGCTGAGACCCGCGCCTGTTCCCTGCGGCACATGGTGTCCCCAGCATGGCCTGGCACGCATGCAGCTCAGAGCACCCGGGGAGGTGCCAAGGTGGAACGGCTCTGAGTGGGCTGGCAGAGGGGACAGGGAGCTGCAGGCTGGCTGCCCTCCCCCAGCACCCCTCAGGGGTCAGGACAGAGAGCGATTGTTCCTGCGCCATCACAGCTCTGCCGGTCATCCGGCTGGATGAGGTCTGCACAGACCCTGGGGTGGCCGGCGGGAGCCAGCCAGCCCACACGTTTCCACCCTAATCCCACAGTCCCTGTCCTCAGCAAGGGCAGAGCCATCCCCAGGGCAGGCAGCATCAATCCTACAGACACTGGTGCCAGCTCACAGCTCCTGCCCCATCCTCCAGCCTGTGGCCACCTCGGCCAGTCCCTCTCCTCTGACCCCAGCACTGTCCCTTGGGTCCCCTTCAAGGCCACCAGCTGTGGGTCCTGGCACGTCTCTGCCTGAGGCTCCCCGGCCAGGGCACTGCCCGCCCCAGCTCCACAGGCAGCGAGCAGCAGGGAGGACGCCAGGACAGTGCACTTCCGAGGACAGTGTCCAGGCTCCACGCTGAGGCCAGAATCCTCTCAGATAAGGACCCTGGGGGCCTCCCACTGGGGCACTGCCAGAAGCACCCGGTCCCCCCTCTTCCAGCCTGGCTGCCGCATCCTGCCCCAGCGCCACACAACCCCCGGGATCAGCAGCCCAGAAACCCGCCAGCAGCGACACCCTGGCTCCTTCCATTCCTGCTCTTCCTGCCAGGCTGCCACAGCCCCTCTGCGGGAGTGGGCTGCTGGGGCCAGCCAAGCCTCATCCCGCAGCACATGCACCAGGATGGGCTCCCGAATGGCAGAAAACGTGCCCAGACGAGCAGCTCCTGCCCCAGCTTGAACTGCTGCAGCCTGCGGGGCTCTGCCTGCAAGTGCTGCCTTGCCGCTGCTCCGCTGGCAGCTGAGGGGCTGGGAGCAGGGGGAGAGGTGCCAGCCTCTGGCTGCAGAACCAACAGCACAGGGAAAAGGTGAGGGCAGAGCTGGCACAGAGCCCCCAGGGCTCATGGGGACAGACCCCAGACGGGCCTGGGCTCCCCGCCAAGCTGTGAGGCCCTGTACAGCTCTGCACCGCAGCCCAGGGCCAGCACAGACACGGCCACAGAGCCTGGTGCCCCTTGGCCCTGGGACCCGGCACCGCAGCTGGGGCACCTCAGCCCTGTTCCTGCTCCCAGGGGTCCCAGCACAGACCTGGCCCCGCAGGAAATGTCCTGGGCTGCTCTCCTGGTCCCCTCTGCACGGCAGTGTCCCGCGCCCAGCACATCCTTTGCCCTGATGTTGGCTCCAAGACACTTCCACGCAGACAGGACATGTGTGAAGCTGTCCCATTGCCCCTGCAGCAGACACCCAAGTGAGGCCTGGCCCCAGCCCCTACAGAGTTCCCTCCTCTGGCACGAGCCCCAGAGGACTCGGGATTCCCTGTCCTCAGAGCCCCATGTGCCCATCCCCTTGGGAGCGGCAGCACAAGGCACCCACCCATGGCAGCAGCAGCCACCACCTTCCCCACCCGCCACGGCTCGAGGCCGCTGCTCACAGCGAGGTCCTGACACCGCAGCCACCGGTTGTGCAATTTCCTCTGGGATTTCGCCCCTCACTTCCTTCCCGGAGCAGCCAGCCCAGCGCGGGGGCAGCGTCCTGCTCCCAGGGCAACAGACCCCCGGGCACGCCGGCAGCCCGAGGGCGCTGGCACAGCCACGCAGCCTCACCTCGCCGAAGCAGTGCCCGGGCAGCTCCTCGTGCCTGTGCAGGGGCCAGGGGGTCCCTCTGGGCCAGCCCTGCTGCACCCACTCCCATGGGATCCCCTCGCCCCACTCCTTGGTCACAGCAGCCATGCTGGTGCCAGCTCCATCTGCAAAGCCCCCGTATGCTGCCAGCCCAGAGCCAGTGCCCTGCCCATGGCACAGGGTGGAGGAAAGCTCCATGGATCAGGCTGTGCCAAGTGCACACCCGCAGCTGGCCAGGGAAAGGGCTGCCAGGAGCAGGAGCACTGGGGAGCTGGGCCCTGCCAAGGCTGCCAGGAGCAGAGCGCTGTGGAGCTCCTCATGCTGGGGACAAGCCCAGGGACCCCTGCTCCTTTGCCATCACCCCATTCTCCCCACCCTGGTGCCAAAGAGTGACAGCCCCAGCACAGCCGCCAGCGCTGCCCTTCCTTCCCTGGCTGAGCACAGGGGATGCTGAGTGCAGCAGGGACCTGTGGACACCTCCTGTGAAGGCCATTTCAGGGCCAAGGACACGCGGCTGCTGTCAGACCACCCACTCCGGGGACAGCAGGAGGTGCTGGTGCTGCCCGGCTGAGCCATGGCTGTGCCACGCTGGGGCTGCTCAGGCAGGAAACGGGAGCAGTCCCCTCCTCCACCAATGCACAGCACTCCTGATGTTTTCATGCTGGGATGGGCTTTTCCTCCTTCCTGCTCCAGCAGGCAGAATGTGCCATGTCTTGCTGTGCCACCAGACCGCCCCAGTGGCAGTGAGAGACCCCGTCTCCATCCAGCTGTTGATCACCCTTGACTCAACAGAGCAGATGCTGCAGCAGCCGGGCACAAATGCAGTGGTAATGCTGCCCCAAGCTAGCTCCAAACTGAGCCCAGAATCCACCCATATCATGTCAGAGCCAACCACATCCATGGGGAAAGGGAAGCAGGGGACTTACCAGGCCCAGGTTGAGGAATCCATGCTTCCTGGCCAGCCGGTCAGCCTCCTGTGGCCCCGCAGGGACAAGCACGGCCCACGTGTTGGTGTAAATACGCTGGGCCAGCACCTCCTGTGCCAGGAGAGCGAGGGCAACCACCAGAGTCCAGAGCAGGAGCAGCGAGCAGGGCCTCAGATCCATCAGAGTATCGGGGCTCCTCGAGGTGGGGAGCAGGAGGGTCCTGGGAGCGGTGGGTCCAGCGGCCTCCCTGCTTCAGCACCCCGGGGCACACCAGCCTCTCTGCCCCGCTGGTACCCGCTCAGCCCAAGCGCGCATGGGGATGAGCCCGCAGCAGCCAGCAGCAGGAACAGACAATCCGGGACAGCAGCAGGATCTGCAGAGAGATGGAAGAGGGGTCAGGCCCTGGGCTGCCTCTCCTCAAGCCTGGGGAGGGCAGGCTCTGCTGGGCCAAGCCATGGCTTTGGCTTCGGGCAAAGGGCCCTGGGCACATGGGTGGCCAGCAGGACATGGGGCTGCAAGGAGCCGTGGCCCTGGCTCCCCAGGGTACCCCCGGGTGCAGAGCCGCTGTTTACTCTGCCTATTGCCCAATGTGTACTTATGCTCTGTGCCTACAAGCTGCTTCTCCAGTCCCAAGGGAGGCCAAAGGAAACGTCCCCATACACTGTGTGAGGAAGCCCAGCTAAATGAGAGACACTGGAAGGAGGGAGAGCCCCTGCTCATTGGTGAGCAGAGCCATTGCTGCTGGTAGCAGCATCCAGGGCCGTGCTGCCTGTCACCGCCAGCAGCTCAGCTCTGCCCTTCCTCTGGAGCACAACATGGTGACACCGGCGTGACTCATCTGCACAACAGAAAGGAAACTGGCACAGGGACAAGGAAAAGGGGCACACCGTCACCTCCAGTACAGATCAGGGCCCGGGGACAGCCTGCACCATGCCAGAGGGCAAGCACAAGAAAGAAGCTGGGAGGCAGGTGGGAAGCAGAGCAGGGAGCAACCCACACGGCGCATGAAGTGCGAGCTCCGCGCACGGGGCTCCACAGGGACACTGTAATACCCGGTCATGCGTCAGGGGCAGCAGGAAAGGTGAGAGCAGCAGCGCCCAGAGCAGCCCCAGCTCCCCCCCCCCCCCCGCAGGCAGCCGGCTCGGGGGCAGGGAGCCTGCGGCGCTGCGAGCCGAGGAGAGCAGCTCCGGCAGCCGCGGGAGCCCTGGCCGCAGGCTGCAGCACCCAGTGCCGCGACTCAGGCACACTGGGGCTCCCCCGCAGCGAGCAGACCTCGGCCACGCTGCCGAGGCACCCGGAGCCACGAGCAGCCACCGGCGGCGGGACGGGAGCGCTGGGTCCCAGACCGTGCCAGGGCCCAAATCACAGTTTCCAGTGGGAAACACTCCCAGAGCCCTCACGGAGGGGAAAAGGCTACCGCGCAAGCGGGAAGCGCAGCAAGCACAGCACAAGGGGACACTGTCTGCACGGCTGGTGCCCGTGCCAGCGCCTCGGCCCCTGCGCAGGTCCCTGCCGGCCGCCTCCTCTGCTGTGCCGGCCCGGAGCCGGCAGCCACCCGCTCCCACGTGGGGAGCGGGCTGCAGCGGGGCCCGGCCGCGGGGTGCAGAGCGCGGCCCCCGCCCTCCAAGCGCCCCCAGCACAGCCCCGGAGTCCCCGGCAGCCCTCGGGCCTCGTCCCCCGGAGCGGGAGGAGGAGGGAGCGGCACCGGGACAGGCACGGCGGGGGCCGGGGAGACACAAGCCCCCCCCGGCTCACGGGCCGCGCTCCCTGCTCCGCAGCCCCGCAGACAGCTCGGTGCCGATCACACCCGGCACACGCGGGGCAGGGGCCGGCCGGGATCCCTCCCGGCACCGATGGACACCGGAGCCCGGCCGCCGCACGGGGCCGAGGCCCGCAGAGCCGCCGGCCGCCCGCAGACCGCCGGGGCGACGGGTGCCTGCGAGGGCGGCCGGGCCGGGCAGGCCCGCGGGCGCGACGGGACGAGGCCTGGTCCCTCCTCGCCCGCGGCGGCGGCTCCGGTCGGTCCCTCCAGCAGCCCCAGTGCGCGCCCGGCCCCGGGCCCCCCCCCACCGCGGCGCCGCCGCCGCCCGCCCCGGCCCCGTCGCCCCCCGGGGTCCCGCCCGGCCGGGGCCGCCGCAGCTGTCAAACCGCCGGCGGGCCGGGGCCAGCCGGGCCCCGCCCGCGTCCCCGCGCCCTTACCGCGCGGCCTGCCCGCTCCCGTCCCGCCGGCGGCCGGGCCCGTCTGTCGGCGGCGCCGCGTCACTCCGCGGGGCGCCCGGAGCGCCCGCCCCGGAGCCGGGCCCGGCCCAGGCAGGGGCGGCCGGGGCGGCCGGCGGGGCCGCTTGTTTACGCCGAGCAGCTGTCAGCGCCGCCCGCCGCCCCGCCCCGCCCGGCCCCGCTCCACTCCGCTCGGCCCGGCACTGCCCGGCCCCGGCCCCGGCCCCGCTCGGCCCGGCCCGGCGCGGCGCGGCACGGCCGCCGCTCCGCCGGGCGCCGCCGGATGCCGTCACCGCCGCCCGCCTCCCCCCCCCCCCCCGGGGCACTGCGAGAACCGGTGCCGCTTGCCCCGGCGCGGGCGGGCCCACCCTCGGCCGGCACCGGGCCCGGCGCCGCCGATCCCCCGTGGGGCCGCCCGTGCCGCGGAGCGAGAGGCCCGGATCAGCCCCGGGAGCTCCCAGGGCCCCCGCGGGCCCCGGCTCCGGGCAGGGTGCGAGGGCGCCCACAACGAACGGCGCCCGGAGCCGCCCTGCCTCCCGTCCCGGTGCCGCGCACCGCGGGCGGCTCCGCGGCGAGGAGCACGAGCGGACCCAGACCGGGCCGCTCCAGCCCCGGGGCAGCGCGCTCCTCGCCCGTGCCGATGGGATCCCCCGCTGGACGCGGGGCCCCGGCCCCGCCGAGCGAGTGCCCCGGAACGGGCGACACGAGGAAAAGCCGTGAGCCCGGTTTCAGGTTTCAGGAGAGGGATTCCCACAGGGAGAAAAGGTGAGAAGTGGAGGCGGCTCGTCTCAGCTTCGGCCGTTCCAAACACGCAACGCACCCTTGTCCCTCGCATCGCGGCCGGAGCAGTACAGAAGCCAGGTCAAGCGCAGAAAGCAAAAGCAGCAGAACCCAAACTGACCTGGATCCTCCGCAGCTCTGAAAGCGTCTGGGCAGCCCCGGGAAGGAGCAGGTCCTACGGCTCCTCACAGAGAAAAGGAAGTCACTCGGATATCATGATCGAGATCATGAAGCATTAGCAATCGCACAGGAAACAGTCACCTTGGTAACTGAGATGCTGAGAACAGCCCAGAAAATCTGGCACAGGCCAGGTTTCTTTGCAAAACCTGCCTCTGTTGAACCTGGCAGCGGCCTTGCGCTGGGGCAGCGAATCAGCATGGGCCGACCCCAGTGTATGGCCCCAAGACCACTGGCCACGGGGGTCGCAGTACCCCAGCCCCAGCCTCTAGGACCACGGTGCCACCAGGCAGCCCAGGGGGAAACCTGGCACACCATGGCCATACAGCACTCACCACTCTGGTCAGCTGGAGAGCCCAGGCCGGCTCCTGGACGTGCAGCTGACCCCAGAGCGCCCCACAGGGTTATATGGGGCTCCGTGTGTCAGGGGCAGGTCCCGCTGGCAGGGGGGTGGCAGGTGGGTGAGCTGCAACCCTGCACCCTCCCCAGCACCCACCGCCAGATGCCCGGATTAGGCACTGGCTGTGCCCAGGCAGGTGACAGCCGCTGCGCCTGAGCCGGTGACATGTCATTGCAGAGAGAAGCTGACAAAGGGCCCTTGTCACCACGGGGCTTATCTCTGTGCCACGGGGCAGGCACGCAGAAAGAACCTCTCTTACATAAAACAGCTCTGGACCCACTGCTGACCCAACAGCCCTGCCAGAGACAACACCTGTAGCTGGGGAGCGCTGGGCCATGGTACCAATCCTAGAATCCCAGCCTGGTTTGAGTTGGGAGGAACCTTAAAGCTCCTCCAGATCCAGCCCCTGCCCCAGGCAGGGACCCCTTCCACTGGAGCAGCTTGCTCCAAGCCCCTGTGTCCAACCTGGCCTTGAGCACTGCCAGGGATGGGGCAGCCACAGCTTCTCTGGGCACCCTGTGCCAGCGCCTCTGCACCCTCCCAGGGAAGAGCTTCTGCCTAAGAGCTCAGCTCAGTCTCCCCTCGGGCAGGTTCAAGCCATTCCCCTTGGCCTGTCCCTACAGGCCCTTGTCCCAAGCCCCTCTCCAGGTTCCCTGCAGCCCCTTTAGGCACTGGAGCTGCTCTCAGGTCTCCCCTTCAGGAGCCTTCTCTTGTCCAGGCTGCCCCAGCCCAGCTCTCTCAGCCTGTCACAAAGACACAACATGGGTGGGATCTGCTTCCCCAGCAACCTCCCAGGGCCACTGGGCTGAATCTGAGCAGTGACTGCTGCCATCTCTCAGCCGTGCCTACGTGGCTACTGCAGCATGAACCCTCCTCTTGGACACTTGACTGACCTCGCCTGGAGGCACCAGCGCTCTGTGCAGTGACTCCCAGCGCACAGGCAGCTCTGTGCCTGCCAGGTGATTCCCACAGCATCTCCAGGAGCCCACACAGGCACAGAGGGCAAACTGCTCACCAGGGCTGGGGGGATACCCCCCATGCTCCTCCTCGCCAAGCATACCCTGGTGGGGCCCAGCAGCAGCTCAATCAGTGCAAACCTACTTCCATGGAGAAAACAGGTCAATTTTTGGCTTTTGGGCTGCAGAGGTTGCACAAGCTCCCACAGTGATGCAACTGCCCATCTGCCCCAGAGCAGAGCAGCACTGGGGCTGCAGCCCTGCCTGCAGAGCCCTGCTGACCAGAAGGCAGACTGGGGAACCTGTGGAGGCAGAAAGTCCTCACGAACCGTGGAGAAACCCAAGGAAAGGGCACAGGGCAGGCAGGGGACACCCAGAGGGACAGGACCAGTACCTGAATGTTTAGCTGGAGGACAGCAAACCTCTGTCCCCCGTACCTGTGCTGCAAACACTTCCCAGCCCCACTCCCTGCACTTGCCTGTGCTGTTCCTCAAAGCTGAGGCCACTTTCCTGGGAGCCCTGCCCTCACCACTGGAAGCTGTGAGCAGGCTCCTGGGGAGGTCCCGGTGCTGTGGAGCTGGCACTGCCGCGGCTCCACCAGGAGCTGCGCTCCGCAGGGCCCCGTGGCTCGGGAGGCTCTGCCCATGGCCATGCTCCCAGACACAACATCACCGCAGGGACTGGGGGCCCTGACCTTGCGCTGCGCTGCTGCTGCAGACACAAACACCCGCAGCTCCGGCCCTTCTGTGACCTTACCTACATCCCATGGTGCGGCCCCTGCTCTGGGACATGGCAGTGGCGCTGCTCTGGGGAGAGGGGCTCCCGCCACATCCCCAGGCATCTGGTAAGGGCAGGTCAGCTCCACGACACCCCAGTGCCGCGATGGAGCCGGCAGCCCGGGGCAATGTGCCATTTGGCTTCTCCACCACCTCTCACCACAGCCTCCAATGCCTGCGGTCACAGGACCCAACCAGGCCCTCAAACCATTTCCGTTTGCCAGGTCGTTTGGCTTCACCTGAACAGGACACCATGTGCTTTGTGTGCAGCTCCCAGTCCTCCCTTTAACTGATGTGCCTACGAGTCCTGCGCCGACACCTGCTCCTTGCCATGGCAGCACAAGACTCGCGAGGTGGGAGCATGCTGACAGCCCTCATGCAGAGCGGGAGCTCCAATTGTCAGCTGGGCACAAGGGCCAGAGGCAGAGGAACGAGCTCTCGCTTACACCTGGGCAAGGCTGGGAGGACATGGGCTGCTGTGGGGTTATAGCTCCTATCACCTCAGTTGCCACAGCAAACCACGAACTGTGGGGTACCAGGGAGCCCTGCACATCCCATGGCACCCCTGTCCCTCCTCCCCGCACAGCTCCAGGCTGCCCCAGCCCTTCTGGCTGCCGCAGGGACGTGCTGAAGGCCAGGGGCACCAGAGGCAGACTGATGCAGCCCTGAAGCAGCAGCGGCGGGTTAAAGCACGGCTCTGGCCCGTGTCCCAAGCTCCCCCTCGCAGGGAGCCAGCAGACTTCCCAGAAGAGGAACCGGCTTCCTCTCCGTGGGGGAAGTGGCGCAGGATGGCGGCCGCGGCTGCGATGCTTCGTGACTCAGTCCCGCTGCACTTCGCAAGAAGCCCCATCTCCTGCGGGTCGAGCCGAGCAGGGCCCGCCCCAGCCGTGCCCCGGGGGCCTCAGGGCCCCCGTCTGCTGAACGCACGCGGCAGGGAAACCCCGCTCGCAGCGGAGCCGCCACAGCCGCTGCCCTTCCGGGCCGGCGCCCCTGCCGCCACCTCACCGCTGCCTCCGGGAAGCGCAGGGGCGGCCCCAGCGCCGCAGCACGGCCAGAGGCTCCTGCGCACCAGGAGCAGCGCTGCCTCCCGGTGCGGCGGGGCCCGGCGCTGCCCTGCGGCTTCGTGGAGCTGCGCACGAGCGCTGGAGCTCGGCTCCGCCACCGGCCCCGCGCGAGTCACGGCGACGCCGAGCGCTCGGTGTCCGGCCCGGCCCGGCGCAAAGGCTCCGTACCCAGGGGGGTGGCAGGGCCCTAAAGCCAGCGCCGCCGGTCACCCAGACCCCGGCCTGGCACGGCGGGAGGCCGGAGCTGGAGCTCCCCGGCCGTGAGCGGGATCCCTGCCCCGGGACGGCGCCAGCACAGAAACGGAGCCGGGCCCGGAGCGCCCGGCACTAGCGGACCCCGGCGGCCCGCGGAAGTGACCCCGCTGTGGTCGTCACTTCCGCCGGAAGCGGGCTGCTGCGCTGTTCCTGTGAGCGGCGGCTCGGAGCCGGGGCAGCGGGCGCGGAGCGGCCGGGCCCCGCGGCGCCATGGCGGTCCCCAGCGCCCTCATGAAGCAGCCACCGATCCAGTCCACGGCGGGCGCCGTGCCCGTCCGCAATGAGAAGGGTGAGTGGGACGGGGCGCGGGCGGGCGCCGCGGCGGGGCAGGCTCGGGGGCCAGGGGCCGCTGGTGACGGCCCGGGCGCCCTTAGGGGAGCTGTCCATGGAGAAGGTGAAGGTGAAGCGGTACGTGTCGGGGAAGCGGCCCGACTACGCGCCCATGGAGTCCTCGGAGGAGGAGGATGAGGAGTTCCAGTTCATCAAGAAGGCGAAGGAGCAGGAGGTGGAGCCCGAGGAGCAGGAGGAGGAGCTCGCCAACGACCCCCGCCTGCGCCGCCTCCAGAACCGCATCGCTGAAGATGTGGAGGAGCGGTGAGTGCGGGGCCAGGGCCACGTCCCGCTGCGGGATCGTCTGCAGGGGCTGGGGGGTGCAGACCTTGTGGTGCCGCGCGCGGGGAGGAGCCGCAGGGACACCAGGCAGGAGCTGGGAACGTTCTGCAGGCAGTGCAGGAGAGCCTCTGATTCCTCCCGCGTCTGCGCCTCAGGCCCCAGCTGTAGCAGGAGCAGCCCTTCCAACCGGGAGTCCCCATCTCCCAGGGCACAGCCCCACGGCTGGGTGCAGCTGGGGGGGTGTGAGTGAAAACAGGGTCCATTAACGTGGTGTGCGGAGGCTCAGGAAGGGAAGGGCTCAGTGGGAAGGGACGGCATCATGTGAAGTGTGCTCATTTGCCACCTCCCCCGGAGCTGCTGCTCTTGTTGGTTCTGGTAGCAGGGAGACTCGCAGCTTGGAGCTCAGAGCATGGCTAGGGAGGAGCTGCTGGTGCCCAGCCACTCCAGCCCCAGGAGAGAATGTGTTGGGTTCTGCCCATGCTCAGCGGCTCCAGCGCTTTCCATGGCCTCACTGGGGACAAGCCCCGAGCAGCCAGCCTCGCGCAGCAGCCTCTCTTTACGTTGGCTGTTGTTTAACTGGTCTGTTGCAGGCTGGCGAGACACCGTAAAATCGTGGAGCCTGAAGTGGTTGGAGAAAGCGACTCGGAGGTGGAGGGGGAAGCCTGGCGCCTGGAGCGGGAGGACACCAGCGAGGAGGAAGAGGAGGAGATCGACGATGAGGTGAGCTTGTAGAGCTGAATAATGGCCATGGGAGACCTCTGAAGGGCACACGCTGGACCTGCCATTTGCATAGACACGTTTGGTGGAGCCGGACAAATGTCACAGCTGGCTGTGACGTAGCTGGTGGGACACTGTCCTCTTGCACGGGACGGGTATGTCGTCTCGTCATCAGCAATCCAAACACTGCATGTGTTTGACAGGAGTCTGAGGGCAGTGGCAGCAGGGCTGTTCTCCACTGCTCTGTGTCTGTCTCTGCAGGAGATCGAGCGCCGGCGTGGGATGATGCGTCAGCGAGCACAGGAGAGGAAAACTGAGGAGATGGAAGTGATGGAGTTGGAAGATGAGGGTCGGTCTGGAGAAGAGTCCGAGTCCGAGTCTGAGTATGAGGAATACACAGACAGTGAGGACGAAATGGAGCCACGTCTCAAACCCGTCTTCATCCGCAAGTGGGTGCTGTGGCTGTGTGGGTCACCCTGGGCGAGGTCATAGGACCCAGGGCCATGCAGACCCCACTTCTGTGGCCTCCTCTTCCTCCCCAGGGGAGTGTGATGGTCAGATCCTGGCAGCGCAAACCTGGGGAGTGTGGGGTGATCTCTGCCCTTCATCAGGTTGCTGCAGGTAGAAGTCGTAGCAGGGCAAGTGCTGTATGGTGGCAAGCAGAAGCTGTCAGTGGGCTGAGCCCCACAGTCGGTGGTTTGCTTTCCCATTGCTCTTGTGCTTGCCGGCAGCCATAGGGGAATAGTGCAGCAGCCCCAGCATAGGTGACACTGGAAGGGGTTGAGGGCCCTGGGTCTCAGCCTCTCATTGGAGAGGGTGAAGGCTGGAAGCAGCTGTGGTGCAGGAGGGGGAGAAGCCTGCAAGGAGCTGGGTGGCTGCACTGGCCTGTGGCAAGGCTGAAGGTGGTTGGGGTCCCTTCCTGCAGGAAGGACAGGATCACGGTCCAAGAGCGAGAAGCAGAGGCCCTGAAGCAGAAGGAGCTGGAGCAGGAGGCAAAGAGGCTGGCAGAGGAGAGGCGCAAGTACACGCTCAAGGTGCCATGGGGCAGACTGTGGATTGCTGGGGGGCAGCTGCTGCAGTGAGCTTAGCTTGCTCCTTGCTGCAGATTGTAGAGGAGGAAGCGAAGAAGGAGCTGGAGGAGAACAAGCGCTCACTGGCAGCACTGGATGCACTCGATACAGATGATGAGAATGACGAGGAGGAGTATGAGGCCTGGAAAGTACGTGAGCTGAAGCGCATCAAACGGGACCGAGAGGAACGAGAAGCGTAAGTATTGTCTGCATAGGCATGAGATGGGAAGCCTGCAGCCCTGGCCCTGCAGGCAGTGGGGGCAGCTGTTCCCTGGGCTTCCCTTCAGCGGCATGGTCTTGGCTGGACCAAGCACCCAGAGCCCCTCCTGCCACCCTCGGGGTGCGTTTGTGCCCCTGCAGAAGCCCCCGATGTGTAACCCCACGGATGGCAGCAGCAGCCATCCCTGTGGGCACTGTGGGATGTGGCTCTCAGGGGATTCTCTTCTGCCCAGCATGGAGAAGGAGAAGGCAGAGATCGAGCGCATGCGAAACCTGACAGAGGAGGAGCGCCGGGCCGAGCTGCGGGCCAATGGCAAAGTCATCACCAACAAGGCGGTGAAGGGCAAGTACAAGTTCCTGCAGAAGTACTACCACCGTGGCGCCTTCTTCATGGTGAGTGTTCCCTGGGCACGGCTGTGCTGGAGGTTGGGTCTGTGAGACCATGGGGACGACTTCCCCCTGCAGTGCCATGGGGCTGGGGGTGCCCTTCTGGTGGCACAGGGGCTCTCGACTATTGCTGGCACCTGCTGGGGACGTGCCAGCTGAGCAGGCGTGTGCTTGCCCCACAGGATGAGGACGAGGAGGTGTACAAGAGGGACTTCAGTGCCCCAACCCTCGAGGACCACTTCAACAAGACGATCCTGCCCAAAGTCATGCAGGTGGGTGAGCTGGCTGGGGTCACGGTTCCTTGTGGGGCAGGGGGGAGCAGCGGGTCCCACGTCCTCCCCGAACGGCTCCTCATCAGCTCTGCTGCTCCCCAGGTCAAGAACTTCGGGCGCTCAGGGCGGACAAAGTACACGCACTTGGTGGACCAGGACACCACCTCCTTTGACTCCGCCTGGGGCCAGGAGAGTGCACAGAACACCAAGTTCTTCAAGCAGAAAGCGGCGGGTGTTCGGGATGTCTTCGAGAGACCCTCGGCCAAGAAGCGAAAAACCACTTAATGCAGTGGGAGCCCAGGCAGGGATGGGAAGGACATGGCGCTGTGCCGGGACTTACGTGGTGACAAACCCTTTCTCTGCCATAGTTTCCCGCTCCCTGTGCTGCCGTGATGTAGCGGGCTCCCTGCCCCGGTGCCGTGCAGGACAACAGCCTGTCCATACTGGCCAGGCCCATGGTCCCACCAGCATCCCACTGGAAGCCACCCCGGGAGCCTCACCAGTACCCAGCGGGGCTGTGAGGGAGCACTGCAACTCCAGTGTACCCACTTGTGGAGGGATGAACAGACTTTATACCTGCCTGGTCCCTGTGGCTTGTACTTTCCCTGTTGTCAGTTCAGGTCCTGTTTTGGTGACCCCTTTTCTTCTCCCTGGTTGTGCAGGGCTTGGCTTTTCTACCCATACAGGAGGGTGGGTTTGATTAAAGTCATCATTTTCTTACATGTTCTGGCTGTTGTCTGTGAACAGGGCCATCTGTTCTGTACCTTCCAGCAAGCCAGGATGGACTGGTGCAGCTGGGGAGGCACCGGGCGGGGCACATGAGTGGCTGTCACTGCACCCTGATCATAACAGCACCCTTGCCCCAAGAGGGGTGAGGTTACAGGCAGGAAGAGCAGTGAGTCTCAGTGCTCAGGCAAGTTGCAGGTCACCTCATCCTGCTCCAGACTACCAGCACAATGCTGGGCCCCATATACCAGCACCGTGTGCCCTATGGGACCCACAAGGCAGGCGCCTGGCCACAGAGACCACAGTGACACCTGCTCCCAACGGCACCTTTATTGTGTAGGGACACAGAATCCAGCTGCAGCCGGCCCTGCGCCTGGCGCTCAGTTGGTGAGAGCGACGAGAGCCTCCACCACGTTCCCCATGTGCTCCCGAAGGCTGCGCTCTGCAGCTGCCCGCGAGATCTCCATCTCCGTCATCTGCAGGGACAGAGGCAGCAGAGCCAGTCACGGCGCGGGACGGGGCCACCACTCGTGCACCGGCTGCAGGTGCAGCCGGCGGGTGGCCACCGAGCTGTCCCCGCGGGCTGGGACACCGCCCCCCACTCACAATCAGTTCCAGATCCTCCTTCTTGATGGTCACTTTCGCCAGTTCCTTCTCCCTGCGGCAAGAAACAGGAAAACCCCCGGTGACCGACAGCTCCCGCCGGTGGCCAAGGGGGGACCCGCTGCAAGCCCGGCACGGAGCGGCTGCACCCACGAGCGAGCGCACGCGGTTACCTCTCCTGTTTCGCCTTCTGCTCCCGGGACCTCCGGTCTCCGATCACCGACATGGCCTGTCAGGACGAGCACAGTCACCGGCCTGCGCAGCACCGGGCGGGTCACGCCGCGCCCACCGTGACAGGCACCGGGACGGGCTCCGCGGCGGCCGCTCTCAGGGCCCGGCTGGTCCCGCGCCCCACCCCGGCCCCGGCGCGCCCGCCCGCACCGTCTCCAGGTTGGAGCTCTGGATCTCCTTCTCCTCCGCGTAGTCCGTGACGCGCTCCAGGTCGGCCGCGCCGCTGTCGTGCTTCCGCGGCTTCTCGGCCGCGCGCCCGCCCGCCCCATCGCCGCCGCCGCCGCCGCCGTTCGGCTCCGTCTCCAGCTCCAGCTCCACATCGCCCTCCGCCGCCATGCCGCCGGGCCCCTTCCGCTCACGTGACGACGCGGCCGGGAGCCTGTTTCCGGTCACGTGCGGCCGCCGGAAGCAGGGGGCGGCGGCCGCGGCGTTCCTCCGCCCCGCCCCCCGCTGTCCTCGCGCCCCGAGGGGGGGGCGGGGCGGCCCCGGGGCTCGCCGGGGGTGGGGGAGGGGGAAGGGGCCGGGGCCGCGGGGCGGGGCCGGGGAAGGGCGCTGCGGGGCCCGATCCTGGCTCCCGCCGCGGGGGGGCGGCGGCGGCGCGGCCGGGCCGGGGTCCCCCGGCAGCGGCAGGGGCCGGCTCCGCCGCGCGCTGCTGCGGCCGCGCCGAGCCCGGCCGCGCCCGGCGAGCCTGCCCCGGAGCCGCCTCCCGCTGCCCTCGGGGCAGGGACGCGCGGGGGGACGGGGCCCACCGGGACGGGCGCTGGCGGCCGCCCCAGCAGCGCCAGGCGGCCGCGGAACCACTCGCACCGCCGCGCCTGGGCCAGGGAGGGAGCACGGGGAGCAAGGGCAGAAACCGCTCGCGTTGCGATAAGGACACTTTAACCGGGCGCCGGTGCTGTACGGGCAGTCCCTCACCGCCTCCCGCCGGCCTCCAGGCAGCAGCCGCCCCGGGAGGCAAAACCCTTCCTTCGCCTCCAGCCTCCGGCCGAGGAAGCCGCTGTGTCACGGGCCGGCCCTTTGGCCTCGGGGGCAGCTCTCCCGGGGCCGTCCCGTCCCCGCCAGCCTCCTCCCTGCGGGGGAGCGGGCGGAGGAAGAGCCTGGACGCTGCAGCCGCCGCGCCCCGCAGCGCAGGGAACGGGGTGCCCGTGGCCAGGGGTCACAGTGGGCGCTGGCCAGGCTCGGCACGGAGCGCCCGGCAGCGGCTGCCCGGCGGCAGCAAGCAGATGGCGGGGCGGGCCGAGCCGACAATCCCCTTAATCCCGTGAGGGCGGCGGGGGGCAAGCAGAGCCGAGCCGGGCCATGGCGGGCACACGGGCACAGGGCCGCCTCCTGCACTCGCTGCTCTGCCAGGTGGGACAAGGGGACGGTCGGGGCTGGCCGGGGTGGGGGGCTGGCCGCGGGTGCAGCCCTGGGATCCCCACTGACCATGCCCCCCCCAGCTGCGCTGTGGTTGTGGCTGCAGCCCCTGCCACGGGCTCCGTGTGTCCACGAGCACCCGCATCCTCTACACGCTCCTGCACGTCCTGGCCTCTGCCGTGTGCTGCCTCATGCTGTCCCGCACCGTGGCCCAGGCTGTCAGGGAGAAGGTGACAGCTGGGGCTGGGATGACACCCGGGGTGCTGGGGGATGCCAGGTACCCCAGGGGCACATCGGGGTCTCAGGAGCACTGGGGGTGCCAGGAGTACTGGGATATTGGGAACATTGGGTGTAACAGGGCTGCTGGGAGTGCCAAGGCGAAGGGGTGCCGGGGTTACTGAAGCTGCAGGACTTGAGCAGTGTGCTGGAGGTGACAGGTCCCAGCAGGTACTGGGGATGGAGAAGGTACTGGTAACGCTGGGGATGTCAGTCCAGGGTGCTGGATGGGTGCCGAGGGGTGCCAGCCCCGCCAGCCTCCCTGTCCTGTGCCTGCAGGTGCCCTTCGCGGTGGTGCTGTGCCAACACCTGCCCGGGGGCACGGACTGCGAGCGGCTGGTGGGCTCCTCGGCCGTGTACCGGGTCTGCTTTGGCACCGCCTGCTTCCACCTGGCGCAGGCTGCCCTGCTGCTCAACGTGCGCTCCAGTGCTGGCTGCCGCGCGCGGCTCCACAACGGGTACGGGGCACAGAGCAGGGGCCGGGCACTGCCGGGCTCCCCGCATCTCTGACGCTCGCTGCCTGCAGGTTCTGGCTGCTGAAGATGCTGGTGCTGCTGGGGCTCTGTGCTGCCAGCTTCTTCATCCCTGAGGACGGCTTCATCCAAGGTGCGTCCCGCGCTGCACCCAAGCTGACAGCCCATGCCCTGCGCAGGGGCCTTGTGCTAGCCCAGCTCTGCCCTCTGCCCCCAGCCTGGCACTACACTGGCGTCTGCGGGGGTTTCGCCTTCATCCTCATCCAGCTGGTGCTGATCACCGCCTTCGCGCACACCTGGAACAAGAACTGGTGAGTGCCGGGGGCTGGGCAGGTGCAGGACCGCTGCCGCCTCTCACCCACTGTCCCGCAGGCTGACGGGCGCCGTGCAGGACAAGCGCTGGTACCTGGCCGTGCTGCTGGCCACGGCCGCCTTCTACACCCTCGCCTCGGCCGCCTTCTCCTTCCTCTACAAGTACTACACTCACCCGGCCGCCTGCCGCCTCAACAAGGCGCTGCTCACCGTCAACGGCAGCCTCTGTGGCATCGTGTCCTTCATCTCCATCACGCCCTGTGTGCGGCTCAGTGAGTACGGCATGGCACAACATCGGCGCAGCGGCCTGGCTGCACCCTGTGCTTGTGGGGGTGGCCGTGGGCTCCCAGCTCAGGGCCAGCACTTGGGCACCTGGGGACGACACAGCTCCCCCCGTGCGCCTTGATGCAGGGGCTCCCAGGGTCCACGTGGAGCCCACCCGGCAGCTCATGGCACCCTGGTGACACCCTGACCCCATCCTTGCAGAGCAGCCACGTTCGGGGCTGCTGCAGTCCTCCATCATCAGCTGCTATGTGATGTACCTCACCTTCTCCGCGCTGTCCAGCCGTCCCCCGGAGAGAGGTGGGTGCTCCTGCCTGCTGCGGCAGCCTGGTGCTGGGCGAGCGCCCATCTCACCTCCGCCTCCCCACAGTGCTCTACAAGGGGCAGAACCTCACCGTCTGCTTCCCGGGCCTGCGGCAGGATGAGCTGCAGACGGAGGACACCACAGTTGCCATCCTGGGGGCTGTCATCATGTACGCCTGCGTGCTCTTTGCATGGTGCGTGTGCCCGTGGGGCGCTCACAACAGGCACAAGTCTGCAGCCGTGTCAGACCCATGGGGCAGGCTGGGGGCCTGGCACAGGGTGCTGGGTGCCTGTGTTATGACTTCTGCCTATCTCCTGGGCGCAGTAATGAAGCCTCCTACCTCGCTGAGGTCTTCGGACCCCTCTGGATGGTCAAAGTCTACAGCTTCGAGTTTAAAGTGAGTAAAGTGGGATGCTGCCCCCCTCAGCTGTGCCTGTGCCCTCCTGCCGACCCAAGGCCCCGTCATGGCCCTGGGCCAGGTTTGTCCAGCCAAGCACGGGGGTGCCCGTGGTGTATCCCTGCCTGCACCAGCACCTCACCAGCAGCCCCAGTGCCAGGCAGGGCCGATCCAGTGGCAGGGCTCGGCAGCAGCTGCCACCACCCTGCTCTCTCTGCAGAAACCCTCCTGTTGCTTCTGCTGCCCTGAGAAGATGGAGGAGGAGCTGAGAGGTGGGTGCAGGGGTTGCTGGTGGGAGGGCAGAGCCTGCAACAAGGGGCTGCATGAGGCACTGTGGACTGGTGCTCTCCCAGGCACGGAGCAGACGCGTGAGCAAGCAGAGGAGCCTGCCAGGGAACAGTGCATCATCCAGGATGAGAGGGACAAGGTGGTCTACAGCTACTCAGCCTTCCACTTCGTCTTCTTCCTTGCCTCACTCTACGTCATGATGACCCTCACCAACTGGTTCAGGTACACCCCCCTGCTCCTGCCCAGCTCTTCTTGCTCTTGCTCCCCTTCCCTCTTGCTCATACAGCCCTGCCAGAATTGTCACCCCCAGCATCATCACCCTGCCAGCTCTGACCCACACCTATATGGGCTCAGGCTGCAATGGTTCACTCCTCACCGTCCCTCTGCTCCGGGTTGTGCCATCACTGAGCCAGAGCCTGCTGGGAAGCGCCCAGCTCTGCACTCACAGACCAGCACCACTTCAAACAACAGCAGCCATGCGCTGCAGGGAGTCGGGCTGGGGTCTGAGGGCCAGGGGGTCTCCAGGCAGGTGGGACATGCCCAGGGCCATGTGGCTGCAGGGACACGGGGTGACCCAGTGGCCGCAGTGGCACTGGGAGCCTTGTGTCAGTGTCCGTTGGGTGCCCAATGCCTGCACTGTCCCACCAGCTACGAGAATGCGGTGCTGGAGACCACCTTCACGCACGGCAGCTGGTCGACCTTCTGGGTGAAGGTGTCCTCGTGCTGGGCCTGCGTCCTGCTCTACCTGTGGCTGCTGCTGAGCCCCTTCTGCCTCCGCAGCCCCCCCCAGCAGCGGCGCAGCAGCCCGGCCCTGCGCATCCTGCGGCGACGCCGTGCTCCACAGCGCATCAGCGTCTCCACGTAGCCCCTGCTGGGATGGACTGTGCCCAGCCCCGGGGTCCCCGCCGTGCCCTGTGCCTGGGCCCCCCTGCTCCCTCACAACCCCCTGGCCCAGGAGACAGCAGCATCTGGGAGCCCGAAGGGACACGGGAGGTGGCTGCTCCCAGGGACACAGGTCCTGCGCTGCACCGGCCCGAGCGAGCTGATGGTGGGTGCTCAGCCCAGGCGCTGCCAGGCTCCCTCTGGGCAGGGCAGCGCCTGCTGCACCAGCTGCCCTGACCTGGGGCTCTGCCCCGGCCAGCTCCACGTCCCTGCTCCCCCACCAGCGGTGTGCTCCTTGCATAGAGCTCATTGAGTACATTTTGATAAAAAACTGAGCTGAGTCTGTACCATCTGCCCCCCCCGCCCCAGCACCAGCCCTGCCCATGCAGCAACAGCAGCCAAGGCACCTTTGGGGTAGTTCTATTGGAGGGGGGCACAATCCACGGTGTGGCAGAGCCAGGAGCACTGGGGGTACTGGTTCAGGTACCAGAAGGAGCTGGGGCATTGGGGGAGCCCAGCCAGAGGGTGAGGGTACTGGCCCCAGGCCCATGTGGCAAATACAGTGGGGTGGCTCCATGGGAGCCAGTATCACCCAACGAGCCCTGCACTGCAGTGGAGGTTGGTGCAGGATGGGCACCAACCCCAAGCCCACTGGCCTGCAGCAGCCAGCAGATACAGTCCCACAGGAGGTGGACATCACGACTGGGGGAGCAATGCTCAGGTCCAGTCTGGTGCTGGTGCAGACACCGCGGGGTCCACAACTGGAGCGGTGAGGCTGCCACTTGCACCCTGACCATCTCCCTGCCCAGGAGGTGCTGGGACCCATACGGGGCTCAGGGACAGATGCCAAGCAGGGAGACCCATGCAGCCCCTGTGCCAGCCAAGGGGACACACCCCCGGGGCTGCTTTGTCCCTGCAAGGAGCATCAGGCCCTGTAGAGATGGTTGAGAACCCACAGCCCCTCGCTACCTGTGTGGAGGGCACTGGCCACAAGTGAGGGATGGGGGGGTGCAGAGGCAGCCTCGGCTGCAGCCACCCCTGTCTGAGCCCTGCCCTCAGCACAGGACTGGGGGGTCGGCTCCTCGCACCACCCACTCCAGACACAGCGCCTGGGAGGATGGAGGCTTGGGCTGCAGTGGCACCAGCATGCACACAGCCTCCTCGCTCAGCGGCACAGGACTCCCAGGGCAGCCAGGTGAGGGATCTGCACCTGGGTGGGGACAGGGACACAGCTCTGCTTGCTGGCAGCTCCTGCTCCTGGGCTCCTCACATGGCATCTGTCCCCCAGCAGGGCCCCAGCCACCCAAGAGGTGAGGCAGAGGGACCCTGCAGCTCTGTCAGCTGCTTCGGCAGGAGGAAGCTTCCTGCCCTTGCACCAGAGGTAACCGGTAACTCCTCATCCGCTGCAAAGGGCCAGGCTAGGGGGCAGGGGCACCCCATCACCACTTGTTTCACCAGGGGTGCAGGAAGAAGAAGAAACCTGCACCCCCCTGTCCCACGGTGCTGGCAGGGGACTGGGGCACCGGCAGTCCAGATCCTGCCGCACCTCTGCGAGAACCAGGTCAGAGGAGGCATCTTGAGCACCCTCAGTATCTGCCCCCAGCACCCTCAAGCCCCAGCCAATGCAGAGGCACAGGAGCAGCTTCTGGGTGTCCCTCCCAGCAGGGGTGGGCTTCCAGATAAAGCAGCTGCCGGTGGACAGGGAACAAACTGCATCTGCTGCTGATGCTGCTGCTCCTGGCCCTGCAGGGAAGCAAAGAGGATGATGGAGCAGAGCAAGGTCCACAGCACTGCACTGGACCTCAGCATCCTCCCCCAGGCAGCTCCACACTGCAGCTGCACAGGAGACGGGCTGGCTGCTGGCTTTGTACCCCCTCATGGACAATCCTTGCTCCGACTGTGCCTGCAGAGGTCTGTGGAGCAGGCAGCTCGCCCTGTGCCAGGCTGTCACCTCCCCGGCCCCAGCCCCACATCACCCTGCACCTCCTTCCCCACAACACATCCTCCACAGCACAATCCTGCCCTGGCTCCATTCCCCCACCTCCCTGTGCCCCCACACACCGGCTGCTCTGCCCCCCGCGGGGGACGCCCGCAGCTCTCCCAGGCTAGGCCCGGCCCCATCTTTGTTCCTCACCGCCAAGATGCAGCTGCTCCGCGCCACAGCGGCCGCGCCTGGTCCATCCCCGCTCCTCACCAGCGCGAACGCTGCCTCCGAGTGGGGGGGCAGCAGCGGTGCCCTCTCCCGCTCCCAGCCCCCCCGCCCGGGCACACGGAGGGAGGAAACGGGGCCTGCAGGGCTCCACGAGCTACTTTAATAGGAGGCAGGCCCGAGGTGGGCGCAGGGCGCTGCCGGGGCGGCGCGGCCCCGGGGCTGCGCTGGGCATCCTGCCGGCTGGCGGCCCGGCCGCGGGCTACTTGGCGCCCTCCTTCTTCTCGTCGGCCTTCTTCTGCTTCTGCTGCATGATCTCCGAGTCCCTGCGGAGAGCACGATGCGGGGCTGGCAGCGGTACCGGCAGCACCGCCGAGACGAGGCCGGGGTACCGGGGACGGAGGGTGCGGCGCGGCGCGGCCGGCCCGGCGCTCACCTCTGCTTGCGGGCGGCGGCCGAGAGCCCGTCGTCCCGCCGCTTGCCCTTGCCCGAGTCGCTCTGCTTCTTCAGGTTCTTCTGCCGCGCCAGTTCGCGCTGGTTCCCGCCTGCGACGGCGCGGCCGCCTCAGCGCGGCCCGGCCCGGCCTCAGGGCCTACCGCCGGCCCCACGGCCCAGCCCGCTCCCCGGCCCCGCGCACGGGCCACAGTACCGCCCTCCCCCTTGCTCCCCAGGGCGGCCCCAGCCCGCAGCCCAGGCCCCGGCTGCGCGGCCCCGGCCCGTCCCGCACTCACGGGTCATGGCTCCGCTGCCTCCCGCCCGGCGCTCCTCCGCCACGTCCCGCACCAACCCCCCGGCGCCCCACCCCGCTCCCCTCTTTAAAGGCGCGGCGCTGCCAATAGCCGCGCTGAGCCCGCCCCCGCCTCCGTCCTATTGGCGCGCGACTCCAGCCAGGCCCCGCCTGATTGGCCGGGGGCTACGGCTGCCAGTCTGCCGTCGGGGGCGAAAAAGCCGGAAGCTGGAGCGCAGGCGCCGGAGCCGCGCCCACGCGCCAGTGGGCGGTGCATGAGGGGGCACGCCCCGTCGTGGCGCAAGGGAGGGGGCGTGGCCTCTGGAGCGGAGCGGGGAGAGGGAGGGGGCGTGGCCTCGGGAGCCGGGCCGCGAGGGGCGGGGCGGGGGCGGGGCGGGGGCGGGGCCTGCCCCCTGCGCTCCTGTGCGCTCGCCCCGCCGCTCGCGGCCCCGGTTCTCCGCCGCCGTCTCTGTTCCGCTCCGCGCGGGCTCTGCTCAGGCTGCTCCTTCCGCCGGGGGCGGTGCCGGGTCTCTGCGGGCAGAGGCAGCCGTGAGCGCCATCCGCCAAGCGGGCACCGGCCCGACCGCGCCGCGGGCAGCCCGGTCCGACGGCGCGACCACGCACCCGGAGCTCGGCGGCGGCATCGGGCCGTGGGGCGGCTCCTGTGGGGCGGCGGGGGCCGGGGCGCTCCGGCGCTTCGCCAGCCGCGACAGCTCGGCGTGGACAACCTGCGGGCGGCGGGGCGGCTGCGGCGGGCGGGGCTGCGGCGGGACCCCCGGCGGTGCCGGTGCGGGCCCGAGCCGCGCTCCCCGCCCCGACAGACCTCGCTGGCGGGGTCCAGCTCCAGGGCTCTCCTCAGAACAAGCGCGGCCTCCGCGTCCCGGCCCTGCTGCGCCAGGAGCTGCGAGGAGAGGAGCGGGCGGTAGCGGGCGGCCGGGCAGGGAATCAACGCGCGGCGGCCCGGGGCCCACCTGCCCTCGCCGGAGCAGCGCGCGGCCGTTGTCCGGGCTGATGCTCAGCGCCGCCTCGCAGGCCGCCAGCGCCTCCTCCACCCGCTGCAGTTTCATCTCCGCGGCCGCGCAGTTGTTGAAGCACTTGACGCGCTGCTCCCGCAGCTCCTCTTCCTCCTGCGGCCCGGGCGGGGCTGCGGAGAGGCAGAGGGCTCAGCGCCCCGCGGCCCCGCACCCCCGGTGTTCACCCCCCGGCCAGCCCGGTCTCACCGGCGGCGGGGCCGTCCAGGGCGCGCAGCGCCAGTCGGTAGGAGCGCAGCGCGGCCGAGAAGTCGCCCCGCGCGAAGTGGAAGTTGCCCCGTTCCCTCCGCTGTGCTCCCAGGCGCAGGCGGGCAGCGGGCGGCAGCGGCTGGGGGTCGAGGCCTTCCCGCACCTCCAGCAGCGTCACCTCGAACAGCAGCGGGGCCTCGGGCGGCACGTCGGGCTCCCTGCGGGTACAGCGCCGGCTGCCCGTGCCCAGCCCCTACTCGCCCCGGCCCGACAGCCCTGCCCGTACCGCTGCCCGCCCCGGCTCTGCCTGACGGGTCCCCCTACCCCTGCCCGTCCTACCTGCCGGGGCGACCGTAGCCGTAGGGGAAGGCGGCGAGGAAGAAGGCAACTTCCCCGGGCTGCATGGTGGGGACGCCCAGCTCTAGGGCCTGCGGACGAGGCGCGGTGGAGTTGGCCGGGCGCAGCACGGGGCAGCGCTAGGCCCTCACCGCGCCCTCCGGGGCTGACCTGCACGACGTCGCCGCAGCCCGGCACGAAGGTGAGCCGCGGGTCGCGCTCCACCAGCCCGCCGTCCTCCAGCGCGCCCAGCACTTTCACCGACACCTCCTGCCCCGGCCGCGGCCGCAGCCCGTCCTGCCCGTCTCTCACCACGCGCTTCCGCAGCAGCCGGTCCTCTGCGGGCGGCGGCCCTGAGACCCGCCCCGGGACTCCCGGGGCCGGCACCCGCGGCCCGGCTCTCCCCGGGCGCTTACCCGTCAGGTCGCTCCAGCCGTCGGCCGCGAAGAGCGGCCCGAAGCCGCCGGGGCCCGGGGCCGCCAGGGCCTCCAGCCGCCGGTAGAAAACCTGCTCCTCCTCGCGCACCGACGGCAGCGCGATGGCGGTGGGGGGCAGCCGGAACCGCACCCGCCTGCCCCGGCCGGGCCCACGCTGCCTCCCGCCGGTCCCCACCTCCCTCTCCGGGGAGCCGCCGGGAGAGGGTCCCAGCATCCCTGCCCTCCGATCCACCCGCCTCTACCAGCCGGGCTCGGGCCGTGCCGCCCCAGGGCTCGGCGGCCGGTGCCCGTGGCCCTCAGCCCCCACCGGGCGCGCCGGCGCCGGCCCCGTCACACGGCGAATGCACGGGGCCGCCCAGGCCGGGGCCGCCGCCGAGCGCATCCCTCCTCGGAATTACTTAGCGCTGGGAAGCGGCTCAGGGGATTAGCCCGGGCCGGTGGCAAAAATAGCCCGCTCAGGGCGAGGGCCGCCGCCCCGGCTCGGCCTTCGGCACGTGAGGCTCTCGGCGGCGGCCGCGGCCGCGGGGGGGACCTGGCGGGGGGGGTGGAGAGCTGCCGGCAGGCGGGACCCGTCGGGGCCGGTGCCGCCGGGGCCCGTGATCGCCTTCCAGGGCAGCCACGGGGCGAGTGGGGCGAGAAGCAAGGACTGCGGAGCCCACGGGTGCCACGGTGCGGGGCATCCCCGAGCCTGGGGCAGCTGCAGGGAAACCAGGGAGGCCGGGGATGAGCACACTGGGGGCCTGGGCTGGCCTGGCCGGAGGCGGTGTCTTCCCCCAGGTCAGGGCCAGCTGGACACACTGGGCAGCATCCGGGAGATCGCAGCCTCTGCTGAGCGAGTACGCGCTGTCCCAGCGAGGGGCCCCGCAGCAGAGCGGTTGTTGAGCCTGCCCCAGCTGTACCTGTTGGTGGGGTGCTGTGGGTGACACCGGCCTGAATGACAGTGGCTGTCGAGCCTCTGCTCTCTGCCAGGCTGGGGTTTGGTGGCTGCAGGGCACTGCTTCCTCCAGGACCAGCTGGCCCCGAGATGTGGTGGCCACCGCTCACCATGGCCAGGGCAGCAGCTCTGTACACCTGGGGATCTCAGGGTGTACCAGTGAGCAGGAAGCAGCAGCGGCACTGGGGCAGCTGCCATGCTCCTGTCCCATCAGCAGGGACGGATCCTGTGCTGTCCTGCTGTCTGCAGCCGAAGGTGTCTGGGCTCCCAAGAAGGCTGCTGTGACTATCCTGACAGGGAAGGGCTCTGGCTGCCATGACCCCTAGAGCAGGAGCCACAGGCCTGGGGCAGCTGCCCCCAGGGCTTCCCTTCAGAGCCGGTTCACCCTCATGCCCTGCAGATCTATGGCAAGCACGAGCTGCAGCAGGTAAAAGCTGCAGGGCCTGCTCGGGTGCGGGGTGAGCTGAGGCTCTGGTTCCACTCACCCACCCCTTTTGGGTTTCAGGTGCTTGAAGCTGCAGCCACGAGGTGGGGCAGGACTCAGTTCCCTCCCAGAGCTGCTCCCTGTATTTTTTCCCCTCCAGACTTCCCCTGGCTCCCAGCAGAAGCAGCACTGCAAATCCCTCCACCAGCAGCTGTCACACCGATTGTCACACAGCCGTCACACAGCCTCATTCTGCAGTTTGAAGGCAATGGGAGCTCCCAGCCAAACCCCTGGTTGCAAGACCAGGAGGAAGCAGATCCCTGAGGGCATATAAAGGATGAGGTTCAGGAGGTCCCTGCTGCAATCAGTGCTTCCCCAGCTGCCTGCTGCTGTGTCCCTCAGGGACAGCTCCCTTGGTCCCTGCAGGAGACCTTGGCTGCAGAGAGGCAGAACCAGGCAACAGAGACCCTCTGCTGAGCCCTGAGCCTCATGGATGCGTCACTTCAACCTCTGACAGGCATGGGCCAGCTTTCCACAGGCGTCTCTTGCCGAAAGTGATCATGTTTGCCAAGTTAAGCTACAAATGCTTCCTTAGATGCCCATTTCTCCTCAACTGACACCCAGTTAGCTTCAGTTTAACTGCAGCACATGGTTCTAGGACACAGAGCACTCACAAGCCGCAGCAGAGTACAATGGTAGATGTGGTTTAAGATACAGATGTAGCTGGGGAAGAAATCCTTGTACTGCAGCGCTACTGCAGACAGAACCGTGTGTTAAGCGCTGTAGGATCTACTGTACCTGGAGAATTCCAGCAGCACTAACTGGTACACAGCCTTTGGAGCTGTGGGGGAGGAACACCCAGAGGAAGCCAGCACTGGCTCTTGCCATGGTAACTGCTGCAGCACAGCAGGGCTCTGTGAGGCTGCTGGTCCTCACTTCAACTCACACACAGCACGAGATGGAGCGAGAACAGCTCCTCACTGCTCACTCACCGCCCAGTCAGCACATCCTGGGCAGGAAGAGCCGAGCACTGTGTGTACCCCGCGACGGTCAGTCACAGCCCACACCGGACTGCAGCAGAGCAGAGTCCTGTCCCTCCTGGAGGGCACCAGGTACCCGCCTGCGCTACCAACAGAAGCAGTGATCCTGTAATGAACTACTCCCAACTGTCTTAACCACACACAACCCACTGGCTGTGAGAAACACCCTCAGCCTTGGCCCTACCTGCACTTGGGTAGAGTAAGTAGTTAGTAGCATCCCTCCACTACACTTGGATACTTTCACAGCAGCCTAAAAGCACAATGGGACAACTGCTGCTGGTACTACCTTCTGGAAGGACTTACATTAGCTGAGGAAGAACAAGCTAAAGGCAGAACTGACTATTCAGAAACAGACTTCTAAAGGCTCAGTGAAGGAAACAAGACACAAAGGAGGAGGTTGCTGACCATGAGGAGCAGAATCCTGGTTTAGGTGCGGCAGGGACACTTGGTCTTAAGGGGGTCATTTTATTGTTTCACTTCTCCAAATGTACAAAAAAAAAAAAATTAGAAAATAACCCTCCCCCCCACCTCCCAACCCACAACACAGCCCAGGCTGGGAGCCCTGCAGCCGCGCAGCTAAGAGACAGCAGGGAATTAAACAGAACTAGATACAGCAGCTGGGGCCCCTTGGCCCACATGGTCACCGACTCTCCAACAACCCAGAACTGGCCCCAGTCTGCCCAGTGCTTCCCCAATTCACACAGAGCTCATCCCAACAGGATGGCGAGTGGGTACTTTACAAATCCTCCTTCACCTTCTTCTTGGATTTCTTGGTTTTCTCTTCCTCCTGCAGCACAGGAGTGTTGGTTGCCTCCCGCTTCAAGTAGCTAATGAAGTCACTCACTTCTCTGCCACCCTGCAGAAAGCACAACACAATGAGGCAGAGGCTGGACTCCCCAGGGGCCTCTACTTTGCTACAGGAGAGCGCAGGGAGGAGAAGGAAGAGATGCCAGCAGAGCTCTCCTGTGGGTCTGCAGCAAGCACCACAAGGAGGTGCTGCTGGCTGCAGAGCGGCACCCGCAGCTCCGGAAAGGCCCGGCACCGCCTCGGCACCTGGAGGCTATTTCACTTCTTCACAAAGCAGCAAAATACTCACCTCGTACTTCTTTGGATTCTGCTTCTTGCCAGCTGGAGCAAAATAGATGGTGGGGAAGCTGGGGAGAGAGAAGAGACACTTGCACCTTGCAATTGCATGCCCACTGCCCACCCCATCCTCCCAAGACTCCTTCAGCTCCTCTGTTGAGGTTGCGGGTCAGAGACAGAAGCATGAAGACATTCACTGACATGGTGTAGCAACAGTCAGACCTACCCTCTGACTTCATATGGAGAAGGCACATCATTGGCTGTAGCATCCATTTTGGCAATGACAATATTGGGGTCTTTGCTGAGCTGTTGGTAGAAAAAGCTTATCAGCAACCAATCCATAGCTGTTAACACCAGAACTTGCCAACCAGCATCACCTGAGATAGCTGTGTCAGAGGACAGTGCACACAGCAGCTAATGGGTGAGCAGATTTCTGCTAAGCACAGGAGTGGAGGGAACAAAGTCCCTCCTCAGCCAGCTGGATGCAGCACACACATCCCAGTGCTCCCTGCTGAACTGGGCTGCTACAACTTCTGGAGAACCCCAGAGCAACTGCTCCCTTCATGCTGCAGGGCAGCTGTGAGGATGTGCAGAGCTCAGGAAGGAGGGTGCCTGGCAGACGAATACCAAAAAGCGGGTCAGATCTGGGAGAACGATTTACTCACTCCACTCATGCAAGTGTGCAGGACAGTGTTATCCCTCACCAGATGGGAGACTGTGAATCATGAAGAGGGAAAAGACCCAAAAAGGATCTTTGGCAGTCAAGCACATCTGCTGAATCAATGAATATTTCTGTGCCACAGCAAAGGGCACTGGCTAAACCTGCTAGTGTGGTTGCTACCATGCTCCAGATCCTGCCAATGTACTTCTACACCCACAGGAGATGCCCAAACTCACAGTCCTCAGGAAAGCACAACTATGCCCCATTACATAAATGGCAGACAGAAAGAACCTGCAGGACTGTGTAGTCCTGCAAAATTCTCTTCTGTGTTTGCAACAGAGCCCCAGACTTACCTTCTCCCCCAGTTCTTTGTATTTGGGCTCCAGATTCTTGCAGTGGCCACACCAGGGTGCATAAAATTCTATCAGGACATCTTTGTCTTCTGCATTAACAATTTCATCAAAGTTCTCAGCAACCACCACCTGGTAACATTTGATCACACAAGTTAGGGTTTCTTCCAAGTCAAAAGTGAGGCTGTAACAGTACATGCTCCATACCCTCTGCCAAGAAAGCCTGGCCGTCCCACAGGACAAGTCATGCTGCACCTATGCAGCAGGCAGCAAAATGACCAAACACACATCTCTTCACCAAACTGTAACATCCCAAACTTGCAGGTAAAAACCCGTCACAAGGCATCAGCACCACCTGCAAGTGAGGTTTGCATCTGGTATCCTCCAAGAGGAGGACAAAATAATTTCTTTTTAATCCCAGCAAATTCCAGGCTGAGCAATCAGTCTGGGAAGACTGGCTGGGTCCATCTCCCCCCCGACAAAGACAAGCAGTGACTTCCACCCCCCGATTAAGGCCCTCATCAGAAATCCAGGCCATAGAATGCTTCCACTCAGGGCAAAATTTATGTGACGAATGAAAGATAGAGTTACACCGCTCCCCAGTAACAAGATGAACATGTAACTCCTTAGAAATAGTGCAGTCACAACCAACTTGAGGCTGTGCCATGAGGGAGCACAAGCCAAGACAGCAAGCCCTGGCCTGATCCCTGTAAATCTGGATGATCCTGCACTTGTAGAGCACATCACTAGTGTGATCAAACAGCACTTACTACACTGAGAGAACAAAATGGAATCAAAACTGCAAGCTGCATTTCTCCCTTGGCTCAGAAAACTGCAATACAACAAGGGAGTGATGTCTTCCTCCATCTAGCACAGCAGAGGCTTCCCAAGGTGCCATGGCACAGTACCTGCAGCATCGGGCACACTGGCATATGAATAGAAGCTGCTGCTGAACACTGATTCTACAGCCACTGGTAGGAGCTTTGCTATGCCTGATGCAGCACTCACCTTCACTGGGCCATCATTGCTTTCAGGGACTGGCTCTGATTTCAGATACTTTTTCAAGTTTCCATCAAAGTAATCTTGCAGGAATCTCTCCAGAGCCTTTCCATCACGGCTGAAAGTGAAGTGACATTTTACAGCCATCAGCACACACACAGGAGGGGAAAGCTTTCAAGGCTGATTTAAGCTCCTTCCACCCACAGAACATATGTCACCTGCATCTCCAGCAGCACCAGTCTGGGGCTGGCTTAGAAGACCCCAGAACAAGTGCAAAGATGCCCCTAAAGAGTTTTGGCAAGAGGCTGGGTACTCATACCATCTGAAGTTTTAGGCCTTCGAGTAGCTTTAAGTTTCTTTTTTCAAGAAGAAAGGTGCAACTATTCCCTCTGCATCTCAGTTACTAACCAGACGCATAAGTATCAAGTTAAATTCTATCTTTGTACAACAGCAGGGGCTGCCAGCTCTCTAAAGGATGGGAAAACATATGAGAGGACCCATTTTGACCTAGCAATCACTTCCTCCAGCTGGAGCATCCAGCTTTCCCATTTCCTCCCAGCTAACATGTCTGGCCTGGTCAGAGAGGTTCAGACCAAAGTGCCCCAAGTGAGAGGCAACTCTCAGCACAAGCCTTACGAGAACTCTTCCTGCATGACATATTTCTCTCCTTTGGCGGTCCTGATGGCGACAACCGGTGCATCCCCTGTGCTGCTGTCCAGGCCGAACTCGGACAGCTCATGGCTGAAGGTTTTGCGACTGGCAACAGCAAAGGACAGTTTGTGGCCAGCATCTAAGAACTTCTTTGCAATCATCATAACTCTGAGGAGAAAAAAAACATAAACCACAAAACAAAGAATTATTCCTTGGAATATTTTCTTCACACGACATATGACCCTTCAAGTTGAAGTGCACAATGGACAAGGAATTCAACTACATGATGTGCTTTGCATTGGCAAGTACTGTAGAAATGGTGTAGATAAGCAGAGAACTAAACCTATGTCTGTAGTGAATGGGGCCTGCTTTCACCCTCCACCCCTGTCAGCATGTCCACCGGTCACAGACACTGGGGAACGCAAAGAATAGAATCCCACACAGCACCAGTGAGGAAGTTTATGTTTGAGGCCTAAGGACTAGGGATTCAAAAGCAAGCAGGAGGGGGTTCAAACAATACACAAATTGCAGGCAGCAGCCACCCCGATGATTCTGATCAGAAACTCAGCTGGAAGCTTCCTGGGACAACGGGAGGAGCTGTCAGCTGTGCTACAGAACAAGAGAGGCCGACGAACCCCCTGCCTCTACCTGTTCCGCCAGTAGTTAGAGCCCTTTGCGTTCTTCTCATAGTCCACATCATAGTAAGCCACCAACAAGTCCTTGCCCTGGATCAAGTCTTTGTTGTCTTCAGTCATGTGTGGGCAGATGCCAAAGCTATCAAATGAAACAGAGGTTAGCAGCTTCAGTTTCACTGCTCAGAACCCATTACCTCCAGCAACAGCCTTGATGCAGCCCACTCTTGTTTTCCCACCCAAAAAACATTAAATGCCAGTAATCAGTAAGAGCTAAGGATGAAACACTGTGCTTGTTCATGTACTATGTTATTTTAAGTCAAATCTCCATCTATAGCCACAGCCTCAATGGCTGTATCTGACCTCAATAAGGCCAAAGCTGGCGTACTTCTCAGGGAGTTCGGGTTCTAAACAGAAGTGTGGTGGTTAGAATATGGACAGTAAATGCTAACAGCCATGCCAGGATTTCCAGCAAGGTGGTCCCCAAAGGGAACAGTGTGGGCCAGACAGCTCTTCTGGACACTGAGCAGGAAGTGGTAGCAGTGCCCGCTAGAGAAAACAAGTTCTGACAGGAGCAAAGTTAACTGGGTCCAGTCTGCCACATTCTCTAGTGAGGAATCACTCACATGTTCTCCTGGATGAATTTCTTGATCTTTCCAGTGGTGATTTTGTCTTCTGTGTACTTGATGGAGCTGTCCTCAAACTTGTTTGCCAGGCGTGGAGGACGGAATAACACTATACCCCTGAGGGGAGGCAGGTAGAATGAATCAGTTTAGGCCTCCCTGTCAGACCCTTCCCATTATTCAGACAGGCTACAATGAGAAACAAAAACCCACCAAAACAATCAACCGGGAAGCTATGTTCAGAAAGTAAACCCAGATAATAAATGAGTTTGTTCCAAATGTGTCAATGACAAGAAATCTTTGTGTTAAGCAACTTACTCTCCATCTTCCTCGTACTTCTGCACCAACTGGTCGTCACTGGTGTGTGCAAAACGGTAGTTATCCCTTAGGTTGTTGGCAGCTTTCATGAATTCTGAGTAAGCGTCACTAGATCCATCTCCAAAGAAGCCTGGAGCAGAAAGACAGATGGTGATTCCCGACTGACCCAACAGCAGTCACTGTGCAGTCCTCAACATTTATCTCTACACTCCACTGAAAGATCCCTTCTGAATCAAGTCCCCCAATGCATCTTCGAAGCTTCATCTTAGACAGCTTCTCTCCTATTTTTACTGGAACCTTTCTATACTCTCTCCCTTCTGCCAGCAGAAAGTTACTTGAGAATCTGGCCAGCTTAGTCACTGAGCCAAGGGTAGTTGTCCTGTGAGCACTAAGACATCCATTTGTAGCCACATGCACTACTACTGGTAACAACTGACAACAGGACTTCATAAAAGTAAGTTTGGAAACGCTGATTAATACCCACGAGTTACATTTGCTAGATGGCACCTGAAACTGCCCGAAGGAAAGCTGCCATCACCCCTTGCAAACAATGGCCATGATGCTCACAGTCTACTGGTGTCACAGGACAGCACCTGAATGCACTTCCTAGCAAGCCAAAGCTGCCTGTTGTCAACCAGCCAAAAAAGCCACAAACTTCAAAACCAGCCCCCTCTGGTGCCAGGAGCTCTGGGAGGCAGGCAGAACCACAGCGAAAAGAAGAAAAAGGCTGGAAGGAAGCCCCAGAGTCCAACCTCCTGCCCAAAGCAGGACCAGCTTCCAAGTCGGATCAGGTTGCTCAGAGCTTTGTCCACCTGAGTTTTTAAAAAAAGTCTCCCAGCCTGACCGTGAATGTCTCAAAATCCCTCTGGGCGCACGCACGTTCCAAGGCTTTAGTCTCACAATGAAAAACCTTTTTCCTTGGGTCTGCCTGGAATGTCTCTTGCTACAGGTAGTGATACCACCTCTCACCCTTCCACAGTGTAATCCCCAAGGCGTGTCCCAGAGCCAAGTGTCCCCTCAGTTCAATGCTGCACCGCAGCTACTCACCCACTACAGAAGCATCTTTATCACCAATGAATTTCTCAAATTCAGCTACAGAACTGAGAGCCACCGAAGCAGGTCCTGCCTGTTTCTTGAGATGACTGACAATCCCATCTGAGAAGAGTTGAACAATTAAAGTTATCAATACAAACTTCCACAAGACATTTCTCAAGCTTCTCAAAAGCTTGAAAAAAACAAAGTTCTTTCTGCAGAATCCACCCCCCCCCCCCATACAATGAATAAGGTGAACTGAAGGAGCACTACCACCAGCTTCACATTTTCTAGCATTTCTCAGGTACTGTGCACCCAAGACACCAGGAGTTAAAGATAGTGAGGAAATCATCTTTACAGGAGAGCTTTAAATAATGAACATCCAGAGCTCTGCCAGCACACGGAGTCCTGGAAAGGGCAAGGAGGGGGGGTGTGTATGTGGGGACCTTCTTAGTATCCATCAACAGATGCAGCATCCCTGACACAAGTCTATTACATGTGGGCCCTTCTTTCCAGCATCTATCTGGGGAGCCAGATGCTTGCTGAGGAGCTCTAACCTGCTGTCCTGGGCCCATCATAGGTTCCTGCCTCTTCTCCGTCTCGAAAAATCTTTAAGGTGGGATATCCACTGACTCCGTACTTATTGCAGGTGTTTGAGTTTGCTGTACAGTCAACCTAAAGGAAGAGAAGCATTGCCCAGAGACCAAGCACCCAACACACAAGAGAGCAGCTCTGCCATTGCCCATGTTATCATAGATGAAGTCCAAGACTCTGAAACCTCTCGTGTCTTTAGCCAAGGGTGGATTCCTCTCACATGAAGCACAAGGACCCACAAAGCATCTACAAGATCTGAAAAGCCAGGTCTGACACAGCCAACTGAGAGGCTAGGGGGTACCCTTACACAGAGCCTGTTTCTGCAGAGTTGAGACCAGGGGAGGAGGCAGCAGGGGTGTAGTGACAGGCACAGGAAAATATCTAATGAAATACTGGAGAGATGACAGCAAGATGATGGAGTTGTGCATTTGCCAGAGCACACACAAAGAAAACAAACTAGAGGGGTAGATTCTTGTAGTCAATGACAGGCTTCACAAGAATCCATTGTTCTCAGCACTGTATCAGTCCTGAAGTTCCTACAACACCTGAACAGGCTGAGCGCAACTGGCAAGGAGGCCCTGGTGTCAGGAGTCCACACCACTCCCCATAAGGGAAGAGGAAGACCCTGATTTGAGAAAACTGCACAGGATTTCTGGTGGAAAAGCAGGGTTTTGGCCAGCATCCTTCACTTTACAGGCCAACGGACACCACCATGAAGTACAGCACAGGCCAGTGTCACACTGGATTACACAGCTCACAGGAGGCTTCTTCCTCCCCTTCAGGCAGGCCCCATTTTACGTGCCCATACACACCCACATCACACTCTGCACACCGCGGCGGCAGCAGCTTCGCAGGGCTCAGCTTCCAGATCCTTCCCTGCTGCCTGCGCCTTCAAAGGGACGAAGCCCGGCACAGCCCGAGCGCATGCCAGCAGGCGACGGCACCGCGCTGCAGCAGCAAAGCTCTGCTCCGACCCCAGGGTACCCGCACAGCCCCACCGGCCCAGCAGCGCCCCGCCAGGAGCCGGCGCTCCCCATCCTCACCTTCACGAGGGGCACGATCCCCTTCAGCCTGGTCGCTGCCGACTCGTACTCCGGCGCCAGCCGCTTGCAGTGCCCGCACCTGAGAGGGCGGCGGGGGGTCAGGCCGCCCGTGAGCGCCCCGGCCCCGGCCCCCGCCCCGCCGAGCGCCCGCCCCGCAGCTCCCGGCCCCCGCCCGCCCCCGGCGGCCCCTCACCAGGGCGCGAAAAACTCGACGAGCACGAGCCCCGGGCGCTCGGCCAGGCCGCTCTCGAAGTCGGCGTCGCTGAGCTCCACCACGTCGGAGGCGCGGACGGCGAGCGCGAGGAGCGGCAGCAGCAGCGCGGCTGGCAGCGGCCGCGGCGCGGACATGGCGGCGGCGGCGCGCGGCGGGAGCTTCCTCCTCGGCGGCGGCGGCGGCGAAACAGGCATCGGGGGCCGCAGGCCGGAAATCCCGCCCCCCGAGCCGGATCTGCCGTGTGGCAGCTCCCCGTTGGGTGCCGTGCCGCGCGTCACGCCGGCCCCGGCCAATGGGCTGTCAGCTGCTGCGACCCCGCCTCTGCCCCGCCCCGGCCGCCGGCTCCCGGTGGGGGGGGGCGGCTTGCCCGGGCAACCACGCGCCCTGCGCCGGCACCGGGCGCTCCCGCCCCGCCCGTGCTGTGCAGCGCCGCGCTCAGGGCTCGGCCCCGGCCCAGCTGCAGGTCCCGTCGAGTGCGGGGTCGGCTCCTGCCGGGCCTCGGGGCGGCAGCTCCGGGCTTCGTTTTGCCCATTGACCGCTCCTCGTTAAAAGCCGCTAGCGTGAGCCACACCGGCCGCGGCGCTGAGGGCTGCTCAACGCCCCGTCCAGCCCGGCCCTGGCCGCCGCTGACGGCCGTGCACGACTGGGTTTAAGCACGCTCACAGCCCAGCCTGGTCCCAGCTGGGTGTCCCTGCTTCCTAAGCCAGCCGGCAGAGTCGGCTTTCCCCGCTTCATGCCGCAGTGCCCCACGTGCTGCTGTCTGGAGGGCGCTGCCTGGACAGGTTTCCTTCGGTGTTCAGCGCCCCGCAGGCCGTGCTCCCCCCCCTGCAGGCAGGGGAGAAGGCAGAGCCCCAGGAGCTGCTTGGTCTCTACACAGGGCTCTGGAAGCACGGGAAGGTTTCTGCTCTGTTTCCACATCGACCGCAGCAAGACCCCACCAACCGGAGAAACTCCGCATCGAGGCGCCGCTGGGCTCCCGCACTGGATCCTCCACCGGCAGCTTGAGGGCAGCTTGCGGAGCATCTGCCGCGCAGCAGCAGCGGCAGCAGCGGCCCTGGGACACCGGCTCCCACCAGGCACCGGGAGGCCTGGCTCTGGGCACGCGGTGGGTTACGGGCTCGGTGTACCGGGCCTGGACGGCTTTTCTCCGGGCGGGATGAGCGCGGTCTGTGAGAACGGCCCGGGGCGGAGGCCCCGCGCCCCCCGCGGTTCTCCCTTGCGGCCCGTTACTCCGAGCAGACGCTCCCCGGTCCAGCAGGGGCGCTGCCGACGGCTCCGCGGCCGCCGCGGGGTGGAAACTCGGAGTCCGGGCGGGCGGCGCCCGCGGCCGCGGCGGGGTCCCGGCAGCGGCAGCGCAGGAGCTCGGCGGCGTCAGCTGCAGCGGAGCCGCTCCCAGCCTCGGGTGCCAGCCCCGAGCCGAGACACGCGGGAGGCAGCTCCGCGGGGCAGCAGCGGCGTGAGCGGGCAGGGCCAGGGGCAAGGGCTGGGGCTGCGCAGGCATTAGGGCCGGCGGCGCGGCTCTGTCCCGGCTGTCCGCGGGGTCTTCGGAGCTGCCTCTGTCGGAGGAGGGTTGGGAGCTGCAGGGTCTGGAGCCGGGCTTCGTGGGCAGCGCTGCTGATGCCTGGAAGCTGCCGGTGCAGGCGCTGTGGGAGCAGCGCCAGTTCACTGCTCTGCTTAATGGCCAGCCCTGGGCTGGAGTCTCAGGACTGCAGCTCGGGGTAAAGCCTCCCCTTGCCGCTGCGTCAGCTTCCTTGTGGAGAAGCTGCCCCAGACTCGATGTGGGGCACTGATCGAGGAGGTCTGGGCTGGGACACGGAGCGCAGGCTGTGCTCTGGGAGCTGCTCCAAGACAGCGAGGGTGCTCCTGCCTTGGGGATCCTGTGCATCTGTGGGATGCTGTGAAGCACAGGGCTGTGCCGGGGCCCTGCTGCCGGCTGCGCTGAGCTGCGGCCGCCCCACAGGACTATCTGCAGGTGCCAGGGGGGAGCTTCCAGGGGCTGGTGCTGGTGGTGGGGCAGAAGCGCTGCAGCACTTCCTGGTCCTGCGGCACCGGCATCAGAGGGGCTCGGACGAGGCAGAGTGTGCAGAGCCTGCATGCAGTGGTTGCAGAGCTTGTGTGATGGGGGTGCACAGCACGTGGGGGTACGGCCCATACACGGGAGTGTAGACCTGCACATGGCAGGCACTTGCTGGAATTCAGAGATCCAACGTGTGAAGGGCTCCAGAGCCACGGGGGTGCTCACCCAGGGCGCTGTGGGGTGGCACTGGACCTGTGCTGGAGGCTTGGGGCTGTGTCCTGCCAGAGCTGGGTCTCATGCAGCTTTGCAGGTGCTGTCACCCATATCTGGGGAGGAGGTTCTGCAGTTGTGGCCGTGCTGCTGCTCCGCAAATGACCCTGTCTCAGCCCCAGCTCTTCGCCAGCCTGTCACAGGTCTTCCCCTTTATGGCTGTGTCCGTGGCCCTCCTGGCCAGCAGCACTGCGTGCTCAGGTTGCTACGCGTGTGGTGTGGCCAGCCCTAGCCTGCACCCTGCATTGTCATTGTCTGCAGAGACCCCAGCCCAGCCCTATGCTACCCTGGGGCAGATGGTGCTGCCCCTGCACAGAACTGCACCTGGAGCACTGGCAGCAGCAGAGATGTGAGCTCCTCCATGCGCTGCTGGGGCTGGCGTGCTCAGCTCTGACAGTGCTTTCTCTCCTGCAGGTAGGAGCAGAGAGGGGCCCCCATCTGCTTTCACCTTGGGTCTCCTACTCTGCCTGCCCCAATGCTTTCTGTGAGCATCCCAGGAATAAACTGCGATGGGCACAAGTGATGAGCTCTGCTCCCTGCCCACAGCAGTACCTGACAGCATCTGGCCTGAGAGCACCTTTCCCTGCCTGGCGTTGTCTGTCCCAGCAGCTCTGCAGTGCAGGAAACTCAGAACAGGGTGCAAGCCCTTCTGCAGGGCACAGGGTGCTGGGGTGAAGAGGAGACCGAGCCACGGCTAAAGCAGCGCATGTTTATGGGATCTGGTGCGTTGTGGGTAACAGCATACAGCAACATGCTGGGCACAGGGGCAACAAAAACTATAGGGATGAGGGGAGGTGGGTCCCACAGGGCTGGCGCTGCCGTGGTCCAGCTCACTGCCGGACATGCGGCAATGGGGCAGGGATGCGGATGTCCTGCCCTTTCTCCAGCCGCCGCTCACAGTCAATCAGGTAGTTCACTCCGTCTATCACCAGCTGCACCAGCTCCACCTGCATCAGGAGCACACACTGGGACTTGGGGGCTGTCTCAGGATGCCACGGCAGCCGGGCTCCTGCTGGTCCCACTGGTGCCAAGGGCAGGCGGTGCCACCACTGCACCCGTGTGCCAGCCCCAGCACATGGCCCCTGAGTGGCTGGGGCACACTGGGCCGTCCAGAGCTTTGCTCCCCCAAAGCAGCTCTTCCTCACACTCACCTCTGACTTCCCCAGCCGGTCCAGGTTAGAGATGTCAAAGATGCTGCCAGTGGCTGCAGTGTCCACACCGCCTGTCCCACGCTTCTGCAGCCGGAGGTTCTCCAGGATTTTAGGGAAGCGGCTGTCCTGGTGCCCAGAGAAAGTGTCAGCGCTCCGCGGGACCCTCAGCCAGCGCCTGCTCCCCAGAGCAGCCCTCCCGCCTCTCACAGGACCCTGCCAGCGGCTCATACATCCCACAGGGAGCCCTGCCCTGAGCAGAGCCAGGCTGGCCCCTGGGGGAACCTGAAACGAGCTCCTGGGTCCTGGGCAGTCCTGCACCTCCCACAGCCCTGGCCACAGTGATACCTTGCTGAGCAGCGGCAGCTTGATGTGGACACCTGCTCGCAGTCCAGTGCCCAGGTTGGAGGGGCAGGTCAGGATGTAGCCCAGCCGCTCGTTCCACATGAACTCCCAGCCTCTCTCCTGGATTAACCGCTCCACCTGGGATAGAGGCACAAGCAGCTGCTCAGTCCCAGCCACAGGGAGCCCAGTGCTTGGCACTGCTCAGCCCCAGGCATGGCAGCACCGCTCAGCCCCAGCCATGCTGCCTGTCAAGGGCCAGGCGCTGTGGGGCCACCGGGCACTCGCCTCCTTCAGGCCACGACAGAACCGCTCAAAGACACGTTTCATGTTGCCACCCTTCTCCATGGAGATGATGCGCGTGTGGTCCTCCTCGTTGATCCAGATCAGGAAGGTTTTCTCATTGTTGTGCCTGGGGATGGGGCAGTGTTTGACTGTGCTGGTGGCCTGCAGAGGCCCCATGCCCACCCAGCCACCCATGCCAGGGCCAGCCATGCCCCTCCTGCCCCTGTGGCCATGGTGCCAGTGCTGCCCCCAGTCCTTCCTGTGCCCGTGGCTGGGAGCGCATTGCCACAGCACGGCCCGGCAGCAAGGCAGCCAGCCAGGAGATGCTCCTGGGGACAGGCCAGCGTTCATCCACATGCATCGCTGCAGGGGATGGGTGCTGGCTCAAGTGCCATGTGTACAGGCAAGCACAGCTTGGGAGGCACAGTTCGGTGCCAGTGTGGTGGCAGCCCTGCCCAGACTGGGTACAGGAACATGGCTCCTGCGCCATGCAGGCAGCGGGAGGGGGCTCTGAGGTGTTGTGGGGTGTGTATTGGGATGTTGGATTAAGGGGTGGCTGGAGCTAGGGACCATGTGTGCTGTGGAGCTGTTCTCCATGAGGCTGCTATAAAGGTGCTGTGCCAGCGAGGGCGGGAGCTGGCTGTCACCTCAGGGATGCTGCACGGCTGTGCAGAGATAGATGCTGGGGCATGCAGTAAGATGACATCGTGACAGGATAAGTTTGGGAACAGCGCTGGGGATTGCCTGGGCAGCAGAAGGCAGTTACGGGGTTTTGGCAGCCTGGAGTGCAAGGTGCTACAGGATGGTGAGAGCGGGCAGCACCGACAGCAGGGGCTGGCTCCAAAGCTCCGCTTGCAGGAGGATGGTGCGGTTTGTGCATGGAGTGGGTGGCTGCTGACTGCAGCTCAGGAGGGGCTCCCAGGTCAGGCCCAGAGCTGTGGGTGAGCACTGGTGCTGTGTGTGCTTGGGTCTGCAGCGCGGCCGGTGTGGGGAGCGTGGTGGCAGGGCTGGGGCAGCCTGATGGAGCAGCAGCATCGCCCCAGCCTTTCTGCCCTGCTGACTGCCTGGTGCCAGGGCAGATCCTCACCAGATCCCTCGGGCGTCGGGCCAGTCCCGGGCCATTCCTGCGGCTGTCAGGAGCGGGGACACTGGTTTGTCGAAGAGGAAGTGGTCCTGGAGGGAGGCAGAGTGCACGGGCTCGCCAGGGCTGCACAGCCAGTGCCAGGGCACCCTGCCCCACTGCACCGCAGCCGTCCCAGGCAGGGAGAGCTCACCTGCTGCCCCCATCTGTGCGCAGCAGTCCCTGCCTTCCTGGCCAGGGAGGCACAAGACTGCTGGTGCACAGCCCACCCTGTTCCAGGGGCTAGCAGGGCACCAGCCATGTACCACAAGCCTGCCTTCCCCTGGGCATGGGCAGGGACATGCGGCAAGAGCTGGAGGGGCTGTGAGCTACTGGGGTTGCGTTCAGTGAGCTTCATCCTCCCCGGCGTGGGAGGGCTGAGCAGCACAGGAACACCCCCCGCACCAAGGGGCAGCCTCACTGGGAAGGGATCCTGGTCCCATAGGGCAGTGGGGCTGGGAAGGGAGGGCACGGCCTCCTGGAGGAGCAACACCAGGGAAGGGGTCCTGCTCCATAGGCGCTGGGTTGGCGGTCCAGGAGCCGCGCTGACTCACGTCAATGAGCTGCTGCTGCTCCTTCTCCGTCATCTCGCTGAGGCGGTAGTACCGGCCCGACAGGTCTCCAGTGAGGCCGTTCAGTGCCTCCACAGTCACCTTCTCCACCTCCCGCCGCTCGGCACGGGTGCAGGCTGGCGGCAGGCTCAGCCCGCGGATGCTGCGCCCGGTCCGGACCCGGGACGAGAGCACATAGCGCTCATCGAAGTGGCCAAATTTGATCTGGAACAGACAGGAGCCACGGGGCGCTTACGGGAGGACACCGGTGCTCGCAGGGGCCCTGTCCCCGAGGCCCCGGGGAGGGACCCCCGTGCACAGCACCACTGCCCAGCTCCTTCACCTTTGTGGCGTCCAGGTCTGTGAAGTGCTTCATGGTGCGCGGGTTGAAGCCATTGTGCCGCTCCTGGATCACGGGGTCGAATATGTCAGCAAACACCTGGAAGCAAGCAGGATGATGGGCACCATGCGGACCCTGTGCCCCACGGACATAGCCTCGCTGCCAGCACGGGGGATGTGGCAGCAGGGGAGCTACAGAGGGTGGCTGGGGCCATGGTGTGTCTTGCCATCCAATGCAATAGCAATTCATGGGGCCGCTGCTGCCCCAGCAAGGAGGAGGAGGAGGAGGATGATGCAGGGCTCCAGGGAAGCTGCTCTGAAGGAGCCCCGTGTCCTACAGGGACACACTGGGGCTGGCCAAGGCGCCTCTGCAGCTGCCAGGGCTGGGCAGCAGGAGATGGGCACTGATATCCAGGCTGCTGGATGTGCCACAGGTACCAGGCTGCCGCAGGCAGGGTTGCCACTCACCTCATAGCTTTCTTCATCGCCTGCTACGATGCCCACAGTCTTGATGAAGGGGTGGCCAGGGTTGTCAACGCCCGTCTGGATGCACTGGTCCAAGGTCCAGCCGTTTGAGGTGGCTTTGTCACAGAGCCTGCTGTAGATGGCTGGTGTCAGGTTGCTGGCCATGCAGTTATTGTGCTTCCTCAGGTCGGGGTACTCAGCACTGCAGGAGGAGAGACCGATGAGTCCTCTGGGGCTGGAGGACATAGAGACCCTCAGGGCAGGAGTGGGGAGCTCTGGGCAGGGAGGCTGAGCTGCTCTGCTTGTGCACACCAGGAAAGGCCAAGGAAGAGCAGTTAGAGGCACTGCGCGGCAAGGGCAGGGAGCAGCCTGAGCCGAGGACTGACAATGTCACAAGGACAAGAGTTCATGAACAAATCTGGGCTGGTTGTTTGGGTGCGGCTCCTTATCAGCCATGTACCAGGGCCTGGCACTGGGAATGCTCCTGCTGGCCAAGCGGTGGCCACGCCAGCCCCAGCCCCAGCTCCAGCCCGGGCTAGCAGGAGGCAGTGCAGAGCTGCCGGGGGTCTCACTCCCCTTCTTCTCCATGGTGCTGCCCAGCACTGGGGCTGTGGGCAGTGGGCTGGGTGTGCACTGGGTGCAGGAGGCAGAAGCACGTGGGGCCCTGTATGCTCAACCACTGGCCAAGCCCCGGGCCCCATTCCCCACAGCCCAGATGCTGTGGGGCAGGAGATTGGCTGACCCCAATCTGCAGCCAGTGGGATCCGCACCGCTCCGGCGCAGTTTATTGTATTAGGGGTATGCTTTCCTCTAATCAGCTTAGCGGGAGGCCATCCCCTGACCTCATTCCCACTTTAGCTGGGCTTTGAGCTTGTTCTGCGTTCATGTGGGGCTGGCAGGGCAGGACCCGACAGTGCTCTCCTTGGCCAAATCCCTCCTGCTGGAGATGGTGCCTCTGTTGCCACAGTGGGTCAGGACTGGCCCGTGTCAGCCCAGGATCCTGCCTGGTGGCCTGAGCCTGGACGGGCGCTGCGCTGGGGGCGGCGCAGCTTGGGCAGGGGCCATCCCTGTGCCAGAGGAGGTGACGGGGCTGGTGCGCGGCCGGGCCGGTGGGAGCAGCAGCCGGCTGCCATCACAGCAGCAAGGCCTGGCACCCCGCGGCACTCGGGTCCTGCTCTGGGTCCTGGTGCTGCAGAGCCGAGCGCTCACGCCTCCCGGCTGCATCTGCAGGACCAGGAATGTGCGTTGGCCCCTCGCCTACGGCTCTTTGCTGCTTGTGGCTTCCTGCGCTTTGCAGAAAGAAAGGGAGGTAGGGCTTGGGTCTGCTCTGCGTAGGAAAGCACTGGCAGCTCCAGCCTGGACCAGTGCAAAGAGGCTTTTGCTCCAGGCTGGAGCTCTTCCCAGGCAGTGCAGGCCAAGGGCTGCTCCCCCAGCCCACCCACATCTGTGCCATGCAGAGATGCTCGAGTTCAGAAGCTGACTCGTGTGATAGCAGATGCAGCCTGCCCAGCCTCCCCCCTGCTCCTGCCCCTGCTGCCGGCTGGCTGCAGACCCACGTCTCCCCGGGGAGACACACTCTCATAAAAAGCGTTTGCTGACAAGAATGGGACACTTGGACAAGTTCCTCCTCTGACTGCAGCACAGCCAGTGCTGCCAGGAGCACAGCCTGCTGCGCTTTCCACCCTGGTGGCAGCAGACTATGTGCAGAAAGCCAGCAAAGGTTGCTAAGGGAAGCGAGCTCACTCCCAGTAAGCAGGAGACTGCAGCAGGTTTATACATGCTGCCTGCTACGGGCAGTCCCAACCATCGCCGAGGTGTCAGAGTCCAAAATCCTGAGACTCTATCCCTGCCTGCGGGGTCTGTGCCTGCTGCAGTGCTCATTCTGCTCCTGCTCCGGACTCACGTTCCCCGGCACAGCCCTGAATCACAGTCGGCAAGTCCGGGGAGTTTCTCTTCAGCCTTCCTAGAGCTTTTAAGCTAAGCTGGAGGGGGCCAGGGTGAGCAGGGCAACGCCGGGAGCCGCTGCCCTCCTTGTCCTCGCACGAGGAGGTGCTTCCCCTCGGAGCAGCCTCCCCGGGAGCGGAGCCCCCTGCATCTCCCCGTGGCTCTGCACCGTGATCCATAACCCCCAGTGCCCTCCCTGGCGTCACCAGCTCTGTGGGGGCTCATGCTGATGGTGTGGGGGGTGCGAGGTGCATGGGAGGTGTGTGTGGGGTGCATGTGATCTGTGTGCGGTGTGTGGGGTTCATGGGGTCTGTGGTGTGTGCAGGGTGCGTGGTGCTCAGGCTGCTGCAGGCAGTGCAGCCCACGCTGTGTTCTGCAGGAGGACAGGGCTTGGGCTTTGTGTGGAGGCACCGGCAGGAACGCCGGCGTTGCCGTCCGAACGAGGCACCGTGTGGGACTGCAGCTGGCACCTCCGTGCCCACATCTCTCCCGGGGGAAGCGCCCGAGCCTCCCAGGGTGGCCGTTGGCACCGCAGTGCAGTGACAAGCAGTGCAGTGACAAGCAGTGCAGTGACAAGCAGTGCAGTGACAAGCAGTACAGTGACAAGCAGTGCAGTGACAAGCCGTGCAGTGACAAGCCGTGCAGTGACAAGCAGTGCAGTGACAACCAGTGCTGCTCAGATCCCTCAAGGCTGTTGCCAATGTCTCCTGTTACTTGACTTAAAGAGCAGAGGAGCACAATCACTGTGGGTGACTGGACCCCGCAGTGTGGATGCCGTGGCTGGGTCCTGGGGCTCTGTTCAAGCTCTTTTCCGTTGTCGGCACCATTACAAAACCATGCCCAGTTGAACAGACCCTCCCAGGAAGCTCATTTTAGGGCTTCTCAGACACGTTCCCTACCTTGAGTTCACCCCCTCCTCCAGACTCACCTGAGCCCTTCCTTCCCTGCTGTTTATTCACCTCTTTGGAGGCGAATAAGCAGTAACATCCAACCTTCGTCACTCTTCCAACTGGCTCCATTTCTGTCCCCTCCTTTCTGAGCCTCAGCACTGCTGTCAGCACACAGCTTCTGCACGAGCATGGCTCTCAGCCTGCAATGCAGCGACTCACCGCTCTCCGAATGCACTGTGTTTGGTGCAGGGATCGCAGCATGTGTTTGGAGCAGTAACGTGCTGCCTCCTTCCCCACTCTGCTTCTTCCCTGCGCACCGCCTCCACCGGCATCAGGGTGAGGAGGAAATCCCACTCCTTGCTTTCCTGACCTGACTGAGCTGTGCCAGACAGAGCAGCCAGTGCTGGGGCAAGGAGGAAGAACCAGCTGGTAGCCGTCATGTCCCTCTCCCATTCTGGCCCTGTTTCTTTCCTGCCCAGTGCCTGTGAGGCACAGGCAGCTCCTGCCTTCAGCCCCATCCTATGCCTCGGCCCCCACATGCTCTTTCGGGCTGGGCAGCGAGCAGGACCTGCCAGCATCGCTTCAGCCTTCAGCCCCAAAGCACTCCATGTGCTGGTGGCCCAGCCAGGGTCCCTGGCCAGCCCTTGGCAAGAGTAGTTCATAGGGGGAGTGACACAAGGCCTTCTGTGCTGGTGCTTGAACCTTGGCTCCGCTCTGCAGCTGTGACACTTATCTGGCTTAAGAGATCAGGCACAGGTTGTGTAAATAGGGTGAGGGCTCTTGGAGAGCCAGCATTACCCCCAAAAGCATGCTTAAGCCGGGCCATGGCCCTGCAGGCACCCGCCTGGCCCAGCTTGGCTCCATGCCCACATCCCGCAGGTCCTGATCACACATCCCAGGGCTCGGCTGTGTCCAAAATCTGCCCGCAGGCCGGGGTCTGCCCGCTCAGCCCTTGCGGGCACCTCCACTTCTCCCTTTACAAACTGCCCGAGACGGAAGAGTGAGGACCTGCCAGGAAACCTTTCTGTTGAATAGAGAAGTCCCTGTCCCCAAGGCTGGCCCTTGGAAGGCTGCTACAGCCAGATGAGGCCAGGCCGGGAGCTGCCGCCAGCCCCCGGGGGCTGCTCAGGAGCCTCCTGACACCGGCTCATGCAGGCGGAGCTCCCGGGTACTTGGCCGGGAGGAGGGAATGAGTCCTTCTGCTCCATCCAGTTCCCACCAGGACCTTGGCAAGTGTCCCCTGGCTCCTGCCACAGCCGCGCCAAGCCTGGGCTTTGTCCTCCCTTGCCCCAGCAGCTCCGAGTCCCCCGGACCCCAGCCCCACTGGCAAGCCCCTGTTCCTCCCCGCTCCCTCCCGCTCCATGCTGCGGGGCAGCGGCTTGTCCCGGGGCTGCCGGCAGCGCTGGGACGGTGCCGGGGAGCCGGGCCGCGGGCAGGGGGATGCGCCGGGGGGGGGCCCGCGGCCCCGGCTCAGGGCGGGTCCCGTGCGGGTCCCGGTGGCCGCGCAGGGGTTGGGGCGGTGGTTGGGGCGGCCCAGCCCTCGGGGAGGGCGCGGAGGCCCCGCCGCGGCGGTGCCGGTGCCCTTGGGCGGCTCCGTTCAACACGGCCGAGCCCCCGCAGCCGCCGGCCGGGGCCCCGGGACGTCCCGGTCACCCCCATCCTGCGGAGGAGCAGAGCCCCCGCCCCGCCGCAACCAGGGACCCCCCCTCTCCAGGACAGCCCCGTGCCCTCTCCGACGCTGGTGCCGCAGGGACCGGCCCCTGCCCGCCGCCCTCCCGCAAGTACCTGGGCGGGTAACGCCGCCGCTGCCGGTGGCCGGCGCTGACCGGGTCCCGGGCGAGCAGGAAGCCGGCGGCGAGGGAGCCGGCGCCCACCATTGCCAGGAGGCCGGCGGAGCGGCGGGCGGACAGCGCGCGAGCGAAGGTGCCGGCCATGGCGGAGCGGCGCGGCAGGGACCAGGACGTGATGGGAATGGAAGCGGGAGCCGGGCTGGGAGCGGCGGCGGGAGGGGGCGCGGAGGCGGAGAGCGGCCGGGCACGGGGGGGCGCGAGGCACCGCCACCTGCCCGCCGCGGGCCCCGCCCCGCCCCGCCCCGGGGCCGCCGCCGCCTTCAGCACCGCGAGACGGACAGCGCCGGGGGCCGCTGCGCCCGGCCCCGCGCACCCGCGCGCCCCGGGTCGGGCTCGGCGCGGCGCGGGGAGGCCGCGGGGAGGCCGCGCGCTTGAAGCCGGGCGCCGCGGACGCGGCTTCCGGGCGGCCGGGAGCCACGCGTGGGATGCGGACCGGGACGTGCCGCGGGGCCGGCGGACGGGTCCTGGTCACCGGCACCCCCACCCCGCCGTGCCCTGTGCCGCTGCCCGGTGCCGGGCGCTCCCTCCTCGGGCCGCACGCGCCGGGGTAGGGCGGGTTCACGGCAGCGGGGCGGGGAGCGCTGCGGGCCCCGCGGCACGGGCACGGCGGGGGGGGCGGCGCACGCGGCGCGGTTGCCGTGGTAACGCGGGACCCGGTGCCCGGCGCTGGGCCCGGGCCCCACGTGCGCGCTGCGCACCCGGCCGCGCAGCGCTCACCGCCGCCGCCAGGGGCCGCCACCCCACGCCCGGTCGGCGTCCGGCTGGCCACGCCCTCCTGCCCGCCCATTGGCTGGTTTCGGCCGTCAGCAGGTCCTGATTGGCCTGCGGCAGCGCCGGCGGCGCAGGGTGCGCTCGGAGGCCGCAGGTGAGCGGAGGGAAATGGCGGCCCCCGGCGTCGCGCCCCCTGCCGCCGCCGCGGGGTGCTGAGGCGTCCGCGGTGCGCCGGGCCGGGGCCGGGCCGGGCGGCGCCGAGCGAGGGAAGGGAAACGGGGGGGTCTCGGCCGCACCGCCGCTGGGCCCGGCTCGTCCGTGACTGTCGGGGGGTGCAGGGTAGGTGGCAGCCCCGGCTCCCGCAGCCCTGCCCCCCGCAGCCGCATCCTGCCGGCTCGGCCCGGCCGCGGCTCTCGGGCCCAGCGTCCGCCGTCTCCGGCCGGGAGGGCCCGCGGGGCGGCGGGCGGGGCGGTGGCTGAGCGGGCCCGGCAGCCCCTTCCGGGCGGTGTCGCGGGGAACGGGCGGCCTCTGGGTTGGCGTGACCGTGACCGTGACCGTGACCGTGTCAGTGCCGCCCGGGGGGGGAGCGGCCCTGGGGGAGCAGCCGCTGCCTCGGCCTCCCTCTCCCCGAGCGGGTGTGCGGGGGCTGTGTCTGCACCGCGCTTGGTGCGAGGGAAGGGCCGGGAGGCACGGGCGGATGAACCTGCGTTACGTGTCAGGTACATCGCGATGCTGTGGAGTTTCGCACTTAAGGATCTCATTAAAAAGCCTCATTAGAAACGACCTCATCAGGCAAGAAGCGCCGCAGGTGCTGGGAGCAGCGCCGCGCTCGCTCCGGCGCGGAAGCGGTAAGGCAGGAGGCTGTTGGGAGCTTGCAGGGTATTGTGCAGCAGAGCCGCTCCTGGCCGGGCAGCCACAGCCACAGCCACAGCGCTTCCACCATCGCGGGCTGGTCCTGGAGATGTCCACGGCCTCGGAGTTCCCAGAAGTGCTGCTCGAATGGGCAGAACTCATCTATAGAAGCTGGACTTCAGCTTCCTGGTTGTGACCATGCTGAGCCTCTGTTAACAGAGCAGAGAGAGCTTGCTTTCGCACACCACCTCCAAAGAGCTTTTAATTATTAACTCCGGAATAAGTGTTCTTCTGAAGCAATTGAGTGTCTACGATAAGAGTACAGCTTTCACCTTTTGTAAGTATGTATGTAATTGCCCTTGGTACAAACAGCCCTTGTGGCAGTGGGAGTCACTTTGGGCAAAGGTGCTTCACTGAGCAGCCTTTCAGGTTGGTTGTTACCTGCAGGTGGTACCTGTACTCCTGGGGCCTCCCTCCCAGTGCTCCTGGGGAACAAGGGCCTGGCCTCTGCTCAGGCAGGTGGTGAGCCTCACTCAGCTGCTGCATTCCTCATCCTCCAGCCCCCTCTGTGGGGACTGCACCTTGAAATCAGGTGTTTAAAAACCAAATGAACCAAAAGGCAATGCCCAAGCCCACTCTTTTTAGTGGGCAATGCCACACTGAGTACAGAGTTCATACGAGACCTGGTCATGTCGCCTTCTCTCCCACATTTCTGGTACCTCAGAAGTGGGGCACAGAGAACAAGTCTCTCTACTCCGTGAACATCCTCATCTGGACAGTGCCAGAATGAACCGCTGGGGAACCAGAAAACAACTTACTAAACTTAATTTGTTGTCACTAATACAGGGTGGTCTAGGGAGCTGAATTAGCCCCAGGACACAGAGAGGCAAGGTCTATGTCTCAGTTCCAGGTTGTGGGTCAGCAGCTTCTGGCTGCTATAGGTGGTTATAGTAGCCTTCAGTATGATTGTGCAGGAGATCATAGCTGCCCTTCTGGGAAGGGAGTGCAAGAATGTCTTTAACTGCAGCTGCTGGTGTGTACTTCCTTGTGTAGCTGTGACGGGACCAGCAAGCCTGAATATTCCATCTTTACCTTTCTCTGTGTGTGCGTCAGAGCCATGTAGATGCTTTTGTCTCTCTTGAACTATACAGCCAGCACTGTTAACACTTAATTTGCTTGCTGTGATTAGTGAAAGGTAAGACCTGTAGTACTCTCTGCAAGTGGGCACTGGACTGAATGTATGACCTCTAGGAGCAGTTAGCTCAGGAAGCAGTGAGGATGGTGCAGAGCTGTCAGCATCACGAGCTGTCATTGCCTCTCATAGCTCTAGGTTTGAAGAAAGGAGGTAATGGTGGTCGTGGTGTGGGCTGAGCACCCTGAAGGAACTTGCTGCTGACATTTCTGTGGGGGAAGTTGGACTCTCTTGGCACCCAGCACTGGAGCTGGATCAGGCATGGGGACAACACCTCGTGTTACTGGCCTTTGGTAATGGCCAAAAGCTTTGGAGCTCAGGGTAGAGCTCCATTTGCCTGCTTCTCTTTAACAGCAACAGGCTGTCTGGATTTTACCTGCCTTAGTTATGCCTGTAGATAAAAACTTTGTTTCATCAAGAGTCTGTGGCCTCTCTTGCAATGAATCTAGTCAGATAAGGGATCTACTTTAAAGAGTAACTTTAAAAGGCTTTCATTATGCGCTCTCCCTTTCCTCACACTAGAGGCTACCTGAGCTCATGAGGCTTTCCCTGTTAACACCAGGGGCATGCCTGATGCATCAGTGGCTGTTGGCTTCAGCAAGACTCCAGGTTTTTGCCCGCTTCGAGTGCGGTGTGTCATGACCTCTAGAAATAGCTACAGATAAGGCAGAGGGTTTTTTCTGGGCTAGGAGCAGGGATGTAGGGAACTCAACGATTTCTTAGGGCAAAGGTTTTCCTGCTGCTTGATCTGGTTTTTTTTTCCAGGAGGGAGGGCCATAAGGGATTGGAGAAGACAACCCTCCTCCTCTCCTTGCATGGTTTACTTCATTAAATCATCAGCCATTGAGCTGCTAAGGGCTCATTCTGCACTGGCAGCAAGGCACAAGAGTGGAAATGGTTCCTGAGCATGTCGGGCACCCTGTTTGTGTCCTCATGTGAAAGCAGAGCTGTGTGGAGCGCACATCAGGTGCCTGCCTAGCCTGGCGGGCCAGAGCTGCTGCTCCCGCCAGCAGAGTACTGGTGGTGAATTACAGCTGCCTCTGCATGCCGCTGCCCGAGGCCCGTGCAGGAGCAGGTGGCACTGGGTACCCACGTGGGCTAGAGCCAGGCGGCCTCGGGCGGCCTCACCTGGGTGTGAAGTCCAGGCTCGCTCTGTCACCTCTGGTTCCTGTTGGGTTGGTGTCGGCTCCTCCAGTAGATGCAGTGTGATAACGGGCAGCCCTGGGAGTGGGCTGTGGGACATTGGGGGGTGCTTCTGTCGAGCTCTTTCTCTGAGTGCTTACCTGTTACATTTGTCCATTTGGGGAGCGTGCACAGCCTTTCTGTGTGCAGGCATGCTTGCTTCTGTCCTTTATTTCCAAGGCAATTTCACAAGCGGCTGGATTGCTCTGTGTGTTTCTCCTGCCCATCCCACCCGTGTTCCTGGCAAGAGGATTCTTGCCTACTGTAAACCCGTGCCGCTGGCAGGCAGTGGCTCTGCTCAGGGCAGAGGAGCTGCCAGAGCACTGGGAGCTCACAACTGTACGTGGCAGTGCAGCCTCCTGCTGAGTGCTGGCTGCAAAGGGAACCGTGCTCAACAGGGGAGGAAGCTCAGGGACTTGGTCTGGGAGGTGCTGGGAGGCATCTGGGGGGTGCTGGGAGGCATGTGAGAGCATGAGAAGCAGTGGTAGTTTCTCATGCCCAGTTTTTGGAAGTATGTAATACCATCAGGTGCTCACAATGCCCTCTTCTCAAGGTTGCACTTGTATGGGAGGAATGCTTTTGGCCACTTTCCAGTTGGGGAAAACAGTAAAGGGCAACAGCATGACATTATGTGGTGCAGCTATGGTCAGAGGTGAGCAGCTGTGTCCTTGGTGTGTGCAGGGCATGCATATGGTATATTCAACCCGACTGCTGCGGTGGCAGGCAGTGCTGCTGCTGTAGGTGACAGTGCAAGACACTCTCCTTTCTTTCCTGGTGTTTATAAAGCAGAGCTTGTATCCCGATTATCAGCTTCTGTGGTCATAGAGTAAATCGGAGCCAGCTTGCAAACTCAGGAGCCTTGACCTGCAACCCAGACTGTTGCTGATGTTTCCTCTTGTGTCCTCTTTCCCTCCCAAAGAGCTGGCTCTTTCCCTCCTCCCCGCAGACTCATGCTCCTCTCAAACGGATCTTTCTGTTACTCTAGGTCTTCTTGAGCTGAAAGGATGAAAATTGGCAACTGGGAAGCCACCATCACTGCCCTCAGCTTTGTCCTAACTTGTGGAGTCCCAGTTGATGTCTTTGGGTGTACGAGCCTCTGAGAGTGTCCACTCTCCCCATCCATGATTTAGGCAGTCGCTTGGAGCATGCATAATTGTAAGTTTTACATGATTTCAGTGCTGGCAGTGACACTGTCCCTTTCCTGGTCAGTGTAAAGGGGTTAACTACACAGTAGAGCTGCCCATCTAAAATGATTCTGAATACTGATCCCCTCCCACCCTGAGGGTCTCTTCCTGCTCCTCCCCTTTGTACTGGGCAACACATCCCTGGGCTGACTCAAGCCAGATGAGTCCCTGCCCTCTGCACCATCACGGCTTCCAGTAGCACGGCTGGCCCTGGCTCACCCTGCCTCTGACCTTCTCTTTCCCTTTCTTCATGCTGGGATTCCAGAGCGGAATGGTTGGCCACCGGAGCTGCAATGTCGTCCCTGACGACCTCCAGTGAGGGAGAGAACTCCGCTCCCAGGTTTGTTGTCGGTTCCAGGGATGATGAGACGGACTTTCTGGGATCAAACATGAAGACAGACGAAACAGATTTCTTTGAAGATGATGAAGAGGAGGAGTCGGTAAGGAGGTGCTGGCATTCTGGGTTGGAGCATCTGTGCAGGATTCCTGGGTCTCAGCCAGGGTTTGTGTGGTTGCTGCTGAGGCTGCGGGCCATTGGGACTCCTGGGGACGTGGCACAGGCTGCGTGGCATTGCTGCGCTGCCATGCTCACTCCTCATGCTGCAGCAATCCCAGCCTTTTTGCTTGCAGGTCTTTTTCAGGCACAACAGCAGATTTCTTTGTCCTAGCAACTTAACCTTGATGCTCCCATAAACCTTCCTGTTTCACCAGGGAAATTTCTGAGACAAATTCTGGGAACTGTGAAAAGGGCAGAGCTGTGTCTGCAGAAAGGAAGCGTTTATTCTTTTCTGTAATCTCTAGGAACAGGATGCAGAAAGGAGAATGATCTCCATCTCTTGACTGCTTTTGGCCTCTATTTAGTGTCATGTTAAATGTTACATTTGGTGTTCTGTACGAGACCTGCATGCAGCAGGAACGTTGCTGCTGGCTGTATGAATTGCTGGGACCATTCACCAGTGCAGCATCATTTCCGCTGCCTCTGTATCCAGAGTCTCCGTTGCAAGTGGGTTGTTCAGACCCATGCAGTATTGTGTACCTTCCTATTGAGCGGAGCTATTTATCAGGTGTGGTGAAGGATTTGGAAACCCTTTCATTTCCCAGATGTTTTTGCTGTGGAGCCTTGACTTTGCAAGTCTGTGCAGTAACTTCCAGTATCTCAGCTTACGGTTTGAAGCCATGGTTTTGTGATGGGTAACCCACAGTCATAGAATCATAGAATAGTTAGGGTTGGAAAGGACCTTAAGATCATCCAGTTCCAACCTCCTTGCCATGGGCAGGGACACCTCACACTAAACTGTGCCACCCACGGCTCTGTCTAACCTGGCCTTGAACACTGCTAGGGATGGAGCATTCACAATTTCCTTGGGCAACCCATTCCAGTGCCTCACCAGCCTAACAGTAAAGAACTTCCTCCTTATATCCAATCTAAAATTCTCCTGTTTTAACCCGCTATCCATTGTCCTATCACTTCAGTCCCTAATGAACAGTCCCTCCCCAGCATCCCTATAGGCCCCCTTCAGGTACTGGAAGGCTGCTCTGAGGTCTCCATGCAGCCTTCTCTTCTTCAGGCTGAACAGCCCCAACTTCCTCAGCCTGTCTTCATACGGGAGGTGCTCCAGCCCCTGATCATCCTCGTGGCCTCCTCTGGACTTGTTCCAGCAGTTCCATGTCCTTTTTATGTTGAGGACACCAGAACTGCACACAATGCTCCAGGTGAGGTCTCACAAGAGCAGAGTAGAGGGGCAGGATCACCTCCTTCGACCTGTTGGTCACGCTCCTTTGGATGCTGCCCAGGATGCGGTTGGTTTCTGGGCTGTGAGTGCACACTGAGGCCGGCCCATGTTCATTTTCTCATTGACCAGCACACCCACATCCTTCTCCGCAGGGCTGCTCTGAATCTCTTTTTTGCCCAATCTGTAGCTGTGCCTGGGATTGCTCCGACCCAGGTGTAGGACCTTGCACTTGTCATGGTTGAACTTCATAAGGTTGGCATCAGCCCACCTCACAGGCGTGTCGAGGTCCCTCTGGATGGCATCCCTTCCCTCCAGCATATCGACTGAACCACACAGCTTGGTGTCATCGGCAAACTTGCTGAGGGTGCACTCAATCCCACTGTCCATGTCACCTACAAAGATGTTGAGCAAGACCAGTCCCAGCACCGATCCCTGAGGGACACCACTCACTACTGGTCTCCCACTGGACATTAAGCCATTGACCACAACTCTTTGTGTGCTGCCACCCAGCCAGTTCTTTATCCACCGAGTGGTCCATCCATCAAATTGATGTCTCTCCAGTTTAAAGACAAGGATGTCATGCGTTCTATGTTTGTTCTGCGTTTCTACATTGTTATAGTTTGAATTCAATTTATTAAATTTAGTACTTAGTACTAAAAATTTAGTCCCTTAGCACTAAATGGATCTCTGTCTTCCTTTAGCCGCCTGAACGGCAGATTGTGGTTGGAATCTGTGCCATGACCAAAAAGTCCAAGTCAAAGCCCATGACACAGATTCTGGAGCGTCTGTGCAAGTTTGAGTATATCACAGTGGTGATCATGGGGGAAGATGTTATCCTGAATGAACCGGTGGAGAACTGGCCCTCTTGTGACTGCCTCATATCCTTCCACTCCAAAGGTAAAATGTCCATGGCAGGCTTTAGCATACTTGAGATCTAGGCAAGGGACCTTTCACTCATTTTCCACTCCCTGCCTTTGTATTTCAGGATTCCCCCTGGATAAAGCAGTTGCTTATGCCAAGCTGTGCAAGCCATTTTTGATTAATGACCTTGACATGCAGTATTACATCCAGGACAGGTAGGTGTTTGTGATCCACTAAAGCACCTTTTCCTTTGTGTGATTCTTCTCCTCAGCATGCTGTGCAAACTTTGTCTTCCTGGCCACAAGCAAATGAGTGAGATGGGGAGGAAGGGGACCTTTCTCGGTCTTGAGGATTTTTTGTGTTCATTTGACTTTGTTCTTCATCTGTGGGAGTGAAGCCTTGGCACATAGTGAGGACATTCTAGGCTCTTGTGATACCGTTTCTGTACTCTACAGGCGTGAAGTGTATCGGATCCTTCAAGAAGAGGGGATAGACTTGCCCCGCTATGCTGTGCTCAATCGAGATCCTGATAGACCAGAAGGTCAGTGTCCAGCCTCTGCTGAAAGCCACTGTCGTGTACTGCACTATTTAAGATACTCTGCAGGGAACAGGTACTGACAATCAGTTTGGAGAGGCCTGATTCACAAGTCTGTTGTTTTCTGTGAACAAAGATCCCAACAGCAGAACTGTCTGCCGGGCCAGGGCTGAAGGGCTTCAGCTCTGCACTGGGGCTGTTGCACCCTTTCCTGAAGTGCTGCTGCTGTGCTTTGTCTCCAGAGTGCAACTTGGTGGAAGGGGAGGACCACGTAGAGGTAAATGGAGCTGTTTTCCCAAAGCCATTTGTAGAGAAGCCAGTCAGTGCTGAAGACCATAATGTGTACATTTACTACCCGACGTCAGCAGGTGGGGGCAGCCAGCGGCTCTTTCGGAAGGTGAGGAAGGGGACTCCAGGTTTGGTGCTGGAACCAACAGATATGTGGCTCTGAAACCCATGTGGCTTCAGGAAGGAGTCTTGGGGGCACATGGAGGGGAAAGGAAGGGTTTGTGCTGGGGAGATCTAGACGTTAGATCTTCTAGCTCAACCCCATCTATCTGGGAATTGCAAAAGGAGATATTTTAGAGGTAGTGCTGACTTTGCCTTCCCATTTGACCTGTGTCCTGTGTAGCAGTCACAGAGCCATGTTCCGTGTTGAGCTGCATGCTGTTTTTTCCAGATCACTTCCTCAGTTTATGGAGATAAATTTTTTTAAACTTATGTTCCTGTCTTCTAGCATCATTGTTGCCCTTCTCAGGTTAGTGTAGCTTGAAAACGTGTTAAATGAGGTATTCATTCTTAGATTGCACTGGACATCTGCCCTTACATACTTCCACTTTGCCAGCACACAGTTAATAGCTGTGATGTATCTTTTTTCCAATCAGTCACATATCTGCCATTAATAAATGAATTGTTTCCTTAGGTAACGTGCAGGCATGCCACTTGAGGTTGTATCCAAAGCCTTACTAAAAATGAAAATAACATCATCCTGTACCCATAAGATCAGTCACCTGTCTGAGAAAGAAGTTAAATTGCTCTGATTATTGCCTATCATCCTTTATTCTCATTTGATTATTATCTAGGCTCCTTTCTTTCTAGGTCCTTAGCCACTGTTTTTTGTTCCATATCCTTGTAATGATTGGAGTCGACCTAACGGTCCGTAATAACTTTTCTTGTCTTTAAAGCCTGGAAAAGGCTGTGTTTTTGAGTCTCTTTTATCTTATATAAATAAGTGTGCTGGAATAGGTGGGAGTTCTGAGAGGCATTCTGCTAATTCTTGGCATGTGCAATGAAACTTACTCTTTTTGTTCTTCCATCTAAGAAAAGGAGCTCCATGCTCTTCCTTGAGGTGTTTATTCTGCACTTTCAGATTGGCAGCCGGAGTAGTGTGTATTCCCCAGAGAGCAGTGTGAGGAAGACGGGCTCATACATTTATGAGGAATTTATGCCTACAGATGGCACTGATGTAAAGGTAAGGAAGAGTCTGGATTAGCTCCATCCTTCAGCAGTCCTGGGATTCCTGAAAGTTGGGCAGTCCTGCTTAGTCCTACTTAGGTTCCGGAGTGTTTGTGAGGTGCTGACTGTGCAGCCTGGATCCCAAAGTGGGGAGCAGGTGTTCTGTAGGTTGTAACAGGAGGAGTATGAGATCATTTGTTCTTCTCTCTACGGCTGCAGTAGAAACACCTGGAAGCTGCAGTCAGTCTAGCTGGTTATGTCAGGTTCACCTATTTCTCTTCCCAGGTGTACACTGTGGGGCCGGACTATGCCCATGCTGAGGCTCGCAAATCCCCTGCTTTGGATGGAAAGGTTGAACGGGATAGTGAAGGGAAAGAAATCCGTTACCCGGTCATGCTGACTGCCATGGAGAAACTAGTTGCTCGGAAAGTCTGTGTAGCTTTTAAGGTCTGTGTTTTCTCTCCAGTGCAAGCAGGATACTCCATGAATGTCTGATCCAAATCTCAGTCAGTGTTAAAGGCTGAGCTCTGTTACCCCGATGTGTGCCCAGTGCTGCAGTTTTGGATGCCTGATGGCCGTTGCTGTCTGTGCTGGCTGGGTGCAGCTGGTCCTGCTGGCCATGGCAGACTGCTGGTCAGAGGTGACCACGAGGGCCTGCAGCAGATACTCTCTCTGCTCGGAGGTGGCTGGTGTCCAGCATACATCTGAGTATTTGATACCAGGTTCTGAGCATGCTTCTGTCCATCTGACCTGTGCTCATCCCATCTTTACTGTTTCCTAGCTGTGCTTATGTGCAAAACTTGGTCTTCTTCTGCTTCTATTTTTAATATGTCTTTTGTGCATATTTGTGTTCTGTTTTATAGGTTGGTAGACTGAGTGTGTGAGTCTAGGTATGGTTACATGACACGTTCAGCAATGGCAACAGCAGAGGCACTTGGCTTCTGCTTCTACCCTGACTGCCATCTGCAACCCATGCAGTTGTGCTCATACAGCTTTGGGCTTGTTCTACCTTGTAGCCCACCTTTCCACCTAGTGAAGGATGTCTTTGCCTGCACTACTTATTGTCTGTCCATCTATTCAGAATTGTTGGATTTAAAGGCAAGAGCAGCAGAGCCAGGAGCTGCTCTTGTCTAAAGCTTTCAGAGCTCTTGGAGGTGGGGGGTGGCTCTGACAGCTTAATCCGGGGGCTCATGGGTTGAGCTTTTGATACAGCTGTGAGGGTGTAAAGGCTTCTCTAAGGGGCCTGTTCCTGCTGGCTGGTGGCTGTATTTTCACACTTCTTCAAGGCTCATGGGGCAGGCATGGAGTGGAGAATGTGGAGAATGGCTGCAGCACCAGCAGAGCAGCACTGGGCAGCGTGCACTGGCTGCTTTGTGTGCACCAGGGCTGCTGTCCCCTCCTGCACTCCCTCACAGCGTACCTGAGTCCTGCGTCCTCTACTTTCTCATGCAGCAAACTGTGTGTGGGTTCGACCTCCTGCGGGCAAACGGCCACTCCTTTGTCTGTGATGTGAACGGCTTCAGCTTTGTGAAGAACTCCATGAAGTATTATGATGACTGTGCCAAAATCCTTGGGTATGTAAAATTAGAGTTTTGACAGCAGGTAAAGTAACTCGTATCAAAGTAAACTGAATATGGAGTTCTGATCAGTACATTGGAGAGGTCTGCAGGTGGTTCATGCAGGGACATTTGTTCAGCAGGTGAGAGCTTGGCTCTGGGAGAAGTGGGTTAATTACTTTTAGCCTCTGGAGCTCCTGCCTGTGTTGGCATTAGCTGTCTAGTCTACAGCTAGATGTATCTTACAGGACTTTCCGTTGGGTGCTAAGTCCAGCTGCAGTATTGGTGATGTGAGGAAAACTGGTGTCCCTTTAGGGTGTCCTGATTAGCCAGCCCATGGTGTGGTAGATGTTTCTGCAAGAAAGATGAAGAGAAATTCTGTGGCTCTCCAAATCTTCCAGCTTGGACCACTAAGGAGAAGGTGGAGAACCAAGGGAATGGAATTTCTTGTGAGATTTGTATTATAATCTCTTCCAGAAATATAATCATGCGGGAATTGGCTCCCCAGTTTCATATTCCCTGGTCCATCCCAACAGAGGCAGAAGACATTCCCATCGTTCCCACAACTTCGGGCACCATGTGAGTACCTGCGTCTTCTCAAAAGAATGCTGGTGATGGCTAGATGAGGGACAAAGTGTAGACTCTGTCCCAGGGACAGACATCATCCAGCAGCGTGATGTTGTCAGCTGCTGTGTTGGCAGCAATCCTGAAATGCCTGTGGAAAGGCTTAGCCATGCACACAGAAGCGGTGATGAATGGTAAACAAGTCGTAGGTTTGGCGAATGCAGACAAACAGCCGTTGCAGGAATTGCAGAAACTGCTCACGTGGGTTTCAGAAGGCCCAAGTTCTTGGTCAGCACAGGAGGCTGATGAGGGCATCACTGCAGCTGGCTCAGCGTTCAGCAGGCGGCTTGCCTGGGGAAGAGGCACGTGGAGCTGCCAGTGGAAAGGGTGGGAAACAATCAGCTGAAGTGCTCAGATTACCTGTACACTTGCAGACCCTCACTTTACTGTCCACCATGTGAGGCTAAAAGATCAAAGGCAGAAGTTTCTTTATGATCCTCAGCACAACTGCATGCATGGAAGAAGTGAACAAAGTAGGTGCCACTATTGCAAACCAGATGACCCGGTAGTGTCTGCAGTACTTTGTCTGCTTTTATAGCCTTGTACTTGGTTTCATATGGGAGTTCTGCCACTGATGAGAAAAGCAGCTATCAAAAGGATGGAACTGAAAGAACAATGGAAAATTGCTTTCTGGTGGCAGTTCTGGAGTGTAGGGGCATCAGGTGTGTATTATGTTTCTTCAGGATGGAGCTTCGTTGTGTTATTGCAGTCATCCGGCATGGAGATCGCACCCCGAAGCAGAAGATGAAAATGGAAGTGAAGCATCCCCGGTAAGAGTCAAGGCAAGAAAGATGCTGTGCTGCTGAGAAGTGAGGAAGGCCTGTTTCCTGACTCAAGAGGAGGAGCACAAGGGCTGAGTGCATGGGAGGCAGTGCTTTTTCCTGGCTCTGTTCAGTCAAATGCTTTCTGCCCAGTTGGGGGATCCTGCTTTCCCCTTAAGGATCTGGCACCTTCTGTGTGAACACTGCAAGAAAGAGTGAATCCTGCTAGGTGCTGCAAAGGGAAGTGCCACCGTTGTGGTTTAAGCACAGCCAACAACTTGGCACCATGCAGCTGCTCGCTCACTTCCTCCTTTCTTCCCTCCAGCTCCCAGTGGGATGGGGAGGAGAATGGAAAGAATGTAACTCCCATGGGTTGAGATAAGAACAGTCCAGTAACTAAGGTATAATACAAAACCACTACTGCTACCACCAATAGTAATAGTGATAAGGGGAATAACAAGAGGAGAGACTATAAAAGTAAAAAGGAAAGGGGGAAAAAAACCCCATCAACAAACACAAGTGATGCCCGATACAGTTGCTCACCGCTTGCTGACCGATACCCAGCCTGACCCCAGCAGCGATCTGGGCCTTCCGGGTAACTCCCCCCAGTGTCTATCCTGGGCATGATGTGCTGTGGTATGGAATACCCCTTTGGCTACTTGGGGTCAGGTGTCCTGTCTCTGCTTCCTCCTGGTTTCCTGGGTCCCTCCTCACTGGCAGAGCATGAGACTGAAAAGTTCTTGATCGAGGTAAGTGCTACTGAGCAACAACTAAACCATCAGTGTGTTACCACTGTTATTCCCAGACTAAAGCCAAAACCTAGCACTGCACCAGATACTAGAAAGGAGAAAAATAGCTGTTAGAGCTGAACCCAGGGCAACCCTGCTAAATGGGAAGCTGGTGGCTGCTTCCTTTTTGCACCTGAACCTGGAAACACTTGTTTTTATCAGAATTTCTGAAGCACAGAAAGGAGCCAGTGGGTCTACTTGTTCTTCCTGAAGAACAGAGCATGAATGCCTATGTAGGAATGACAGTTCTTGTAGCACTAAAACAGTAGAAACTGGATGAAGGCTCTTTGTTGTCTGTTCAGGTTCTTTGAATTATTTGAGAAATATGACGGCTACAAGACAGGGAAGTTGAAGCTGAAGAGACCAGAGCAGCTACAGGTGGGTCCTCTCTGCGGCTGCTGTGTGGAACGTGGAGGTAAAACAGATCCCAGTGTGAGGCAATTCTTTGGGAGGGTGGAAACCTTCAAAAGATCAAGTCTCATGCACAAACACTCCCTTTCTTATTCCTCACTGTGTGCACCCTCAGCTGGGTGATAGCAGTTCCATTCTGAGAGTGGAATGGAAACTCTTCCTGGCTGATGCAAGGACTATAGGATGGGGATGACCTGATGGAACTTGCCCATCTGCTGTGGATGCCTCTGGTGAAAGATGGGTCGAGGTGAGGGAGTGGGGTAGTTGGAGGCACCTGCTTGGTTCTGAACAGGGCTGGAGCACAGGGTGGGGATGAGCCAAACTGCAGCATGAAATTTGGCCTGCCTGAGCTGTGTCTTGTGAAGTGATGTGTCCCTGGTGCGTGTTTGTGTGAACCTGATGCTGGGTGAAGCCACCTAGAGGCCTCGCAGGAGTACAGTAGTGAGTCCGAGGGAGAGTTGCTGGATGCTTGAGACTGTCTGCTCCCCAACAGGAAGTGCTGGACATTGCACGGCAGCTTGTGGTGGACCTGGGAACCCACAGTGACTGTGAGATTGAGGAGAGGAAATCCAAACTGGAACAGCTAAAGAGCGTCTTGGAGATGTAAGGGCTCATATCTCAGGGCACTGTGAGTTTGCCTTAGAGCTGTGGGTCTGGTGCTGGCATCACAGAAGCAAAGAAAGGGTTTCTCTCAGGACCATAGCTCGCTGTGGCATACGTAGGCAGTGTCTGTGCTCAGGCCATGTCTGTGGAGCTCAGAGTATGATTTTGTGCTGTGATTCCTTCCCCTGCTCTCTCTGCTCACTAGGGATGTGGTTCTCCTCGGGGTGCTGGCAGACTAGGCTTTTTTTTTTGTGATTCACTTGTTAAAGATGTAGCTAGAAACGAACTAAGGTTGATTAAAGCCCCAGTGAGGTACGCGAGCACAGAGAGCTGTCAGCTGAAGGGCAGGCAAATGAGTGGATCTTCAACTTGAATCTGGGGGAGTTGTTTGGTTTTGAGGCTGCATGTTGGGTCGCAGGTAGATGGCAGAAATGTTTGCGTTGCGTTGCAATTGGTGTTGCAGCATGAAGTCTCTTGCCTGTGCTGTATTTTTGCTCTGTGCTGCCTCTGGGCAAAAGGTGAGTGAGGTTGATTTGTTAAAATTGTTTCCCTCCCTCTCCTTGTGACAGGTATGGGCATTTTTCTGGCATTAACCGTAAGGTTCAGTTGACCTATCTGCCTCATGGACATCCAAAAGCTGCAAGTGAAGATGAAGGTAAAGAAACCTGGTGTCTGGACGTGCAAGCAAAATTAGTGACTTGTATCTTACCTTTGCTCACAACATATGGGGGATGCATAATGATGCATAATGTCATGTTCCAACATACCATGATGGTGCCACAGGGCTTTTGCTTTGAATTCAATGAATGTCAGCCTGTGCCTTCAGAAAATAGTGTCTCTTAATTTCATACGTGCTGTTTTGGCTCCTGGGGATTTTGGGTCAGGCTTGTGTTGATAATACTCTACAAGATGCTGATGACAAGCTCCTCTTCCTCCCCTCATCTCCCTGTGCAAGCTCAGCTGTGAGATCTGATGTAGTGAGTACCTGTTTGTCTCCTAGAAGCTCGACGAGAGTCTTCCCCATCCCTTCTCCTGGTGCTCAAGTGGGGTGGGGAGCTGACACCAGCAGGAAGAGTCCAGGCAGAAGAGCTGGGCCGAGCCTTCCGCTGTATGTACCCTGGTGGCCAAGGTGAGCTTTGCCCATGTGTCTGGTCCTGTCCTGTGGCTGTGCCAGACTGCCCAGCCCAGCAGTCACCAGTGTGCAGGGTGCTCAGACATCTGTGGGCTGTGTGCAGCCTGTGTGACTCGGGTCTTTACTGGTTTTGTGCTTTTGGCTAGGATAGGATAAACAATTCCAGTGGGTTTTGCACTCCCTAAGTTCCCTAAGCTGGCTAGAGATGTCTGCTGCAGTGGGTAATCTCTAGTATGTCTTGGAGCACAATTAACATTATTCCAGCTAATGTGCCAGTATTCACAAAAGAGGAGCCGTTCAAGTAAGATACACTCTGATGCAGCAAATATGAATTTCAATATGATTAACAAGGAATTTAGGTCAGATGTAGAAAACAGGAAATCTTACCTTGGAACACGGGTAACTCTGCCTTGAGCCAGGAGAATAGGAAGGTAATTTCTCCGTATTTTCTCTGTCATAGTTCTCACTCTGAAAAGCGTTTAGTACCCAGGCAGCTCAGCAAGAGCTTGGAGGGAAAAGGCTAAGATTGCCTTTTTTTATCAAAGAGTCAGAAGTCATACACTGCTGCTGTATTGATCTGATGAGACCAGTATTGGATATCAGTTCTCCTGCACTTGTATGCTTAATTAATTCCATTTAAGTAATTAAATTTGAAAGTAATTAAGGTAATTGAAATGAAATAAATTTCCTTCTGGAATAAGGAAGAGTTACCCTTGGTGGAAGAGGATTGCATCAGGGAATAAGTACGCAAACTGGACATAGTAAGTCCATGGGCCCTGCAGGATCACCCTTGAATGCTGAGGGAGCTGGCAGATGTCACTATAAGGCCACTCTAGATGATCTTCAAAAGGTGGTGGGGACTGGGGGTGTGCCTGAGGGCTGGCGGAGAGGAAATGTCACTTCTAGCTTCAAAAATGACAAGAAGGGGGACCAAAGGAGGCTGGTCAGCCTTGCAGCCTGTGGGACGGTTGTAGAGTAGCTAATCCTGCCTTCATGACAAGGCCTGTGTGCCATTCTTGAACATGGGAATGGTGAGTTAGAAAGGCTGGGGACTTCCCAGGCCTGTTGTGGATCTCTGAAGCCCCAGCTGAGAGGATCAGCCATTGACTTGGACAAGAGATTGGGGAGACAGGAAGACAGGGTGCAAAAGAGGCCATTCCAGTTGAAACACAGGGACTAGATTGCAGTGGAATGACCCAAAACCTGAGAGGAGACCTGTCTGCAGAGCTTCTGGTCAAGTGGAGTGCAGTTGCCAGCAAGCTGGGCTGAGCCCTAAGGTGTTAGTCTATACCATTTCTGAACTAGCTGCTCTGTATCTGGTGAGCATTGAGTGACTTCCCTCTTGCTCACAGCAGAGCTCGGTGTGAGCATGTACAAGGTGACTTCAGTCCTTCTGAGTCATGGCTTTGGAGATTTCTGCTTCACACAGTCACTCATGGAGAAGGAGAGATCTTATTTTGCTGTGAGATGCTGTATTTGTGGGTAGCACATGGAACATGGCAGCTTTGTCCAGATAGATAGCTGACTTGTGGCTGATGTCTGTCCTTGTCTAGCAGGGTGTTTCTCTGAGTTGTGCGCTCAGAGCTGGGCGCAGTTTTCCTATGTTCTCATGCAGTGTGACTGGGTACTGTGCGAAATCATCATGGGATTCCAGGCAGCAGGAAATTAGTCACCACTGCACTGTCTTTGGAGGGTCTCACTTGAGCTGCATGGGCTCCTTTCTGCCATTCCTGATCTGACTCCTGTGTTTGACTCAGCCATCATAAACAAACCATCAGTTCGTGCTGCGAGATGTGCTTTGGGAGCCAGGAGCCTTGCTGCAGAGCAGCTCTGCGTGCAGTTCTGATGGCGGACACACGTTGAAGGAGGCAGGGGTTTGTGCATCTCAAGCTATCCAGGCAAGCAGAGCAGTCATGGACTGCTCGGGGGGCTGCTGCAGAATTTGGGCAGCATCAGATTTCACTGGTGGATGTTTGCATTTTTTTTTTATTTATTTTTTTTTTCTCAAGATGAGCTTTCCCAAGTTAAGCAAAGTCAGAATCCCACGGCAGTCATCGTCGACAGCCGGAACGGTCTTGTTCCGAGAAGCCTAAATGCTGGCTGTGGAATGGATTCATTCTCTGCATAACTTTGTCACTACAATGGAGTCTGTTGTCTAAAGCAGTGTATTCAGCTGATAGTTTTGCAGGTGTCAGAATGTCCGTTTTGAGTTTGTTCTCTCTTCCAGGTGACTATGCTGGTTTCCCTGGATGTGGCTTGCTCAGACTGCACAGCACCTATCGTCATGATCTCAAGATCTATGCCTCAGATGAGGGACGAGTTCAGATGACAGCAGCAGCTTTTGCAAAGGTTCTTCCTCCCGTTTAGACATCTGTTGGTTCTGCTACATTAGTCTTAAAACATGCCAGTTCTAAAGGAAAACCTCTGGTGATAAATAAAGAGCTGTCCTAGGAGCTTCCCGCTCTCTGTTGGGAGGATGGTGGTACACCAAATAGCAAGTGTATGGGGCAGTACTGGAAATCTAGTGTAGCTGCATATGCATGCTATGTTTAGTATCCTGTCCAGGATAGGACTCTGGCTGGGGAAGAGGTTATTTATGGAGTATTTGATGTCAGAGCACTTTGAACCTGTTGCTGTGTATTAATTGCCTCCAAAATGAGTATTTCTTGGATGACTGCCCAGCCAGAGCAGTTATTCCTTGGCTGCTGGATTTAAAATAGGAATGAAATGTCTTTGGTGCAGCGTGAGGTGGGGGGAAGACAGATTCATCTGCAGTTAAAGCTTGAGCCAAGGGTGACCTTAGCTGTTCTTCAGAGCCTCTGCTGTATCAGCATTTTCCTGCAGACTGGGTTGGCTGCTCAGCAATTGTCTAGACAGATCTGGGCTGTGCAGGCTGTGCTGACCTTTTGTGTCGAGTAGCTCTAGGAGCATTCCAGAGTCACTGGTGACTGTAGGTACTGTTGCTGTATAACTGCTCCTTAAGGACAGTTGGGATTTCACAAGTTGACTGAGGGCTGGCCATGAAACTACCAGAAATGCTTTTTGCTTGGGTTGCACATAGCTGAAACCCTGTTCGGTGTTGCTTTAGGGTCTGCTGGCCCTGGAAGGAGAGCTGACCCCCATCCTGGTGCAAATGGTGAAAAGTGCCAACATGAATGGTCTCCTGGACAGTGACAGCGATTCCCTTAGCAGCTGTCAACACAGAGTGAAGGCACGACTGCACGAGATCATGCAGAAGGATGCTGAGTTCTGTGAAGAGGATTATGAAAAGGTAAAGCACCTGTGGGGCTTTATTGCTTCCTGTATCTGGAAGGAGAACAGTGGTGGTTTGAAGTGAAGCCTGCTGGTATGTGAACAGTAGTTGGTTATTTTGAGATCAGTTCAAAATGACAGGATATAAACTGAACTTCAGAAGGGAAAGGGCAGGCCCTTGCCCTTCTCCAGGTGATAATCCTCAGTGTTGCTCCACTGTCCCCTTCAAGAATCACCTGGTACCTTCCTCTCCTATTAGAAGTCCCAGGGCATTTTATTCTTACAGGTGTGCTAAAAGAAGAGTTCTCATACTTTGCTGCACGCTGCCCAGTTGCTGTGGGCAGGCAATGCACCTTGCTGCATCCCAGATCTGTGCTCTGTGCATGTGTGAACACATTGTTTGGATACAAACCCCTTTGTGTTCCTATCAGTGTCTGATAAGTGCAGAGGAGAGAGCATGGGCTACATCCAGCACAGCAGCCAATAAAAGCACTACATGTGCTTCTCCAGCAAGTCCCCAAACCACTGTTTTTCCTAGGCTGAGATCTGGTTACTGGACTGAAATCCGTCACCCTTAAGGAACAGATTTACCATCTCAAAGAGCTGTTTAAAACTTCTATGAAACCCTTCTGCTGAAACACAGAAGCAGAGTTAGACAAGAGTGGATACTGTAGGTGGAGGGAGGTCTGATCTGGTAGGAGCGGTTGTTTGCTCCAAGTTTGGTCCTGAGAAAGTTTTAAAACATGCCTAAGCACCCCTAGGAATAGACCAGCTTCTTGCACTCTGCTGGGGACACTTCTGTTGGGATCAGAAAGCAGTAGAGCTGCAAAAAGCAGACATTGTGTGTTTCCAGTTTGTGAGGATACTAACTAATCTCTGCTGGTATCTTCTCTCAGCTAGCACCTACAGGCAGTGCTTCTCTGCTCAACTCCATGACGTTTATCCAGAACCCAGTTGAGGTCTGCAACCAGGTGTTCAGCCTGATCGAGAATCTCACCTCCCAGATACGAAAACGTCTGGAAGACCCAAAATCTGCAGGTGAGCCTCAGAACTGGAAAGAGTCTGGAGCAGATTCTTTGTTGTTACATCTTCAGAGCTCCCAAACACCACTGTGGTTTATGTTTGTAGCAAAGAAATTCTAAAGCAAAATGCTGTATATGCTATTGATGTAGAAGGCTCCTATTTCACTTTCAACTACAGTTAAAGATGTGATGTAGAGGGAATGATATGTGCATCTTGGGTTTGGAGTGAATGTGAACAGCAGCAGTATAGCCTGGAGAGGGAGGCCTGACTTTTTCAGGCATTTCCTATAGGGAGCTCAGGACTATAAACAGTAAGTTTATCAGTCATGATTTGCTCATCTCGAAGAACTTTCCTAGTAACAATGCAGAGGTTTTTAAGAGGCATCTGTGGGACATTTCACACAGTTTATGGCAGATATGAGCCAACAGGCAAGCAGCTTCACTTTTCTCAAGTATTTTGGGAGTAGCCTGTTTCTGCAGGATAAAACTCCATGCAACAAGTCCAGTGGATTTTCCAGTCTAGGATCCCTGTGGGTGACATACGATCAGAGCCCTTCTGTGCTGGGAGAAGGGAGTCATGGCTGTCACTTGAACTCCACACTTAAGCAGTGAGGACATGAATGTGGTCGGGTGTTCTCTGTGTTCAGACCTGCAGCTGTACCACAGCGAGACTTTAGAACTGATGCTGCAGCGCTGGAGCAAGCTGGAGCGAGATTTCCGCATGAAGAACGGGCGCTACGACATCAGCAAGATCCCCGATATCTATGACTGCATCAAGTACGATGTGCAGCACAACTGTGCACTCAAACTGGAAGGCACAGCTGAACTCTTCAAACTCTCCAAAGCCCTGGCAGATGTGATCATACCCCAGGTACAGCCTCTCTTGCACGTGTGACGATGCCTGTGGTGTCAGTTTCTGACCCTTTCCCTGTCTTTTTTTCTTGTCTCTCTTGCACGTTAACTCTCAAGGCAGCGTATCACAGGTGTTCCTCAGATATATCTCCAAAGTGTTTGTATGAGGCCAAAACCATTTGTGGCTTAAGGTGTGGCAGAGCTGGCTTCCTGGATGGGGATTCTGACAGCATCAGAATAATGAACAGATGATGCAGCAGCATTTCTGTGTTCACTGTACTGCATTATAGCACAGCTGCAAGCTGTGTGTGTGCCATAGCAACTTCCCATTCTCCACATACAAGACCGAACAGGGGAAAAGAGATTTCTGTCTTAAGAGTCCAGGCTTGTTTGGCAAGTTTGTTATTCTTGTCAAACTAGAACTTGTTCAATTGGCAAAGTTGGCTTAGTTTCTCATAAAGTTTATGCCCATGAACATGGGAGGAGAAGGGCGGGCCACATGCAATGAATCTCTGTACTGACCATTGTTCTGTTCCACTTCTGGCAGAAATGCTTCATGTAGATGGGATGAGCTTCTACCAGCACGGTCCAATTGTGCTTCTGCCCAGAACTGGTCTTCTAAACTTCTTCACAGTGTTCCTGGCAAGATGCATTTTAGCTGTTTCCAGCAAAGCACTTCAGATTTCATCTCTGCAGATAGCAGTTGTTGCATTAATGCTCATGCCAGGCCAGGGTATAAGTTTGTGTGTCATAAAAGGGGTTCCCTGGTGGTACTTGTGCCTCTCAGCTGCTGGAAAAATAGTGACAGTCACATATAGACAGTGGGAGGAGTCTCTGTCCCTTGTTACCCTCTGCAGTATGGGGAAAAAAAATAGAGAAGGGGTTTGCATGACATTTCCTTTTCTGTCCTTGCTTAACTAGTGGTGATTTCAGAAAGGACTGTTGATGTCCAGCCTCCTTTCATGTGGATGTAGCAAAGAACAAGGGCTTAAGGGTATCTATTGTTTTGTTCCCGCAGGAATATGGGATTAATAAGGAGGAGAAACTGGAGATTGCCATTGGCTTCTGTCTTCCTCTCATTAAAAAGATCCAGTTGGACCTACAGAGAACCCATGAAGATGAGTCTGTCAACAAACTACATCCCTTGTAAGGACTGTGCTGCTGGTGGCAGGGAGGGCAGCTTTGGAGCAGTGTGTGGGAACCACTCCAGAAGAGTGTACTGGAGCCACAAAGATGATTAAGGGAGTGGAACATCTCCCTTATGAGGAGAGGCTGAGGGAGCTGGGTCTCTTTAGCTTGGAGAGGAGGAGACTGAGGGGTGACCTCATCAATGTTTACAAATATGTAAAGGGTGGGTGTCAGGATGATGGAGCTAGGCTTTTTTCAGTGATATCCAGTGATAGGACAGGGGGCAATGGGTGTAAACTGGAGCATAGGAAGTTCCACGTTAACATCAGGAAGAACTTCTTTACTGTAAGAGTGACAGAGCACTGGAACAGGTTGCCCAGGGGGGTTGTGGAGTCTCCTACACTGAAGATATTCAAGGCCCGCCTGGACAAGTTCCTGTGTGATGTACTGTAGGTTACCCTGCTCTTGCAGGGGGGTTGGACTAGATGATCTTTTGAGGTCCCTTCCAACCCTTGGGATTCTGTGATTCTGTGTGGAAGGAGACACTCAACATACACTGGAGGACACACCAAGAGGGAGGCATGGTGGTGCTTCTAGAATAGAAGAGAAATGGAAAGGCACCTTGAGACTGCTGAGTGGGAACATGGTGCCACAGGAGCGGAAGCCCACTGTAGTTTAATAGCTGTGCCTTCATCCTTGTTTCAGCAAGGGCCAAGTGCCAGTATGATGAGGCCACCTCTGCCCCACCATGTGTCTCCATTAGGATAACATAAAACTTGCTGCTTCTGTGCCTGATACTCTCACTGTTCTGATCCTGCTGCTCTTTGACAGTGTGGGGTTATGTTGTTCCATTTGGCATACAGAAATGCTGCTGTATGAGAGATGGCAATTCATTGGCAGACTGTGAGTAACACTGGGCTGGTTTTGGTTTAGGTACTCAAGAGGAGTTCTGTCACCAGGTCGCCACGTTCGGACACGGCTCTACTTCACCAGTGAGAGCCATGTGCACTCTCTGCTCAGCATCTTCCGCTATGGGGGGCTCCTGGATGTAAGTGTCCCAGCAATGCTCACAGAGTAAGCCTCCCTGCTTTTTCTCAGTGGTCCTTTCTGAGGTGGACAGTGTGTGTTTGTAGATTGCCCCTCTAGCCAGCTCCCCCAGTAATGATGTGCATTAGTGGCCTCCAGCCAGCTCCATCTGTGCTGTGTTTGCATGTTGCAGCTCCCTGCCTTTCCAGCATGTAGGAGGATTGTTCTTCCTCAGTCCTGACACTGCCTGCCTTGCTTGTACAGAGGCATGTTTTCTCCAAGAGCTGTCTGGCTGGTTTCAGATGAGTAGAGTCCTACCTGTGTAGGAGGATAGCAGTACAAGGCAATGGGATGAGGGAATTTCTCTCTTCCTGCTTCCCACAAGCTTTTATTTCAAGAGCTTGACCCTGTTACTTAGTGACTTTCTGTCAATTCTAAGTCAATAGATCAGTTTGACTTTGGGTTTCAAATGTATATGGGGTGCTCTCTACCAGAGGGACAAATTGCACATTTTTAGGGGACTAACTCATCCAGTCCAACCTTCACTTGTTCACATAGCCTGCTTCCTGAAGGAATTGGCATTCAGACCCTGAGAAAAGCTTTGCATTAGACTCCTCAAGAGGCTCTCAGATTTATCCTCCCGTTTTAAGCATGGTGTTCTGAAATGCCTTGAGAGTTTGGGCTTGCTTAGGGTGTGATTTCTGATGTCTGTGGAAGCTCAGTGTATCTGTAGGCACTGATCATACAAGTACCTCTGAATTGCTCACTGGGAAAGATGTCACTTGATTAGCTGTCTTGAGTGTCAGAGGATGCTGGGTTGCCAGCACAGGGGTATTAGGCTGCATCTGGGTTCATTTGTTGCAGTGGGGTTTACTTCATATCCATCAAGGTGGTGAGATGTCCCACGACACCAGAAGTAGCATTTCAGGTACAGCCATCCCTGGCTGTGTTGAGAAGCAGTGCGGGGTGGGCTGCCCTGCTGCCTGGAGCCCAAGGTCCTGCATGGCTCTCTAGCCTTTTCATTCGGCATCGTGTAGAAGCAGCTTGCCTTTGTCACTTATGTAGGACTATTTCCTTGTGCTTTTATTTTTTGAGATTTCTGTAGCCACTATTTGGGGATGACTGTGTCTGGGAACCTGCTGTGGGTTATGCTTTTCTCCAGTCAGCCTGGCACAGGGGGCTTGCAGCTGGCTGTGCTCAGGTCTGCACGTGGATTGTGTGGGGGGCTGTAGTGTCCCTCTATGCAGTTGCTCCTTCCTGTAACCACCCCCTGCCCTCACTGCAAGGTCATCTCTCTTCATGCAACTTAAGCAAGGCAGTTTTTGTCCTGACAGTGTTGTTATCTTGTGGAGAGGCAAACTCCCTGAGACCCATTTCACTGAACGTTGCAAGGTGTCTGCTGTTGCTTATTCCATGCGACTGTTTATGTGTATATATCAGGAAAACAAAGACCAGCAGTGGAAGAGAGCCATGGACTATTTGAGTGCTATCTCAGAGCTGAACTACATGACCCAGATTGTTATCATGCTCTACGAGGACAACAACAAGGTGAGGGATGTAGCTGTAGGATAAAATACTTCCTGCCACGGTGCAAGGCCCAGTCCCTGAGAGATGAGTTTAGCCGAGAAGTCTGTAGCCTGAGCTCTCTCCAGTTGTGGGTAAAGACAGATGGATCAGTAGCACAACTGCTAGGTTTTATTTTAAGGTGGGAGGCAGTGATCCAGTTAATGCTTGTTAAGTGACAGCAAATGCCACCCTGAGCAGTAATACCGAACTCAAGTAATCAATACTCTCTATTTTAAAGCATTTCCTAGTGCAAAAGAATTTGCGGTTCCTTAACATTAATAAAAAAGGAACAGTAGGAAAAAATAAGTTAAAAAAATTACATTTGGATTTTCTCAAAATATTTCTAGAATATAACCACATTCAGAAAATTCCACATTCATAAACTTTGTGTTGTTTAGCAAATACACTGCTATAGTCAGGGACTTCTATATTGGTACCTTCAGGTAGTAAAGAGGATAATCTAAAAAACATCTGGAATGTGCAAGCTGATGGTGATGACCGTAAGCAGGTTGAATCCCAGCTCCTGTACTGCAGGAGGCTGTAGTGTGTGAGGATGCAGTCCCTTTCCTCCATACACCATCAAGTTAGAATTTTGTATTCACAGAGCTGATGTGGGGTTCTCATCGTAGAAGTGAAATGTTTCCTGGTGCTGTTTGTAAAAGAAAATAAGGAAGGTCTGCATAGAGCTCTCAGGAGTGGTGTAAATCTGTTAGTAAGTAGAGATGGTGAAACTTTTGGTTTTACATCATTAGAGCCAGATACTGTAAAAGCTCTGGCTTCCTTAAAAAAAAACCCCAAAAAATCATGTTAGAGACAATTACTTAAATCTTGGAACAGCCTGATTAAAGATCCAGGAGGGAACCAGTCCCTCCCTGCCCCAGTGTGCTGGTTTTGCAGCAGGCATGGGTCAGAAGGGGCTATGTTTCAGACTTGTCTATAGATATATAAACATACAGCCCAGTTCCTCAGAGGACCATTTTGGTCCTCTGGTGGCTGTTGTCACAAAATAACAACAATTTGAATGGCTCAGCTGGTGCCAGTATAGGCTGTCCTTTTGGATGAGACAAGCCTAGAGCCATTATATTTGTGGTTTCTTGTTGCTTCTGCTTTCCTTCCAAAAGGATGCACTTGGGATGCGTGCTGCACCAGCATGGCGGGATGGCCAGATCCAAGCCACGGCCTGTGCTGACAGTGGCACTGGTAATTATTTATTTACCTGTTCCTGTGCCTCACGTTCACAGGACCCATCTTCAGAAGAGCGTTTCCATGTGGAGCTGCATTTCAGCCCTGGCGTGAAAGGCTGTGAGGAAGACAGAAACGTGCCCACAGGGTTTGGCTTTCGCCCTGCTTCTGCAGAGGTGAGTGTGCTGCCTGCTCTGGCTGCCCTGCCAGCCTCTGCTCCCACCCAGGCTCCAGGAGCAGAGGTTCCTCTGAGCTTTGCTGTGTGCTACTAGTGGGCTGCGCTCCCTGCTAACCCCCAGGGCTCACCAGGGCAGTCTGAGCATCCTGCTGTCCTGAGCTGCCCAGAGCTGGAGATCCAGAGCTGGGCAGGGCCTGGGGAGCACTTGCAGAGCCATGTGCCTGTAGGTGTCAATGTTTCCCTACGGCAGAATGAGGACAAGAAAGCGGACCAAGGCAGCCTGGAGGATCTCTCCAAAGAGAAGAGCATGGATGAGCCAGACCGTGCGCAGCAAAGGTCTCCACAGCTTTCTGAGCCAGTCAGCATTCAGCGAAGGTCACCACTGATCAGGAACCGCAAGACTGGCTCCATGGAGGTAACGATGCCTCGGGCACCCCTGGTTGTTCTAATGAAGGTCTTTTGCTTGGTTTTGGTTTCCTGGCATTCCTTTTAATGGCCCAGAGTTTGAGTTGATTCTGGGAAGAAACCTGCAGATGTTAAAGAGGGATATTTTGGAAAACAGGCCTCCCAGACTCCTCCTCATTTAGGAAGGACAGGGGGAACACAGGTCAGAGGAACTGGTGAGGAAAAGCAAGTAAGGAAATGCTTAAAGCCACAGGTATTATTTAGATTATGTGCTCTGCAGAGGCATCAGGGTAACCAGCTGCAAGCCTGTATGCAGTCTCTTCACCTAACTGTGATGACATCTTTGCCTTCCCCCTTAGGCCCTTTACCTCTCACAGTTCAGGTTCACATTTCTTATTCCTGTCTCCCATCTAAGATCTTGCTCAGACCAGAGGTCCCTGCCGACTGGTGGGTTTACTACAGAGGGTTTGAACTGCCAGGGTTTAGAACTGTCCCGTTCACTGACCTTCAAAAAGTAACAAAGATCTATTTTACTGTTCTTACCTCTCTCCTTCAGGGCTGTTACATGTCACAGGGCTAGCTGCACAGTCAGCAGACAGCTGGCGCCTTCAAAATCCTCTAGAGTTGCCCCTCCTTTTGGAGGAACTTCACAGGCATTTTTGCTATATCTTTTCTGAACCAGTGAAAGCATAGAATCAGGGCTCAAGGTATTTGTTAGCTGGGCTTCCATCTCTGTGTCACTTACAATGTAATATTTGCATGCAGCAGTCAGGCTCTTTGTAAAGGCCCATACTAAGTCAAAGGGGATATACTTCCCTGCTACTAAAGAAGGAAGCCCTACTGATCCCAGGAAGAGACTCAAGAGACAAGGAGCTCAGTACCTGAGTCCCTTCATACTTCTGAAATCTCCACTGTTCCACAGCCCAATGCAAACTTGAAGTTAAAATGGAGCGTGCCCTGTCACAGTCTTGGCATATGAGTGCTTTTATGCTTCTTGCAAATTGTGATTTTTAAGGAAGAGGCATACTTTTGTTTCCCTTCAGTCGGTGTGTAAAGGCTTTTGAGACCAATGAGCATGACACTGATACTCTTTGTCTTTGCAGGTGCTGTCTGAATCTTCTTCCAAATCAGGAGGTTATCGCCTCTTCAGCAGTTACTCGAGACAGTCTTCTGAGATGAAGCAAAGTGGCTTAGGTACTGTACTTGACTTGTAACCAGCCTGCTCACCTGGACCTCTGCATTGCTGTAGGCATGTCTGTCTCTCCACATACACATGTGGCTTAAGTTCCTTGTATGTCTCTCTGTATGTTTCATGTTTTCTTTTAGTGTTACTGTTTAGACCACTGTAGAGACTATCTTGTATTTCCTTTTGTGTATGATCTTCTCCTTCAGCTTCTAGCAACTGAAGATGCACTTTTCATCCCTTATAGTATGTGAGCAACAGAGCAGGCTGCGTACGTGCAGGTTGCCTTCTGGTTCCGCATTGCTATCATTTGTTCTACCATTTCTGAACTTAGTAGGAAGAGATAATTTTACATGAGAGCTGGTGTGCTTTCTGTTCTGGAAAACAGTAGTTTATATGCAAAGGTGCTCTTCATGTAAGATTATTATATTTCTGCCTTTGCTTCATAAAAATCTCTTCTATGGAACAGATCTGTCATCTGCAACGGTGTTTGACAGCTGGAGTCCCTGGTTAGCCATTCTTTGCATGGTAGCCAGCAGAAGAGCATATTTTGGGGTACTTGGTGTTTTCTGCCTGTCCTTGAGAATACCACTCCCTGTCATCCTAACCTGAACTATGGCTTAGTAGTTGAAATTCTTCCTGAAATAGTTTTACTAAAGCAAGATCTATTTGGAAACTAAAAAGCTGTCTTTGTGTTACGAGGTTCAAAGACAGCTGTGAAAGCTAGATCTTGCAAATGACTAATAAGCACCAGGAGGTGGAAATGCCCAAGTTATGCCCACTTTTTTCTTTAAACCTGTTTTTGCTTCTGGCATGGTTCTAGATTTGCAGCATTTCTGATTCATCAGTTCCTTACTCTGTTATGTGGACATCCTGCAGGCAAGAGGCCTGAAAAAGCCTGATCTTTTCTTTGTTGCATTTGAATGAGCTGCTTCTTTGGAAGCTGGTTCTTACCAAGTAAAGGGAATTTTCTCCAGAGTGGTTAGGAAGTATTCCTGGAGTCTGCCAGCTACGCTCCCAGTCAGTTGGAAAAATCTAAGAAGGAATGCTGACGCGTATTATTTTCATGAAGACACAATAGCCTTGGCCATAGTGGGTTTTGAATGTGCTGTTTCATGTGGTGCATCTACTTCTGCTCTTCACAGACCACCTGCAAGATATAGTAGCTGTAATAAACTGCCTTGCTTAGGCTTGAAGATACCTGTGACTCTTCTGTGAATCCATGTGAATCAATACAAGCATTTCTGAGGTGTTGCACAGGCAGCTGCTTGGAGGATTACTGAATACATCAAATGCTACATACAAATTATCTTTACTGTTGGTATGTCTGAGTACCAGAAGGCATGTGCGCTGGAAAGCAGATATTACAGTCTACTTACCACAGCCTTTTCCAGGTTTCTGAGGAATGTCTGTTTGGCAATAGAGAAGACTACTGCTCTGCTGAACCCTTGTTTAGTACTGCTTTTCCTTGACAACAGAATTTGAAATGTGGTCCCAGCAGGTTTAATCCCAGGTTCTTACCTGACTTGCCTTGCTGGGAAGCCTGTGCTTATCACTCTCCCAGCTGTGAAGCTCTCCAGAGACAAAACACTGAGCAGGAATTGATAGACCTGATCTGCAACAGTAGACCTCTAGCTGGATACTCAGCCCAGCCATGATCCTTCTCTATGGAGGATTGCAGCTGCAGGCCCAGAAGAGAGACCCCAGACTGCACAATCCCTGGTTCTTAGGATATTTGTATTTCAGTGAATTTCTCTTAACCTGAGAACTGTTAAGAAGGATGGTGCCTCTACCTGTAGAAGTCAAGCTCTTCAGGGAATCATTCTGATTCCTTTCCTGTTTTCTTTGCAGAAATCTAGCTTCTTCCACTTTTAGGATCTGAAATGTGCTCTCTAGAAACAATACAGAACTCATAGGAGCTTGAACTTTGCCTTTAATACTTGTCTCAGCAGTTGTGCTATGAGGGGTTCATTCAGATACTACTTGCTGCCCCTGAGCTTTTCTGACAGTGGCAGGCTATCGGTATCTCTGGGAGAACAGATTCTCTGGGAGAATGTCTGTTCAGGTCTAACCTCATGTGTTTAGGCATGCAGGAATGGGAAGCAGGACAGAACTCCTATAATAACCCTGCTGCCATAACTGCCAGAATGGTGTCCTTCCTGTAATTTAAAGCCTTAAAAAGCCTTTAAAGTCTCTTTGGAAAAGGGGTGGCCTGCAGCTTGCTTTGTCTATGCAAAGTGATGCTTTGGAGGATGCCACTTTTTTTGGGCAGGAGCAAGTGCATTATTGCGGATTGTCTGCAATAGTGTGTATGCTTCTAGCTTGAGAAGCCTGGGAAAGTTTCAGTGCCTTTCTTTGCTTCCAAGAGCACTTCAAAATGGGGTGAAATCACTCCTTGCCATTTGAGCAATGGAGGTGTTGTATTGCCAATGGGCATGAAGCTTTGTGCTGAGACTCCCATAGGGAAATAAGGGATGTCCATTTGTTAAATATCTGAAATACTGAAGGTACATCTGAAAATCAAATATACAAAAAAGATCCACCACATACAGGAATTTCTAGCAAATGTTGCTACATCTTGACTCTTAAGCGGCTCATATGTTTAGGTTAGATATATGGAAGAAGTTCTTTATTGTGAGGGTGGTGAGGCACTGGAATGGGTTGACCAAGGAAGCTGTGAATGCTCCATCCCTGGAAGTGTTCAAGGTCAGGTTGGACAGAGCCTTGGGTGACTTGGTTTAGTGCGAGGTGTCCCTGCCCATGGCAAGGAGTTGGAGCTTGATGATCTTAAGGTCCTTTCCAACCCTGACAATTCTATGATTCTATGTTCTTTAGGATGTGTGTGTATGTTTGTTTACTTTGGCTACAGTGGGCTCCTGGAGTTCACTGTGGACAGTTGCTGTTGTCCATAGAGTCATCTCCGTAAATTCTCTTTTGGCTTAAGGGTGCTATCAAGACGCCCCTGTCTACAGTGGGGTATCCTTAGCTTAATGATTAGTGGCATGAGGTTGCTCAAGATAGAAAGTCACAAAACTCCTCTGCTCCATTTTCATCTGTTGAAGTTATTTTTGTTGCTGGTTTGCCTTAAGTGGTGGAAGGACGATTGGGAGCATCATCCTGGCTGCTGCTTGACAAAGCTTCTTTTGCATTTTGAGAGACTCCAGTTTGTGCTGAGCCAGCACGGGGCTTCAATTCCAGCCACAAGGAGGAAATTTTCTAAGACTTGTGTATCGGTCACCCTGCGGGCAAGAGTTTGTTGCCTGTTTGTCCAAGGACGTGTATGTGCTAGTGTGTGCTGAGGAAAGCTACCAGCAGTGTCATAGTGGTGGAAGAGCTGAAGTTCAGTGCATGTGAGAACCCTTTAGGTCACCCCCCACTGCTCCCAGGAGCAGATGTCTTTAGCTTAGACCTGTGAGTAGCTGTGTGGTAGTTCTTCCCCTCATTCACCTCTTGTGAGACTGCATCTGAAGTTCTGCTCTCTTGTCCTGGGCTTCTTACTGCAAGAAGGTGTGGATGTGGTGGGTGTAAGACCATAAAGGGGCAGTGGAGGAGGATGAGGGCTGGAGTACCCAACCTTGGAGGAGAAGGTGGGAGAGCAGGGCTTGTTCAGCTCAGAAGCTCTGGGGAGTGGAAACCTTTATCCTATTCAGCCACCTAAACGGGAGGTTACAGAGAAGACAAATCAGTATAGGCAAGATCTTTTTAACAGTAGTAACAGTTGTACTGTTCCAGTTAAATACTAATAGGCAGTATGTCATTTTTTTTGCCTTGGCAGGCAAGGTGGAACAAGATCAACCTGCTTGTTTCTGGAAGCCTTTTATATGTGGGAGTAAGGTTGTTTTTAGTAGTTGGTATTCTCAGTTCGGAATGCAGAATCAAGATGATTTAGCACAGAATTTATAGTGGGTTTGTCTGGCATATAATAAGGTTTTGTCTCACTCACAGTTGCCTTCCTCAGTTGATAATGTTTCAGTTGCTTGATGTTCCCTTAAATATCACATAATGTCAGTCACTCTACAGAATACTGTGCTTTGGAGAAGCAAACACCAGCAGTTGCCAAAGCCACTGGTATTAGGTTGCCCTCCTATGCATGAGAGCATCTTACATGCCATATTCCTCACTACAGGATAGGCAAAGTTCCATGCTGTGCATGCACCTGGTGCTTTGCAAGGGTAGTTCATGGAACAATTGGGTCCTCTCTGGAGTAGCAAGACATGACCAGATGAATGTGAAATATCATCTGGGCAGCCATTAGTGAATGCAAGCTCTCTGCTCACACTGCTTTCCTTACTGCTTGACAGTGTGATTAATCCACATTTGCTGATTAACAGATGAGGCAGTCCTTTCTTCCTCTTGGTGTCCTGCAGAAAAAGGAGCTTTCCAAAGAGAAGGGGCAGAGGAGCAGAAACGTGAAGCCCTGTGACATGGACATCACTGATTTGGCATCCTGGCTTTTCTGACATGAGTATGTAGATTTGCTGATTGGAGGGTGTCAAGGTGTTTCTCCTAGGGCAGGGCAAGAAAGCCAAATGGAAATAAACCCCTGGATGGAGACAGGAGCATTCCTGGTGCTGAGTTTTGTGCTACCTGTGGTACATCTGGCACTGTTGAATATAGAATGGGAAATACTGCCTCCCTATACTCCCTGGCATCACTTTTTTTTCCTGAGGTTGCCTGTGAAGTGGCCAGTTCATTCCTTATTCTTTGACTAACCCTGCTTTTCTGAAGTTGCATGCAGTGGAGATACAATACTAACACCTTCCATGCCTTTCCAGGGTCACAATGCACCGGCCTGTTTAGCACCACTGTGCTGGGAGGCTCCTCCAGTGCCCCCAACCTCCAGGACTACGCTCGCAGCCATGGCAAAAAGTTTGCCAGCAGCCTGACATACAAAGACGGTATGTGTGTCCCTGTGCAGCAGCGGTTAATCTGCGGACTTTGGTGTCTCAGGATGCTACTGAGGCAAAGACAGACTGCTGTGAAGAATGACAGTAGAACGTGCATATTCATCACGTCTACAGTAATGCATTTTATCATGTCCCAGGAAATTGTGATTCTTGGTAGGACAAGACAGGAGCTGTTACTGTGTGAGGAGTTTTATGCTGATGTATGGTATTATAACTCAGGGTTCCCAGCATCTGAATGGATGTAAAATTATCTGTCCCCTCTTATTCTTTGTATTAGCTCTAAGAAATGGTATTGTAGTCAATACTTTACAGAGTCTGAGTGCCTTTCTTTCTGGAATCATAGCAAACACTGGCACTGGTGGATTACAAGGTGGGAAGATTATTAATTTGGAGCCTTTGGGAAAAGCAGGAGATTGGTTCGTTTGGATTTTTGTCCAGGAAAGAAAAATGGCCTAGGTGATCAGGGCAGAAAGCTGCTATCTAGTCTCAGAGCTATTGGAACCTCATAAATGCTGTTGTATTGAGACCATTACATATACTGGCTTTGTGTGCAGCTTTTCACTGTGTAAGAAAAAACTGTGTTGCTTCTCTTCTTTTCATGGAGCTCCCTAGCACACACCAGGCTGGGAGTGATAGAGATGGGAAGGGTAAACTGGGAGGGTTTTAAACCCTGCTGTACCAGTCAGAGCTGCTCAAGGCAGCAAGTGCTGGCTCAGAGGTCCCAGAATAAGCTCATGGTGTTTGATGCAAGACCAGGGTGTGAATACCAGGAGAGCTGCTGAAAAGGCCTGCGAGGGCTCTGACTGCTTTCCTTCCAGAACTGCAAGCAGCGTGAATCCAAGGCAGCTCTGATTCTCAGGGAAGAGCATCAAAGACTGTTTGCTCTGTCCCCAGCTGGGAAGAGCAGATCCTGCTCAGTCCTGGTGCCGTGCTGCCTTTCTCTGTAGGCTGTGCGGTAGGAGCATACCTGCAGCTGGCTACTCGTATTTCAGGTCCAGAGCACAGTCCTGCTGCATTAGCCTGAATTCAGTGCCAAGGTCTCTGCATGCCAGGACACAGTTGCACCTTCCAGTACTTAACGGGCAGACTGATTTAGCTAGTGTGTGACTAACACAGCCCAGAATTACTCATCTGGATGTTACACTTCTTTCTTCATGTTTGTTAGTGTGCTGTGGCACCCTGTGCTAACAGCGCCTTGCTGCAGTAAGAGGAATTGTGAGGAAGAAGCAGGGGGCTTGGAAAACCAAGCAGGAGGCAAAAGAGTGTTTAGCTTCCAGAGAAGGTAGTTTGGAATGTGGAAAAGGCCTCCATCTACATGTTCCTGCTTAAATGAACACCAGTGAAATGCTGAACAATGGCATTTAAACCAAACATCACTAGAGCTGAATACAGTGACATAGCAGCTATAGCAGGAGCACACTCATATCATGGCTTTTTTCAATCATCGGGCTAGTAATGTTTAAAATCCTTCAGATTCTGGAGCACATCTTTGCATGGTATTTTTTTTCCCATGGCTGTGATGCTTCAAGGCGTGGTGCATGGCTTATAGCACTTCATCAAAGACATGCTCAAGTGAAGTCAACATGCTCCTTATGTCTGAAGTCTTTTTTACTGGGGTCTGGAAAAGGGCTAAGGAACACTTCAGTGGAAAGTTGTGTCCTAGCCTCAGCTGATGGTTGTGATTTGAAGCTGACTCATCTGAAGGCAGGGATCCAGTACGCTGTGTTGCAGTACCATTTAAATTAATGTGCTGTAAAGGCAAGGGGGAGATGTGGGGTAGGATGGCAGTGGTTACCAGCTGGCTGCTGCAGCTCCAGGACTAGGGTACTTCTAAGGGATTGCATGTGTAGAGAAGATTGTCATGCTCTGTTGAGTTTGAAGTGGGAAAAACAGTTTTATGGCTGTTATACTGGCAAAGGAAATTGCAAGTTTGAGAGCTGGTTTAAATATATTATTTGGCAAAGTCAGCGGATGTAGCTAGAGAGGCACAATGTGGGGGTGGAGCATAAATTGATTTGTGTATCTTTAGGAGTGTGTGCAGGGATAGGTGTAAGGACCCTATTGACTAGGTGGAACCGACACATGGAACATGAAAGAGAAATCAAAGCATTTTCGAATATTTCCTAAAAGTTCCTAAATAGCAGCAAAAGATATGACTGGCTGGGGTCTCATCAAATCCTGCATCCAGAGGGTCTGACCTAGGGCATTCTTTTTCCCATGATAGCTGAGGAATTTCCAAAGTGGGAATAAACTGAAGTTGTCTGCATTTTGGTGTTGATTTTTTTTTTCTTTGGTGCATATGGAGACTAATCCATGACTTCTAAGGCTCATCTGTTTGCATCCCATTAGCTGCGTGGAATCTGTCCTTGCACTGTCTTTCTGATGGGTGATTTCTATGCAAGAGCTTGGCCTGGCCTGGAATATGGCCAGGAGAAGCCTGAGGACCACTCAAACAGTGTATCCCTAATCCTCTTTGTACTGAGATGCTTTGAGCAGCAGAACTGTAGAGGCATGTCTTCAGGGGTCTTCTCTTTGTTCCCTAATTGGTTGGTTGATTTACCTGTGAAGGCATGAATTAGCTTATAGTGTAAGGGTGTTTGAGCTGCACTTGGCTATGCCAAAGCTCTTCAGTTCCTTTGCAGAATGATTGTCATTTTCCTTGGGCAGAGGTGAATCCTGAGAGCTGTCCTCCTGTGCTGCTGCTTGCTTGGCCATGTGCTCCCGTGGCTGTGAGCATGGCCTCGCTGCATCTCACCCTGGGCTGAGCCTGGGTTGCTCTCAGGATGGCTGCAGATGGGGTGGGTAGGTGTGAGATGCTGTCTGTGATGGAGAGAATGTGGCTGAGGTTTTGTGGTATCGGGGGGACCCTGCGGGGCAGTGCATGGTCAGTGGGGAGCCAGCAGGGCACAAGGAAGCAAAGAGGTTCAGTCAGACCTGCAGCTCAAGAATGCCTGGGGTGCCACATCAGTGCCAATGGGAGCACATTGTCGTGGTGAAGCAGCAGGTCAACCTGAAAGGGTAGTTGCAAGCATATGAAGGTTGGGGAATCCTTAGAAGCAGGCTGTTAACTGAGATGATCTGTTTTTATTTCCTCAGAGCTCTTGTCTATGCCAGCCGTAAAACGATTTTCTGTGTCGTTTGCAAAGCATCCGACTAATGGTACGTTTGCTTCCTTGATTTGACGTTCCCTCACACTCCTAACCCCACACTCACATTACATTCTCTCTGCACATAGTCTCCTCTCAGCGCTCTTGTGGTTTTATTGTGTCTGTACCTAGTGTCTGAACATGCTTCACCTTCCCCCATTGTCTCGCTGTGACTAACGTGTTCATTCATCCTCTGTGATGGCTCAGTGGTTCCTCTGCTGTCCCCCCAGGCATTTGTGTACCCAGTGAAAAAGCAAGAGCAGCGGCTCTGAGAATGGACTCCTAAAGCAGCCCTTAGTTCCACTGCTGACATTAAGGCCTTCTTCCACGCTCCCTTTTCGTGTGGTGGGGGTCGGGGTGGGATGCCATTGGATTTGGTGGGAGGGGGGAACATTCACTCCATATCCTAAAAGCCTCAGCAACTTGGGTCCTCAGTTTTTACACTGCAGATTTGCAGAACCAAAACAGGGATAGCCTGAGGCTACTCATGTGTCACCTGGAAGAGCACAGCCTAGGGTGGGGGAGAAGGAAGTGCTGACAGCCTTCCCCCCACGCATGGTGCTCCTCAGCACAGTCATGCTGGTAACCTCATGGCCTCCTATCTGCAAACGTATCTGTTCAGGTGGTCCCTTGGTCACTCCAGTCGTGGTGATGTTGGTGGGACTAGGCTCACCTTTCCTGCAGATGCTATCCTGGGAATGGTGGCTTTCCAGAGCTTTCACTTGTCTGCTGTTGGTGGACAGTGCTGACTCAGGCCTGATGCCTTCCTGAGGTAGGAGGAGATGGGCTTCATGCCACTGGGAGAGGCAACCTGCTGCACTCCTGGCATGCTGGTAACTGTGGAAGGGCTTGGTAAAGGATGTCTGACGGTGCTTCTGTTGACTCAGTGTCTCTGCTTCATATTGCTACTAACCCAACACCTGAACTGTGAGTCTTTTGAGGTTAAAGACAGCTAGCTCTATTGTAGCAGATGTCTTGCACTAGTGTTTGCTATCTGAGTCTTGCACAGAAACTCTTGACAAGGTTTGCTTCACAGCACCACTCCTACCTCATGGCTCCCGCTGTTGAATCAAAGCAGATCACAGGAAGATGCCAGGTTAAGTATTTCTGTCTTACACGATCGAGGCTGCTTCTGCAATCTTGTTGCTTAGTAAATATGAAGATACTCTGCTGTGCATGATCTGGAAGATGGAAGAAGTTCAGAAGACTGTTACAAAGACCAAAGTTTTGGGAAAGATGAAAGGGGAAGGGGCGGCTAAATGTGGCTTCATCGTTTTAAATAACTGAAGGGAATCTATTTTCTGTGTTTGCTTGGTTTTGTTTATCCCAGATTGGCCAACTGCTCAATTTGTTTGTATGTCTGGGTACCATCTGGGCTCACGTGATGTGTGTCAGCAGGATGTGTTGCTCTATCTTGCCAGCAAAACTTGTCCCAGGCACCAGTCTTTCCTAAGCCACACTGTACAGCAAATGCATCCACCCCAAACAGGGTAAAGTGAAACTGAACGTGAGGTTTTGCCCAAGTGGCAGCCTTCTCCGTAATCAAGAAAGCAAAGGCAGAGGTCCAGCAGGTGTGAACTTGAAGGCATATTTGGCATATTTGGTCTAGGCTTGGCACTGGTTTTAGCAGGAAGGGTGTTCAGCCACATGAACCACACGCCTGAAGATGCAAAAGCTATTCACAGCTCTAACTCTGGATTTTGTTTCTGAAGAGCTGCCTCTGTGTGGTGAAATGGGATGGGTGAACCACAGCAGAGGCCAGGATGTCACAGTGTCAGGGCCAGATGGCTTGTGCTCTTGTCTTGTGAGTCTTGGGAGCGTGACCTGGGGCTGTGTACATGGAGGAGATGTGCCTGCATGCTAGTGTCTTGTCTGCCATGTAAAGATAGCACAGAAGATTCCACAGGGCTGTTCTGAGAGTGTGGAGGGGGGAGGTCAGCACTCCTGTGCCCCTTCTGTTCTAACACGCTCTGAGCACTCTGCTTTCGGTCAAACCCTCAGCCGTTTGCTCTCTTTGTGTGCTGAGGTTGCGTTTGGATGCAGGACTGGAACACTGCAGTTTGGATTTCTTGTCTCAGCTGGGGGAGGGTGAGCGTGGGCCTGACCTTCTTACGTAGCCAAACCTGAGCTGTGTTGGATTCGGAACCTGTCCTAAAACATATTCGCTTGTCAGACTGCCACTTCCAAAGATGACACCTCGCTGCTCAGGGCCTGCCCCGGCGCTGGAGCTGCGTGTGGCAAAGCATGGGGCGGGCAGGAGCCTGGCCTGCTGCAGCGTGACTGGGGGTATGTAGATCCGAGGGTCTTCCTGGCCTGCTTGCTGCGGGAGGGACTGGGCTGCAGTGTGTGGTGCGGGTTGTTCCCACCCTGCAGTCCCGGTGGTGGCAGCCCCATGCCCACAGCTCTGCAGTTTCTCTGTCCCCTCTCACTCTCTATGGCCCCTTTCCTCCAGATACATTTGAGCACCTCCACGTTGCCCAGTTGCTGCGCCGTTTTTCCTCTGACTGTGCCACGAGCCGGAACATCTCCCTGGATGCCGCTCTAGCCCATCACCTCCAGCACTGCTCCTACCACCTGCGCCTCTTCAGGAGCTGGCTGATCTCAGGGCAGGAGGACTTGGAGTGTCTTTACGGTACTGCACGCTGCAGCTGCCTTGGTCCCATGCTCTTGTAGCTGAGCGGGGACCACTGCTTGAGAATGCAAAGTATGCTTTGCTTCTAAAAAAGGAAAGCATTTCCCTCACTGCATCCCTTACATCTCTGGGCTGCTGCTGCAGCAAGCTGTGTGGGCTGTTGTACCCGGCAGTTTTGGAGCCTTAGGCAGTAGCCTTTCCACATGGAGCCAGTGCTCTTTGTGTGGCTGTAAACTGTGTTCTTTCCATCTCTGGCAGTTGTTCATTGCCTTCTTCCTTTAGCCAGGGTAAGCCCTTCCGCTTCCTCCAGGTTAGACATTGGGCAAGTACTGGTGTGATGCCAGGCTGACATGATAGCTCTGCGCAGGTCTCTGTGGGGTACCACAAGGTGCCCCCTTATAAGCAGAGGAACCGAAGTGAATAGTAGGACTATGGGGAGGAAGAAGCTCAAGGAGGTGCTGCAGCTGGTCACATGCAGAGTGAACTTGCTGTGGAAATTTTGGGGAAGGGAGTGCTTGTGGGATTGTGTTGTTTCTAGAGAAACGGAGATAAGAGGGGGTAGAAACTGAGCTTCTGCGTGGCTGCATTGCATGGCGTCTGTTCTGCCTGGTAGGAACTCTGCAGTGTGTCATGTCTCTGGTGGGAAGAGGTAGGCGATTTCAGCATTGAATTTAGCTGTTTCAGATCACAGCTTGCTGCTGTTTCTCTGGTGTTTTTCAGCCTCAGGCACGGATGGGAAGTCTGATGCCTTGAGGTCTCAGTGCTTCTAAGACAAGCAGGAAGATTCCTGTTTCAGAGAGGCAGCTACCTAAAGCTGGCTGTTAACCATTTACCTGGCACCATAAAACCTGCTTGGTGCATGTGGCTTGCTGCGCTGTGTGATGTGATGCATGGACCTCCTTTTTCATTCAGATCCATAGGTGTAAGGGGCAGAGGCAGTGCAGCTTTCCATGAAGTGAAGCAGCAGGATCAAGTGTTTTCAGAGCCTGAAAAAGGAGATTTTTTCTTACACAGTCTGTTTTTTTCTCAATATGGCCCTTTCTGTCAAGTTGACAATTTGGAAATGGCAGTTGCTTTTCATATATAATTAGGACAATCCTTGGTCTCCTAGCAACAAACACTAAAGAGGAGCAAAGTTGCTTCAGGGGGAGAGATGCTGGGACACAGCAGGCTGCTTCAAAGCCAAAGCTGAGCTTCTCTTGTGAGATCCAGTGGGAGAAGAAATGGACTCGGGGCTTTGGGCAGCAATCTGTCACGTACTGAGCATGGTGCTGGGTTGTGCAGCCTGCCCCGGTGCAGCCAAATGCCCGAGCTGGGTACCTCAATGTGGCAGCCTTCCTGTGTTGGGAATCTGATCTCTACAATCAGCCAGTTCCTTCTTGCTGTTCTCTCAGTCTCATCAAGCTCACAGCTAAATAGAATGCTTGAGATTCCTGCTGGGGCTCTTCTCGGACCAGGGGTTTCTCTGGTCTCTGTAGCTGACAGCCCAATTTCCCCTTCGTGTGAAAACTGCCTACTCCTAACCATTCTTTCTTAGCTTTCAATTGTACTTCTATCCTAACCATTCTTTCTTAGCTTTCAATTGTACTTCTATCCATACAAAGCAAGCATGAATTAAAAGATAGAATCTGGGAGTTAATAGTGTAAGTTGGCATCCATAGTTGGAAAGATCGTCAGTAGAGCTCTGAAGCAATCTCTCTGGAAACCTGTGGTTTTCTATGTGGGGAAAAAGAAGAGTGTGAAGTAAGTCCCTGTGGGTAATGAATTACAGTGCTACTGAAGCCGTAGGTCAGCTGTGGAGGAGCAGAGGATGGCCCTGTGATAGTGAGTGGGCAGTAAACCACCCAGTGATGTTCCATGTAAATAAATGTACGTGACAAAGGGAAACAGCCCCAAGTTCAGATATAAAGCTGGGGGCTCTGATCTGACCATCACCACTTGGGATGTTGTGGAAAAGGTAGGAATTTTCAGTCTGGGAAAGATGCTTGTGTTGGTGGTCGGAGTGCTCTGGAGAGGGGTGGTGGGGATGCGAGTTCAGTGTCTGCTCCAGTGCAGGAGTCGGGAGGTTTCTAATGAATTGAGTAGGAGCAGCTTCAGGCAGAAGTGATTTTTCTCACGCAGCTGAAACTCTTCTCCATGGTACGTGGGGGTGTCAGGAACTTAGCTGAGTTCAAGGGGAGACCAGAGAATATGGAAAAGGCACATCAGGTTCAGAGCAATTCCGAGCCACAAGTCAGCGGGGTTTGGGGGATTGCTTGGGGGGAAGAGTCACTGCCTGCTGGAGTCTCCTAGGAGTCTAGGATTGCCTGGTTTTGATGGGAGATGTGAGGCAGGTGCAGGTCTCCATTGGCTTTATAAAGTATAGCGTGCTAGATGATTGCTGCACAAGGGTGCTCATACCCAAATCGCCTTCTTACTGCTCTTATGAAAGGCTGTGTGTTGGCACTAGGCAGCTCTGAAACAATGTTACTGTAAGGGGAAAGTCACTCCATCCTTGAACCTCTGGAAGACCATGAGCCATGGTTTCACTGAGTAGACTTGGTGAGGCGTGCAGTGAAGCTTGCCAAGAACATGAAGGTCTGGGGCGAAGAGTTCAAACTGGAGCGCAGCTGACTCGGCCATAACCCGAGTGGGCCTTCAGCTTTGGCATCATGTGCCTGGGAGAGGTGAAACACGACTTGCAGTCCCTGAGCGGAGCTGTACCCGTGGTGCTCCTGCCTGCAGAGCGGCTCTTCTGGCAGTACCGTTCTCTCTGCCGCTGTGTCAGGAGGCTGCTGCACTATCGATTCAGGGTGGAGAGTCTCCCATAGCTGCTCCCACACATACGCAGTCGCCTTGGGCATCCAAGATAACATACTTAGCAGACTCCTCTGCCTGGTCTAGCTTAAGGTTTTTCCCATAACCAAGTCTTGCTTTCTTTAGTCTAACAGATGGTTTCTTCCTGTTTTACTGAACGAAAGTTTTGGGGGCATAACCACGCTGTGCTCCTCACCTGGAGAAGATTACAGTGGACTTGGGGATTCATTTTTATCTACTCTGGTCAGCAGATCCGTGCCACATGCCTCCCCCTCCAGGGCAGACCTCACTCTGAAGGGAGCAGATTGACCTCTGCCTTTTAATGCAGTTAGTATAGTCAAACCTGAACAAAATGAAAAATGAAACTCATTCCTCTGTGGGCTGCTGTATGACTTTGGTACAAAATGAATGGAATTCTGTCTGATTTCTTATGCTGTTGTCAGCATCACAGACTCCTGCCCTATAGGCCCCAGGAAAAAGTTTTGGGAAGCATTCACAGTAGCCAGGCAGTTGGCACTGGGGACCTGTCTGGCTGGAAAGGCTCCTGTGGTTTGCACTTGTGCTTTATTTTTGTTGCCCTTCCCAAAGATGTGGGTTCTTTGTTAATCATGTGTGGTGCAGCAGTGGCCAGAGCTGCTGTGATGCATGTAAGGATTACGGTCTGTAGTGGTGACTTCTGCTGTGGCTGGGCTGCGGTGCGGGATGCTGCCTCTCCCAGCAGCTAGGCAGGTAAGGGAGGTGTGCGGGTAAGTGGGCTGCCATGCACAAATGAGAGGGATTCCTCAAAAATAGTAGTGCTTCATCTCGAGAAGGAAAACTTTTGCTTTTTCCTCCAATTGCTTCAGACCAGTCAAGTGCCACAGTGCTGAGCTGTGCGAGCAGGCATCTTCCCCTCGGGATACAGGTATATCCCTTCACATCAGCGGTGTTGTCAGTGTCACGTGTTTGCTTTTTCCTCTTTTTACTGAAGGAGTGCCCAGTCACTTGGATCCCCATCAGTGCCTCCAGTGTATCTTCCACCTATGTTGCTTTGCCCTGTGTTATAGTCAAACTTCTTCCCTTTTCCTATGGAGACCCCAACAGCTGAGCCAACTTTGGTCCCTCTTAAAACAGATTCTGTTGTGAAATGACATCAGCCTCATACTGTGGTGCTCCACAACCATCTCCACACAGCAAGGTGTTAAGTCTTGTCCTTTATTTCGCTCTCCCAGAATGCCCAGGAGAACATAATGAACAGATACTCTTCCATTTTCAGCACATGCACTCTAAGGACTCTCAGCAAGGGACAAAAGAGTATGGTATTTTTCCTGTGTCTTATATTCCTTCATCCTAGCCAAGGATTTGTTACCCTTCATGCCTTAAATTGATGTTTGTAGGCCCTTTGTGGCATAGGTAAACCTTCCTGGACTGTCTGGAGGGTTCTTTTATCTCCAGTATCTGTTACAGCAGTGTCTCTGCAGCACTGCAACCTGGTGATGCTGGTCTGCAGCGTCCTCATACTGCATGTCGCTTTGCTCAGCTTCTGGCTCATGCTTCTTGCCTCTTGCAGAACTGGGTTAGATGAGCAGATTGGAGCAGAGATTTTCCTGGAGGTGACTGGAACAGTGACTACACTTAGCAGATAATCTAGGGTGGTTTAGGTCTTCCCCTTAGGTGCTGTCAAGGTGTAGAGATCAATTACAGCCTGCCAGTGTGCTGGGCAGCAATCCTGACAGAGTAGAGCATCAAGAACTGTTGTACTTCTTGCGTTTCAAAGTAATTTTCTTTCTCTGTAGGAGACCCGGTTCCTTCCCAGGGTCTTTCTGAGCAGTTGAGCTAGGAAGTTACAGAATAGGAAGCCTAAGCTTAAGTTTGCACGCCTTTAAGCTCAAGAGCTGCAGAGCAGGAGGAGGCCTCATTCCCATATTCTCAGAGACTCATAAATTTCTTCCTTGTTCCTCTGACGCTTTCAGGTTGGCTTGGTTCCACCCAACCTTGCCAAGAAGCTTGGATGAAGAGGAAGAGGCTTTGCGATAATACTCTGCTGGCCTGAGCAGCAAAGAATTTACTGTGAATGGCTGTGATGCAGCATAGCTCTGAGCAAGTGTCTTAAATGTTGAGATCTATATTTCTACTAATTGTGGGTTTGCTGGCAGTGAAGCCTTGTTAAGGTTACAAATACTTCAAACATTGCCCATCCCTTACTGGGGATGCAGGCTGTGAGGTGCGAGTGGAGGCTCTGCTGCTCCCCGCATCTGTAGCAGCGTGCGCTGCCTTGCTGATGGGATGAGGGGGGCCGTGCCAGGCTGGGCCAGGGTGGCGGGTCCTTCTGTGGATGTTCTGTTGACTTCTCTCAAATCCTGTTTAGCTTCTGTAAAGCATGGGCACTGTGCTAAGTTCTCCAACATAACCATACAGTTTAGCAAAAGGGTCACAGGCTTTGCAGCAAACACGGCTGCTGCTAAGATACGTTTCTTCCTCTTCCCCCTCCTTCTGCGTGTGCCTGGACGCTTGCTTTCAGGTCTGTTACTGCATGTGGTTGCCTAGCGGTGATTTTCTCGGCCTGGAAGAGGTGCCCTTAGGCCTGAGTGTGCCTGTTTGATTCACAGACTGCCCAGCTCCTTCAGCTATGAGTGGTCCTGCATGGATTTAGGTTGCTGTTTGCTCTATTCATTTTCTGATTGGGTTTCTTTCCAGGTTTTGAAGGCTGTTCCATGGTTCCCACCATTTATCCCCTGGAGACCCTGCACAACTCCCTCTCTTTGCGACAGGTCAACGAGTTCCTGACAGCTGTGTGCAGGAGCTGCAGTGAGTCGCATGTCCAGTCTACTGCAGGTACTGGTGAGGTGGGCTTGTCGCTGGGTGAGCCAGAACAGAGTTGAGGCAAGGAGAGCGTTTGGTCTTCTGTGTTAATGGGACAGATCAGCCTCACAGGACTGGCAGCAAAACAAGCCAACCTGTTCTAGGGTGTTCTAGCCCAGGAGTGAGCTGTGGGATCCAGCTCACAGCCATCCGAGGCCACTTACTTGAGAGCAAAGTAATCACTCAGGTCTGTCTGTAGCTGATAAGTTCGGTGACATGGATACAAAGTCCAGCTTTGGAAATCTTTGCCTCAGATTCCCAGGAGCTGATGGACAGGCATGGCTCTGAATCTGCACTGTTCTTGAGCCCTTCCAGGAGTGCCTGGGCTGCAAGCTGCTGGGCTACAAGCCATTGCTTTATGTCTGTCTGAATATTACTGATCTGTGTATTTATTTTCTTGAAGCGTTGTTTGATTCAATGATTGGCAGCCAGATACCAGGAGACCCCTTTATGTCCCAGCGAATCCTGTCATCATCCTCTTTGCCATTGCGCCAGCGTTCGGATAAGCCCCCTTGGTGTGAGTGTTCCCTTCTTGATCATGGGTCAATGTGATGGTGAGGGAGGGAAGTAAAGGGTACCAAATGGTGGAAGCCAAATATACGTGCTCAGGGTTTCTATGCTCTGCCCTTGAAGGAATAGAAACAGAAAAGGGAAATAGGTAAAAGGGAAAGTAGTCATAGTTTCCAAAGAAAGATGCAAAAAGGAACTCTCTGTAGTATTGTGTAGACATGTGCTGTTGGATGGATGCTATCTATCCAGGCATCCTCTGCTTTGTGTACTAGGACATAGAGGGCCTGAATGCACCTCATTTTCATCTCCAGTTTTGTGATACTCAGTGGCATATGGCCAGCTCAGTGTTGGCACATGTGTCGTGGTTTAAACCATGGAAATACCTTTTCATAACCAGCCACATCCACGCCTCACCCAGAGCTCCATGCAGGACAGCCAATCATTTAGCTCTTCACTTACAAGCTTTTCTGCAGCCCCTGGGCCTCATGTGTTACAGTCTCAGCAGAGCTGGTGACTGTTGTTAGCTCCCTTTGCAGATCTGACTGGAACTCGAATGGTAAAGGATTAGCCAGCAGTTGCACAGTGAATGTCTTAATAACACAAGTCAAGGTTGCCACTGAAGGAGCAATCCTACTCTTCTCCTGGCTGTACACTCTTTGTGCCAGGAGTAGAGAGTGTGTAGGCAGCAAGGTCAGGGAACCGATCAGACTGGAAACAGTTGTTTAATCCTCCTCCCTTTATTGGATTAGATATAATCTAGATTTGTTCTCTAGTTTTGCTTGTTGTGCAGTATAAGGCAAGAATAAGCATTGGTGGAGAATCCATACTACTTCTGCCAGTGGTGACTCGAGCTTAGCATTCAGGGGTTATGTGCTTGGGTTTTCTTCAGCCGAGCTGCCAGAAGTACAGGAAGCGGCAGCTGCAGGCCCCAGCCAGGTTGCATGGCACAGAGACTACCCTCAGCTACTTGCTTTAGCACTGTGGAACTGCAGCAGCTTGGGTCTGCCCAGGCTTTGGGCTGGGGAAATGTCAGCTAATTATTGAAGATTTTTCTTCCTCTTTGCAGACAGCAGTGGCCCCTCCAGCACAGTCTCCAGTGCAGGCCCGTCCTCACCAACCTCTGTGGACAACTGCGCTCGCTTCAGCTTCACTGAGAAACTTTCCATCAGTCCCCCAAAAAGCGAGGAGCAGCTGAATAGCCAGTCCCCTGAGCAAGAAGAGGGACAGCCACCAGGCAGCGGGCTTGACGTGGAGGTGGTGGAGGTGTCTGGCTTGTTGGAGCCAAGTGCCCCAGAGAACCTCACCTGGAATAAGGGCCCAGAGCCGGGCAGGTTCCTGGAGCTGTGTGAGAAGGAGCTGGCGGAGGAGGACTCTAACCCAGAGAAGAGCATGGTGGAGCTGGATGGAGAAGAATCAGCTGGGGAAATGTTAGAGCCAAATAACACAGGGAACCCAGAGTGTGGTGCAGGGTCTGATGTAAGGCTGGCTGGCGACATTGTGAAGTCAGGTGAGGGGTGTATAGGGGGAATGACTGGCCTGGATCAGTCAGGGCTGTCTAAGGAGGGCTTGGTGACCTGTGAAAAGGAGCTGCTGGGAGAGGTTCTGGACCCGGAGCATGTGGGCAAGGAGCCGCTGGGGGACAGTGCTGTGCCAGGCCAGGGGCAGCCCCTGCCTCTTGAGAGAAGTGCGGAAGAGCTGCAGCTGCAGTGTCAGGGGAATCAGCAGAATTAGTGGCTCACCGGATAGCAAACTGCAAGTGCTTCGAGCCTGGAGGCAGCCCAGTTTCCCGCACAGCACCTCATGCAGCTGGCTGTCTACAGCACAGAGCAAGCCATGTCCCAAGGCCACAGGAGTTTGGGGTTTGAAAGAGTCTGCTCTGCTCCTCCACAAGCCAGCTCTTTGCCATTTGGCATGAGACGATGCCCCTCTGCCTTGTTAAGTGAACAACAGATGCATGGCAGCTCCATGGAACAGGGACATGGGGCTGCACTGGTGTCCCAAGGGCTGTATGCCTGCTGGGACAGCAAAGTTAAAGGATGGGTACAGCCAAGGCTTTTGGGGTGGTAAGTCCAAAGGGGACAGATGCTTCCTTGAGATATTTTGGCCCATAGGCTACAGAGAAAGGCAGTCTGGGCCCAGAGCAATCAGATCCATCACAACCACCAACCTCCTCTCTGTTCCTTCCTTCTTCCTCTCTCGGTTCCCATCACTGGCCACCAAGAACAGGTCCAGAGGGTCCAGAGCAGGAAGACTAGGAGAAGCGGGAAGCATTCTGAGTGTGGGAAGGAGAGTAGTGAGGGGGTGAGGTGCAGGACTGCCACGTGCAAGGAAACATCTCTCTGGTGTAGGCTTTGTTTTCCTGCTGGGCTGGGGCAGGCAGGCGGGAGCCTGGGGATCCAGCCTGGGAGAGGTGGGCAGGAAGGACACACACGGGTTTTTTCTCGTCCCCAAGGGTCGGGCAGGGCACAGCTCTGAGGTCTTGGTGACAGAAATTTTAAAGAACTGCTATTTGAACAAATCAGGATTATTAGAAACCAATAAGGAGATATCTCTAGTCTATATGAAGAGAAGAGTATTTAATACATATTTATGTGAATGACTTGTGAGCACAAGCCTGAAGGCAAGGTTGATACGGGTGTCCCTGCCACCTCCTGAGTGCAGGCCAGGGCTGTGCCTCCTGCGCCTCCTGTGTTTGTGGACAAGTCTCTGTTTGTCTGTAGCTAGGACCTGTGTTTCTGTGAAGCTGTGCCCAAAGATATCCACGCTGTATTGTGATGATGACGTGTGTTCACAGTAAATTGATGCTGTGGGTCCAGCGTCTCTGTCTCTGATGCGGACTTGGGCAGCAGTGCATGTGAGGGAGGAAGCCCTGCTTGTTCTCTGCTGTTGCGGAGGAGGAACTGCGGCTGAAGTCACCGCTGCAGTGAGTGCATAGGCGTGGGGCTGTGCTCAGGAAGGCCACGCACCTCTTTTCCTCCACGAAAGAACCGGTCATCCTGGGGGGAGCGGGACTGGCTGCCCAGGTCCCGGCGTGGTTTGTGGTAAAACGAGAACACCAGGTCAGGCTGCGCAGCTCCTTTCTCTCTGTCCACGGCTCACTGCCATTAGCAAGCACATCCTGCGGCCAGCATCCTCTTCCTCACGCCTGATAACCCCCGCCTGCCAGGCCGGGCGCTTCAGAAAGGTCGCGTTCACTTGCGCTTGCGGTGCAGTAGCTGAACAGTGCCCGGGGTGCGGGACCGTGCCCGGGCCAGGCCTGGCTGCCCTCTCCCGCGGGGCTGTGGGAGAAGGGGACCCGCTGCAGGAAGCGCCCCGGCTTTCATTGGCAACCCTGTGTTAAAGACCTGCAGGAACAGAGGCCTTGGGTGGTGCCAGGGGCCGGAGGCCGCAGGCCCCTGCCCCGGGAGCTGGCAGCGGGAGCACGGGAGGCAGAGCAGCCTGGATCCCGTCCCCCCCAGGGCCAGTAATGCTGGGAGTGACGAGGGGAAGCAGCTCACAGCCATAGCTCCGCTGTGGCTCTGCAGCTCAGTGAGAGATTGGGCCCAAGAGAGAGGCCGGAGGGGTTTTGTGATGAAAAATACAAACCTCCATATCCCTAAATTTAAAGGATTTCTGTAAATTCTGATTGGTGTCTAATTTCAGCTTCTGACTAAATCTTTTGGTTGCTGGAGTCCTCTAGCCAGAAATTAGGTGCGCTGGTACTTTGCATAGTGACAATACTGTGATGCTTGTAGGATCAGAGGGTAACAGGGAGACAGGCTGGTGACTTGCGGCTGGTGGTGCTGGCACTGTGGGAGCAGAAGTCCTGAACTCAAGGACTCATTGTCCTACAGGCAGCTGAGACGAAAGCTGGGCTGCCCACAGTGGTGCAGGAGCAGGGCTCTGGGCTGTGGCTGCTCTCGCATAGAGAGGCCAAGAAGGGATGATACCCTTTATTTTGAAAGAGCTGCTTATTGGCTACCTGTGTCGAGAATTGTCTTTCATGATGCTCTGCTTCAAATGCACATCTGCAACGTGCTGTGAAATCTGAGCACTGACCATCTTTTCTTAGCAGTGTCTTTACCATGTTTTCTTGGCTTAGCAGCAGGAGTGATTAATCCACAAATCCCTTCGCAAACAGAAGGGTGGTGTAAGGAAGGGCTGAGACTCACAAAGGGACGGGGGGAAAGAAGAGAATGGTTGCACAGTTTCTGAGCACAGCAGCAGAAGCCGGTATTTTTGGCTTAATCTTGCCAAAGCTAGTTCCTGCTCCTCAAATCTGTGCTAATGCAGCTTAAGGTGCACTTTCAAATGCCCTTGGACTGCATAAGTAGTGATGTGCACAAGTGGCTGCTGCATGCTCCTGCATCTCTGGCTGGGTGTAGCCACAAACTGCCTGCAGCGGTTGGGGTAGTTTGGATCAGGCTTGTCAAATCCCTGGCAGAAGTAACTAAGTAAAACTCTTTTTCTGAGCTGTTGACAGGGTGTGCAGCAGGAAAACAGCGCAGAGACATGGCCCAGGCCGTGCGGCAGAACAGGCAGCAAATAGCAACCGTCTGTACCGAGTAGCCAGAGTAGTGATGGCCTGTGTGCTGTGGAAAGTGGCAGGCTTGCTTTCAACCAGTCCTTAGAGCTGCAGGAAGGGTCGGGCTGTGCAGCGTGTGCAGGGTTTGGGCTTTGGTGGTTCAAGGTTGAAAAAGACCAAACTCAATATTGCTGCTCTGGTGCACCAGTTGGCAAATACTGAAGGAGCTGATGAAGGAAAGGCCGTCTCATTGTCTTACTGGGACCTGTCTTTTGATTACCTGTTCTGGTTTCTCAGAGCCATGCCCCTTCCCCACAAGTTACTAATCCTGATCTCCCTCCCCAGGTCCTGCACAGCAAGTGGCAGACACAGATGACCAACAGAGGACACTGGTGTCTGCCCTTGGTGTGAGTGAGGGTCCTATGTGCCCACTCCTCCTGTGGTCCAGGACTGTTGGGTCCAGTGCTGCTCAGCGGCTGGCTGCTCTCTCGCTGGCCACAGAGGGACAATAGGCCCAGGAGCTTGAAGGTTTGCTGCTTGCCTTTCCAAGTTGCTCTGCAGGAGGGCCCTAGGCTCCCACCACTGTACACCTCTGGAAAGACAGGTACAGGCACAGCCTCTCAGTGAGCAGGAGCATGGCCACATCCACATGCTTGCTTAGCTGGAAAGCAGCTGTGGAACTAGTTCCTGGTTGAGGGTAATGGTTTGTGGTTCCTCCCGTCAGCAGCAGTTTGGCAGCTGCCCTGAGCTCTCCATCACATGCTGCACAAGCTGTGCCACGCTCCGTGGCCACGATGTCCTCTCTTCTGAGGGCCATGGCCTGGTACCCACTTTCCTTTTAGCTTGCGTTCAGCTGTGCCATTGTGTCTCCTCCTGAGCACGCCCAGGCAGGAGCAGAGCTGAGCGGGCAGCAGCAGCCCAGCACCAGCAGAGCACAGGGCTGCTGCCCTCGCCTGCTGCTCGGTGTCTGAAGAGCTGCAGTCAAGTGCCTCCCACTCAGCGGTGGCTCTGGAGTGCTGCAGAGGTACAAAGGCCCACTGCTGCAATGGGCATTGGCAGCATGGGATGTCCCGTCAGTGCCCACAGGCCCTGAGCCAGGTCCCTCCTGCCTTCCCCAGGACCAGAGATGTGTCCGGTCCAAGGAATGCCGGCAGTGCTGGGCAGAGCTGCCGCTCGCAGGAGCGCAGCGCCCGGCAGCGGCCCTCCATGGAGCGTGTGAGCAGGAGTTCATGGGTTGTGCCGGGCTCCGCACTGGAGCACAGGGGGCTGTGGCCCTGGCTGGGCCCTCGGCTGTGGGGCAGGGGGCAGGGAAGGAGGTGGGGGTCCCAGGTAGGCTCCGTGCCCCTGTGTCAGTGCAGGTGGGGTGTTATTGGCAAAGCCGGGGCTCACCTCGAATCGTGGAGGGGAGGGAAGGCAGCAGCATCCCTGTGTCCCTGCAGGGACCCACTCAAAGAACAGTTTGAAAGCGCTGGAAGTGTTCTTGTTCGCAGTTAATGTGGCTTTATTATGAATGTGTTGGGCTCCTCTCTCGACAGCAGTTAGTTACAGAGTGTTTCACATGGAAATGAGCAAAAGGACAGAACTCGAGGAACTAAATTCAAAAAGAAACATGATGCTGAAGAAAAGAATCAGGGCTCTGTTCTTAAGACGTTTAGCATAGAAGAAGCTAGGAGCACAGGTTGCCATTTCAATACAGTTAAGACGTTCACTTCTTTAATTATAGGTTTAAAATAGTATTTTGTACCTATTACATACAGGAAGATTACGCGTTGTTGCCCACATGCAGAAACAAGCAAAAGCAGAGTTTAACTCTTTCTCTCTATAGTTTTGTATTACCTCTGGCTCTGGATGGGTTCTGCTGGCTCCTGCAGGCTCAGCAGGGGCAGAATCTTTACAAGTTGGCATTTTTACAAGGTTTTTTTTCCCCCGTAGTCTTTTAAGCTGGAGGGAGGGGAAGTGAGGAGAGGGAGGGCAAGGAGGGAAGTTGAAGGGAGAAAAGATGGACACAAAAGACTGAACAAAAAGTGTGGTGCCTCGAGGCGGGAGCAAACTGGCGCAGGATAAAGGTGTCCAAGCAGCACGGCTGCAGTGAGCAGCAGCACTGAGCACGTGGTTTTCGCTGGAACATGTGCCAGTGCCCACACTCCTGCCTGGAGGACACAGGCACCTTGCAAAGCCTCACTACTGCTGCTGCTTAGTCACAACTGCTTCAAGTTTGAAACTGAGAAACATTCATGTGTGGGTCTATCTAAAGTTAGTGCATTAGCTTTACACCTAGCCACGCTTCGGGATCCAGGGAGCCAGTCAATGAGGGTCGCATTCGTTCCTGCACTGCTGGCAGCAGCCCACCGCAGGTGAGCCAGGAGCTTCCCCCTACCCCAGCAGTGTCTAGGGGCAGCAGGAGCAGCTGTGGTACCACCTGCAGGCGCTTGCCATAACCAGCACTCATGGGCACTGACCCCATTGGGTTACAGAGAATGACGTTTATTCTTCTGGCAGACACACTGTGATTCCATGGTTAGAATGAGTACAGCACAGGGCAGGGATTTGCTGAGTCCCTGGGTGAGCTGACATGCTCCTAGCAAGGGCTTTGCTGAAGGGCTGGCTGTGGCCAGCCTCAGCCTTGTGCTGCAGCCGCTGCGGTTCAGACATGGCCGTGCCGGCTGCCGGCAGAGCCCCGCTGCTGCCAGCAGGTTCTCTGTGGCCTTTGTATGTTGCTGTTCAAATTGCAGCATCTAAGTATTTGCGCTGAGAAACCTCTGAACTAAGAGCACACGGTGTCATGTCAACATGTATAAATTAAAATAGTAAATCCACACAAAACTCAGCTTAACATCAAAAAATAAATATATAAATTAAATGCAAAATAAACAATTTCCCTAGAAACTCCATTTTAATCCCAGGAGCAAGTTTCTAAGCAGCATTTCCTTTGTGTCAGCTGCCAGAAAAGAAGCACTGAGACCGATGTGTCCCAGGCAAGCACAACACAGGATCCTGGATGCTTATTATGAAGTCAGACCTCGGCGCCGCGCCAAGCACAGTGGGTGACACAGCAGATGGAAATACCTTTGAGCTGTACGTCAAGCCTTGCAGTATTGCTTTCTGGCTCATTCCTCCTTCCCCAGAGCACACCCTACTGCCACTCTTTGTCTTACAGAAAGATAAACGCCATCTTTGTGGTAAGTCCTTCTTGCAACGCCCTCAGATTCTAACATTCCTGCTGCTCTCCCTGCAGGAGCTCCGCAGCTGGGATGGCTCTGGACACTAAGGAGGCTCTGGGTGACTGTTAATAGCAATGATGCACTCGGGGCTACGCTCGTGCCAGGATGGCCACCGAGCAACACCCACAGGAGCTGTGCCAGCAGCAGGCTGTGCAGCGCGCACAGCGCTGTGTGACAGCACCTCCACTGTGCTGCAGCAGGGCTCTGCTTGTCCCTGCCTCTGGTGCGGAGGGCCTGAGAGCAGCTACACTTGCTAAACTACTCTCCCCGAGTGTTTTTGGAAGGGGCTCTCTTTCCGTACACCGCAGGTTCTGTTCCCTGCATCCTGGACTCATGAGGGGACAACACAAAGCTTGAACACAGCTAAGAGCTCAAGCCGGTGGCATACAGCCAGCAAGGGACCTGCTGCTGCTGCAGAGCTGTCACACGCCAGCTACACCGGCCAGACAAGAGCCTCTATCAGGTGGGTTCCTCAGCTGCCTCACCACAATCCTCAAGAAAGCCTTTGGTTTACAAGGACAGGGAGGTTTCTCGTACATCTTAGGCAAACAGCGGCCGGGGTTGTTTCAGCCCTTCTACTTTAGAGGGGGCTGTAGTTGTGCGTTTGGATACTCTGCTTGTGTGACTCCACAGGCAACAGCCCCTCTGTGCCTCCTACTGTCACACTGCTGATGTGCAGGAGGAAGTCGGCCACTGTGAGTGCAAAGCTCAAGTTAGCAGGTTAGGAATGTGCTCCTTGTAGCAAAGAACAGGTAGAACCCTCCCCTCCCACCTACATCCCCAAAACTGTCCTTCATCCCAGTTCCTTGGTCATAGCCAGCAGGTGAAGCAGGATGCTACAACCAAACACTTGGAACAGAAACCTGCAGTGAGAGCTGGCAAGCAGGGGTCCTGCCTAGCTGGAGTACAGCACCCTTGCTCAGAACACCACCTGTATGTTCAGGATGGGAGATGGAAAAATGACCTTCACTGTCACGTTACAGTTGGAGGGTTTTGCCTTCCCTCATTTCCTAGGTTCATTTTCTTTGCAGATCAGTTTTCTTCTCTGTACCCCTACCCTCCATGCACTGTCTACATGCAGCATCAGCACTTCAGCCCTCACCAGAAAGATGAGGTTTGTGGTGCTACAAGTTAAATGGCAAGGCAGCCAGGAAGAGAGTAGAACAAGCTCTCACAGCAGCAAGGCAGCCAAAATAGTCTACAGAAACGGTACAGGCAGCCGAATAAAGCAGGGAAAATGAAAGTGCCCCTGGCCTGCAACTGCTCTTGCACAAATTCTCAGCTCAGTCCAGAGTGTTAGAGCCCTACACTTCTTTCTCATGGCATCCAGTGCTGAGCTAGATGGATACCCGATTGCCTGACAAATGGGAACCATGTAGAGGACTAAACCAGAGAAGAACTGGACTGTGATTAGATGGTGTCTCTGATGTTGCATCGGTGATTGGAGAGTCAATGGATGAATGCAAAGTGCGGAAGATTTAGAATTCGATCTTACAGGCTGGAAAAGATTCATCCTGCATCACAACAGTGCTGCTGCTTGCCAGTACCATGATGTTTAGCTCCTGCTGTTTCTCATGGGTCTGTTGGTACCATTCTCGTGTGACTTCAGTATCATGTGTTGGGATCAATGTCACCTGGGAAAAGAAAGCAACAGAAATGATTGTCTGAGAACACCTGCAGTGACAAACAATGCCCACAGGAGCTGAGGCTAAAATTTCCCTTTCATTTTGGAACACTGTACCCTTGATACTTCTTGTTCTATTTAATGTCTTTCAGAGGTCAGGCTCTCTAAGGCAGAGCTGGTGCTTTATTTTATGCACTACCAGCACAATGGCTGCAAACTGGCAGGACTAAGGTCTTAATGATGCAAACAGCTGCAGTGCAGGGGAAAGCATCACCCTGTGGAGCTCCTGAAACAGCCTTAGAAAGATCCCTCAGTGTGAAAATGAACAATTCTCAAAGTGTCACTGTTAACCGCCTGACAGTAGGCTTTATGTGTCTACTGACCCAACGTGCGACTTTGGGACCTTGAAATCTGAGGCTGCTTGATCTGAAAGAACATACGCACTTTCTTGTACCTGGCTTCAGAGGGAGTGCCTACCCAGAACGTCCTGCAAACTGAACTGAGCAAGAACTATGGGTAAGAACACTCTGGTTTGAAAGCACTAATAAAAAGTTGCCATCAGAAAGATCATCAGTGAGCAACAAATGCCACTGGGTGTGGGACGCTGTGATGAGCGTACAGACTGTGATGGTGCTTGTTCTCACTTGAGGAAGACAAGGAGAAGTGTATGGTCGCTAAATGCTTCCTCCCCTCAGAAGGAAAGGAGGACCTACCTGCTTCCACTCGCACCACTTTGGGGGTGTGCTCATCATGGGTACAGTTACTCTTCTAAGATTGCAGAGCAAGACTTCCCCAGTACCATTTGCTTCCTCTCAGTATGTCCTCCTGTACTCTCTCTGGGTATCTATCTCTCTGACACACACCTCCTCCCCATCACTTGTGACACAAGTAGCATCACACGCTCCTTGGCATTCCCGTGACCTACCTGCAGGTTCTCCCCCCACTGAGACTTCCCCTCCAGGAGGGCATCCAACACTGCACGGCTTGGTTCTCCATTGGCTGCATCATTCCCACTCACAACATAATATGAAGCTCGAACCCGCTTGAAGAACTCTGGATCCGTGTTCTTTCCACTGCAATGGTTGGGGATGTATGCCAAGTCCACATAGACAGGTGGACCCATGGGCACAGGCAAACTGCTCTTAGGACTACTGGAAGCTTCAGGAAAAAAAAAAAAACAAAAAAGAGACTATCAAAACCCTACTGGAAAGAACAAACTCTCAAATTAACACTGAAGGGCTCGAATTCCAGGAAGCTCCATTTCCCCAGCAGCTGCAGCAACAAAGTTAAGATTTATCCATTTATCTGCTGCTTGGAGGTGACCTGGGTGTATTTCTGGACCACTGCTGTCACAGCGCTTGGAAGGGAAAGAGAGTTCTGCTGTTCTGTCGGGAGCGACTGGAAGTCTTTAGGCTCAGAAGCTTTTCCTGAAGAAGGGAAACAAAAATCTCCATTATTAGCTTTTGCAGAGCTGTTGTTCCAATCAATACTTAGTACTGAATTTTGTTCATTTTTTGCTAAAGAAACCCATTCTGATGGCCTTTATATGCTATCCTAAGGTATTACAGTAGCCTTCTGGATGCTCCACACCAGCTTTCTGCCATCCCTGTGAATTGCTGCCATTCCAAGGACTCTATTGTTCTTTCCTATCAACCTTTTGTACCTCTTTTCTTCATTTGCTGCTGCTTACATTTATGAGATGAGGGATGGTCAAATGAGCTGTTATATTCAGCAATATATGCGCATATATACACACACACAACCCATAGAAGGACTGTGCCTCCCCTCCCTCCTGCTCTCTGTGGAATCACAGAGGCCTCTGTCCTCTTTTTCCTTCCATATACTATGATCTCTGGGTAGCCCCTTCTGTGAGCAAAAAGCCACTAACTACTAGGATGGACACCTCATTGTGCTGCCTGGCTGCTACACAAAGAATCCCTTCCTTTCCCAGCCAGTATTAGGGATGCTGACTCCTCACCCCAGGTTTGTTTTGGGCAACTCACAGCACTGCTCCATGCACAACCTCTACATCCTGTAGCTTTGTCTCAGCCCTCCCTTCAGACTCACGTATCCAGGCACTGCATCTTGCCAGTTCTGTGCAGTACCTCCAAGATACGCCTGTGGTGCAGGCTCTCTCCTGACTGCACTTTATGTGCCTGTCAGTTGATCATGAGCATCAGCTCTCTCAGCTGTCAGTTCAGTCCACATTCCTGTGCAGAGTCCTGCTGGGCCTAGCGCTGTGATCACCTCACTGCTCTGACCACTACTTTCCTCTCACTCCCCACTACACCGAGCAGCCCCTTCATCAACCATGTGGCTTGTACATCGCCGCTGCTGCCAGTGACACCATCTGTCAGTGACACCAGTTTGCCTCTCCTGGGCTGTATTTGCAACACACAAGTACAAGGGCTCTCTTTGTGTCTTTCCCTTCAGCTGTTCTCACGCGAGAGGAGTTTCCTGTAGCGCCTCTGCAAACCTTCCCCCACTTCTATCACACCCTCTCTTTGCTGCAGTGTCTGCAATGGGCAGACACTAAGACCACAGACATCAGCTGTTTTACAGTTTTCTCCATTCTTTAGGGTACACAGAGAAGCTGTGGCTGCCCCATCCCTGGCAGTGCTCAAGGCCAGGTTGGACACAGGGGCTTGGAGCAAGCTGCTCCAGTGGAAGGGGTCCCTGCCCGTGGCAGGGCTTGGAGCTGGAGGAGCTGTAAGGTCCCTTCCCACCCAAACCAGCCTGGGATTCTCTGATTCTATGGACATGCATGCTTAAGAATTTCTTACCGGGGTTTGTTTTGATGCCATTAACAAGGCTCTTGCCAGGGTTACTGTGGCTGCTCCGGGATAACTCATCCTCCGGCTGCACCGTTCCACCGCGTGGTTTGGGCTTTTCTCCACCATCTCTTTCTTTCTTGGCAGTGACAGATTTTGGAGATTTGTCCGATGGCTGTTTCACAGGAGTGGGGGATCGTTTCCCTTTCACGTCTATTTTACGGGCAGGTGAGGAAGACTTGGGCTTGCTCAAAGGCTTCCTCACACCTTTGTTCTTCTCTTTTATGTCTTTCTTGGAGATTTTATCAGTTCTGTTCATGCTTTGCTCATTTACCAACATATCAGGGTCTACCATGCAGACGTCAGGGTGAGGAGGGTGGGGATGGGGATCTACCATTGGAACCGGCTGAGGATCATGGCTGGACCTAGAACTGGTGTGATGAGCATTCCCAACAGCTTTGTCCACTGGGAGGAAATCGGCATCTTCATCCGAGTCCATGTTGGCATCTGCTGTGATGGATGGACATTCTTCTGTCTCAGGCGGGACATCTGAGTCTGACTGAGAGGTTCCAGAATCACTCACTGATGTTGGAGGAGTTTCCTCCACTGTGGCACTTTGCATGGGGCTACTACCAGTGTGGGGTGGTCTTCCTTGCACTGAAGGATGACCATCCTCTTGTGAGAGGTCACTATCCTCAGAGAGCTCATGAGGGCTTGGGTTGATGAATGAGGGAGAGAGTTCTCCTTTCCTGTGCTTGTATTCACATGAGGAGAATTTCTGTCCACAATCAGAACTGCCTCTGAAATGTGGCTCCATCTCATGCGAAGCATCTCCACGGTCCTCTGTTTTTCCACCCTTCTGCACATCTGGGAAAAAGGGCTGGAAACTGTGTGCAGGGGACACCAGAGAGGAAGGACGGCTCTGCCTCTCTGTGTCCGCTTTGCCCGCACATGGAGAAAAACTGCTGTCAGAATCGGCACATGGCTTTTCATCTTTTGCTTGTGCTGCATGGTACGTACTTTGGAAAGCTTGCAGACTGGTGCTCACCTCTGTTGGACCATTGGCTGTGGTTTCATCTTTGGCTGTGATTTCATCTTTGTGCTGATGATGAGGAAATGATGTCAGGACATCAGGGAGAGATGTCAGTGTCATCGGGTGTTCTGCAAATGGTGTCTTCTGCTCTGGGCTGCTTACACAGGGTTGCTGTTGTTTCTCTGCAGAGAATAGTGTGCGGCCTGAGCTCTGCCATTCCTTTCTGCTTGAGGAAATGCTGTCACCCATGCCACTGGTGAATGGAGAACCATGTTCTTTAGCAAACACAAAGTCTTTGGTTTCAGCTGTATGTGTTTTCACAGCACTATCTGGAATCTGTGGAGACACATCCCAATGACTCTTGGTACCAGGTTCCTCTCCTGCACCTGTGTATGTGGAAAGCATATGGGAGTACAAACTTTCTGCTTTAGTTGGGATCACAGGAGTGGTAGCTTCAGATGAAGGTTCCTCTGACAGGCTGGAAGATTCATCTTTCAGCTGATGCTGGGGCACAGCCTCCCTTTCCGCAGCTTTGGAGAATAACTTATCTTCTTCATACGGACTCAGTGGTGAGAATTTAGCAAAAGATGAGCCAAGGCTGCTGGTTTTCTCAGGAACCTCCAAGTACTCATCTTTCTTCCCGTCGTCTGACAGCAAAGCACAAGCAGCCTTTAAAGGAAGAGAGATATCCCCAGAATGGCTTGCCAGGGTTTGCTCATGTCTGAGCATACTGGATGTTTCACTCTTTCCTAGCAGGGAGCATTGGAATCCCGAACGGCTGTGCATCACTGTGCCCTCTGCTGTGGGGCTCTTTTTGAACACCTCTTCCTGTTTTCCAGAAGCAGATTTCAAGTCTATGACTTGGACCTGGCTCTCCGAGGCTGCTGCTGCACTTGGATAGTCTGTTACACAGAAATGCGATTCTTCCGTGGAATGTTCAGCAACTTCTCCCTTTTGTGAAGAATCTTGTCTGAGCTGGCACACTTCTGAAGTCTGCTGATCTCTGCCCATGTCTGTCAGGTCCCTGTAACCAGCCACTCGTGTCCCCACAACAGTGGCTGACGCAGTTTTCCTACTTCCATATTCCTCCTTCCACGCTGGATCAGAGGGTGACGAGGCAGTAGAACTGGGTGAAATGGACTCCTGACGCGTGCTTTGCAGAAGGGGTTCTGGTACATGAAACCTGTCCGTCGCTGAGATGTGTGCATAGACTGCGCCTGTACCTTCAGCAGGGCTGTGCAGTTTGGACTCCTTCTCAGATTTCTCCTTAGCACCTTTTTCTAACTCTGAGTCACTCGTGCTTTCTTCCCCTCGACCTGCTTTCTCATAGAATGTGCCTTTGGGGTTTGAGCTTTCAGATTTCAGGAACAGAGATACCTGCTCCTGCCTAGACAGAAGGATGTTTTCATCGGGACAGGCAGCATCAGCATAAGCCGCTGATTTTTGTTGATAAAATGTATCAGCCATGTCTGTGAGAGAGGCAAATGCTGTGCTTGCAGGTGATGGGTGCAGTTCAGAGTCCAATTCTTCTGGCAAAGCAGAAGACACCTTCGATTTTTCCTGTCCTGCAGATATCCTAGGCTTATCTCTTTCAGACAACGGCAGGTATCTTTCATGGATGTCTGTATAGTCAAAGGCTGAATCTGCTTTATCTTTAGGGGATGCTGGAGATGACAACTCCTTCTCAGCAGAGGTATAAAGGCAGGACTCTTCTTCCTTTGCGGAGACATAAAAGCTTTGATCTTTTTGAGAAATCAGTGCTGTCGCTGGCATCTTGTCAGTGTGAACTGGGCTGTCTCCACCCTTGGGTTTGAAGGGGGAGGATGCAACTCCAGACACAATCATCTTCTCATAGATGTCAGCATACTTGAAACTCCTTTCATCAGGGTAGGGAGTTGGTTCTCTTTCTTCTTGCTCTTGTCCTGTAAAACTGCCATCATCTCTGGGTCTGCAGACCCCTTCCTCATAGGAATAAGGCTCAGGGGAGATCATGGAATAGGTCTCTGGAGGATATGCCACCTGGCCGGCAGAACCTGCAGCCTCAGCATGGCCCATGGAAGCACTGCTTTTTTGATAAGGGCCTTGTCCTAGGAGGGAGTGTGCATGCTGCCCTGAACCTGAAGCACTTCCTTCTGGGGATGTTGCTATATATCCATATTCTGCTGGTCTTGTAGATTGCAACAGAGTAGATGCTGCTGCCATCTGCTCTTTTCCTCCTGTAGAGTCATAGAGACCTTTAGTGGGTTTACAGTCATCCTCTTGCTTTCTATCTGACTTGCATTTACAATCTATTTCCTGATACAAACCACTGATGTCTGATTTCACTGATTTCTTCTTCAGTGGGACTTCCTCCTGTAAAAGTGGCTGGCACTGATCTAACTGGTAAGGCCTCTCTGTTTCTGGTGGTGCGTCAATCTCCTTTTCCTGAGTGGTAGCTATTACAGAGAGGGGAGATGCTGTCAGTGCTTGGTCTAGTGACTTTGCATAGGTATCTAGGGCAGCTTTCTCATCATCATCTAAGTAGGAGTAATCTTGTTTAGATGTCAAGAACAATTCTTGCCTTTGTTTGTTTCCAGCTAATGCTTTGGCCTGATTTTCCTCACCAAAGACGTATCGAGAAGACAGAGGAGAGCTTTCCATTTGTGTTCTTTCTGGGAGCACGATGTCAGTAGGAACTGTTTCCTCTTTCTTTGTTTCTGATGAAGGTTTGGCACTCTTCTGTGTGTCTTCTTTGTAATCATGTGATTCTACCTTTAAACATGCCGTTTCTGCTTGCTGTAGCACAGGTTTGTCTTCAGCATGGCAGGGATTCTCATCCTCTTCCTTGGGTAACTGCCCTCCTCTTCCAGCATCTCTTCCTTCCTGAAGATACCCAGATGCAGAGCCCCATATTTCCCTTTCTGCTCCCCTCCAGGTGTGACTGGCAGGCACTTTAGGAGACAGGATCTCCTCCTCCCGCATTTTAGGAGAGGATTTTGTTTCGTATGCTGGTACCTCGTCCAAGAATGTGCTCTCTCTCTCTTTATCATATCTCTGCCTCCTTCCCTGAACAGGTTTCTCCTCCACCTCTTCTGGGAACCACACTTTCTTTTCACAACTTAAATCTTTCATGTAAAAGTCTTCCATTTCCGGAGATTTTTCTTCTTGAGCTTCATCGAACCTGCAAGGTTTTACACCTTCAGCAGAAACGTGTGAAGATGTTTTATCCTCAGTTGGGCTACATTCTGTGAAGTGTAAGCCCTTTGCATCTGGAGATACTTCCTGAGAGTCCAAGCCTGCAGTCCTTCCCCTAAATGGACCCTTTTCTGATGCAGAAAATAAACTGCTGTCATCTGGAGACGTATCTTCAGTTGAGCTATCTCTGAGCGATGGGTCTTTAACTGAGCTACTTTCTGGACAAGGAAAAGATTTCGACACTTCTTCTGTGGGTTCTTTGGCAAAAATTTTCAGTGACTTTTCATATGCAGCTGGGCTCTGCTCTGTGAAATCCAGGGATTTCGTAGCTTCTGGATGGAGTTTAGCAGTAAACCCAGACATGGCTTTTTCTTCTGTGAAACTGAGAGATTTGATGTCTTCTGAAGAAATTCCTTTAACAAAAATGTCTGAAGAGATTTCCTTGGGGCTCTCAGTGAGAGAAATGGATTTAGTCTCTTCTGGAGAAATGTCTTTAATGGAAACATGAGAAGACTTGTCTTCTTCTGAGGTGTCTCCTGTGAAATACAGCACTTTTCCTTCTTCTGCAGTCACTCCCTTAACAGAAATATCTGAGGACTTTTCTTTACCAATACTTTCTTCTGTAAAAGAAAGCGATTTGGTATCATCTGGTGAAAACTGTGAAGATTTGTCACTTTCAGATTTGCTTTGGCTTGTGAACTGTGGAGATGTTTCTGTGGTAGAGAATGGCTCAAAAGACAAGTGCTTTGAAAATCCCATTAAACTTTCTGTCATGGATTTAGTTCCTTGCTCTTTTTCTGGCTCCGGAAATGTATCTGTGCTGGGGTGGAGCCACACCGGACGCTCCTCCTTCTCCCCTATCACCACTGTGTCCTGCTTATGGTAGGAGAGCCAGGGCAGTTCCTCCTTCCCCAGGGGTTCTTCCTGCACCTCCTCTCCAGGAGACACTGGAACGTCACTGCCCCGGTCCAGCTTGTGCTGTCCAGGTCCAGGCACTTCTTTTGCGTGTCTGTATTTCGCTGCAGATACCTCGTCTTCTCCGAGAGTTTCACCCTTGGTTCCCTTCACCACAACAGAAGTTTGGCCTTCCAATTTCTTGGCAGCATCATCTCTTTGTTTTTCAAATAGATCTGAATCGACTGTTTCTAGTTTTTCCTCCACTGGAGACTGGTAGAAAGGTGTGTGTCCTGCGCTAGTGGGGCCAGAAGTGGTGGGAGAGGCCATTTTGACGGTACTGTCGTCAGGACTCATGCATCGTTCTTCAGCCTCTGCAGCATCAGCCTGGGAAAATGGTGTTTCTCCAGAGGACAGTGGCAGACCAGAAGTCTGCATCACTTGCGGGGGAGCATCGATTAACACGTTACCAGGACATCCTTGGTGAGCGAACATGGGGGCAGTGTAATGCCCCCTGAGTTTCTCAGGCATTTCAATATTTGGAGTCCCATCTTCTTCTTCCTCTTCATCTTCTGCCTCTTCATGAAGATCCTTTTTTTGAGCTTCCAGTTTTCTCTCTCCTTCTGCTAACGCTTGGAAATCTTCAGGGGGTGGAGACTTAAAATATTTGTCTTCCTCCAAGGATGATGTAGGAGAGATCGTGCCAGCAGAGGGAACATAGTCGAGACCTTGGGTTGCTTCAGTCCGAGAGGAGGGCATGCTGTTTACTGTGTCTAAAAGTAAAGAGCTTTTCCCAGTCTCTTCTGTCTGTGGTGCTGTTATAGATGCAACAGATTGGTCTTCTGCTACTGAAGTTGCAAAAGATGAAAGCTTATCGCATTCTGTAATGGAGGTAGCAGAGGATATATGTTCCTCCTCAGCTAGAGGCGCTGCCACAATGTTTGTAGGATATGCCAGGATTTCAGACTCCTGGCCAACATAGCTCTTGGCTGAAAGGTCAGCAGCAGGCATGGCCTGTATTCCATGTATTACTTCAAAAGAGACTGGGTGGTCAGGAACAGAAATGTCATAGGCATTGACATCATACTTCAAATGTGGGATCCTCTCTTCCTGTTCATCGTGTATTTCTTCATCAGAAATGGTCTGCTCTGTTTCTGAGTATCCTGGGATTGTTTCATCTTGGATATATGACACATGTTCCGCTGTTGCCCCTGGCGTGACTGGCAGGCTGCTCAGATATGACTCTTCCTTTCTTATGTCCTTTCCAAGTAACTTGGTTTTCTCACCCATGTCACTAAATTCTTTTTCCTTTTCTGTAGTGGTAAATATTTTATCCTCCCTCTCATCCTGATTCAGCTCATAGAAGTTTCTGTTCTTTTCCTTCTCCTCTGCCTTCACAGGGTGCTCTTCCTTTTCTTCCAGTTCTGCCTTTTCTATCACATCTTCTCTCTTTTCCTTTTCACCCTCTTCCCGTTCCTCTGTCCCCTCACAAGTCTTTGTTTCTGTTTCCCTCTGTTTTCTGTCCAAAGGGATTTTCTCCTCTTCCTCCTTTTCTTCCTCTCTGAGCATTGATGATCGAACACCCTTTGCTAAGAGGTCTATCTGTGATGGCACCTGCTCTTTGTCTGCCAACAGCTGAACTTCCTTGTCCTGCTCAGCCTTTGTCTCGCAGTGTTTTATGTCACGATTTTCATCTATTGTTCTTTCATCCTCTATTTTTTCAGCAAGTCCTGCTCTCGGTTCTAGCTGAGGGACTGTCTTTTCCTCTGCTGGTGATGCTTTGTCCATATCAGCAGTAGTCATTACCTGATCAGAAATGTTTGTTTTCAAAAGCAGATCCACTTCAAGGCAGCTCTGAGCAATCACGTCAGCAGAGTCTTTCATCTCAGTTTCAGGTATTCTCATAATCTGATCACTAACCTCAATATCAGACACTTCTTGCATCACCTGCAAGGCCTCTTTCTCCTCATGCTTCATTTCCTCAAAGTCCTTTGTAAGATCTTCTGGTGAAGACAGGACTAACCTCTGTTCAGCTATGGAAGCCTCTTCTGGCTCCACCTGTACGGGTGCCTTCTCCATTGGTGACATCTTCAGGTCAGCAGGTATTTCCTTTTCAGGTTTGATCTTGATCTTCTCAGTTTTGAGTCTGCCTGGAACTTTTGCCTTGTATAATGTTTTTCTCACTTCTGGGGTAAATGGTTTCAAGTCTGGTTTAGAATTTTTTTTGGGCTCTGGTTTTGTTTCTTTCTTTTTATCCTCTTTCTTGGAATCTTTTTTTTCCTCTTTCTTTCCATCATCTTTTTTTAAGTCCTTTTTCTCTTTCTTAATCTCTTTCTTTTCTTTGTCTTTCTTCTCCTCCAGTTTGGATACTTTCTCTTTGAGATGCTTTTTTCCAACCTTGTCTTTTGCCAGTTTTCTTTTCTCAGCCTTCAGAGCATCACTTGTCTCTGTCTTTATCTTTTCATGTTTAACAGGTTTATCCAGAATTTTCTCTGAGTGTTCTTTAACCTTTTTCTCAATTTTAGCATCCTTTATGACTTCAGGTTTTACCTCCTTAGTCCCCTCCTCCACTGTCTCTTCTTTCTTAGCTTGCTTTGTCACAGATGGCTTGGGGGAAGACTTAAGACTCTCTTTACTGTCAGTTCTTTGTTTAATTTTGGTCTGCTTCAGCACAGGTGGAGGCATTCCAGAAGTGATATCCTTCTGAGTAGCCACTGGGTACCTCAGAAAATCCAGGTGCTTGAGTTTCTCAAGACCTTCCAGTATCTTATTTTGAGGAGCATTTCCAGGAAACAAAACCCTTACAATTTTCTCCGTTGGGCTGGCTGGAAGCCACACTACCAGGGCTGTGATGGATGTGAGATAGGGAACAGAAATTTCACCTTCTTTCCCACTTGCAAGAATTACGCCAGTCTTTGCTTTACTATTGCCAGCCCATTTCTGCATTAGAAACTGCATTTCTTTACTGTCCTTGACAGGATTCAGTATATACATGTCCAGCTTACCCACTCCCATTTTATGAAAAAGTGTGATAGGTTCAATGGTACTGCTCACCACCCTGTACAGAGGCTCTGCTTTAATGCCTAGTCTGCTGAGATACTGCAGTGTCAGACAAGCTTCTTCGATGCTCCTCTTTACTTTCATGGATGATTCAGGCATCTTCAGTTTTTCAGGAACATTGAAAAAGACCACCCCTAGCTCAGGAGAAATTAGGTTCTTCATCCAGTCGCTGTAGTTGGTAGAGCCCTGGGATTGTTCCTCCTCTTGCTCAGCAACTTTCCTCTGCAGCAGCCCATTGATGCCAGGTAGGTTGTCTGCACCAATGTGGGTGAGCAGGATCGAGTCGATCCTATCCAGGTGCCTTACCAGCTTCCAGAAGCAGGATTTTCTGTCAGAGCCACCATCCACAAGGATGTTAAACCCATTGACAGCAAAGAGAGCAGAATCACCTCTTCCCCCAGGGAAGATGTAGCAGCAGGGTTTAGAAAGCTTCAGAAAGCCCCCTGAGGTGGGTGGCTCCAGGAGATCAAATGGTGACGGTACATCAACTGTCTCAGAGACATATTCTGCAAACTCAGACACCCCATCCATTTCTGGCAGAACTGGATCAGGATTCAGTTTCAGATTAATGATTTTCTGAAATCGAGGATGTCCAAGGTTGCTCCAGTCTCCTTCTCCCAAGCACGACACAGTAAGGGAGGCCTTGATATCTGAATCAGTGTCACTGAGAATCTGGGTGACCTAATGAGACAAACACAAGCAATCAAAGGTCAGATACAGCTCTGAGACCAATTCGGCACTACAGAAAACAAAAACCCTGGCAGTATTTCTGCCAGTTAATGCAGAAATAGTGAAGCACCACAAGCCCTGTGCTGGCAGGAAACACTGGGGATAGACTAAACAGTCCAAAAGCAAAAGCCTTTTGCAAATAGTTGCATGGGGCCATGTTCTGCCCTCCTCTGAAATTCTTAATGTTGACAGGCTGCTCCGCTTCCTGACTGTTGGGAGGGCACAGCGACGAGACCTCAGGGAAGAAAAGGAAAGCAGGAACCAACTTGTCCTCTTTCCTTACTTCTTCCTATGTAACCTGGGATATCAGTCCCTGTCTTGGGCTCAAAAGTAGAAGTTTCTCTTTGATTTGTGAATTCTAACCCTGAGGCACCCTTTTCAGTCCTTGTCTGAACTTACCCTTGGTCACTGGCTAGCGAATGATCACACAGCACTTGGTGCAGGTTCAGTGCCATAGGGCTTTCTTTTTTATTCACTCATTTTCTTCCCTGGGACCTATTTTGAAAGTTGTGACTCCATCTCCAGTAACACACAGGGCTGGGGAGGTGTTACATGATCAGTGCGTAGAACTAAGGTCAATAAAATTTCCAAGGCTCCTTAGAGCTATGCTGAACATATCCCCACCAAAGCAGCATTAAACTTCAGACTTCCCAAGTATCTGCAATGAGATTACTACACTGCTTTATACTGTGTTCTCATTCTTAGTCTGCCCTTAATTTACTAGTTAGCATCCAAACAGGTACCAGAAATGAATGAGATCAGCCTAAAATAAACGAAGGTGGGCAGATTTTCTGATTTAATTACAGCACCAATGATTACCACTTGTCAAAATATCACCCAGCCATTCCTGCAGCAACTGTGCATTCAATCAGAGACATTCTAAACATCTGGCACACAGTGATCAGTGAAGTCAGGCTTATCAAAAACTGAAGCAGCATACCTGTATCAGCAATGAGTGCCGGCAGAAAGAGAGTTTAAAGCCTCCGAGGAAAGCTATAGCACACCTAGCTAAGGTCATCGGCATCAGAGCAGAGGTTCAGAAATGTCTCTTAAGGTTTTCAAGACCCCACTGGACAAAGCCCTGAGCAATCTTGTCTAAATTCAGTGCTGACCCTGCTCTATGCAGGAGGCTGGGCTACAGGCTTCTCAAGTATCCTTCCAACCTGAATGACTCTGCAATTCTGTGATTAAATAACAGCATTTGCAGTCGTCTAATCATCATGTAGTTACTTAATCAGCATTTAGTAATCCCCTCATCATCTTCAGACACCCGCAATGAACACTCCGGGCCTTGTGAACAGCTTATGCTTGCTGAACTGACTGTGAAATGAAGAGAAATAGCCACATTTACTAGGGCAGCGATGGCCTCTGATTAATGTTTTTTGGAAGCTTCCCACAGATGTTTTAAGACCTGCTGCAAGAAATGTTGAGTGTCTGCCCTCTGCAGAGGAACTCTGGAAGGTTATTTCAAGATAGGCACTTAAAGGTGGAACCACCCATGCTGCCACCTTAGCAAACTTAAGCCAGGGAGTTCAAGCAAGATGCCCAAGGCCATAGCATCAATCATTTATGGAGTGCAAATTTTCACTGGGTTTCAAGCCCATCCCTCAGCAGATTAGCCACCTGAAGGAGCAGCAGAGGCTGCATTGCTCTGTCCTGCACTGTGCGAACAGGAGGGGATGTGCTGGCTTACTGCTCACACTCACCTCTGGGTCTGACAGTATCTCCGCAAACTTCTGGTAAGTGAAGGTCCCTGTCTGCAGGATCAAGTCTCCTTCCTGATCTGAGCTCTGACCACAGAAGATCAGTAATTTGTGGGCTGATGAATCACACACCAATGAGCGGACCTGTTACCATGAGACAAAGTGTTGCAGCCAAAAAGTTATCTGTATTCCTCATCAGAACCCAGAAACCCAATCACATGGACAAACGATACTTACGTGTGATTCACGAATAGCCAAAAAAAAGTTTTCCACATACAAGAGAGCAGGTTATTGAAGAGGGAAGACACTGCTACTGTCTGCCCAGCACAGCTCCACATCATATGTCACATCGTAATTCACACTGAGAGAGTAGGCCAGCGCGAGATGTTTGGTGTTACACTGCCATGCAAAAGGGCACCACATTTAGACTCTCATCAAACTAAAATGCTCAAGGCCCAGAAGCCACTCCACCTTGTTTGCTTGGAAACTCTACAAGCTCCCAAGAAATCCTTAAAATCAGGGAATGCCAAGGCACTAATGCTTCCAGGAAGCAGCTCGTTCTTAAACGACTACCACATAAGAAACTGTGTGCTCTCATGTCTTTCTTTGTCTAATGGTAAATTCTGCCACAGAATCCTGGTTACTGCATGTACCTTATTGACGAGACCGGAACACCTCTCTGCTTCTGCACACCTTGCAGCAGGCTAGCAGCATGCTCAAATGCTCCAGAAGGTGCAAAGTGGTGATTGTGACCTCTATGTCTAGCAAGCATGAGAGAGCTAACATGTAGAAAACCCACTGGCATCTGGTCCTTACCTCAGACACGATGCTGTCCACACTGGGATTTACCAGGATCACTGTCTCCAGGGTATCACTCCGGTGATGGAGGGTTCTTTGGCCTGGGAAGAGGCAAAGGATTAAACAGGATGGGAGAAGCTGATGAGACAGTATGTGCATGGCTTTGATTACAAGGCTCCAACTTGCAGTCTAGACCCAATACCCGGGTCTCGTAGAACAAATCAAACTCTTTTCAGTAGGGAAGAAAAAACAAATCCTAGTTCTGGATCAGCACAATTTGCAGCTCAGCTCCAATGTGTTCTGAATGCACAGCACCAGCCAGGCCAAGCTGGGCGCTTGTGCCAGCAGCCCTGCCATAGCTGTGCCGTAAATGCCGGCAGAGCGCAGTTACCTCCTCCAGCCAGGAGCATCTCACCTCACTGCAGCTACCATGGAGAGGTACTTCTGGATGTTGGCCAAGCCTTAGTCACCGCAGGGCTCTGTGCGCCAGCTGGTGCTTGCCGGCTCACCCTTCAGTGAGTGGTGCAGCACCAGGAACCAATCTCTCATCACTCTCAATAATATTTTTTTCTCTTCTGATGCATTTTTCTTTAATCCAGACTTGCACTCCGAGAGCTGAACCGCTGCTATGGGAACCCCTACTGGGTAAGAATGCTGATTCTCCCGTCTCCCCCTGAGAAAGCCACAGACAGCACCCAGACAGGACTCTGCCCTCAACATATTTAAGCAAAAAAGAAAGCCAAAGAGGAGCAAGCAAGGTCCTGGCAGTGCAAAAAAGCAGTTTGTGTGCTCACCTTGGCATAGGCGTTGCATGGATATTTGGCAAAATACAGACTGGGCTTTGTTAATTTATCAGGAAGAAGAGTGGCAATGCCTGCTGTCCTGAAGGGCAGCACTAGGGCCGCCGTTGTGCACCCACAGCAAACAGTGCTGTGAAGCGGGATGAAGTCTGGGACCTTCCTGCAGTTTTTCCCTTCACACTGCAAGCAGCGCATGATTTTTTGCGTTCTGGTCTTTGCAAATCCATGTCTCCGGGCATTACATCCACTCCAAAGCCAGACACTTAGAACTTAACTGCTGGAATGTATAATTTGTAGGGTTTAAATCTTTCATAGGCTTTAAGCCCTGGACCAGAGGGCCACAGATCGTCACTGAAAATGGACATCTATTTCTAGCTTTCATCTTCCAGACAATTGCCGCTCTCTGTAAATGTTGTTGTTTCCACCCTTTTTATTCCACCACCTCCCATCAGCTCTATTCCCAGGCAGATCTCAATCCTTCTACCAGCTCGATCAAACAGATATTTCAAAGAAACCCAACAGAAGGACACAAAAAGAAAGAAGATGGAGCAAGGCCATTACTCAAAAGGCACAACTCAAGACACATGCAACTCCATAAACAATAAACTGAGTTAAATCAAACTCAATTTACTGGGATGTCTCACCCTGGCTGCCAGCAATAAAGTATCAACTAGGCAGATACACCCAGAAGGCAACTTTCAACCCAAAATGAGAGCGGCTCTATGCTCACAGCTGAACTATTTATAGTCTGCATCTTTAGCAGCTTTCTGAACTTGTGTTCCTTCAGTTTGTCTAAAAATGGCTCCTCCAGACTGAAGCAGAGGCATCACTCTGCAAGGGAAATGCCTGCATGGATGTCAGTGGCATTTCTGCCACCTGATGTGGGATGTGGTGTGTGGATGGGAAAGGCTGGGAACCAGGTTCTTGATCAAAGTAGCGCTGAAAGCCCACAGGGAGCAGTGTGAGGGGCCCAGGAAGTGCTCTGGAGTGCTGCAGCCAAAAGCAGCACAAACCCCACTCATTCTCGAGGTAACAGTAATTGTAAAGGCATTGCTCAGATCCCAGCAGCAAACACAAGGAGTACCTCGCTTGCTGATGCATCGTGCAGTTTTCACACAGCTCACCCCACACCAAACACCTCCACTCGCACACAGCTCAGAGCATTGCCAACAGAAGTGATCTGTTCCCTTTTTTCAACAGTAGGTCTGGGACAACGTGAAATCCGTGCCATTGCTCAGGCTTCAACTTCTGCCGCCTTGCTGCCCATACATCCCAGACAAGACTTTTTGGCAGTCGATACCCACGTCACTTGGAGAACACAGCTTGGTGTGCACAACCAGCACCAGCAGACTCTTCCTTGTGCCATGGGAAAGGAGGGCTCCGGGCACGGCGCAGGCACTGGTGCCCAGATGTGGGCATCCTTCCCAGCACCAAGGCGCTGCAGAGGCAGGACCAGCAGGGCAGCGCTTGGAGGATCATGCCAGCTGTACGGGGCAAGGGGTCTGTCGCAGAGAGAATGCGCATGGAAACACTGCTGCTCTTTGCCATTTCAGAGGCTCAGACCTCAGAAGCAGTGGAGCTGCCGCTGCCGAGAGCAGTGAACAAAGTGTGGCTTGTTCGCATTCTGCCCAGGCCTTGCACCCCCTCAGGGCCCCCCCTTCACACTGGAAAGAAAGAGAAGGGTTCAAGCTGAGGGCCCAGAAGCTACCGGCAGATGGGAGGTAGGAATGGTGAAGTACTGGGTCTGGTGGAGATGGTTAAGGGATAGAAGCATTTTCACATGAGGCGAGGCTGAGCAAGCCAAGACTGTTTAGGCTGGGAAAGAGATGGCCTGGGGAGGGATCTATCAGTATGTGTGAACACTTGATGGGAGGCAAGGGAGAAGAGGAAGTCAGACTCTCTTCTTTGCAGTGCCCAGTGACAGGCCAGGAGGCAAAAGGCACAACTTAAGACACAAGCGATTCCATCTGAATGCAAAAAAAAAACATTTTTAGGGCTTTTTTCTACTGTGAGGGTGGTCAAACACTGGAATAGGTTGTACAGAGAGGCTGAGGAGCACCCATCCTGGGATACACTCAAAATCCAACTGGGCAGACCTAGGAAACCTGCTCTAGCTGACCCTGCTTGAGCAGGTGGGAATGGACGATCTCAAGAGGTCCCTTCCAGCCTACGATTCAGTGACTCTGCAGTAATGCCGCCCACCCGAGCTTTGCTCCTGATCTGCTGTTGGGCAGGTTCCCTGTTGCAGCAGTTGGTTCTCAGGATACAGGAGCACAGCCATACAGACAGCCCATTTCCGGAAACACTGAATCACTTCACACGTGCTGAAACCCCAAGCTGTTCTTCAACTTAATTCCAAGATGAAGCAGAGCACCACACAAACTCCAGGCTAAATGCAAACTGAGTGAGGGGTAAGTGCCCCAGTCCCTGCTCAAGGTCAGCAGCTGCTACGCCAGCCCAGTGACAGCAGCACCCTTGCAAGTGACAGAGCAAACACCGGGCTGTGCCCAGCTTCAGGAATACCCATCATCCCAAAGTCCCTTTGAATCCAATTGCTCACCAGCCTGAGGAGCCCTTTGCTGGCTGCTTCCTCTGCGTAGGCCTGCAGAAGCAGCTGCACAGACGAAGGATTTAAACACAGACTGGGACATCCTTCTTCTTACTAAACAAAAACCACGTGCAACAGAAACAAGTAGCCGTGTGACTGACACTGCACAGGGACCGAGAGCACACTGCTCAGGTCATTGCCACATATTTGCCGTTACCAGAGCCCTATCTCAGCAAAATGCATGCATGGAAATACCATCCAAATGGCAAAACTCCTTAATTATGTTCACCCGTGCAAGGAATATCCTTCTCAGCCCCCCCCCAAAATTTCTGTCTTCAACCTGCCTGGAACAAATATCTGAACACACCTCTCTGACCACAGATTTCTAAGTGCATTCTGAACACAAATCCCTGATCCTGCTCAGCCTTCTCAAACCATGCTCAGAAGCTGCTACATGAAATGAAATCTCTCCCCCAATAACTGCTCAAGCAAAGTTCATTAGCATTGAATTTTTTGTTTCATACAAGTCTTCACTTTGTGCCTAAATGCACAGTCTGGTTACCACAGTCATCACAATGCCTGTGTGCTTCTAGTGAACGTTTCTATCCATCATCTCACCACCAAGGCAGAAAAACTCTGGTCTTTTCCATCAGTTCTTTAAGAGGAAAGTTTCTCTACTCCCTCATATCCAGTCACCTATCCCTGAAATGCTCTGAGTTCTGCTATGACCATTAGGATGAGCAAGTGATGAACAAAGCATGATATTATGTACATGTCTTCAGAGTGGCACTTGTGAAGAGACTCTCCTTACAAGAAGATCCCAGACATTTCTAGGGTTCGGTGCTTTTGCTACACTTTAGTGAAGAGCTGAGCATTGTGTAACATGGTCTTTCTGACCACTGAGAAAAGACCACCTCTAAAGACAGTCAAACCATGCATGTGGGTTCTCAGAGCATATAATTCTGCATAACTGACATGAATTAGTGCAGGCTGAAAGCCTGCCATTTCCTTCATTTTGAAATGCCATCACAACGGCAAGACAGTGACTGACTTTCATTCCGGGGCTGTAAAGACTCCAACTGCAGCTTCTTCTGGGCCAATGGGAGAAAAAGGATCCAGCCCCAGATGGTGTCCATTCAGAGAAAATGAAACAATGCATTATTGCACAAACACTGCAGGACTATGCCGAGTACAGCAAGCTACAGCTCCTTGGGACAGAGATCACAAGGGCCAGATGAAAGGTCCTGCACAGAATTCTGAGCAGGGTCTTGTCTCTCACCCCACCTGTGCAAATACACCCTCCTATCTCCCGCCCAGTACACACCCAGCCCTCCACAAGACCGCGGAAGCCATGTGCTGTTAGCGAGAGGAGTGGATGCACTCGCTGGAAGCAGTGTCCTGCACCGGCACCTGAGGGGCACCCAGCTCCCTGAGCACCCTGACAGGGCACAGCTGGCGGGACCAGCCCTCACATAGGCTCAGCAATTAAACAAATTAACACAAAGACTGCTTTGGCAGCCAGCACACAGCCAGCAGCTGCGAGTTCACCACCCAGCTCCTCCTCATCCACACATTCGCACGTCTCAGAATCAGCTCTTAGCTCCTCTGCACCTGGACATCCTTGCATTACTGTGGGAGCAGCAGCCCTGACCTGCTGCAGCAGCTCAGAGGGACGCATCAACCCTTGAGACACTCACGCAATTTCATAGCTGTGGGCAGAAGTGTGGGCAACCTGTGGACAACCACAGCACCAGCAGTATAAACTGGAATGAGCTACAGTACACGACTGCATTTGTGGTGGGCTCTAGAAAGGAAGGACTCTGGCCAAATTCAGTTCTAAAGAAAACTGGCATTTCCTTCTCTTGGCAGAGCACTGAGCACCCGAGCAGCGCATGGCCCTGTGCAAGTAGCAGTAGCAGCCACTGCCATAAACAGCACAAAGCGAGCGGCCGTGTCTCACTCTGGCTTGACCTTTAGGGGATCCATGAAGTCTAGAACACACCAGCAGCAGTCTCTGCCCTGGCCAAGGGCAGCAGCCTATCCCCATGCCTGGGAGCTCCTCCATGAGGAGACACTCACCATCACACATCAAGTTACAGCCCACGTCCAAACCAGGTCACCCAGACACATGGGAGGCAGCTTGGCCAGCTCCCCTGACTCCAGAGAGAGGATAACCCATGGGCCCAACTAGTTTCCACAGGCTGTAAATTAGATTCCAAGGCTGATGTAGTGCTTATCTTAGCTACAACAGTATTTGGGTTTACTAATGATCTGTCCTTGAAAAACAGTTTTGATTTCAAAGCAAATTATTAAGGTTTTCACATTGCAACAGAACATCTTTGTTAGAGCAAAATAACAGCTGAAGTTATTGATAGAAGCAATTCAAGATTTTCTTCTTTTTTTACTTTTTCTTTCCCCTCTGAGAAAATTCTTTTTAGGATACTCAATGTACATACGCCGGATTCCAGGCTCCCAGGTTGTTTTATTTTTTCTTCCAGACAACAACGGCTGCATTGGGTTCAGTACATGTTTTGATGAGAAGATAAAAGGTCACTGCACTTGCTCAGTTTAAATCTCTTTGTTCTCTCTTGCCATGACCACTTTGCTCTCTGAGCTTTCGGGATTATATTTTTCACTCATCTTGACTGTTCCAAACACCAGTTCATTACTGTTCATGCCTACGATCAACATGCTGTTTACATCCCAGCCCTGGTCTGCTTGAAGGAGCACTAAAGAAACCGGCAGAGCTCACGTGAGAGCTGCTCCTCGGGACGCTGGGCACTGCGGAGTGACCAGCCACCAGTGGGACAAAACCAACCACCAAGAAGTAAAACCTGGGTCCCAAATTCTGCAGCACCACTTCTGCACTTGAAAAACAAGAGACTGCATCCTGCAGCTCCTCGCTTGCAGTCCATGCGGAAAGCTAGCAGCCTATATCCAGTCACAGCCTTCTCAGAGAAAGAGAACCCAAAAGAAGATGGCACGGTGGCCTGGTCGTTGTCACAATCTCTTAAGAGATGGGTAACTGCTGACTCCCTTCCTGCCAGAGACAGGGCAGGATGACTCTCAACCCCTCCAGCTGAAGCTTGTCTCTTTTGTGTACAGTTGAAACACCCACTAGCACAGAGATGAGAACGGGATCTTCACACATCTGTGTCCCAAACACCAGGCTGTACAGTGAGTGTCTCCTTCTCCCAACAGCTCTAAGGAATAATTAGTTACTTATGCAAGGCACAGCTCTCCCAGGAGGAGACACATGGACTGGCAGCACCCTGTGGTTAGGGAGGCATCGTTGCTTTGGCGCAGTCTTAAATCTGCACGTTTCTTCCAGCTCAGCAATTCGGACCTCATCTCCAATAGCCCAGGGGACACGCTTGGAGGTGCTTACTAGAACAACAGGACATTTCCCACTCTATTGCTGTCTGCAATGGTAGTGTTGTGCCAGATGAGATACAAGATGAGTGGAGTCTCGCCAGGTGTGGGAGATGCTGGAGCTTGATATAAACTGCCCAGGAAAGACTAAGAGCTCTTTTGAATGCTGGGTGGGAGGCTGCAGTGCAAACCGGTGCCTGGACTCGGGTGCCTGAAGTGACGCAGCAATCCCAGAAATTCTGAGCACATCCAGCTCTTTTCCCGAGATGAGCAAAGGGCACAGCACAGCCAGCTCAAGGGGTGAATACAGCCCAAAGCACTGTCCCACAGCCTCATCCCCCAGCTTGTATTCACAACATGCAACAGCTAGAGCAACTACTTGTAATTAAAATGTTGTTAGGAAAGTGCTATTGTTATAGCTTTCTAGTGTGATTCAACAGCTGAGAATGATGAGGAATTGGCTTCAGGAAGTGCTTTGTGGTCCACCAGCAAGTATTCTGCCCCTCATGGTCTGAGAAGTCTACAGGAAAGATTTATTTCATATACTTCATATTTTTAGGTCTTTAAACGCTGCAGAAATAAATAAGTGTATGTACTAGTTACTAAATCTAAAGATCTATCTCCTTAGTGATTTTTCTCTTAGCTAAACAAAGATAAAATCCCTGTATACTAGCAAAGGGCATAGCACCACTGAAATAAAGTCCTGTGAACATGCAATAGGAGACACATGTTATCTGAAGAAACTGAACAGTTACAAAGGATACAAAGCCATTAAGCAGTGTGCCAAGTGAGTGAAAGTAATTAAAGCATCTCTACACAGCAAAGCATCCCCTAGGGACTGCAGGCCTGAAAACATACCCACATTGACTTCAGCCTGTTAACAAGGGTCAATCTCCAGGTACTGGTTTTAGCTTTAGTTAACATGCCAGACACAGAATGATGGGAATTCTGGGCACACATGGTATACTTACCACTATTAACTATATTTTGGTTAGACTGAAACTGGGTAGAGAGGTAGAAGAGCACCCTCTTGGGAATATACCACCACATGCACTAAACTCCTTAGAATTCAAGTGTTTCCTGATGAGTGGCTCTGCACATGGAGAAAAGGGTGACAGGCATTGCCTCAAACCTGACTTGGCAATGCAGCACACAGAGGAGCAAGTGGAAGAGGACAGAGCACGTGGAGAGCATTAGGTGAGCCAGAGCACAGCTGGCGATGTTCTGTACTCCTCCAAAGGCTCCAGCTGGAGAGTTTTCCAACCAGTGCATCTACTGACTTCTCTTCAGGAGGACGAACAGGACAACTGGTCAGAGATGTGCTTTCAGGAAACACTGGTATAACCCAACTCTCTCAGTGTAAAAGGAACTGTGAAGTGCTAAGATCAGGAAAGAGGAGAGTAGATGATCTGGGACAAAATGGGCATGAATTTTGGAATGGCTCAGAGGGAAATAAAAAATCCTTAAAAGCTGCAGAACTCTGAAAGTGGACAACATGGTGCAAAAGGTACAGGAAGAAGACAGTATCAGCAGGACAGCTCCAAGAAGGAAAGAAGTTTCTCAACAGAAGTAGAATCAGAGTGAAATTGAGAATAACACTAGGCAGCTCAGAGAAAAGAAAAACACAGCAGTAATCACTCACTGTGGTCCAAGACTCTCTCTGGGAGGAACAGAGAGCAGCAGCTTTTAAAGAATATGGGAAAGCACAACAAATAATTAATTACAGTCAAAACCAGTGGCATGTGGTGTGGAGAGCTGCTGTGGGAAGCAGGAAGGGCACAGCATGGTGAACAAGGGCTGGTTTCCAGAGTCATTGCTGGGTCTGTCAGGACAGAGGGTCGAGGTGTCTGACAGCATGTTCAGGATTCCTTTTGTGGCTCTAGCTGGAGATATTTCATACCTTACTACACTGTCAATGCGTGTCAGGGGAACTAATAATGCTTCAGCGTAAGAACAGGCTCTGCAGAATGACAGACCACCTCCTGGACATGTACTACAAAGCTGAACCCGCAGCAGGGCAAGAGAAGGAGGTGAAACATTCTTTAAGATACAGGAGGCCACGGGCCCTTGCCACATCCCAGGAGATACTCCTCCTAACCATTTGTCTGGGTCTTCCGATCTTCCCTCCTCCCTGTTATATTTTCATGCCACCTACAGCTCCTCTCCCACGCAACTTCTCTTTCTATACTGTGCCACCCATAGCAACCATCTCATTGTTTCCTAACTGCACACACTGTCTCACTTTTATGCTAAAGAGCAATTTGATAGCTCAGCCATTTTAGAGCCATTAACTGAAGACACAGATACTCACTCTGGAAACAGCTGTATCTATTTCCAGAAGTTACTGTTCCTAACTGCTCACTAAATGCCCCTCAACTGGAAGTTACACCACCACTGAGCTACATTAACAGGCAAGATGAGCACTTCTGTCCAGTTTGGCAGGTGCAGAACCAGTCACTAGAGATTCTGTTCCCTTCAGCAGCTTTACTGACTCAAGCTGGCCTTGTACCCCTTTGCTGTGAAACAGCACATAGCACCTCTGTGCGGAGCTGTGTTCTTGGTCCATGTGAGTGCTATCTCCAGCTGTGAAGATCTGGAGCTGTAACTTCTTAAATGTCTCCAGCTAAACCCACAAAAGGAAACCTGAACACACCCCAAGATAACCTCTTATCTGGTGCCCTCATTCCAGCAGCCCCTGGCACACCTGTAGATGGTCCCTTTGGAAACCAAATGGATGTTTCATGTTTTCCTTGTCAGTGGGACTTCAGCTGTGATTTGCTGCCCATTCCTGAACAGAGGCTCCCACAAAACTGTTTCTGTTGGCATTGAGGCAGATGCCCTGTTCCAGAGGTGGACAGCTTCCAATTTCTCAATTTTAATAAGAAGATGCATCACAGGGTACATGTTCTTACAACCAGGGCATAGCACAGATTCAAGAAAACTGTGCATTTCTCCTAGTTCTGAAGTCTCTGGGTAATGCTGACTGACTTGGAGGAACTGCTCATCATTTGCCCTAGTTCTGATGGGTGTTTTTATTCTGGGGGGCTGTTTTGGACAACTGATCAACAGGAAACGTGTAATGAGGTTGCCTGTGGCAGACAGAACTGAGCTGTGTCAAGGGAGGGATGTCTGCCACAAATAAGGAAATGATTTTGCATTTTCCTCACGTTCACCTATGGAGATGGCAAATTTCTGGCAAGAAGCTCCTGCTTCTGATTTTTATTCTCTATTTAGACTCCTCAAACCTCCTTCCTATTCCATACTGAGAGCAATCTCATTCTAAGTAGCTTTCCTTCCCTCTCACCTGCTTGTTTTGAAGATGATGTGCTGAATGTCATCTCCATTTAAGATACAGATATTAACCAGCTATGGACTCTCTGTGCTTGGGAGTAGTAAAGCACAGGACAACTCTATTCTGCCAGCCGCTAAGAAAAAGCAGCTGACCTCTGCCAACTTCTTGCTTCGCTGTGTTGACTTTACACTCTTGGATCTAGTTGCCACTTGATAGATTCTCTGCATTGTCTGGATTCCTGGGATTTGATTTACAGCATGGGGTACAGTGACAGGGATACAGAAAAGAATTTTTAAGCTCTTCAAGGCCTCCTGCGTCTTCTGCTAGCAAATGCAGGCCCTGTCTGGTTCAGCACTGAAGAGAGGCATCTGGGAGAAGCCAAGGAGGTTTCTAGCAGAGGAGAGACATCACCTCCTCTCAGTACTGGTGATGTCAACTCAGCCACTGCCTCCCATCAGGCTGCCTTGCAGTGAAGTCTCACTTCATAACAGAAGCCCCTGCTTCTTAATGCTACCCAGTCCAGCCAGGTCTCTTGCAGCTTGCACAGTGGAATCAGGGACTGAACTTACTGACACGGGAAAACAGAAAGGATGAGAAGAGGCCTCCACCACCACTAACGCTTTTGTCTCAGGGCCTCTCACTTGTTCAGCTGCCTCACAGCCATGCAGGCGCAGGACTCTTCCATGCTCCCATGCCTCCTTCTCCCCAACAATTGTCTTTGCCTTCAAACATGGACCAACAGCAAGAACAAGCCCCACAGCCATTAAAACTCTCATGAAATTCTAGCAACCAGGAAATGGACAAAACACATTGTGCTTCCACCTTGCAGCCTGCAAGCTGGCTTTTCAAAGAGATCCCGCACAGATCAAAGCCAGAGAACCACCCTCTCCAGTGCTTTCCTTCGTGGCAAGGAGTCGTATTTAGAATCATAGAATCATAGCCACTTACATCTTACGTGGCCTGGGCAGTGTTCACATTTCTGTCCAAGTTCTGCAACTTACCCCTCCCAAACCATTTTAGGAAGCTTTTTGCAATGTAAGTCTAGTCACTCGGAAGGTAACTCACTGGCTTCTTGCCTACTTCTCCAAGATAGCTATCAGCAGCTTCAGTGCCTGTTGACTGATATTCCTCAGGTAACATTCAGAAAAGAGATACTAATGGCTTTTTCCTTCTGATTTTCTCCTTAGTTATTTAAGAATCTGGCACTGGAGTTTAACAGAGAGTGGCACAGGTGAGATGCTTGGATCAAAGGTTAGCTACAGCAAGTGCAAAAGTAATTAACTGAATCTCTTATCTTGAAAATCAATAGGGGAAACAAATGACACAGACTTGCCAGTTATGCTGCCATGTATTTTAGCACAATATATTTGTAGCTATAGAATGCTGTGAAGAACAGTGCTGAGCTTTTAAAGCCTTTACCTTCTCTCTGGAAACCACCAAAAGGACTTTTCTCAAGACTACCAAAATACACACAAAGCAGAACTAGCAAATGCCAGCCCGCCCATGCAGTGGTACTGTGCAGCTTCTGGACTCATCTCCAGGTGAGAGCTAGGACTGCAGCTTGTACCGCTTATGTCCTGCCAGCTGGTATTTTTATTCTCTTATCATGGCCAGTACCCCAGAGGCAGGAATGGACCCTGCTTTCCAATCTTAAAACTACAAGAGTTCAAACTACAAGAGTTTCAGGTCAGGTATTTTACGCACATTTTCAATGATAACTGTTTATTAAGCCACTGCTGCCTGAGGTGTCTTGCTGGCAACCAGGAGACTCAGAAGAGGCCCAGCCTTTCCCACAGGAGGGGTCTGAAACTGTCTTGTTGCGCCTAAGCTCCAGTTTGTTCTCACCTTTGCTTCACACTAGAGACAAGGAGATAAGATTTCCATGTGCCTGACTGGCGACCGCAGAAGAGTTCTCCCATCACACCTTCTTCTCCAGGATCTCAGAAGTCAGTACAAACTTACAAAAGATTTCTTGCTCTGCAGAATGCCAGACACAGGAACCTACACACCTGCATGAGCCAGGAAAGCCAGGGCCCTGAGGCAGGTTCTAGTAAATTGCCAGAGACTTTGGTGCTTCACAAGAAGGCTCATGAAAGACGATAATATGTGCAAAAAGACACACAAGTTATGCTGTAGGAAATACTGATGACAGATCTGCAGATTAAACCCTACCCCCTCTGTGACTTACATGCCTCATTTCGTGTGAGATCCTCAACCTTTGCTCTCTTAGAGGAATTATCATCGAATCATAGAATAGTTCAGGTTGGAAAGGACCTCAAGATCATCCAGTTCCAACCCCCCTGCCATGGGCAGGGACACCTCACACTAAACCATCTCACCCAAGGCTTCGTCCAACCTGGCCTTTAATTCCAAAACCAAAGAAAGGGCTCACTAGTTTTCTTCCAGACACCCCAGGAACTGGGATGCTACTTTTCAGAAAGACAGAAATTAATTGAAATGGCATTCACCATTAAAAAAAAAAAATAAATAAATAAAAAGCCAACCCAGTGCTATTCTATACAGTTAAGGGATCAGTTCAGCAAGACTTAAAGGCCTGTCTCAGGGGAACCAAGAACCTCCTGGCCCAGGACACCAATGCTCAGGTTCATCTCTGTATAAAACCTCAGACAGACAAAGTTTCCTCAACACCCGGATACACAACTTGCTGTGCCATTAGTACTAAATTTTGAGACCCTGGAGAGGAAGGTGCAGGAGGAGGATTCCTCTTGATCTATAGTCACCAGTCAGCACATGTAGAAATTTATCTCCATTTCTTTAGTATGAAGCAAAAGTAAAAACAAGGCACAGAATTTAGGCACAGCAAGTTATGGAATTATCACAGAATAGTTACGGTTGGAAAGGACCTTATGATCATCCAGTTCCTATGCAGTGCCATGGGCAGGGACATCTCACCCTAGACCATGCTGCCCGTGGCTCTGTCCAGCCTGGCCTTGAACACTGCCAGGAACAGAGCATTTACAACTTCTCTGGGTAACCTGTGCCAGTGCCTCATCACCCTCACAGTAAAGAACTTCTTCTTTATATCCAACCTGAACTTCCCCTGTTAAAGTCTACACCCATTTCCCCTTGTCCTGTCACTACAGTCCCTAATGAAGAGTCCCTCTCTGGCATCCCTATAGGCCCCCTTCAGACACTGACAGCTGCTATTAGGTCTCCACGCAGCCTTCTCTTCGCCAGGCTGAACAGCCCCAACTTCCTCAGCCTGTCTTCATACGGGAGGTGCTCCAGACCCTGATCATCCTCGTGGCCTCCTCTGGACTTGTTCCAACAGCCCCATATCCTTCTTTTGTTGAGGACAGCGCAACTGCACACAGTGCTCCAAGCTGAGGTCAGAGTAGGGGGGCAGGATCACCTCCTTCCTCCTGCATCCCGCTGATGCAGTCCAGGACACTGGTGGTTTCTGGGCTCAAGCACACACTGAATCGGCTCATGTTCAGTTTCTCCTTGACCAACACCCCCAAGTCCTTCTCCTCAGGCTGCTCTGAATCTCTTTTCTGCCCGACCTGTAGCTGTGCCTGGGGTTGCCCCAACACAGGTGTAAGACCTTGCACTTTGCATTGTATCTTTATACACAAATTATCTCTTTCCTCATACGTGGTTACTGGGCTGATGGATATTCTCTGCCTTTCTTCCCCACGTACTTCTGCCTAATGAAGATTTCACAGGCTAGCAGACACACCCTTCACCTTGAGCTAGCTACTACTGTCAGGTCCCTGTGGGCTAACCAGACAATCCAGCCTTCTTTGGTCTCCCATAGCATCTCTTTCAAAGACCTGGAGGTTTCTCACTTCTACCCATCAATCAGTAGTGGACAGCTTGTGATAATGCACACAGCACACTGGCTGTGATAGCCAAGGGGCCAGAAGTAGCACCCACAAGGATCTCTATACTCACATACCTGCCACAGAGACATATTTCTGGATCCTGATTTGGCTCTGTTTCTTCTTGGTTTGTGAGATGCAGTCATCCCAGGAGTTATCTAGGAATGGACTGAATATGAACATGTACAGGGAACACAGGACTATGTCACATAGAAGCTCATGCTGAGGAACTCCTCTTCCACCCTTACTCTAGTGTCTGGGCATGCTCCTTTAAATGAAACACGCTGCACCTCCTATTCACGTACACATGGCTTCCTTGCTTTCACCAAAGAGAGCCTCTCCTGGCTATTGCTCACCATACTCCCATGCTCAAGTCCATCATCCATCGATCACCATATCTGCTGAGGATGTGACTCAGGTATGCCAGCAACACAGACATGAGGAAGAGTGGCAAAAAGATATGACAGGACGTGGATTGTTTTGTCATGAAAGAAACTACTGCAAAGCTACACTTCTCTGTCTGCAGAATGTGAGCAGGGTGGAGGATGTGACAGCCTGGCCTTGTCAGATTGCAGGAAAGGAGAGGAAGGAGAGTTAAAAAAGGCTTCCTCTCCTATATGGGATAGCTACTTGCTGGAGAAAGTGTAAGGACAGACATGTAGTCTGGATGCAGTCAACCAGTACTGAGCCACCAAGGAGACAGGGGGGGTACTGACCCTATACAGCAAAAAGCTCCCTGCCCCATCAGCAGAAAGGAAACCCCATCACACTGGAATAGTGCCCAGCCTGCAGGGCTTTTCACAGTGGAACCAGGGCTACTTGGAATAGAAACAGCCTTGTCTGAGATCAGAGTTTGAAGCAGAGCTTGTTTCCTCTGCAGTCATAAGCCAGCAGGCACCAGCTGCAGAATTTGCCGCAGTGTGTGTGTGCGCGCAGCCACGCTCCTCCCTTCCAGCTCCCTCCTCCTCCTCTCCCCACATCACTTACAGCCCCAGTCTGACCACTCAGCCCCCTCTTTTCCCTATTAAGAGAGGGTTTGTTAGCATCACTACTGACTTCTTTTCATTGCTCCCTCCCTGGGCAATGAGGTTTGCCTCTCCTCCTTCTCCTTGCCCAAACCAGCAGATATTCATGGTCACATACCCTGGTCTGCGCAACGTGCCAAGCCCTGCTCCAGCTCCTCTAGCTCTGGACTCTGGGGATAGAAGGCCCTATTTTGAAACATTTCGATACATTTTAGTATTCATGTGCAGATGATTTCACACTCTGAACAACATGCTTGGTGGTGGCAACACTAAAGAATGCCAAAGATATGCCATGAAAATAGAACTCCGTGTGTCTGTGGACTGCAAAGGTGTCGTCTCCACACTATACCACTGGGATGCAGGAGGGCTAATCATCAAGGGAAAAGCTAGCCCCTCGTACCTCTGTGCTGCATGAGAAATATAGTAGGGACAAAGGACCACTGCTAGGAAAAACAAAGCACTTTGCTATTCTAATTTCTAGAGCACAAAATCCCTCCCTAAAGCCTACTAGGATGAAAATCAGCTCCAAGGCCGGCCACGTCTTCTCTCCTCTGTTTCTCTAAAAAGGCTACATCACTCACACTTCACAAGAACCTTCTCTTTTTCCTGCCCCGTTAACTGGACCCATTTGGATGCTTTGTGTCTTCCTGTAACAGAAGAATGTAGTGCTGAGCAGCTCAAAGCCAGACTTCAGCTGGTTCAAGACTAATCAAGTGTGGGTGTGCAGCACCAAAGGAAATTGGAAAGGGGCTCTCTCCCATCTAATCAGCAGAATAGCAGTCATCCTTAACAACCCTCCCCCCTCCTGCCTGGCATTAGCCTCATTCCAGCATCAGCGCAGAGCTGAGCAGTGATACAGACATTAATGCTGCTTTCACCAAGCCTTGCCCAAAGGGAGCATCCATGAGATGCCTTATGCCACCGCCTCCCTTCTCCAGCAGCACACCACCTTCAGGAAAGGCCATACTGGGATAAGTCATAATGCTGCAGGACTCCGTAAGTCCCTGGCAGGCAGAGTATCTTCTCCAGATTCTTTTCTAGACCCATCTTAATATACCCTTCCCCTGTTTGAGCTAACACCACAAGTGCAGTAAACAGCTGAGCAGCTGGGGAATTCGGGGTCTGTTCCTATACTGGGGCCACAAGCAGCTGAGAAGAGGCGAGGTCCTCAGATCGTAAAGGAAAGAAGGAAAAAAAACAACCCCAAGAAACAAACAAAAAAACCCCATACAAACAAAACAAACAAACAGAAACCCCCAAACACTTCATCTGCAGAGTCACCTTTCCCTCTTGCCACTGGTCCTTTACCCTTAATCACCAATGACAACCCTCACCTCCCCAGGATCAAATTCCAAGGAAAGAAAACCGCATCTGTCACAGAATGCTCTACACGGATTTCTTCACCTGCTCCCCGCAAGGGCAGAGTAGCCCCAGCCCCTGAGGCAAGGCAGAGGAGAGCAGGAGAGCCCGAGCAGGGCTGCGCCCGCCCGCCGGGTACCCGAATTCACAGTCGCGGCAGCACAAAAAGGAGCAGCTTTCTCCAAAGCCACCAAGAGCATCCCGGCAAGGACAAAGCCAGCGCTAAAGGCTCAGTCCCGCACCCGCCCCCGCGCTGAACCAGCTGCTCGGCACCGCTGCCCGCTACCGGCACCCGCAGAGCGCCCGTCCCCTCAGCGCACACGTACCATCGCGCCGGCGGCGGCCCGCGCAGCAGCAGCCGTCGGAGGGCGCCGGGAGCGCCGCGGAGCCACCGGCACAGCCCGAGCTGCGGCGAGCGCAGCGGCGGCGGGGGCGGAGCCGCCGCTCGCCGCTCCCCGCTCCCGCCCGTCGGGGGCCGGAGGCAGAGTTAACCCCTCCCTCGCCGCGGGCGCCGGCAGCGCCTGAAGGCTGCAGGCTGGAGCCTGGCGCATCCTCCGCCCCTATTTTACCTCTCACTTTCTGCCCTCGGAAAGATGTCCAGGCCCCAGCAGCCAGGAACGTAGCTCTTGGTGCTTTGTAAACGGCAGGGTGGTTTCACAAAGCTCAGCTCTTTGGGGCGTAAGTACTGCTTAACTTCAGAGCTGAAGAACTCCTTAAAACAGCTATTGCCTTTGCCACGCACCAGTTAAATAACTGGCCTAAAAAGCCTCCTGCAGAGCAGCTCTCCTGCCTTTGTGTCATCAGTTGCAGGTAGCTTCTCGGCTTTTTAAGAAAAAAAAAAATAAAAATCGCAGAAAGCCTGAAAAACAACTGTCAAAAGCAGAAGAAAAGGGGCACTGATGAGAGAAGCACTTACTGAGCTACCAGTAAGTCTCTACCAGTTCCTAAAGGGAGGGCACTGAGCTTCTAGTTCCCAAGTGCTACTTTCTAAAGGCAGGAAGACCCACAGAGGTGTGACCAAAAACATTTCCACTTCTCCAGTTCTTCAAGAAATCAGGTGGTTCACCTGACAGCTACGGAGCAGGCACCAGGATCATGGAACAGGAGATACAGAGGTTTAGAATTTAAGAGGGGAAATAAAGAAACCAAACCAAACAACAAACCAAACCCAACATCAGTCATGCTCTGCCCTCCATAAGCCAACAACCCCCCCTTGCAAAAACCAAAAAACCCATGCCCCAGAGAAAAAGTACTCTTCCTAGTATTGAGGTAAAGGCTTGTTAATGTTCAATTCCAAGAACCACTCAAACATTGATATTTAAATACACTATTATCCTCTGATGCAAGAAAGATTTATTTCCACTACTGACTTAAAGAAGAGAGGTGGATTTTTTCCCCCACTTGTGCTAACATGATAAACTTCTCCAATTAGTCAGAGGGACAACAGTCACTGGATCACTTTGGTTTGAAACAAAGGTCCTGCCTTTTGGCTGAAGAATTCTGTTCCCTGGGTACAGGGTATGGAATTACACTATTAACAGTGTGAACGCTTACTTCATCATTGCACACCTGAGTCAGCATCACACTGACTGGGATGTTCTGGACCATAAATGTTAAGAAGCCACAGACTGGCTATTCCCCCAGGCCTGCAGAAATAACACAGAAAAACATTTTAAGAAGTCACTTGCTATTTTCAAGCTTGAGGGTTCAGCCAGGGTCACATCTCCATGCTTTTCTCTACCATGACACTTAAGCCATTTTCATGTAAGTGAAGACTGGGTCTTTATGAAATACAAGGCCTCCAAGAACTACAGCTAAAGCAGAATACTGAATAGGACTTGCAATACATCTGGAGCCTAGAGAGATTATGCTTCTCTGAACAATAGCTCTGAGTTGCCCACTGTCTTCCACCCAAATACACTACATTTTCTTCAGAATTACCAACCAAAGGCTTTAACAAGAACATTCTCATGGACAGTATACTAGCATCTGAAAAGTGGTAAGACAGAGCAACCATGGCCTGACCCAGCTACAGTCCTGATAGCATTATATGAGAAAGAACAGATATTTCTCCAAACCTCTACATGAAAAGCACAGAGTTTTCAACGCACAGAACTCTAACCTCTGCAGGCAGCACCCCAGGCTTGTGAGAGCTCATCACATAAAACCCTCATAGTAACTACAAGAGAAGAGGTAGCAGGCTGTCACCACAGCATGCTGTGCAGGGAAGACTGCAGAGAAGTGCAGGGATTTCTTTGCATCCATCCTCTTGGAGGGATTTCTTTTCTTTGACTAATTACTGACTTGCACAGGTTATCTGCTTTCAGTAAATCAAAAGAACTGGTTACTCATTCAAGTCTTTGGCAAATCACTTATAAAACCCTCTTGGCTACCCTCACTTCTACCTAGATACAGCAGTTTTTACTCTTTTCTTCAGCTTTACTAGGAGCTTTTTAAAGGATACCTGGTTTTGCTGAATACTTGTGCATCTTTCTGTTCAACTATTTAATAAGGCTTCCCTACTTCCTAGCTCCTTTATTATTTACAGATATTTTACCTTTTTATTCTGTATGGTTGCTTAAATTCTAACTAAATGTTTGTTTTGCACTTTTCCCAAGTTTCCTTATTTTTTAAAGGACCATTTCTGAAATGAAGCAACACCTTGTTAGTTGTATGTATATTTCTATTTCAAGAAACCTTTGATGCCTTAAGTATTTGATTCTTTCAGCTGCTTTGCACGTCCAACACAACCACGTATTTAGGCTTCTCCTTAAATTGAGAATAATATTTTCATCTTTGCAGGGCCAAAGGAGTGATTATCTGAGCTAATAGAAATTAGCTTCTCAGCTTGCTGTGATATTTGACAGGTTTATAAGGTAGATATAGCCCAAGTCATCCATTCCCTTTAGCTCTTTATCACCTTCAAGTAAGGTTTTATTTTTGTGTTAATGCAGGAGCAGAGAGGCTGTCAGCACCTCTTACCAGCCTCTTTTCCAATTCCTACTCTAAGCAAATTCATGAACCGTGCAAGTTTTCTGTGGCAACACTGGTCTATTGTCCCAGAAAATAAGGCTTTAAAAACGGTGATCCTAATTTAACTCAGCAACTCAAAAGCTTTAGGGAAAATGACAGAAGATGACCTGTCTAGAACTCTCGGTGGAAAGGACAAAGAGATTTATAAATCAAGGCTGCAAAACTGGAGCAAACATGAGCAGTACTTAAAGACCAAAAGGAACATGACAAGAGGGACCGAGGCAAATGTTGGAGCACAGCAAGAGCTGCCACATGTCCCCTGCATGAGTGCAGCATGACTCCTTAGCACCCAAAGGGGTGGCTTAATGCAGCAGAGAGGAAGGAGGGCCTAGGATCTGATGCTAGTGATTTCTTACTGACACTGGAATCAAATCCTCATGTTTTCCTAACATAACTGAGTTCAATGAAAGACTTCTCCGAAAGTGTTTCAAATAAGCAGCATGCATCTCCCTGAAGAAAAATGTGTGCCTTCTACAGTATTCACTTGGCTTCACTGCTCAGATGCCTTTGCCAGCATTAGTTCCCAATCAGCACCCTCAGGGCTGCTCCAGCCAGAGGCACAGCAAAGCTTTCCACATGTCCCAACAAATACACAGAATGAAGGAGAAGGTACAAACCAGATGTAGCACTGAAAGCAAGAAAGAAGTACAACCAAGGCAATGTGAGTGAAGCTCCAAGAGCCAAAATATGGTGCAACATTCCTCTTTTTGCAAAGGGTATTTTTCAGTGCCAGACATGTTAAGCTGCCTTGGGTCACATTCTCTCTGAACCAGCCAAGAATCTCTATTAAAAGGCAACAGCTGCCCCAATAAGGGTCTGATGCCTGGAACTTGCTGGTTTAACTCTGTTTCCAGCACCTGAACAGAGGCAAAAAGGCTGCTAACATCCTTCTGAAGAGTGTGTCAGTCCGGAGGCACAGATTCACCAGGTGCCCTGTGATCCAGGTTACAGATGCCAGGCTGCTTTACAGAGAGGATGGTTCTAACAAAAATCATAGCAGGATCCTACAAGACAGGTAACAAGCATCAGTGGCAACTGTGAAGATGATGCAAATGGAAGGCAGGGAGCTAAGCCTGGCAGACAAACCAAAAGGAAGGCTGAGAGAAGGTAGAGGAAGATTTAGAATTGGCTTTGGCGCAGGTAAAATTTCTAAGACAAACTACATTGACAACACTCTGCGTGCAGAGCCATGTGTCTGGGACTCGGTCAAATCTTGCTTCATTTTTCTCCTCAGTTTGATATTCAGAATTGGAAATAAAGACATAGAACCGCAGGAACTTTTCTGTAAGCAATGCAGAGCAGTTCTGCCACATTTCTTGAAGCTGCAGAGCCCATAACCTGTCAGGTTCATGCAGATTTATCTGGCATTGTACGGAGGCTTCTCTCACAATGAATCGAAGTCTGAAGACAAGCAAAAAAACCCAAAAACAAACAAAAAACAAACAAAAAAACCCCAACAACATAAACCTAGGAGAAACTAACAGCCACAGGAGCCAGTTGCTGCCGCACGCAAAGATACCACAAGGAATAACCGAACGTGAGATTGCAGAACAGGAACTTTTCTTCCAGGCATTTTTTAAATTTAAAGAGAAAATATTAGTCCCTCCAAACCAGTGCTAGTAAATTGTAGCATTCAAAACATACAAGCAGTTACCAGGCATTTCCTGCTTACAAGACCAACTAGTCAAGAAACAGAAAAGACGGAAAATAGTCAAATGTTCTCTAGAAATTGATCAAATAGGACATCCATTTTAGGCACTATTCTCTCCTGGGTTTATGTCCTCTTGTAGGATATCAGCACTCCAGCCCATGCTTGCACGGAAGGGAGTAGCTGGGATACAACCAGAGATGAAAAACAAATGGAGGAGAGGAGAAGGGGAAAAAACATAATAAAAAAATCAATAATCACTTTCTATTATTCATCTCCATGAAACAGGAACAAAAACGAACACAAATGCCATATTTGGAACAGTGATTCCAGGAGAACTTTCTTTATAGGAGTCAAGTTGTCTACTGCGGGTTTTCCTGCAGAATCATAAGTACTCAATAAAGTTTCAGAGGCAAAGAGGAAGGATTAGGTCAAACTCAGACAATTCACCTACCCTAAGGCAAAGTAACATCGTGAATAGCCATAACCACTTCCACACTAGCTACTGTCAAAAGTAAAGGCAGACAAAACCCAAACCAGACCTCACTTCACAAAAGTATGAGTAAAACTACTGAGAATGGGTCATCTGAAACAAAAACATGGCCTTGTCCTATTGGGTTGTTTAGGGATTGCCCACCTCCCCCACTTGTCTCTTCCTCTTTAACCGTGAGAAATTTAAGTCTTATCCAGCTTGTCTGTCCTGGAAAGTTCTACAGATAAAGACCAATATCACTGGGGAAAACCCCTACTGTTTTAATGGATTCAAAATGCACTCCACCAAATCCATATAACAAAGGACTGAAAATCATTGAATTATTCACATTTACCACACAAAGTACTAAAGAAAACAAAACAAAATAGACTTCTACTGTTTCCTGAAAAAAGGGCCAGCCATTCCCCAATCATTGTTTTCCTTTTCCATATAATTAAAGGGTTAACCTGCTCTCAAGGCACATTCAAACGGATCCTGACCCCTCAAACCTTTATGTATGAAAGACAGTACAGCAGAACAGGCTCAGTACAATACACTACCTCCACTTTCCTTGAAGTGTCCAAAAGACTGTTCCGGGACAAGCCCACTTACTCTTTATTCTTTGCCTCCATATACACTTCAAAGATTTAATTCCATGAACTGCCCACCACATTTAACTACAATGCCTTGTTTTAGAAGCAAGAGTTACTATTTAGTAGGGCAAGTTCTAACTTCAGAAAAGCTACCAGTGAGTTCATGACTGTGGCTGTCTCAATGCTAGGAGCTTTGATCTAAGGAACTCACAAAATTGAAAGGTTAGTTATCTGTGGAGATAAATGCAGAAAACAAAGGAAAAACCTCATCAAGCATTAGTTTGTCTGTGTTTTGTGTACAGACTAATTTTGAGTTGAAGATAATTGTCGCAGTTTATTTCTAATTAAATAATTATATCAACAGTCTGGCTTGTGAAGCTTTACTCTAAATTCTATCTGTATCAGGAATTCTCCCGCAAGCACCGCACTGACAGGTTTGCTAGCAGGCTTCCTATACACACCCAGTCCCAAGTGATGACTAAAGAAAGGAGAGGTGTACCCGGATTGGCTAGGTTTCCCATTGCAGCAGTGTCTTACTGTCTCTCTACAGCAAATGAGCCTCCCCCCCCACCCCAGCAGGTAGCCCATTCTCTACTATTTCCCCCCACGACAGCAGGAATCTTTGGTTGCAACGAACATTTTTCTTTAACGAACATGCATGCCTATAGTACCCCATTTAGAGACAGGAAGTCAAAGAATAACACTTCCATACAAAACAAGAAACGAGCTTGTGGTGACCACTGGACCACATAGGAACTTAGCCTCCAAGAAATCATATCTGTGTGTGCTGATTGCATGCATTCAGCATAGCACTGCTACACAGAGTTGTTTATTATAAGCTATACCCTGCAGTTTTAGGAGGCATCCTATCCCTGAGCTCAAGTCATGAATCATCCTGTAGCCAGTATCAAGATCTGGACTATGACTCCTGGTTCTGCAGGGAAGCCCATTCAGGCAGCCAAGGACAGGTCTGTGCCAGGCAATCTGTATTGTCAGGCAGAAAGAAAACAGTTACACAGTCTAGAAGATTGTTAGCTTGTGTTGGAATGGTCCAAATCAGTTTTAAAAGACTGACAGCTGGTGAAACAATATTTGTTCAAGATATTTTTAGGAGAATCTCATGTAGCTGTTATCAAGGAACAGATTACCTGCAAGAAAATACAGTACTTGTGACCTGAAACTCATGGTTAGTACCAAAGCATTGATCCATCTACTGGACTAAACAAGCAAGAGCAAGAAATTTACAGCACGCTTGTGTAATGTTGGTTACATTCTAGCAGTCAACTGTGAAGCAGTAACTTCACAGCAGAGAACAGCACCATGGGCTCAGCTCAGTGTCCCGAGCTAGCTGTGGGTGTACTGCAGCCTATAGCACACCTCCATGATCAGTAACGTGGTCATTACAAAGACTGCCCCATTTTGTTGTTGGGTTGGTTGTTTTCTTATTTTGATCTTGACTAGGGTTTTAAATTTTGAAAGGCAGATTCTAAGATTCTAAAACTGAAAAGATCCCGACACAGCTGCAAGCATTGTTTGAGGTCAAACCACCCAAAATTAGCCTGCTTACGCAACAGAATGCTTTATGAGGTGAGAAGACAGCTGCAGGTACAAAGATTTCTTCCAGAAGAGAACTCAGGCCTAGTAGGTACAGGCAGAATGCAATATGGTAGCTGGAAAGCACAATAAACAAATTGAAGCTCAAGTGAGGCATGACTTTAACCCTTGGTAACTAGCCACTGCACAATGACCTGCGGTTTATGGCAGACTACTGCAACCTGATACAAAGGAAAAACATCTCACCTTACAATGTCTATATAACACAAAAAACATACCCTCCCCCCCCCCCCAAAAAAAATTCAATCCCCACAAATGACAGTTAAAACATTAATTTGGTTTAAAATAAAAATAGGAAACTGTCTTCAGGTAGCTAATTTATTTTCTTTGTAGTGCTCCTAGTTTTCCAAAGCTCACATTCAGGAATTGACTCATTTGTTCCACTACTGCTTCATATAGGCCAGTAGCATAAAGCACAAAGTAAAAAAATTACAGGTGGGACAGGGATCTGGTGCTGATCCCCTGCAGGAGCACATTTGCCCTAGCCAGAAATCAGGAAGAGCTGATTGCTTTTGCACACTATACTCTAAAGTTTCCAAATCAAGTAAGGCATTCCATTACACAGAATAGAGTGAAAGCAAGTTGGTATTTCCGAAGGAAGATGCATCTAGACACAAGCCCTTATGATCCTTACTGACTCCACTTCAGAAGTCTTGGTTTTCTAGCACGAAGACTGTTATAACTTCTCAGTATCAAACAGAAAGCATGTCATCTCAGATTCTCCCAGAAAGCAGCAACACCAGATCAGGAAAGGAAAACAGTGCCTCCATCCTGCAGTTTTAAGTTCTTACAAAGAAAGAGGCATATGTTCTAGCAATGCCATGGTTAGCAGGGCAAGACAAACCAGACAAAATCCTGGAACAGAGCCAGTCAGACTGAGGGACATCTGTGTTCTAAGGAGGTAGGAATTATGGCATTAAAATTACAATAGCACATGACAACCATTAATCTCACGGCAAAATCGGATTAACAGACTCCTTCCACAGTCTTCCACTCTTCTGAAACTGCAGCAGAAGCAGTCTTACCTTCCTCAGGCTGAGGGCCTGCCACATTTGAGGGATGCACATGCACCTTGTGCACCAGCACAGGCAGCTGAGGACACAACAGCCCATTTCTCTTTATTGCCATCAGGTGCTCTGCTCTACACCACAGCAATGAGATAGCACAGCTTCACTCACATTTGCTGGCTGTGAGTGAAGATGCTTCACATTTGAGGAACCCACTGCGAGCAGCTGTGGCCAAGCCTTCCTACATGTTCCCATAAGCTCATATACGGGAATGGCTCAGCCCAGGGTTCTCAGGCCCAGAAAGTGGGCAGCACTGGAACACCCAAAGCCCCCCACCTCCAACTGTTTGCGTGCAACAGTCAGGTAAAGAGGAATTGAGAGCAGCTGCTCAGAGACTCCCCTCCTCAAGCCCACACCAACACAGGGATTCTTTCACAGGGAAACTGCATTCATGCACAGCAGAGGGAAACAGACCAATAAATCAGTCAGAAAATTATATACAGCTATTGAAACTGTCACATGTTAAAGATTCTTTTCCTACTTAATCCTTCTTCCCCTTTACTTACCTTGTTTGTCTTAGCAATGTCTAGTTACCAAAGAAGGGTCAGTATACTGGTTTTAAATGCACAAAATGCAGCCCAATATTATCAAAGAGAACTCTGAAGATGTGCAGTTTCCAGGAGCTGTCTTTGCATTAAAAACATCTGTTAAAGATGGTAAAAACAGCATTTTGAATTAAAGTTTTATATAAGATCTTATAAGGTTTTGCTTTTGTCCTATCTCTCGTTTTAATGCTTAGCCTTGCAGGACAAAGAGAGCCAGAAATATTCTGTAATTATTTCTGTTCTGTATTCAGAAGAAATTAAGAATATATTTTAGAGACAATGAAATTCTTTCTATTTTAACACTAATGGTTGCAGCAATCAGACTAAGTCTGTACAAACAGATAATTTCTGTACAAGATCTAAGAGATTGACTAAGAAGCTCTCAGCCCGCAGTGTGAGCTCCAGTGCTCAGGCATTTAAGTCTAGAAAACCCATCAGCAGTAAAGATTCAAATAGAACACAGAATGAATGCCAATGAACATGGCATTACACAAAATGACCTTACTTCTTAATAAAAACCAAATAAGCTTGTCAAAATATCAAAGGCTGTATTGATTTAGTGCAATTATTGTTTCACAAGGCATGTCATATAAGCCTACACCTAGGCTTGTGCTGTTCACCATATTCATAAACAACCTGAAAAGGAAGAAAGCAGACTGGTGGCAAAGCTTATGGGTAATACCAAGTTATTAGCATGTCTGAGGATGAACTGCTGAGGGAGACTTCAACACGCCAAGCTCCATTTGGCATTTTATTAATCTCAGTATAAATCACACATGAGATGACACTAGTGCTAACTAAAGTTGTTACCACTGGGGAGAGATCTTGAGATTATGATAGTCTTAATTCTATTCAGGAGTCAGCTCACTGCTCAGGAGCCGTACAAAGGTGAATAGATGTGGTAGAAATCGGGAAAAAAAAGAAAGCTTGTGACACTGTGTCAATACATAGCTCTTCCCCACTTTGAACACTACACACTTGACAACAGCATCTCAGAGAGGTAGATCTGTAAAACATTAATAAAACAAGAAAGATGGAAGGTATGAAAGAGCTTCCCTATAAGGAACCATTGGGTAAGCCCAGCCTCTTCAATCTGGAGAAAAAAAAAAGTAAATATGCCAAAACTATATCACAACTAGACTGGACAGGAATTGTGTAATGTAGAAAGGTACATCAGAATGAGACCAGACAGGAAAAAGAATTCAATGAAATAAAAGAAGTTGCAGGTTTTTTCCTATAATGCGCCACTGAACTATTTCAGTTCTTGCCAGATTTCTTTTTACTTTTAGCAGGGAAAGACTGAATAAATGTGGATGTTGAAGAGTGCTGAGCGTTACTAACATGCAGAAAACATATCTCTTCAGGACCTGGAAAGGGATACGAGCTAGAACGGTACAAGGAGGAATTATTTCAAGCACTCATCTAACATTCTTGTCCACCCATCCACTTTTTGTCCCTGGGCTGGGTTTACCTTTTGCTTGAACCAGTATAACTACCTACCCTAGCATACAGCATTCTTACAGAATGCACAAGTACCTGGTTAATGTATGTCTAACAGGTAAATCCTGGTGGTGCTTGCAAGTCCCATGGGGATATCCTTCAGCAGTATCTGGGAGAAAAATCTCAAGCTGTTTGGAACAAAAGTCATCTGAGAAGAGCAATGCTTGGGGTTGCTGCAGACACATGTAGCAACAAGAGACATGGGCTGCACTTGCAGCATGGGAAACTATTCTGGGAGGCTGCAGTTCAAACGATCTTTGAGGTCATGCTCAATGTGGTTACTATGAAAGCATATACAGCCCTCAAGCACATAAGAAAGCAGCACAGAAGATGTCAAATGCCTGCTTTTACATTTCTCTGGTCAGAAGTATGTTGGCAGACAAACAATGCAGGAAAGTTAATTGCTCAAGTCCTGGAAATCATATGTGAAAGCCCAAAGAATCATTATTGCATCAGGGGAAGGGGAGGGGGGGCAGTGAGTTAACCACTGACAATTTTTATGACTTAAACATGCAAATTTAAGACACAAAAGTCCTTTTATTAACAGCCAAGAGCTGAATAAAATCCACCATTGGATGATGTAGGTTATGGAAATCTCTAGCAAGAAGCCGCAGCTGTGGGTAACGCTTACTGTAATATAATTTTCACACACAATTGGTCTTTTGCCTCACCTAGAACAGCTTTTGTTTGAATACACAAACTTGTATCTGCACTATCTGGGATCTGCAATTTGAATAAACAAGGCAGTTTTATTTACTGTTACACACTTGAGATCGATCACTGAAAACTAACTAAGCAGTGTAGTGGAAAAAAAGTATGGCACAAACTGTCACTCATAGCCATTCAAGTTCTGTGAAGAAGGAACTTGTACAAGTGAAAACATTAACCTATGTGTTATTTGTTACTGTAAAAGGAGGATTGAACGCAGCTTTGAGACTAAAATGTGCATAGTGGACTTGTGCATTTACTTTTGCTTATCAGGTTTGTCAACTTATCACAACCTGATTTGTGTCACTAGTAAATATCCTTATTCTTTAACAAGACTTTTGCCAAGGCATATTCATTAAAGCACAGAACAGCCCAGGTTGGAAGGGACCTCAAAAGATTATCTAGTCCAACTTTTATAATAAAAGGAACATAGATGGTATTTATCTAGCAGCCTGTTCAATCACATCTCGAAAACCTCCAGTGATGGGGACTCTACAACATCCCTGGAGTGGTTGTTCCTGTGACTGACTGTTCTCGCAGTAAAAAAAGTTTCTCTTACCTTGAGTTGGAAGCTTTCCTGATTCAACTTGCACTCATTGTCCCTTGTAAAGAGAAACCCTCCATCCTCTTTGCAGCTGCCCATAAGTTCTAAAGGCAGGAAGAAGATTCTTCTCCTAGTTTCAGTTAATAGCATTCTAGGAGTACTCATCCAAAAAGATAGCTGCCTTCAGGAATTATAATGCAACTTTGTTACACCCTCAGTGGGCTGTGGCAGAGGTATCTGTACCCTCAACTGGCATTAAATGTAAACCAAAGACACCAGTATGTGGTAAGGATGTGTATTACGCTTGTAAGGTAGGCTGATGCCAACCTTATGAAGTTTAACCATGACAAGTGCAAGGTCCTACACCTGGGTCAGAGCAATCCCAGGCACAGCTACAGGTTGGGCAAAAAAGAGATTCAGAGCAGCCCTGCGGAGAAGGACTTGTGGGTGTTGGTCAACGAGAAAATGAACATGAGCTGGCTTCAGTGTGCACTCACAGCCCAGAAACCAACCGCATCCTGGGCAGCATCAAAAGGAGCGTGACCAACAGGTCAAAGGTGATCCTGCCCCTCTACTCTGCTCTTGTGAGACCTCACCTGGAGCATTGTGTGCAGTTCTGGTGTCCTCAGCATAAAAAGGACATGGAACTGCTGGAACAAGTCCAGAGGAGGCCACGAGGATGATCAGGGGACTGGAGCACCTCCCGTATGAAGACAGGCTGAGAAAGTTGGGGCTGTTCAGCCTGGAGAAGAGAAGGCTGCGTGGAGACCTCAGAGCAGCCTTCCAGTGTCTGAAGGGGGCCTACAAGGGTGCTGGTGAGGGACTCTTCATTAGGGACTGTAGTGACAGGACAAGGGGTAATGGGTTAAAACTGAAACAGGGGAAGTTTAGATTGGATATAAGGAAGATATTTTTTCCTGTGAGGGTGGTGAGGCACTGGAATGGGTTGCCCAGGGAAGTTGTTAATGCTCCACCTCTGGCGGTGTTCAAGGCCAGGTTGGACAGAGCCTTGGGTGGCATGGTTTAGTGTGAGGTGTCCCTGCCCATGGCAGGGAGGTTGGAACTGGATGATCTTAAGGTCCTTTCCAACCCTAACTATTCTATGATTCTATTAGGTGAAATAAGAAAGGCTTCAAGAGCCTAAAGGTCATCTGTCTGCAAGTCAGCTTGTTATTAGACTGTCACACAAACCCTGTTGGCTTTCAGCATAAAAAATTAAGCTGGCAAAGGAACATGCAAGGTAATACTTGAAAGCATTTTAATATTTCTGATAATCCTTTTACAGAGGCAAAAAAAGTGTCTCATCAATGTTTCATTATTTCAAGCATTTGTTCCATCAAATTCAACCTCAACATTGTTCTTCATTGCTTGATTTTCAATTATGTCACTAGTTATTTATAACAGGTTTTCCAAAGACTAACACAAAGTATGGTTTGAGAGGAAAGATCACTGGGATGGCTGTTAGGCTATTTAAAATGCCCTAGTCAGACTGAAAGTAGCTGTTAATATTTGTGCAGAGAAAAGTTTTCAGAAAGAGAAGTTGTTTTGTCTGTACACCAAAACCAGCAGGTATCAGAAAGCAAACTGCCCTTGCACTGAGAAGCAATTATTGTATTTCACCTAGCACCACATCAATTTGTACTGGAGAGAGAGAGTCCCTCTTGGCTGTAAGGAACAATTAACATCCAGCACAAAGAGGCACTGTACATAGTCTTAAACTATTATGGCAGCCAGTGGCAACTGATAACTGTGCAAAAGTGCACATCTTATTTATCACCCCTTGCTGCCCAGGAGCCAGGCAAGAGAAATGAGGGGGATATACATTGCTAATGTTTCAACCCTGAGTTATAACAACTCTTAGGCAAATGTTATACTCATGGTCACTTGTTAATGCTTAGTCTATTTGTACTGTAGACATAGGTGCGTCAAATTTAGACAGATCTTCTGTTGAGTGTTTCAACTGATACATTTCACACAGTATTTTAATCCCCTAAGTGTGTGTATACAAACATACACTGCTTTGCAGGGAGGGAGACTTTCTATCCCTGCATTAAAAAGTCGCAGGGAAGTTGAGACCTCTCAGACAGTGGCATATTTGATAAGAGTCTAGGTACCTTCTTTCAAAGCTATCCATTAGGAGAACAGCTTTTCCATCTGGAGAATACATTCAGACACTTTGACAAGAGTGCAAGAGGTACAGTGGATTGTAAGACAGCCTTATACAAAAAAATATTTTGCAACAGTGTCCTCTGTGCTTATTATAGTAGCTTTAACATACATTGAAGTATTATAGCTCGAACTATCCAGAGTTCAAGCTTTTCACAAGCTAAGCAAGCACACTTTCTAACTGTTAACATCATTTTTGTAAGAGCTTATTCATTGCTATTAACAGGAAAGGGAGATAGGACTTCAAATCTAAGGTGTGTAAGACTAGTCTTACACACTACTTGCAACACATTTTGTGCCTACAAAACTACATATTAAAACCCAAAAGGAAGAGATAGATAATAAATAGCTTGCAAAGTAAAACTATACTGTGTCACCTGAATAAGATACAGAAGACTGACAAATTCTTAATAGCTTAGCAGGCTTTTAAACAGCACATTTCTATTTATTCACAGCAGTAAGATACATAAGCTTAAGTTAAATTCCTTGCATCCAGCAAATCCTTAAGTTTTTCTTCTTTAGTATTCATGTCTGCAGAATCCTGGGCAAAAAAAAAATCACTAATTGAATTTGACATTCTAAATCACACTCAACTTTATTCTGCATTTGTTCAAATCCGAAAGAAAAATTAGAAGTTAATGGTGATAAACCAAAAGGTTTACCTTTGACTTCTGAAGAAAACTGAGCCAGGTGTCTGGTTACAAAGAGTCGCAGCTGCTGATTCAGGTCACAGGTCAGAATGTTAATGTTCCAGGAACGAATTCCTGCCAAACAAAGAGGAAAAAAAGAAAGAAAAGGAACAGTGAGCTGTTACAACATTAGCTCTAGAAACAGAAGTGGAGATAAAGTTAACAGGACACACAAGGACCAGTGACACTCTTCCAAAAGAGCATACTTAGGACAGAGGAAGTCTTCAGAAGCAGAGGGCCACAAGATGCTTACCTTCCATAGAACGTTTATCTCTGAAGTACACACAGTGAGCAAGTCTTCATTCAACCTGGGCTTCATGCAAGTGAAGCTAACAAGCTACAAGAGATTGAGACTAACTAAATTACACTACTGCCTAACTAAGCAAATACATTGTTAGGTTATATTTTCTGCATTATCCAGCATTGTTCCCTAGTAGAGATGGTCAAACTACTAAACAGCTCAGAGACACCAGCTTCTCTGCTTTCATAGCCTATGCATCCTCCAAGTGAGAGCCACCCCCCTCCCAATTTGCTCTGCCTAATCACTCCTTCAAAGCCCCTGATCCCACTGAGACCCCTTGAGTTTGCTCTTTAATCTATATAATCTTTGTAAGCTAATCACCTTCATATCACAGCAGGAAGCAGCATCTGCTCCCAGAGCAAGTGGCACCATGCCACGCTGGGGAAGTCACCTTCAGGCCCCAGTGTGAGCAGTTGTACATTCTGGATGACACCAAACATTACAGATCTCAGATCTCACATCCCACTGAGGAGCAGCCTCTCCCAGATGGTGTGATACTACTCTTTGGCACTGTGAACAAAACCAGGGTATCAGCATAAACCACTCGTCCAGCCTCTTGTGCTGCTGCTGCTTAAGAACAGATGAAGGCCAAGGCCACAGACTTCTAAAAGTTAACTGAAACAAGAATCTCAGCTCCAGTGTTTATTGGAGTCCTCAACTGAGAGTCCTTCCACCATCTTCTGGGAGACATATCCTTTCTTGTATAAAATATATAGTTCTATCGCATCTGATATCTGCCATCGAGTGAAGCATGTTGATTTTTTGAGTGATACCATTCCCAGTTACTACAGTTCTAGTTCTCCAGCACAGTAACTCCATGTTTTGGAACAGCTCCTGCTAGCTACTGGTGGGAAACAGGATCTTGTAGGATACAAGCTCCAGCTTTCCACACATAACTAAGATAGAGTTAGTAACCATTGCACCACACAGTTCAACAGTCTAAAGGCTTTGTAGAACCTACAGCAGCTCAAGCAAATTTTGTTCTTGGTCTCCTTTGCTAGTGACAGCTCACATAGGCTGTATTCCTGGACTATTACTTGACAGTCTGTGCTGCAGAGTGCACAACAAAACCCTCAGTGAGCCCTCTCAACATCAGGAAAAAAAAAAAAAAAGAAACAAAAAAAGAAGAAAAATCAAACAAGCAAAACACACTTAACACCACCTTCAGTGCTATAGAACATTTAGTCCTTTCAGTTTGGGCATAGGATAGGAACAAATGAAACCTATAAAAGACAGAGCAAGAAGGTGAACAAAATCTTTTCCTATGCTATACTCCTGGAAAGCGTGATTGTTTAAGCAAATGTCCAACATAAGTGCATCTTAATGCAGTATTGATGAGCATTCTAACCTGGACGGGAACAAGATGGCATTCTGCAGGGCCAATCCTGCTGACTCTAGCTGCTGTGTCATTGTCATGGTGTCCTACTGCAGCAATAAATGCTATTTGAGGTACTGCTACATCCTCTAGGATGCAGAAAGAATAGATCCTCTTTCAGAGCAAGGAAAGGGAACAGTGAAATTATGATCGCACTCATACAACTTGCAACAATTTATTCAACACTTTTCCCCCTCCAAGTAGTCTGAAGTTACTCCTTATCTCTTCCCATTTGCCACAACTCCAGTTTGTTATTCCATAGCACAGGAGCCACAACATTGTCCTTGCTGATTAGGATCCTCTACCTCTTGATACAAGAGTACAGACTATACCATAACAATTCTAAATATCTATGCTCTTTGCATATGCAAGGCTTGGGTAAGGTACCATGTCACTCATCACTTTTCCATCTCTTTCCTTATGACCTTGTGAACTCTCTTATTTCCGGCTGAGGTAACTGGCTTACAAGATTTGGCATTTCCCCCTAATACCCCACCTAGCTGTCCAGATATTGTTTCTAAACTGGACAAAAGTCACTCAGGAACAGAAAACTAAAACCAATATTTATTAAACAGCACTTTAGAATAAGCATTGTCCAAGCAGCCCGCAGATACACAATGCCACTGCCTATGACGCACTACACATGGAGACCAGCAGGTTCCCATGATGTCTGATACTCACTATTCTGTTCTCCTGACCCAAGGTGTGGAAAGAAATCTGGGAAAGCACTTTTTGGATCAGCCAGAGAAAGAGATTTATTCAATAATAATAATAACAGTAATAAATCTTTGTGTTGTACTGTTGGTTTGCGAGGAGGCTTTGGTTGGTGTTTTTTCTGGTTTGTTTGTTTGGGTTTTTGTTTTTATTTGGGTTTTTTTTGGCACAGGCAGGGTGCCACAGCAACAGAAAAGAGACAAGACAAGCCCTAGCTCTCCATCCTTCAGAAAACCCCAGATAGATATATAGTATGGAAGACTTAGGATCAGCTTTGCTTGACAACTTGATTTGCCAGTTTTGTTAATCTGTTATCAGGGCTACAAGCTCCTTGCCATACTTACCAAGCTGCAGAGATATGCTCTTCTGAAGGGCAGAAGCATTTTGTTACTTACACAGCTTTCCTTCCTGATTAAATAAAATCTTGTGCTCAGCAGCCTGTTCTACCCTCACAAAAACCTCACATGAAGCCTCTCCATCAAGCTAAAGAAATAGGAGGCATTATGTGTGCACCATTTCCACATTTCTTGAACTCCCTGAATCAAGAGTATAGCTATCTACAACATTATAATATGCTGTCCAGATATCAAGACCCTGCAGTCATTTTAACTATTCTTACTTTTAATATCCATCTTACCATTTGCAGATCTTGGCCTATTTCATAAAAGTCATTCTCCCAAGTCACAGTGGGGAAAAGTCCCATATGACTTGCTGGAGGTCCTACTTCAAGTCAGCGACAGAGGAAAGCCCAAAATTCAGGTTCCTTATTCCTTCAGCAGTTCACTTCTAATAACTTACCAGTACTGCTTAAATGGCTCTTAGCAGAATTTCAGTAGGTTTCGGGTCAGACAAAACTAACTGTAGAACTTAGTTCTGCTGTGGCAATTACAGGTCACATTGAGAAACTGGTATTTATTTTTTTCTCTCTAACAGGCATTGCCAGGTTATTGGCATATTGTGGTTATTGACTGCAGAATCAATGAGCAAAATCCATTAGCTTAGTCTGACCTGCCACTATTCAGAGAATGAATAAGGATGCAGGCTGGCACACCAGTCAAGTGCCAAGCAAAGACTGTCACCCTGTTGTATAGGAAGCAGGAGCAGCCCCTTTAAAGAGGGGCTTTCAGAAGCCAAACGGCCAGTCTGACCTAACACTACTGAAGAAAACCATCCTTGGAAAACAGGAAAAAAAATGCTGCTCTCAAAGTAGCTGGTCTGCCAGCAGAGATTTATGGAAAAGATGCTGAAGTGGAGAAATAGGACAAGATTTGACATTTTTAAACCCACTGCCTCTGTTCCTCAGTTCTGTTGATGCTTGAAAGGAAAAAAGACACAGAAGTACCTTCAAGAACAGTTTGGCTGATAGTTACAACTGTTACACTGGCCTCTTTCAGGCAAATGTGTCTTGGAAATGGGGAGAAGGGGTGTACGCAGAGTCAAAGGGCTTTTACATTATTTCTCAGAGGTGTACTAAACTGTTTATTAGAATACAATCCTGTTCAGGTCCTGATGTAGCCAACTACCTCTCCTTTCTATCACAAAGCAAGAACTACCAACTCACCACGTTCTTCCCCCTTGCTTTTAAACAGCACAGCACCGAATACACAAAGACTAATTGCCAGTGCCTCCGGGCACTAGCACAACATGAACAACAAAGCAGCACTATGTCGTGGCAGTCTTGCTCTCTGCCATTCCAGAAGCAGTTCACTGCAGTGGCTTATCCTTCCTCAGCCTCTGGGGTCCACATAGTTGCTCCTTAGACAGGGAGAAGCCGTAGCACAACAGGGCCCTGTTTTGCAGCTGTCCCCTTGCACTGCAGTAACAGGCAAGACAAATCACCCAACCAATGAGATAAATGTTTGGGGTAAGATGGAAGTAAGGTGTAATCCACTGACCCACTAATAAAATAGAAACTTGGGGAACTCAGAATAGTAAAAAGCCTTCAAGCTTTGAGACATTCAAAGCCACAAGTGCATTTCACTAATGCAAACGGACAATGCCCTGAGTTCTACAAAGGACACAGCAGTGTATGGCCTGAGCGCCTGCAAGAACGGCGCAAGACCGCCCCGTTATTGACGCCATCCGCCACCGGGCCCGTCCCCGTTGGAGCTGCGGCTCCGGTCACCACGGAGGCCGGCCGCACCAACGCTGCGGCTGCGACACCGCCGCGCGAGCCACGCCGGGGGCCGGCGAGCGCGCCCGAGCCCAGCATCGCTCCCCACGACCAATCCCGGCCCTTCCCCGGGTCTGCGGCCCCAGGACATACCCACGAACGGCCTCCACCTCCCCCCAGCCTCCGCCACAGAGCGACGGCCCCTCCGCAGCCGCGGCCCGCGGGCCCTCTCCGCTGTCTCTCCGGGAGGAGGACGAAGCTCCTCGGCGGGGCTGCGGTGCCGCAGGGCGGGCTCAGGCACCAGCAGCTCCGCCTCGGGCCGCGCGGCGGCGCACCGGGCCCGTACCCCTCTGCGGCACTGCTCACCGCGCTCCAGGGCGCCGCGCAGCGCGCCCCGCTCCGGCTCCGTCCCGATCTCCCCGATCACGACCAGCAGCGCGTGCCTCCGCGGCTCCCGGCGCCGCCCGCCCGGCAGCCAAGGCGCTGCCGTCTCCATGGCGACCGGCCCGGCCACAGTCTCCATGGCAACCCCGGCGGCCGCTGCTGCAGCGCGCCGCGACTGGCGCGCGCCTCTTAAAGAGCCCTGAGCCCCTCCCCGATTGGGCGAGCTAGCCACGTGGTCCCGCGCTACTGCGGAGAGGGGGGCGTGGTCGTGGGGTCCCGCCTTCTCCGCCCCTCGCTCTCGCCGCGCCCGTGTCCGCGGGCTCCGCCTCGGCCTCTGAGGCGGCGCCACCGGCCCGCGGCAGAGCCCCTGCTCCGAGCGCCCCGGCCCCGGCCCCGGCTGCCCGCAGGCGGGGGCAGCGGCTCCCGATGAGCTCTGGGGCGATCGGCTGGCCCTGGGAAGAACCGCGCTGCCGCCGAGCCGGGCCCGCCGCCTTTGACGGAACAATTCAAGAGGGGTCGCGAGTGTGCGAGTGTCTGAACGCACCATGCCACGAAGCGTTCCAACGCGTGCAAAACCGTGCGACCCGCGGCAAAATCCCGGAAGCCCGCAGCGCTGAAAGATGCCCAGGCATCCATCAGCGTTTGCATCCCTTCTTCCTCCTCCATCACTTGATAGTAAGCAGAAAAGACAGATCTTCACTTCTTCCTGGTGGTTCTTCCCACTCTATTAGAGACAAGTGTAATTGTCTTCTACCATAAGGATTCCAGAAACATGACACAAGAGAAAAATCTGTCTGAACATTGCTAGTCACCAGCATGAAACTGTTGTGAGCTGTCAGCTGCTGTGATAGACAGGGGTGTGGACAGGAGTTAACGTCTGGGATGACCAGAGAGGCCTTGATTCAAGGCACAAGTCCCTGTCACAAACAGTCAGTTCTCATGAGCCACATCTTTGAGGCACTTCAACCCAGTACTGCTGAGGAAACAGCATATGGGAATTCTGCATGCTCAGCAAGGAAGAGCAGCAGAGAGTAGTTTCAGACAGAAAAATCCATGCCTTTTCTGTCAAAGAAAAGGAGATAATCCTCTGCTGATTCAGCTGGGTGGAAAAGCAATACAGCTACGGTACCACAAGAGTCAAGTTGGCAACGACCTGCAGGTTCCCTGAACAGTGCTGGATTCTGTCCCTTGCAGTCTGCAGGATTCTCACCAAGATGAGCTGCAGTTTAGAAAGCTTGATGGGTAGAGAAACCAGTGTCGTGTTTCATTTTGCTCCTTAGCACCCATCAAGCCTGCGTTGAGGACACAGTTGAAGCCTGCTGAAGGTTTGGACAGTCACTGTTTTAGCAAGTATGTGTAGATCTGTACTATCATAAGATAATCAGGAAAAATGCCAATCACAGAAGGTAGAGGGGAGGGGAGGGAAATCCAGAATAATTATCTGTACAGGCTCCACTGGTGTTGCTGGCTTACAGAGTTTACTCAAACTGAGATCTTTAATAAAAATGTGCTCTAGTTCTCAGCAGATATATTGGGAGATGATGCAATAGGTCTTTTTCCCATTAAATTGTGGTGACGCCACTGGCTGTGATCTATATGAAATAAATCTTGTAATCAGAGAGAATTGTTTCACCAAAAAGGTTTAATTTATTTGTGTGTTGTAACCTGCACAAAAGCATTAATTTAGTTAGTCTCAAGGGATTGCACTGAAGCAGGTAAATATATGAACAAAGCAATAAACCTGCAAATAAACACCAGTGTACAGTAAGTTCTCTCACAAAAGTACAATTGTAGATCATGGAGGGGGGAAAAAACTGGTTACAAGGTGAGAGATTTTTAGGTATTTTCATACCAGCTGGTAGAAGTGCCTTCTGTTGATTCAGTCCCAATGCTTGCTGCTGGTTTTTGACGTGGTGGCTGTCCAGAGCTGCAGCGTTTCTCTGCAGTGCAGACACTCCTCCAGCTGGCTTTCTGCCAAGGAGAAGACAAACAGGAGACACATGAACTGTGTGAGAGCTTAAAATCCATATACAAGCATGGTCTGCACCATAGAGACTAGAATTTCTAGGTAAGACTGTTTACAATTAAGAGATGGGGTTTTATCATGTGATTCGTTTGTGTGTACCGTCAAATGATAGAATAATATTTCTGTTCTGATGTGAACCACGGTTGTCTGTGGTCATGGTAGAATGTGGGTGCCTTGAGTCCTAGTGTCTGTGCATTGCACAAGGCAGTGAAATGGGGGATTTCCAGCCTACAAAGTTACTCTTTTTCCCTATAAATTCACAATCTGAATCCATGTAATATATCTGCAAGGCAGTTATGGTGTAAGTTTCTGCTTTCATGCACTGCAGCACTAGCTGGCACCCCCATGAAATACCAAAACCTGACTGGGCTGATTGCAGAAATTAGAGGTTCTGTCAAACATCACAGAGTGAGAGATGGCAAAAGCAGACAGGATTACCTTTGAGCAGTGAAGGATGATGAATCACAGGTAAATGATCATTACAAAAATAGATTTAGAAAGTAGGCTCAAAATAGCATAAAAAGGATCTTCATAATATCATGGGAAGAACAATCCACAGAATTTCAGTTTCCTAGTCCTTTTAGCCTGGAATGATGACTGGAAGTGCCTTCCTCAACTAAAAATGCCTATATGAATAAAAATACTTCTGAGAACCAGAGATCTATGGCAGAATCTGAATGAGGATAATGCATTTAGCAGAGGTAAAATATAACGTTATTTTGGCTTTGACACTTCTAAGAAACAGGGGGAAATAGGTGACTGCCTAAATGGACTTTGTCCTTTGTTCAGGCTTTGATCTCTCCTGTGGTGAACATAGCTATCCTTGCTTGGAGCAGATGAATCGAGTGTTGATGGTGCTTCCACGTAGAGATGGAACCATGTGGCCATTGATACTGTCATTTCCAGAATGTGTTCTGAGATACAGAAAGAGAAACAGAGGGCTAAGCCTTGCAGTTTGACGAAACCACATGAACTTCTTCTTCTATTTAGCCCCATGGGAGATTTATCAGAGCAGTACTCCTATTCCTTCCACTTTTGTCTTACAGTAGGTGTTTCAAGATACCAAATGTCTCCTGTACAATTTGGAACAACTGCAGCTCTGATCAAGACTAGGATCTAAGTGCCTACGAAATTACCATGTATATTCATTGTGTCATTTCCAGTGAACCAGAGCTTCAAAATTAAAATAGATGTTTATCAGACCTAGAAAGGTATTAATTTGTACTGATGCAGCAATCCTTCTTTGAAGCCAAGGTGATTTTTAATCAATTGAATATAAAATGCTAAGTGGACAGAATTCTTACCTGTTTCATCTTTCCTCCTAACTAAGCCCAGCTGAATGAGTACGTGAAACAGTCAGGCAAATCACAAGCATAAAAAAATGAACACAAATGGAATATTACTAAGATTTTTTTTTGCAGCCTGAACTGTATAGGTTGCCAGCAGCTTCACTAAACAGTGCTAAAACTTACATTTTCAGAAACAAGTAGCATCCTTACTCTTTTATTAAGTTTAGCTATCTTGATAGGCATCTTGGTTTAGGTATGTAATTCTCACTTGAAATTAGGATGTGGAGTTTGGTGCTTTTCATATGAACACCATCGGAGGATGGCATCTGGAACTGCAGTGAGAAACAGAAAAATTGATTCATGGTGAAAGAAAAGAGAATGAGTACTAGGACTCATGTTTTTTGGTTTTGCCATCCTAATTAGTAGACTACAATGGAAAGGAATATTCAGAACAAAATACAGCTTCAACTGTCCATGGCAAATTCTATAAGATACAAAAAATTCTGAAAAATACCCCAAATATGAAAAATCAGCCTTCACACCTTTCTTTACTGAAAGGCTGGTGCTGCACAGGTTTTAATTGAAGGGAAAGGAAGCAAAGATTGATTTTGCTCTTCTATCCTCTTTCTTAGATAAAGGTGGTCACAGCCTATTAGTAATTTACAGTAAGAGTGGCAAAAAAGGCAGCATTCAGACTGAGGGAAGACATTGACATCAAAGATTTGTATATTATAAAGAAGGTAGGCTGCTTCTTCCTAGTGTAAAAATAGATGGGGTGAAATGAGACTACGAATTTAACAAAAAGTGCAGTCAGCTTTAAAGCTCACATGCGTACTTGGCTTTTGCTAATTTGACTGCCTGGACTGAGTTCTCAATTGCGTCCTAGGCAGGTCCATGAAACAGTATTGAATTGTAGAAAAATGAGACTGGAAGGCAATCCTGGAGATGATTTAGTCCAACTTCCTGTTTCATACCAAGACCAATTATACCTGTTTGTGAATACCTAAAATACCCAAAAGTCTTGAATGTCAGAGGCAGCATTTCATTAGCTTTAATTTTTAATTATTTTTGCTTATTTCTGTTTTGTGTTACTTTAAACCTGTTTGCAGGTCATGTAAGTGAATTTGTAGTACTTGTCCCCTAAATTGTGAATATGAAAACCAGATTATTTCCCATGGCCTTTTTTCTGTTTGAAGACTGCTAGCATAGACAGTTCTCTGCCATCTTTTCACTAGACGTAGTGCTTAACTTAGGCCCTGCCAGTGTAGAGTACGCATCTAACATCCGCATACTGTCCATAAGTATAATGCTTGCTGTTTGCACCTTCTTCTATGGCAGGAGCAGTATGACACCAACTCATGATTAGTTTGTCAGGCACTATGACTCTCCCAAGCTGCTTTATTTTACAGTAGTGCCATATAGCATAGCAGCCCCCTCCAGAACTTGTGTGGTCAGTTCCTTCCTTTTGGAGAATGTTGTTCTTGCCTTCATTGCAGTTTGTTCATTTTTTGGACAAAGATTTTTAATTTTTTTCCTACTACTTACAGTCCTACCAGTTTCAGATTGCTGGTGGGTTTACTCCTTGTTTTGTGACCAAGGTGATGAGAAATAAAGGTGAACAGAATAGGAATAGCCCATTGATGTCTGCACCCTCACTCAAACAGTTCTATGCTTGTTTAGACATAGAACTGATTATTGCTTTCTGAGAATGGATATTCAACAGTTTTATTACTTATCTTACTAAAATTTCATCATAGCTATGCTTCCCTTGTTTGCTTATGAGAACCTCAAACAGATACTAGTGAAAGTCTTACTATAATGAAATTGCTATTCTGCCACTTCTGTCCATAAAGCCTGTTGCTGTGACAGGAGAAGAAATCAGATCAATGCTATGTGCCTTGTCTTTACAGATCTATGTTTGGTGCTATTTCCTCTCCATTACTTTCTAGACACAAACTGGTAATTTGTTTGATTATTTGTTGTCAAAGTTTTCAAGGATTTGATGGGAATTTTGTGAAAGAGTGGCTAGCACATTTGCCACTTCTAGTCTTCAGATACCTAATTATCCTCCATGAGTTTTGAAAGGTAACTGTTCACACTTCCAGGAACATCTGTTTGGAAGACATCTCGACTCAACAGTTTTTAAAACATCTGGCTTAGGTGAGCACTACTTAACTTGTTTCAGCCCTTTTTCAAGGCTGAAATCTTGCCCTTTGTTTAGCTGAGCTAGTTCCCATTTTCTGTTAACCTTTTTAGAGAAAAACAGTGAAGTCTTTTTCCTTCTTGATATTACCCACCCCATAATGTTCCTTCAGGACAGCAGACCAACAATTCTGAAGAGTTCTTGCTTTCCTACTAGTATGCCTAAAAGATAATTCTCTCGTTGCTCTTTACATCTCTGGCCTTTTAAATTTCTGTCCTTGTATGTCCTGCCATTCTTTTATACTGATCCTTTGAGAAAGCTGATACAATTCTGATTTCTTGTTTCCTTTACTCTGTTTTCTTGTTATACTGGAGTCAAATAATCTTCTCCTGTTAAAATTTCTTATCTTTTCTTTGCAAGCTTGCACTTGCACCTTTAGAAAAGAAACTGCTCTCTTCATAACTTCTGTCCTGCAAGATCTTATTTGCCAGTTATCTGTTTATTGACATCCGCTCCTCAAAATCCATCCTTTGTTTTTTCTGCTCTCTTATTTTCTCCCCAAAGATACCTAATGTATGGCAAATGTCTGCCCGGTTGCACGTACTTCTGATGTTGCTGTAAACACAATAATTTTGTCTTTTTTCCCTGGAGAGTAGTTAACTGGATCTATTATAGGAACACCTTCATACAAAAATCTGGAGTTTGAAGGAGGACTTGGCTTATGCAAGCCTTTCTAATGCACTATTGAAGAACATGTGCTTGTTAGAAGCTAATGAAGAAGAGGCACTGGCGGGATAGAAGTGTAAAAGATGATGTGAGGAAGCATACAGTTGTTTCATGTCCTTTCAATAAGGAGCTTATTCTTAGACACTGAAGGGGAAGACAGCAGCAGGCTTGGAAACCTGCTAGTAAGTCCAGCAAGGATCAGTAGTGGAGTACCGTAAACTTGCTTAATAAAATGAGGGGTCATGCTATACTTGGGCTTAGAGGACAGCTTTACTTTCTATTTTGCCAAAACAAACAATTACATTTTATTTAATGTTGAGAGTGAACATAAAAGAAGACCATTTGAAATGCTTTCATTCTGATGGAAGCAGAATTCTGCTTGAAGGGAATTGAACAAACTGCAAAAGCCTGTCCTAAAGCTTCTGTGACACTTGAGGATTGTAGACTGCCAAATGTGCCATCATGATCTCGTCTCCTTTTCAGTTCCCTGGGATAAAATATTTTGTGAACATGGAATCTGGCTTCTACTGAGGGCTATCAAAAGCCTATGAACAACTTCTTCCAAAAGCAGGATTTAGTAATCACATGCCTTGTTGTGTTATTTGGCATTGGGGCAAATTTCAGACAGTAACTGAAGTTGCATGCGTTTTTAAACTAGTGTACCAGGAGAACTTTCCAGTAACACAGCTCAGTGTGTCCTGAAGGAGCTGAGCGACCAACCACTAAAGCATCCTTCCTGTGTGCCAATTTTAACTACCCATAGACTGCTTAATGTTCTTAACAGGCATGTGCAAACTGGGCCTTCCATGTAACACGTCCTGTTTACTGTTTCAGAACATACAACCTTGTGTCTATAACTTTGCACAGTAACAGTTTCTTCCAGGCCGGGTATTAAGGGTTTTTTTTTCCGTCTTCAGTGGTCTTGGCTCTCCGGCAGGTTTTTAAATAAGGTCTGTAGAATTCTCACGTATAAAATACAGAGGCGCAGAAGTGAAAAAACCCCAAAACCCAGCAACAAAGAAACAAACGCGAGAACCTGCAAAAGCCATCCACCGCGCCGGGCCGCGGCCTCTTTCGGCGCCAGACCCGCGCGGCGGTGCCCGGGACGGCGTCTCCGTGGTAACGGCGCGGGCGGGGGGGTCGCACACCGCCAATCGGCGCGCTCCAAGATGGCGGCCGCGGGAAGCGTGGCACGGTGTGGCGGCGCGGCCGGGCTGCGAGCGTAGGGCCGCGGCTGAGCGCTGGCGGGCGTTCCGCCTTGCATGGACCCCGGCGGCAGCCAGCTGGACCCCGGCTTCTCGCAGCAGGACACCCCCCGCCTGATCGTGGAGGATTCGCAGCCGGAGGGCGCGGGCGCAAAGGACGCGGAGCAAGCCTGCCTCGGTGTGCTTGCTCGGCGGCTGCCGGCCCGGCGGGGCCCGAGCCCAGTGCTGGTGAGCGTTTGGAAGGGGGACGGGGCGGCGCGGCCCGGCCTGGCGTGGCTCTGACGTGATCCGTGCGTCTGCTTTGCAGGAGATCGTCCGCAGTCGTGCCGGCAGCCGGGCACCTGCGGGTGGAGGGGCGGCCCGGGGGCGGCCCGCAGGTAAGAGCTGTGCTCGGGGCTGCAGTCGTGCTGACGGCGCCCTGCTTGCAGAGCCGATGGAGAGCGCTGCCCGCCCGGGCGCCGCCGGACCGCGAGGCCGCGTCGCTGAGGAAGTGCCGCCGCCCGGCGGGGAGCGCAGGTGCGCGGGGCGCGAGTTCGGGGGCCGCCATCCCGGGGCGAGGCCGCCGCCTCCGGGGGCTCTTGGCCTGTAAGACCGCTGCCGCGGGCGGCCTTGAACGTGGGCTGGGCGCTGGCTACGGCTGCGCTGGGGAGCGCCCGGTGCGGAGCTCCGGAGTGGCCCCGCGGGGCAGAGGGCGGCTGTAGGGAGGCGGCCTGCGGCGCCCACGGAAGCGATGCGAATGAGTGTGTTTGTTTGCAGTGCCGTTGGAAAGGCTGGAGGCGGTGGAGGTGATGGTGAGGATTGTACTACTTCGTCGTGTATAGAAGGTAACTTGGGGCTGTGCATCTCATCAGCCGCCTGTGTTGTTTGTAAGTTCAGCTGCTTCATCAGTCTGAGTGGGGACAGTTACACTTGTAATAATAGGTCAGAAAACTGACATATTTTCTGGAAGCTGATCTGTTTGCTTTGGTGTTAAAAAAAAACCAAACCAAACCCAGTGATTCCATATCATTATTAAGTAGGATCTTGGATACTGGGAATGGCTTAGAAGAGGCATGGGTGCATTGTGACTGTTACGAGATGCAGTCTTTTTCATGGCAGACTAAAGAACTGGCATAATGGTTGCTGTCATCAAAGGGCTTTGAGGCACAGGCTGTCTGTGTATTACCAGGACTGTTTTCCCATCAGGAAATCCAAATGTGCTGCAGTACCTCACGGCATTATGTAAGACTGTGCTGAGTAACTGTGGTTTCTGTGTTAATGGTCACTGTCACTGTCCCTGTTCTGTTACTGTATTTTTAATTAGTACAGCTGAGATAAGAGTCTTTATTCATAGTTTCAGCAATAGCTTAAATACACTTTCTAACAAGAAAAGTATCTTTTGCCTTTGTAAAGTGATAGGTGGCTCTATTTTTTGGGTCTGTGTATATATTAGTTATGAATATTTGGTGTTAGACACAGGCATGTCACAGCTGGAGTTTGGAGCTCTAGAGCTCTCACAGAGCCAGGACTTTGAAAGTGACTTCATGCCCAGTGAAGGAAATGCTAGGCATCAGTTTCACCTTGGAGCTGCTGGACTTGCGAAGAATGATGCTATGGATGGTATGTGAAGATGATCTTAGATGTCCTTTTGTTACTTTGTCCATTCTTGTTTCTTTACATTATAGATGTTATGTTTCTTTGACAGGAAAAACAGTAGTGGTAGTTTTCATTGACAGTAGAAAAGAATTTTGCCTTCTCTTTCCTTTGGAGTAGTTAATTTGTTTTTATTTAGCTGTCCAGGTGTTGTCATTGATTCTTTCACTTCTCTTTCCTAATTTGTTTCCAGAATGTTCAAATAACCTGATACCGAATTCCCTCCCTGCTAAAAACCTCATCCTGTTGTTTACGTTGCTATCATTGATAGTTCAAAGATTTATTTTTTTTTCCCTGTAAAACTTAACTTGATATCTGTATAATTTACAGAACTGCGCTTACTTCCCTTTGTGTATTAATCAGGTGACCCAAGTAACAATTTTTGTTTTCTTGCTGTTGCTAGAACTGCCCAGGGATAGCACGGAAACTCTCTCCAGCAAAGAAGTATGTACTGCTTTGGAAGGCCAGCCGGAGAAGTCTGAAAGGTAGAACAGTGCCTGTTCTTTGTAGGTCTCTTGCTGACATTCTGGAAATCCATTTGTGTTCTTTTTTTTTTTTTTTAACTTTTCCTCACTAGGTATGTAGATGTAGAGGGTTCAGGCTCCAAGGCAAAAGAGAAAAGTGAAGGGAAAGATGAAGTACTGATGAGACACACAAAGATACCAATAGGTTTATTTTTAAGGGAGAGTGCAGTGGATAATAAAATATACTAATAATTTTCTTAAAGTTTAATGAGTGGGCTATATTAAAAATAAAAATTCATTTTAAGTCACAGAAATTATTTCAGGATAACTTAATCACTGCAGCATGGGCTTTAGCCTCACAGGGGAAATTTAGAAGCTAAGTAGTGGCTATACCTGGATGCTTTTGAGTATTTACTATTGTAAGCTTTATAGTTTAAATGATTTTTAAATGTGACATTTTAGTTTGTTGAAAACTCTCTATAGATCTTTTATGCTAGATAGAGTAATATTTAGGTCATCTTGTATTATTATATTCCATCACAAAATAATATTAAAAAGGAGGTGAAACAAAATTTCTAGAATGCACATTGAATGGAAGTCAGCAGAACAATCTGTGTTCCGTTTAAGTATCACTTAGGTTGGTAGAAAACCAAAAACAACAGTTCTGAAAATGTAACATGTTATTTGGTCAGGAGAAAGAGGTCAGTTTTCCTGTTTATCTTTTTTGGTTTTGTTTTTTTTGTTTCTGTAGCGTACACAAGTGAATACTTTTTATCTGTGCAGATAATTTTTCCTTACAGTGTTACAGTATTAACTCATACTTTTAATTTCTCAGGTCAGTGGCTGTGTCTTGCATTTCCAGAACTCTGCAGGAAGCAGAACAACATACCAGGAAACAACTGCCTGTCTGTGACCCCACTAAAACTGAGAAATCCCTCGATTCTGGTCACCAGGAGTTGAATATCTTGTCAAGTCAGGAAGAGATGTTTCCTGAGAATAATGCAACAGGTAACAATAGACAAGCAGAGCCAAAATGTCCATCCTGGAGATCATTATAATCGTCATCCCTACTTGATCTTTTTAGGCATGCAATGTTTTAGGGTGCAGAGTGCTGTGAGTATTTTTCACATAATTTCTGCTAAAATTGAGACCGCTTTGGGAATGAAACGCCACAGTCTCTTTCACTGTGCTATGGAGCAATGTCTAAATGTCACTTTTTGTTACAACAGTTACACTGGCTTGTTGAATACATTAATTTTTTTTCTTCCTGTGCCCCTTGAAGAACAAAAAAAAGCCCCACCCATTTTACCCTATTCTGAAACTGGCAATAATAATGCTCACCCTTTGCAGTGACACTGTGTAAAGTCTAGTAAGTAGTTCAGGAAAAAACTGTGAACTTTCTTATGCTGGGTAACTTTGGCAAAACATTCCACCATATTCCCCTGAACTGGCTTTCCTCTTTGGGATAGGACAGGATCCTGCGATCAGGATCTTCGTACTGTAATTTTAGTCAGCCTTATTTGTCATCTAGGTTACTGTTCCTTCTCTTAATGTTCCTGTAAGAGAGAAGATTACATGAAATAACATAAGAGGATCTGTCATTACTGTATGTCTTGCTAGGAGAATGTCTGTGTCTCATTTTAGTGTCTGAAAGTTAATAACGGTTCTTAACAATCTTAATAGTGAAAGGCCTAGAAAATGAAGTTTTGAAGGGCAACTTTGTCACAGATTATAAAGCATGAGCTAAATGAAGTCTCACTTTATGCTTTTTGTTTGCTTTTAATTTGTCCCAGCTGTGTCTACCAGTATGATCTTGTGCATGAAACCTGTGTCTAGAAGGCCCAATACTCTCCTGCTCACACTGAGTCAGTGGTCAATGCAAGGTGTCTTTTCTAGGAACCTTGCCTGTATTTGTATTCTACTGCTGGATCAAATGTGGTGATATTGGACCCACTGGGAGTTTTATTTTAAAATTCTCAAGTAGGAAGACTTGTACTGTCCCATCTGATAAAAAAATCCATTCTATGAGTACAGACTTTTTCATCTTAACTGTATTATGCTCACATTTCACATACTGAACTATCATGTGCAGTCTTTCTCCAACTCTGTGTGAAAATCAGCTTGTCATTGCCCACCTGAGAAGTAACCTTGCAGTAGTGTGAATATCGTTCTCGAGAGTTTTCTGATTGACTTGGTTATTGACTACATTTCTAACCTTGCTTCCTTTTGTTTACAGCTGCTGTAGGGAGTGGCTGCCCAATAACCAGGGTGGAAGAGGGAAGTTCCCTGGCGTGCACCCCTGCCCGCAGTCTGCAACTTCTGCAGCTGTCTGGACAGGGTTCTCTTGTCCAGGAAAGTAATTTCACGTAAGCAGAATATCCCTAAACTACTGCAATAATTGTAGTAGTACATCTCCACCATTTATGGACTTCTGCTTGATTTTAAGCAATTAGTATTTTAATTTTGTGCTAATGAGAGAAGTCTGGCTTTATTTTGTAATGAAATGAGATAATGACATGGTCAATGCCGTTTCTTAAATCCCCTGCTAGTAAATACCTCCTTTTATGAGAAGACTGCTATTCGTAGAATCATAGAATAGTTAGGGTTGGAAAGGACCTTAAGATCATCTAGTTCCAAACTTCCTGCCATGGGTAAGGACACCTCAAGCTAAACCAAGTCACCTAAGGCTCTGTTTAACCTGGCCTTGAACACCGCCAGGGATGGAGCATTCATAGCTTCCTTGGGCAACCCATTCCAGTGCCTCACCACCCTTACAGTAAAGAACTTCTTTCTTATATCCAATCTAAACTTCTCCTGTTTAAGTTTTAACCCGTTACCCCTTGTCCTGTCACTACAGTCCATCCCCAGCATCCTTATAGGCCCCCTTCAGATACTGGAAGGCTGCTATGAGGTCTCCATGCAGCCTTCTCTTCTCCAGGCTGAACAGCCCCAACTTTCTCAGCCTGTCTTCATATGGGAGGTGCTGCAGTCCCCTGATCATCCTCGTGGCCTCCTCTGGACTTGTTCCAACAGTTCCATGTCCTTTTTATGTTGAGGACACCAGAACTGTACACAATACTCTAAGTGAGGTGTCATGAGAGCAGAGTAGAGGGGCAGGATCACCTTCCTTGACCTGCTATTGTGGCAAGCTGGAGCTACATTTGGGGGAAGGTTAATGCATTTTCTAGTGATGTATGCTGGTCTTTTCCATGTAACCTTTTCTTGGTCTGCAGTGGCTTTTCAGGTCTAGTTAATCCTCCTCCTGTTGCCTTTGGATCCAGCGCTCTTGTCCCCAGCAGTCCTACTGAACAGGAGCAAGCAAAAGGTAAAATTTTCTGCGTACTAGTCTGTGGCTGTGTTTTGTGCCCTGTGGTTTAGTTTGAACATGCAACCTTTTCAAAACCTGCTAAAATTGTGTTTAAAGAGTAAAGCAGGGTTGAGAAAACTGAAAGAGGTGATGGAGATCTGTATTCGTGACTCGGATGCTAACATGCTGTTGCTATTTCCTCTAGAGCTACTGTAATAAAGTTAGTACTGTTAGCCAGCTCCCCTTGAAAGATGGGAAATACTTTGTATGGGATGCAGATTGCTGCTTGCAATTGTCCTTTCTTAGGGACAAGACATTCTTGCTACAGGCAGATATATGTATTAAGTATATACTGTTAGGGCAGTAGAGAAGACAGAGGAGGACTGCATCATAACAGTTATTTTAACTTAACTTGGATGACCTGCACAATATTTTTGAAAACTTTCATATGTTATATGTGTGCATTCTAGAATGCCATGCCAGAAGAGGGGGTGTTCTATAGGATACCTTGGTTCTTAAACATTTTCTTTAATACCTGGTTGCCATCAGGGACAAGGTACCCATCAACGCAGACTTTTAGTATGATACAAAATCACCATTGCTTTCTGTGAGATTCATGTCACAGAATGTCAAATGCTTTTAGAATAGATATTTTGTTAGTCAGGCTCTGAATTTGGTACCATTTTTATTAAAATAGCAAAAGGGGGGGGGGAGAAAAAAACCCCTAAACCTCAGAGAAATGCTTCTTATAGATTTCAGATACCTTTTTCTAATCGTAGAAGTTTTAGACTAGTAGCAAAATAGTTACATGAATTCTTAACCAAACACTTTCTCCCCCCATTAGGTTTAAGGACATGGATGTGTTTGTTGATTTTGTGGGGTTTTTGTTGTTGTTTTTGTGTTTTGTTGTGTTTTGTGGTTTTTTGTTTTTTTAAGTCCCCCCACTCCCAACAAATTCACCTGGAGAGAAGATTTTAAATTCACTCATTAAATTATGAGAAAGTGGCATATGCCACTGAAGACAAATCTGTTAATAGAATGCTAGAAACTTTAGGTATAATGCAAGAATTTGCTAGTAATGTATTTTCTGCTCTTTCAAATCAGATGAACAGATGGATATGTCTAGTCCTGCAGAAGGAAGGGAGGTGATGCAGAAGAAGAGAGGAGATACTCTAATGGAGATGGCCATCCCACATATACCACCAGGACCTCCTGTCCTGCCACAGGCTTCAACTCCGGTGTCCCAGAGTGCCCCAGCCTTTTTTCCAGGATCTTTACCCATACCATCACAACCAGAGTTCTCTCATGTAAGGGTTCATGTAGATATCTTTTCTGAGGTTATTATATGGCTGTTGCAGATGTGTGTTTGAGTTGGTCTCTGTGCTTCTATGTTGAGCTTCCCTGCTAAGCTGGTTCTCAGGACCTTCCCTGTTCTCACCAGTCACAGTTACGTATTAGTCACAATGTGTGGCAGTTTATCCTGCAGAGAAAATGGACAAGAGCTTAAGAGGGCACAGTGAGTTACTGAATGTAGAATTTGTTGTCTTTCAGTCTATGCTAGAAACATTTTATGTGTTTTTTTGTTTGCTTGTTTGTTTTGTTTCTCCTCTCTTTGAAAAGGCTGCAGCTTTCTGATGCTGAACTGGGCATCCTTCATCTGAAACCACATCATAAATTAGGCTTTTGCTAGGATAGGCGTTAGTATCATTTGTCATGGAGAAAGTGAAGTACCTTAGTAATAAAGCATTTGTATTCTCCTACAAGGCTATAATTCATGTATTGCATTGTTCAGGTTGCTTATTATGTTTTTTCCTTTGTGGGTTTTTGTGTTGTTTTTTCTTTTTAATTCTGGAAGTTATTAATGTTCAAATGGATTTAACAGATGGTGGCTTTATAGCTTCATACTATGAATTTTATCAACTTAAGGCAGAAAAAAGAAACGTACTAGAGACCTCAGTAGTTGAAGCAGGACTTCTTAGTTGAAAGCGGCTTTCCTGCTAGTGTTTGTCCAGAAAATCTTTCCAGAGCCCTTGGTTGTTTGACTAAATATAGCTACTAATTTGCCATACTTAACCTGTACTTCGTGATTTGGTAGTGAGAGGTGTACCAAGGGTTGTGTCTGACTTTGCTACAGAGGTACTAAAAAGTAATGGGTGGTGATAATTTTTCTCAGTAAGAATGGGGCAATTATGACCCCTATAAAGGGCGGGGGGAGAGAGAGAGAGAGAGGAGTTTTGTGTTTTATAATGTTCTAGGAATAACAGACAGTCCTACTTGGGATGCCCTGGTGCTCCATGTCCCATATTTTTCATTTTAGGATATCTTTGTTCCAACTCAGAGCCCAGAGAAGAAGCATGAAGAAAAAGCTGCTGCTTTAACTCTTTTATGCTTACCAGAAGATCTCTCTCGACCCACAAATGCTTTGTCAAAGATGTCTGCAGGTGGCACCTCATCTCAGCCTTCTGAGTCCTGTAAGCTGATGCTTTCTGCAAGTGAATGTAGCCAGCCCACAGATACAGATGTCAGTTCAGGTTCTCTTAACACCAGCCAAGACAGCAAAACCACACAGGTAGAGATGATTCCTGAATGCAGGGCCTCAGACTTGAGACTCTGTTCTTTGGAGAATGATGATATAAAACTGAGGCTGGATGCAGGTGATCAAGTCCTCTCTGAAAATTGTGAAAAGGCAAAAGAGGAGGATTTACAGACCTTGGGAAAGCCTGTAATGCAGATAGCTAGTGCAGATGTAGCAGGATATGGGTCATTAGCCCCTACAGCTCATCAGGAGATAGAGTGTATTTCTGGAAGTCAGGCTGCTGCAGATCAGGCTGGTCTGCCTAAGATTTTGTCATACAGTCAGGGCAGTGAAGCACAGTCTGAGGATTATCCACTGCAGGAGACTTCTGAACATGAGGCAGTTCCTGAGACTCAGTGTGAAGAACAAGAAGAAGAACTGCAAGAAAAAGAGAAGCAAATAAATGAAGATGGATCCTTTGTTAATATACCGCTTTCTCAGAGATGTATTCTTGACAGGGAAGTACAGTGTCATGAAGATATGAAAGTGGAATTTGCTGATGGTTCTTGTAAAAATAGCAAAAATTTGCCTGCTGAGGCCCAAGAATTAGAAAAGATTGGACCAGAAAGCTGGGAAAAAGAAACTTCAAAAGGTTGTACTTTTGGCACTGGAGAGGCAAAGAGCATGGATAAATTGTCCTTCAAGACTTCTTCAGAAAACATGCCAAAGCTCAATAAAATTTTATCTAAGCCTTCTGTAGGAGAGTTACTGGAACAGCACAACAATTTGTTTCCTAAGTTAAAGCACGATGTTCCGTCAGAAATGGTGTTGTGTGCCAAGAAACATCCAGGTGGTTCAGAATCAGGACAAATGACAGGGAGTCAGCTACTACTTCAGGAGAGAGGGGTTGATCTCCTGGTGACTCAGCAGGAGAATCAGGTGCCAGAGAATGCAGAGGACACGCTTATGAGGAGGAATCTGGAGCAAGAAGAGCAGGTGCAGCCACAAGAGAAGGCAGCTGCTAAATCCCACAGTCCTTCCAGTGGTAAGTGAATTTAGGTTAGTAGTTCACAGGTGTATATTTTGAATAACATCAAGGACAACTGTGTACAATCCTCAGTGTTTTCAGGGAGCACTGATCTTGGATGCATGTTCAACAGCCTCTCTTAAGAGCAGCACTGTAAGTTACTGTGTTACATGCATTACATGCCTTTACCTTTTTCACCTCTCACACCCATGAAGGCAGGAACTGGACAGTAATTCTTGTTCTAACAATGCCTCACTGGTTTGTGGCAGAAATGCAGAGCAACTTTGAAAACTCACAGTGTTGTGACCTTGGTAATGCTCTGAGATTTTTCTAACTTTTATGGCCTCCCCCCAGCAGCAGCAGCAGCAGCGTCCTCCAGCCCTCGAAGGGAAAGGCCCATGTGGTCCTTTGTTCTTGCCCTCTTGTAGGTCTCCTTTGTTTTGTTGCTGGTTTTTCTTTTTTCCTCAGAGGTGAATTTTCTTTTTTAGGGTGTATAGAGCAGCTTCGAGCCAGAAACTAATACTTATCTTGATACTATTCTAAAATGAATGGCTTTTCACTCACACGTAAGCTGTGAATGAAATACCTGTGGCTCAGCAGGTATTGTCATGATGTGTTGAAATCACTTTAACATGCTGTTGTGTTGTTTTACAAGAAACAGGGGATGCTGTATCTGAGTTTTGTGGAGCTTTTACCTCTTAGTTGGCTTTATTTTAAAACATAGTATTCTGTACTGCTCAAATGAGAAAGTAGTAGAAAACAAAGTTTTACTAGAGCTTTGTCTTGAGTTGTATGCACTTTTGATATCCAAGTAATCTTTCATTAAATGGCAGGATTCAGAGAGTGAAAACGTTTTTCCCCCTCTTATGATGATGGTGATTATGAAAGTCGAGGGTCTGAAAACATTAGTTGTCAATAGGTGATGGTTGTCTTTACATCTCTGAACGGACTGGTATGTTATTAGAGGTTTATTTAACTCTTTCCACTGATTTGCTAGGTAGTTTATGCTCTGTGAATTATCCGAGTCCTTCAGTTAGATCATAGTAGAAGATCAGTAGAATTGCACAGTGATATTTGAGTTAAATGAGACATCTAGCAGGGAAGATGTTTGTGAGCCATCTGGTAGATTCCGATTGACCACTTTGTGATTCTGATTTGTGGAACCAGTGAAGCTGTGGGCTAGACAGAATTTCTCTTACCACTCAGAGGTCATGGTATTGTTCATAGCTCTATAGTCTGTTCTGCAGAGCTTTGTTCAAATGGTAATGTTTTCTATTTTTTCCTTTTGAGACATCAGTGTAAGGTGTACTGCTTAAAAAACCACTTCCTAATACTCAGCCGTCTTTTTCTCTTTATGTACTCAGCTGATAATTGTTCTGAATAATTTTCTGTTCTTTGTCAGTGAGGGACACCTCTCTTATTTTCTCTGCCAATTTACGTTTGGAGTTTTTTGAGAGCTGTACATGTCTTCAAAACTTCTTCCAAACTTCTCTCATCAGTCTCATGAGTCCAGTATTTTTTATTACTGTTTTCTGAACTACGTGTTTAATTTTTCCAGTTATGAACTGATCCTTTCTGCCACTTACGGCAGCTTTGGCTGTTTCTTCCTGAAAGCCTTTTGAGCTCATTCTTATATGGTTCCCTCCCCTTTTCTTCAGTTCTTGTGACCTTGAACCGTGCTGACTTCTGGAACATGTGATCCTGTTTGGAAAGGTCAGAATGGCAGATTTCAAAAAGGAGCAAGATGAAGAGCTTTCTTCTTTATGTCTGAACAGCAGTAGGTGAGATGTCTTTGAAGTGCTAGATGGAGACTTGGATGAAAAGGGATTGAGTGTAATACTTGTATGTGTTTCTACTACCAAATTTGGAGACAAATCTTTCTTTGAGAAAGATAACCATTTAATAGCATGGAACTGGCTGCTGAGAAGAAAGTCTAGACACTAAAAATAGGATGAAGGTATTACATTGTAAGATAAGAATGATGGGTAAATATTGATAGCTGTAAGAGTTAGATTACAGCAAAATGTGGAAAAGAGATTTGAATGCTTATGCAGGTCATCAGTTTTGGAGAGCTTCCAGCAAAAGCAGATTTCAAGCCAGATTTTGCTATAAGTACCTGTTGACATACTTCGAAACAAAATAAAGCTCAGATTATTTACGTGGAGTATGGATCCTTGTGGCCAGAGCTATTTAACATCATTAACATCTGAGAACAACTTCTGGCATAGTTATTTTGAGTCAGGTATGTTTATTTATGTAGAAGTTTTGGTACCTTCTTTGTTTAGATTTAAAACCTCCACTTTCTCAATAGTAGTCATGTGAATTAGTTAGTATTGTTGAGTATATTAATACCAGCTATCACAGCAATTTAATTGGTGTAACTTTTGCACCCATTCTTTGGAATGTGATAGGACCAGTCAGATGTTTGGGAGCTGTTTTGATTTTGCATTCTTTGACATCCCATAACTAGTGACCATCTCTTTCAGAATGTTATAACAAACTGCTTTGTTGCTGAGTGTGAAAGCAGAGTGTTTCAGCTGGCCAGAAATGCAGTGATTTAAATTTAGATTTAGTGCGTTCTCTAGCAGTAGTCTGCGCTAAGCAAGTAACATGCTGGAGGCAATTTGGTGGGTTGTTTTGTAAATCAAGAAAGTTGCATCATCAATTTCAGATTGTGGTATTTCAGTTCTTGTGGTATTTAGATGTGTCTGATAGTTAGGGAAATAATGATACTTAGGGAAAGCTTTGAATATTGTTTGTAAGTTGTACAATCAAATCATGCTGTATTTTTCAAATTGGGGGCAGTAGGGAAGATTCGGTGACAGATTTTGGAGATGGTACACAAAATCTGAATCGCCAGGCTTTGATATACTCTGTGGACCAAGAAGATGAGCTTCTTTATTAATGTTAGATTAGTCTGTTGCCATTTTCCATGGGTTTTTTTGTTGTTCTCAGGATGGGTTTTCTTCAGTCTTCCCTGTTCAGTGGTTTGCAATAGGTCATTGTGTCTTCGTCACGGTCTCTCTGAATTGAGATAGTACAACAGTTATACTGCCTCAGTCTAGCTTGGTATTCAGATTCCTGCAATGGTATATGGATGAGATATAAGGGCAAAAAAGCAGTGTTCAGATACTTCTGAAGTCTCTCATCATCAAGAAAATTATGGTTTCTGAACATGCTGAAGTGATCTCTCTGGTTTGTTGTGGTGTTTTTTTTTGTTTGCTAAGGCACATGGACAATAGGGGGGTGATTGGCAACAGCCAACATGGCTTCATGAAGAGCAAATTGTGCCTGGTAAATTTGGTGGCCTTCTATAATGGGGCCACAGCATGGGTGGATAGGGGAATAGTGACTGTGTCATCTACCTGGACTTGTGCAAGGCATTTAACACCGTCCTGCATGGCATCCTTGTCTCTAAACTGGAGAGGCATGGGTTTGATAAATTGACCATTCAGTGGATAAGGAATTGGCTGAATGGTTGTAGTCAGAGTTGGGATCAACTGCGCAGTGTCTGAGCAGAGGGCAGTGACAAGTGGTGTTCCTCAGGGGTTGGCATTGGGACTGCACACTTTAACGTCTTTGTCAGCGACATGGATGGTGGGATCGAGCACCCTCAGCAAGTTTGCTGATGACACCAAGCTGTGTGGTGCAGTGACACGCTGGAGGGAAGGGATGGGATCCAGAGGGACCTGCACAGGCTGGAGAGGTGGGACCATGCAAACCTTGTTGAGTTTGACAAGGCCAAGTGCAAGGTCCTGCCCCTGGGTTGGGGCAATCCTCAGGACAAACACAGGCTGGGGGAGACAGGATGGAGCAGCCCTGAGAAGGATTTGGGGTGTTGGCTGACAAGAAGCTCTTATGACATGGCTTCAGCGTGTGCTTGAACTCGGAAACCACCCATGTGCTGGGCAGCTTTACCCAAGGTGCAAAGAGCTTTAAAGCATCCCTCTTCTCTTAAAGCAGCTTTGTTCTCATAATAGTTATTTCCAATGTAGTCTAATCCCTTACCAAGAGATTATGAAGCATACATTAGCAAGCATAAACTTCGGGCAAGGACTAAAAGGATCTTGGAGAAGTCTTAACTAGTAGGAGTAGAAACTGGATGGTGAGGTTTGAGGGGGGTTCTTTTTGGTTTTGAAGTTACCTTAAATAAGAGGTTAACTGTTTAGTTACTCTATTAAAAATGCTAAAAGGCTAGAACATGATAGAACATGCGGATATGGAAAACAAACTTACTTATTGAAGTCTCTTTCTAGGACCCTGGAGCTTATAGAAGTTGTGGTTGTCTGTGAAATCTTTTTTGTAGAGTGTATAATTTTGTATGTATAAAACCTTATTCAAAAAGTTAACTTTACTGGTGATATAAAATAAAGAAGAAACAGATAAGCAGTTATGTTAACATAGTTATGATAGAGTTTAAGCATAGGAGGTTAAATAAAAAGTTTTAGTATTTTTATAGTTTCTGTCTGCACTGTGCTAGAAACTTCCAGCTCTCCCTGTGAAAGTTTCACCCAAGCAAATTAAATTTTTTGTACCTTAGAATTAGCAAACTTGAGAGAAACAAGGTGGGCTGAAAAGACAGTCTTTTGACACTGGAAGATAAAGGGATCATCACAAGGGATGATGGTCTTAAGGGCATAAGAAAAGTTTGTAGAGAGAATCCACTTTTTTCGTTGTTACAACAGTTGATGCAGCTGTGTGAAAGCAATTAAACTTTAAGGCATACACATTTTTCAGGTTCTGTCAGTGTGAAGCTTGTTTGTTTTCTCCAGTAGTAGCTGTTGGTTTGCTAACTAGATTCTCTCTTCTTAAAATGCAGGCTGATCATTTAATAAATTCTTTTGATCATTTGTTATTAGCCTGCCAAATGGGATTTGTAGGCTAGAAGGGATTGTGGTAGCTGAATCAACCAAATTAAGTGGAGTTTCTGAAGGCTGCAGTTTGTGAATAAAGCACTTTTAAGGTAAGTAGAGATCTGCTATAGGTCATGATGTGATAGGCATTCATAAGCTGTGGGAATGGTAGTTAGCTTTTTGGTATGTGGTGTACCCAGAAAGTGTCAGTACCATTACACTGTGAAATACCCACCCACTGCAAAAGTACACTGAAGTCCTTAGGTCAGTGCCAAGGATGTTGCAATTGCTGAATCACATTTTTAAAACCTGTGGCAGCTGATGGCTTTCAAAGTTTTCAGATGGACAATAGGGAGCTTTTCAGTGGTTTGTTTTATTCTTGTGAGGGAATTATGTCTTTGTCATGTATTTCTGGCTTCGTGTGCCACAAGGTAGTTGTGTAAATCGCATGTCAGCGTCGTGTGTAACTGAAGAATGTTGCACGGCATCTGGCAATAACTAAAAGTTGTTATCTGAATGTCTAGTGTTAGCTCTTAAATTTAAGGACTTGAATTTCTGTTCTCATGTCCTTAAGTACCAATTTTCCAATACTGTTTAGTTTGGGGTTTGCTTTGTGGCTTTTTTTTTGCCTTTTTTTTTTTTTTTTTGGTGTGGGGTGTTTTTTTTTTTTTGGAGGGGGGGGTGTTTTTTGTTTTTAATACATGCTTCTTAAAATTCAGGAGTTCTGCAGATTGTGACTTGGATTATTTGAGAAATATCTGGAATGAAATTCAAAGAACAAGCACAGTTTTAGGGAAAAGGAAGGATAGTGAGAAAGATGATGAAAACCGGTTTTGACCTCAGTGTGGGAGGGAACGGTTATTCTGTTAGTTTTGGTAAGTACTTATATGCTATTTGGAAAGAATGCAGCGTGCAAATTACTAATATATGATGTTGAAGGTTTTCAAATAAGTGGCATGAGGTGAGCAGAAGGAGGGAGCATTTTTCCTTGATGGAAAGACATAGTTTCCTTGATGGGACAGGCTGCTTCACCCGATAGGCCCTGTGGACCCTTTATGTTGGAGACTGCACAAGAGGCAGAAGTACTGGAGAGGACAGGAGGATGGGGCCAGTGCTTCTGGTGGCAGCTAGTTATGGAGCTGCAGCATCTGTTACTTCTCTTAAAGGTTACTTTCTAGGCAAGTTGCTGCTGTCATCCTCTAACCCTTAATTGACTGCTACATTTAGGCCCATAGGTGGCTAGCTGAAGTGTATCTGCTGACTTTTTATCCAAGGCTTTTTGATAATAAAGCATCATTCTTTATAAGTTTCAGATTACTAATTCAGGCAATACATAGCTCTGCCAATATGTCCTAACCTTCATTTCCATTTCTGGCCTCATCTCCCTTTTCTGTGTAAGATCCTGAATGTTTCTGAAGCAAAGCTGCATTCTGCAAAAGTCTGTTTATGTCAGGATATACATGAGCATGTTCATCTAGCACCTGGGGACAGCTGCACCAAGTTGACTACAGCCCATGTTTGCACTGAGAGAGAATTTCCACACAAAACGTGAAGATCAGTTAGACCAGCTGTCCTGAAACCAGTAACTGTTGAGGGCAGCTTTGTACAGGGCAGCACCAGCTTATGCTTTTCCCCATTTCCACAGCACAGTGAACCTGTGCTTTTGGTATCTGAACCAAAGTAGTACCCTGCAATTACTAATCCTGGCATGCACTGTCTTTTAGGAAGTCCATTTCATTTTACTTTGCCAAAGGAGGGTGATGTCATTCAGCCCTTGACCAGCATAACGCCACCGCTTATTGGCCAGCTTAAAATGGGACCCAGAAGACACAGCACACCAATTGGTGAGTTTGACCTGTCCTGTTCTGTTCTCCAGGGAAATCTTGTTTGGAAGCTTTTGATTCTTGATGCAGGATCTGATGGGATAACTCAAACCTATCTTGGCAAAAAACATACTTTTTTGGGGGGAGGGCTCATCCCTTCTTCACACTTCCCTTGTTATATTCTTGGCCTCTAGCGAAGGTGTTTGCTCCCTGAGTATGGGGTGGTATAGGACATGTATTTCTTGCACTCATTTCATGCTTGTATACAGCTCCATCAAAGAATGCAGAAGACTCCTCTAAGTAGTGAAGAAGCTTAGGCTAAGGTATTGTTCCTAGTATTCATCATCTTTCAGCAGGACTTTCTCTGCTAGGTTCATGAAACAACACCCTGCATTTGCTGGATGAAAGGTAATGTGTATTTATGCCTGGGTAATAGTGTCCTTTGCATGCTAAGGATGACACTTGTGTTACAGAACTTTCACGCTTATGAACTCTGGATAGAAATTCCCACTACTGCACTACTGCTGATGCATGTAGTGAAGTGTCTTCAAAATAGAACTGGGAACTGGATCCCATCAATGTGAATGACAGTGGCTGCTTTTTGGTTTATTTTTTTTTTTGTTTTCCTGTTTGCAGTGGATGATAGTTGCCCAGACAGCACTATGGCAACTAGTGATGTTACAGCAGAGGTGACCAACAATGTCACTGTGGAAAGTGCAGTGGTATCAACAGATGTGTCAGAAATGTGCGACAAAGGAGATTCTTGTGTGGTTCCTGGGGCTGATGCAAAACTCTCACTGCGAATGAACCTTGTTACTCCTGTGAATGATGGGAGCGAGGAGTCCCTGCCATTCAGCTTGGAAAGTAAGAGGATGACACCTTGAAACATACTGTCCTACTAATCTCAGCCTTAACACAAAACTGCTTTATGGCATTCCCCAAAACAGTCTCTGAGTGTCTATAATTTTTTTTCATTTTTCTTTTTGGGCAGTGTCACTTAAATTTGTTTCTCTGTTTCTGCAATGCTCTAAGCAAGGATGGAGTGAGAGGAGAGGCCTCTGTTGTGAGGAAAGGTATTTTCAGCAGACTAAAAATTGTGATGTATAGTGGCAACGTCACAGGACAGGAATTGGAGTTCAATTATACTGGGAGGGAGTAAATTCTAAAAGTACAATCTGGACAAAAAACGTTAGCATTTTGATCAGGCCAGTGGCATTCAGTCTAATAGTCTAAAACTTGTACAAACTCAGGTGTGTGATGAGAAGTTGGGCAGGGAGGCCTGGGCACTCTTTGTCCAGTGTTACGCAGCCTCTCTCTTTGCTGAGTGTAAAGGGCTGGAAAGGGGCAGGAGGGTCTGTTCAGCTGACACCAGAATCATCCTTCCCTTTCTTCTTGTTTCAGAGCCTGCAGCCAGTGACAGGAAAAATGGAGCCTCTGCTGCTGCTGGGGCTGCTGCCAGGTAACTGTGCTTGTTGCTGTGCAGAGTTAATATGAAGGTCTGGGTAGGTCATTTTTCCACTCGTGGCCAGCAGCAGGGAGAAAAAAAATTAACAAGAGGCACAGAAGCAGGGACACTTTGAGCAGTAGCTGTGCTGTTAACTCTTCAGCTCTTGCCATAGGTTTGAAGTACATGGGCAAAGTGAGTGCCCCACTTGCTCTTTCACTACAGTCTTTGTGCTTCTTACTAATGTCAGCATTTTGCCTCCTGATTGTAGGCAAAGCAGAAATTCAGGTCTTGGGCAGTCTGGAATGCAAGTGTGCCCTATGCACCTCTTAAATTTCAAATGCATGGTTTTCTGCTTTATTTCCTGCAATTTTCTGCAAAGGATCTCTGAGGAGTTTTTAAAGAGAATTCTATTTTTGATATGAAGCTGATAGAAACATAACTGATAAACTGAAATCACAGTTTAACATGTTGCCCAAAACAGAAGTTACTCCCTTGGTCTTTTGATTTGTACATATCTATCTTATCTCACATTTAATGCCTAGCATAGCTTGATTTTAGCTTTTGGGGTGTATAGTTTGTAAGTGCTAATTAGAATTTGAGTCAGAAGACAGTGACGTGTACATTGGTTTGAAGCAGTGAGAAAACTTTGAAATAAACTCAGTATATCTTCTCACAAGGTTGCATGCTGGACATTAGTCATGCTGCAGTGCTGAGGATGTGGCTGTCATGCCTTGCTGTTTGCAGATGGGTTGTCTTTATTAGGTATAGGTTGAACTTGATCTCTCCATCTGCTTTATGACTGTCATTCTCAATATTTCTGTGGTGTTGTGAAAATCCTGAGAGTAAGCCATAAATGGTCTATGTCCCCTGGTGGGTACCAAAGATGGTGAAACTCCTGATGGTCCTGCAGTTTTAAACACTGCGTTTTCTGGAATTGGTAACACTGGTCTTGGCTGTTGAGGTGTCTGCAGAAGTGACAGAAGTGCTTATACAATTGTAGCTTGACCTTTTGAGACTTACCATCTTGCGCATTCTGTGGTTCTATAAGTCAACAAGCTCACTACCAGTGGTTGCTTTCCCTAGGGGTTAGAGAACTCTCATTTTGCTGTATAAGGGATTTTCTCATTCCATGATGGGTTTTTTTGTTTGTTTTTTTCTGTCTGTTTTAAATCTGCACTGCTAGCTCCCAGAAAACATCATCTGTGTTTAGTCGTGTCTGTGAAGTTCGTCGAGAGGATGAGGCCAGAAGTCATGGTTTTTCCACTTCTCCATTTAGGTAACTCCTCACAGTCTTTGCCTGCCAGTCCTGGCTGGATTTGTATGCACAAGTGCATTTTCTACATTAAAGAAATTGCACTAAGTCATTGTCTTTGGGTGACTTAGAAGGTTGGGAACACCAGGGTAAGTATAATAAGTACTGTGTTTGTATCTCAAATAGCAATCAGGCCCTTTTGACTGAACAGCGTTGTGATTACAGCTGGCTAATATGGTTCAGGAAAGTCCAGGGCTTGAGAGAACTGAAATCATATTTAGAGCTGTTTAAAAGCCTTTTCTTTCTCTTGTTCCAAGATCTCCTGACCTGTGGTGTTTGTTACTGTTCCTGCTATTGTCTCCCTTAAAAGTCCATCAAGTTTTGCTGTTTCCAGGTGCTTTGAAAAGCACTTTATTGCTGCATATCTTATGGTGATAAGGGTGCTGGCTGGAGGACCAGGTGTAGAAATCTGCTTCTTCAGTGTTTTCCATTCTATCTTTTGATAGAATTCTATCTTTTTTTTCCATTCCATCTATTCCATTTTGTCTTTTTTTTTCTTTTTTTTTTTTTTTTTCAAGATCTTGGTCAGCAGAGAAGGAATAACCTTTATTTCAAGAGCATTGAACAGTTATACTGAAGAACATTCCATACAGTACTTGACAACACTACATAGGGCACACAAATTCTAATGAAAACATTAGATGGCATTTTTGTTTATGCTCCGGCGTCTTCCTGCTAGGTGTAATAACCAGTTTCAAGCCATTGATGTGCTGAAGCAGACTTTAGCAACTTCAGGATGGGCCTGACTCCCTGATGCATGCTGTATAGTTAGTGCCTGAAGTGTGGAGTGTAGGTTGCTTTATTAGTGTTTGGAAAAGCACCTAATTCTCTACAGGTGTCAGCCATTCTTTTTGCTGCTATGTGAATCACTTGAGAGATACTGAAAGGTTATTTTATAATTTGAGACTCCCTGAGTTCTGTGCAATCTTAAGAAGCAGTTGAGTGACTGCCAGGGCACTGCGGGCTTTGGTGGTGTCTGGAGTATTTTTTAATTTTTTTAGAGTGACATCATATTGGTTGTCTTTTTTTAATCATAATTTTGGTCTGTGTGTGACTGGTTTGCAGGGGGAATCTGTTCAGTTTTCCTGGCATTCAAGAAGATGCTGAATTACAAAACAATCCAAGTGGTTGGCAGTACCAGCAACACAAAGGAGGTGACAGTCCTGGACAGATACAAATTTCTCAGAGGATGCAGCAGGACTGCTGTCAACAGCCTTCTGATGCAGAGGGTGGAGAATCTGTGGAGACTGCTATTGTAAGCACTGAGACAGAAGAAGAGAGGAGGATGCAGAAGAAACCAAGTAAAGCTGTTAAAATTGATGAAAGCCAAGAGAGGTGGGCAAACACCAGGAATAAAGGGATTCAGACTACAGTGGACTGTCTTGTTACCCCAACAACCGTTACAGCAGCAACACAGACATCAGAAGAAATCTATAGGCAGGTGGAAGTGGGAACCAGTATGTCTGGGCAAAGACCTGGACAGCGAGATGCAAATGTCCAAACTGAGGAGAGTGGGGAAAAGATTCTGAATGCCTCTGGAGAGGACACAGACTCTCTGCACAGTCAGGTGGGATGAAGGCTGCCTGTATTTAATTTTACTGCTTTAGAACAGTTAAGTATCCCTTCAGCCAGTAAATTCACTGAGAGTAGGTTCTCTGCCAAAAAAATCCAAAAGACCACTTTAAAATGTTAATGTCGCAGGCTTCCTTGCATCAGCTGTACACAACTGCTAAGCTGGCAATATTCAGTAGGCAGCGTAAGTTTGGGAAGTAAATGCCTCCGATTTATTTTCTGGAAAAATATGACAGATTTTGGTTGGTTGGTTGTTTTTTTGGGGGGATGGGTATTGTGTCCAGATGTAGTTAACACTGTAAAGAAAATGGTCACTTTTTGTTGGATGGAGATGGGAGTTGCAGGAAATTTTGAATGAAGGGTTTGATGCTTTCTGTTTTGCACCGGCCAGCTTCAGACAGCTTGCTCTCGCACTCCATCCAGTGTCAGTGGATAAACACATAAGTGGAGAGCTCCTCCAAAGAAACGTTCCAACGAGATAAATAACTTTGAATTAGTACTTAAGAAAGTATTGCATTCCCAAAAGAACCCTGCTTTGCAGTTAGAACTGCAGAGTATATTTTCTTGTGAGCACAAAGACTATATATAAAAAAAAAAAAAATCTCTAAACTTGAGTTAAGAATAGTGCATCCTGTGGGAAACAGGAGATCAACAGGGCCGTAAGTACACAGTGCAATATCAATGTGATATGTCTGAGAGACCGCTGAATGAAGGAGTATCAGAAGCCATGCTAAGCAGGTTTTCTGTTTCCTCCTTGGGTTGTTTTGATTCCCGTCCTCTATCCATCAGCAAGTCAGGAAAATGTGTTCAGTTCTCCCTTGTTTGGGGTTTCTTGTGTTATTGCATCTAATTTGTAACAAGATGCTGAAAGGTTCTGTATCTCGGTACTTGAATATGGTATGAAGAAACTGTCCTGCAGAGATAGTTCTACCCAGAAATTATGGGCTTTTCGTTGTGGTCTGGTTTTGGTTTGTTTTTTATTTTTTTCTGTTTATTACAGGGAGAGGAGGAGTTTAATCTTCTTCATCCGCCCAAAGGCCGAGTGCAGCATCGCCACATGCGAACTGTTCGAGAAGTACGCACTGTCGTAACGCGGGTTATAACTGATGTTTACTACATAAATGGTGCAGAAGTGGAACGAAAGGTAGTTGAGGTAAGTTCCTCAGTGTAATGTTTTGTTGACTGAAAAAATAATTTAAAATGAGAATGTGTTGTGGCTGCAGAAAATGAGTGAACAACTCAGCGCTGTGATGACAAACTTGTCCACGTTTGCTCATGAAGAACATTTAGTGCATGGCCAAAGCTGTATGTTTGTTGCTTGTGTATTTCATGCCCATTACTGTTTTCTGAAGATACACTGAGGTTTTTTTCTTCTCAGCTGAACAAAAGACTTTACTATGTGCATCCAGCTGTTCTAAAATCCTTGGGGTTTTGTCAGGATAGAGATATTTCAGAATGAGCAGAAATCCTATTAGTAAGCAAAATCACTTCTGCCTGTAAAATTGAACTACATAGGTAGTTTAGCTTGTTTTGCAGCTCAGTGGCCTTTCTAACTGCACTTTTAAGTCCTGTGGATCAGATTGTGTAAGAGGTCTATAAAAAGCAACTTAAATCCAAAAGATATACAAGCCTCTTGTTAGTGCACTTGTGTTGTTGGTGTGTCCATTCATTAATTGGCAAATCTTTATGGAATCTCTAAAGATAGCTGGCAAATGCTGATGTGATGTGCACAGTAATCACACTAGCCTGCTAAAAAGAAAATGTTACTGCTGTTCTGCTATAAAGGTGGATAACGTGAGTCTTGTGTTGTTACAGTGAGTAATGACAGAAGAGAATAAATCAGTTCAGTAAAAAGATTGTACTTTCACACCTGATACTACACATCAAGTTACCTATTGTAACATTAAAATAGAGCATTAAGTTTCCTGAAATTTACTTACAGAGGTTGTGTAATCACAATCATGTAACCATTTCCAACTTATCTGCCAACATTCGATATCACTCTTTTGTAGATACGTTTGTATTTCCATAAAACTTCAATGGCTCCAAGTGACCAGCTCTCTGAAACTGATCTTCAATTATTAGTTATGAAAGGCTGCTACTGTCTTATGTATATTGCTCTCTCACACTCTTGCAGGGTGGGAATTATTCAAAGCTGGACTAGTTTGATATCAACCAAGCTGTCATGTTAACTGTTTTCCTGCTTCTTTACATACAGCAGCTACAGGCCTATAGTGAGACACACACTGTCTACCATTGAGCAGTTCAAACTCACATGTGCATGGCTAGCTTCAGTTTCATGAACATGGTCTCCACTTGTCTGCTTTTACCTCGTGCTTGTAGAGCTTCTGTATATCAAGTGTGTCACTTCTGATGAACCTCCTTGAGTTTTTTTCTCTTAAGGAAACTGAAGAGCCTGTAGTGGAGTGCCAGGAGTGCGAGACTGATGCATCCTCCTCTAGAACTGCAGTGGGCTCATCACTGACCTCCGGAGACCTTGGTGATGTCAGCTCCTTCTCATCTAAGGCCTCAAGCCTTCACCGTACATCCAGCGGAGCAAGCAGTGGTCACTCTGCCACACACAGCAGCAGTAGCAGCTCAGGGCGAGGAACTGGAGCTGCCAAAGGGAAAGTGTGTGGGACAGGAACTGCAGAGTTTGCTTTACCCGTTGGCAGGGGTGTCTTAGGAAAATTAAGGTATGTGCAGAGCTTTGGGAAGGAAGAACAGATATTTTACAGAAGTGAACAGCTGGCTTGGGGGGAATGTGAAACAGGATAGACCCTAAACCAGGACTTTTCTGGGGAGGATCTGCCTTGATGAATGGAAGTAAGGAGGTAGTCTTTACTTTCACGTGTGTTCTTCCCGAAGGAGCAGTTTGTTTCCCTGTGAAACATTGCTTTGCCTAAACTCTTGCCAATTTAGCAATAATGAGGCAAGCTTCTTGACCAGTTATAAGATCAGAGAAAATGGGAGGATCCTAGTGAGCTGGCTTCTTTCTACAGATCAGTTAACTTATAAATTCTCTAGCCCTAGGAAAGGAGCTGGTCAGCCAGCATCCTCACTCAGAGTTAGCCAGACAGGAGCGCTACCTTGTGAGGAAGAGGAGGAATCTATGCCTGGTACTCGTCAGGGTGGCAAGGCACCTGTGACACCTCGCGGGCGAGGAAGAAGAGGCCGCCCACCATCTCGAACAACAGGAACAAGGTACTCTGGAAAAAGGCGACAACAACTTTAATTTATTGCCAAGGAAGAGAATGGGGAGTGGGTGACTTAATGTGACAGAAGGAGTGCTGAATGTTTTAAGATCTAATTTTTGTGATAGCACGTAGCAGATGCAAGCATCTTGCCCAAGTATTTTTTATTTAGTAACTGTCTTTCCTGATCTTTCTGGGAGTGCTATTCTCTTCTTTCCTTATGGAACCGCATTTCTCTTTTCTACAGAGATTTAGCTGGACTGCCAGCTATGGAGGATCTCTCAACTATAGCATCACTTGAGGACAAATCATTTACTCGTTCAGTTCGCCTGCCAGATGGAGGGGAGAAACCCAACACTTCTGGCTTCTGTGCCTTACGTAGAAGTAATTCTCCAGAAATCCCGTTACAAGTGGTGACTGGTCCTTTGGACTGCACAGACTCATCTCCTGGGAGCAGCTTTGTGGGACTCAGGGTGGTAGCAAAGTGGTCCTCGAATGGGTACTTCTATTCTGGGATGATTACCCAAGATGTTGGGGCAGGAAAGTACAAGCTGCTCTTTGATGATGGATACGAATGTGATGTGTTAGGAAAAGATATTTTACTCTGTGATCCTATCCCACTGGAGACTGAGGTGACTGCATTGTCAGAGGATGAGTACTTTAGTGCAGGTAAGAGCAGTGCTTGACCTCCATCCTTGGGTTTTCTGAGTTGCTGGATGCAATGGGAAATGGATGCTTGTCCAGGAGGATGCAAAGCCTGGGGATAGTTGGTTAACTGGTGTTATTTGCTGTCTTGTCAGGTGTGGTGAAGGGACATCGGAAGGAGTCTGGAGAGCTATACTATTGCATTGAAAAGGAAGGCCAGAGAAAGTGGTACAAACGAATGGCTGTTATCCTGTCTCTGGAACAAGGAAATAAGCTACGGGAGCAGTTTGGACTAGGACCTTATGAACCTGTCACCCCCCTGAGCAAAGCAGCTGACATCAGTCTCGGTAAGGGGAGGTGCTATTCAGCTGCTGGCTGAGCTGTTATTCTGTGTCTTGTGCCTTTGAAATGCTTCTAGTTGCTACCCTGAATTACCAATGTTTAAATCTCCCTGGGTACTTCTTAATGGCATCTCTGAGATACTTTTATTGTTTTGCATCTATCTCAGAGACGTACTGGTATTAACTGGCTTGTGGAGAGTGGCCTGCATCTAGGACAGTGATGCTGTACTCATTTACACTTGATGGATAGCTGCTGTGATACAAACTGTCCAGCAGTTCTGAGAGGAAAAGAGACAGACAGGCAGGGTACTGGGCTTGACAAGAGATACGCAAGTGAGGTACTTTTTGTCTCACTCTTCCCCATCAGAGGGTGGTAGTATGTACTTTCTAGGTACTGTGGAGTTTAGCCACCTCTCTGTACAGATAGGTAGGTGAAAGCTCATGGAGTTACATGACAGCCAGTGACTGATCTCTGTGTTCTGTATCACAGATAATCTTGTGGAGGGGAAACGGAAGCGACGTAGTAACCTTGGTTCTCCCAGCACTTCCAGCAGCAGCACGACTCCCACTCGTAAAGTACAGGAGAGTCCACGCATCCTATCGGGCACACTGTCTGGGAAAAGGAAACTTGTTGCTTCTGAAGATGAGAGATCCCCAGCTAAACGTGGCCGCAAGTCAGCAGTGATAAAGCTTGGTGAGAATCTTATTTTCTGCTTTTAAATTTGCATTCAGCTACTTTTTCCCTCCCTGTTTTTTCTGTAACTGATCTTTCCACTTTCCATAAACAAAAAGATTGTCTGTTTGCTTGCAGGATTTGAGACTGATTCTCCATGGATGCATTCAGCAGAAATTATTTTTAGCACAGTCTGAGTATTTTCCTGCCATATTTTCAGTTCTGCCTTTTAGAAATGTTCTGACTTGAATGCTGTGATTTGCCTTTCTCCTTTCTTATGTCTTTTGTTACCTGTTTAGTCAGTCCTGAAATGCCTTGCTGTTAAAGGAACTCTTCATAGCAATAGATGTTTTTTCAGGATATTGATAGACTGGAAAACATTGTCAATTTCCTCATTCAGGTTGTGATTTGAAGATTCTTTGCAACCAGAAGGGTAAAAGATCTCTACCTGTCCTACCAGTCCTGCCTCCCTCTGTCTCATCCAATAAAATAACTGAACTTGAACATATTCCAAATCTTACCCAGGGTCTTTGTGCTGAACCTGACTTTTGAGACTTGTGGTGCTTCTGTCTCGCTGCAGGGTCTGTGCGAACTGGAGAATCTGTAAGCACCTGTGAAGGTGTAGATGCTGTAGATCCCCCAGTACTGGAGGACCATCATGGACCCTTGCCCCATAATAAGACTCTCTTTTTGGGCTATGCCTTTCTGCTCACCATGGCAACACCCAGTGACAAATTGGTCAATCACCAGAAGCCATCAGATGGTCCTGCAGGGAGTAGCGAGGAGGAAGAAGGTGAGGCTAATCTTATCCATTGCATTTCCAAGTGGAATGCTGTGGCTTTAGGAAAAACACTGGATGTTCTCTGATCAGGCATTTGTGTGAGTTACCATTTTGTTCTTTAATCCTTTGCAGAAAGAACCTAAGATTCAATCTTTGTTTTAGAGAATTTACAGCCTGAAATGTGGCAAACCTTGGTGATGATCCTAGGGCTGTTCAACAAGTTAAGACATGTGAAAATTAGTGAGGTCAGTAGTGTCAGTATAACATGAGAAGGAAGGTTTTGAGAGATACAGGATAGTGCTGAGAAACACAGGACTGCAAAGCATGAATGGTTTGCTCCATTTTGCCTTTGCTAGGGTCATGTTTCGTGCAATGAACTGCAGTATGAAGGCAGCAGCCCAGGTGCTTGCTGCCAGTGCAGGGCGTATCTGGCAACTGGCTTTTTTTGCCCCCTGGTTTGTTGTTGGTGGGGTTTTTTTGTTTGTTTTGGGGGGGTGGCAGGGTTTTTTTTTCTTATTTTACTGTTCAAAGGGTTTTCTTTAATTATTCCTGGGAGGAAGGCTGGGCTCCCTCACTGGAGTGGATGAGGCTCAATGGACTGAGGAGTATAAGGACATAAGCAGATAGATGGCAGCCAAAAATTTGACTTTCTGTTTCTGCTGTAGAGTTTTTAGAGATAACTCCATATGACAAACATTACATAGCACAGCAGCTGCGAGCAGGAGCTGGTTATATTCTGGAAGACTTCAATGAAACCCAGGTAAGGATTCACTTACTGATCTAGAACAGTAGTCACAGAATAGTTGAGATCGGATGAAATTCTGACAGCTCATCTTGTCCAACCCCCCTGTTGAAAGCAAGATCAAGTAGAACAAATTACTTAGGTCCTTGTCCAGTGGGTTTTGAGTGTCCTTAGGGATGGAAACTCCACAGCCTCTCTGGGCAGATTCACTCTGTGTTTGACCATCCCAAATGAAAAAAAAACAAAAAAAAAAAAAAAAAAAAAAAAAAAAAAAACAAAAAACAAAAAAAAAAAAAAAACCCCGAAAAAAAGCCCCACCAAAAACTAGAAGGAATCTCCTGCATTTAAATTTGTACCTGTTGCCTTTTAATGGGTAACACCAGGAAGTCTGGCTTCATCTTTTGTACATCTTCCTATGAGTCATGAATATGCATGATAAGACCACCCAAACCTTCCTTTCTTGAGCTTAAATAGCTCACCTCTCTCAGCTGCTTCTTGTATGTCAGATGCTCCAGTGCTTAGATATCTTAATGGCCCTTGGCTGGGCCTGCTCCTGTATGTCTTGTTCCTGTTGTACTGTGTGGAACATAGGAGTGGATGCAGTACTCCAGATGGATGCAGTACCACAGGTCTGTGCCTCAGAATACTTTAGAGGTAGGGCTCTTCATTCTCCACTTACCAGACCTGCTTGGACAACTAATGTCATTTACTGTCACGTTTACTTTAGATTTTTAACAGAGAGGGTAAATTGGTTTTGGAGCATCTTGCCTGAGCATGCAAAGTCTTCTCTAGTGACTTACTGAGTCTCAGACTAAACAGTGAATCTTCTGACCTGGAAGATGTAATTATGATAGCAGAACTACTAGGCAGAGTTTTTGCCTGTGAACTGCACAGCTTGGAGTAGGTGACTATTAGAGGTACTCCTGATTTCAGAATCTGTTTATCTAATTCACCTTTCATATAATATGGCTCTGAAAATTGGGTTTAATTGTTCTCTTTTGAAGTGTTTAGCAGCAGGATGACTTCTGGGTTTTTTTGCAAGCATTGTCTCCTGCTGACGTGTCTTTCTATCTATCTCCCCTGAAGTGCAATGCAGCATATCAGTGTCTTTTAATTGCGGATCAGCATTGTCGAACTCGGAAATACTTGTTGTGCCTTGCCAGAGGGATTCCTTGTGTGTCTCATATCTGGGTCCATGACAGCTGTCACGCTAACCAGCTTCAGAATTACCGGAATTACCTTTTGCCAGCTGGTTATAGCCTCCAGGAGCAAAAATTGCTGGAATGGTAAGTGCCAAATAACCATGATCTGAGTGCACAGGCTAAGGATTTAATCAGAGAGTACTGAAGATGATCCTAGTACTGCTCCCCATGCCTTCCGTTCATGTAAGAACAGCACTTCCATCTCTTTCCGTGGATTTACAGTGACCTCTAATGCCAAGGTACATTTGTGTGCCATAATCACAAAAAAGTCTCCTGGGAAGTAAGAAAAAATGTCAGTCCCCTCATGAGGAAGGCAGAATTCAGGCCAGGCTTTCCACACACTTGGCTGACTAATCACTCAGAAATGGATAAAAGGGAGCAACACTACTGCAATTGCCTTTCATTGGTACATTTTGAAGCCAGTTTCTGCATTTTCTGTAGTCTAATCTAGTAGGTCTGTTCTGAGAGAACAGTTGTCACGTCAGACTCTTTAGGCAAGGTGAAGGGTGGACAAAAGCAATTTCTAAATCTCTGTGAGATTTTGGGCAGAAGACTGAAGCCAGCCTACTCAGCCCTGTCAAAGCAGAGGCATTTTGGGTATGCATATAAAAGTGGTTCAGGAATAAGGAGGAGCTTAACCTAATTTTGGATTTAGGCTCCTGCACACATACCCCACCAATATTGTCTACTGTTTTACTATCCATAAACAGAGGATAATTGTTCCAAGTATTTCAGGAGGGGGGTGGTAAGAGAGCAGGTCGTTGTATGCAAGATACCCAAAGAATTCCCATATTCAGAGAATTTCCATATTCATATGGGAGCCAGTCACATAACTAGAAGAATTAGACTGTGGTCCTCAAATAAAATCTCAGGCTACTGGATATTATTAGCAATCTCCAAATCTCTTCTTTACTCTGCAGGCATCCAAGAGAAAACCCGTTCCATAACCTGAAGGTTCTTCTGGTGTCAGACCAGCAGCAGAACTTCCTGGATTTGTGGTCTGAAATTCTCATGACAGGGGGAGCAGCATCTGTTAAACAGCATTACTCAAATGCTCACAACAAAGGTACTCATTGGCCAGTGTCTCGGGCCTAGAAGCCAGGAATCCCATGCCATGGGATCCCATCCCATGTCTCTAATATAGTGTAAAACCATTTGGGATGGTTTACAAGGCCTTCTTTAAGCATAAAGGAAGGCAAAGTGCAGAAGTTAGCTCTCTGCTTGAATATAATTTAGGAGGTGACATCTAGAAGACCTGCCTTCCAGAGGAGATGGTGCAACAATTCAGGACATAAGCCTTAGCTTCCAGCCCTATGTTGAAAGGGGAAAAGAGGCAAGGGTTGCTCCTGGACCTTCTGTAGGTCACTAGAATTGTGCTCCCTCATCCCTCTGACTTCAGCTGTCTCTCCATCTCCATATGGGAGGTAGGCCCTAGTACTCACAGCCTGAGGTCAGGACTCATGATATCTAGTCCTGCCTGTCATGTTGGCTGTTGGTTTTCTGTTAAATTTCTATCAACTAGAGGGAATCTTTTACTTGAAAGGTGCAGTGTAGAATGTACAAGTAGAGCATGTCTTAACTTTTACAAAAGAGAATTCCCTGGCTAGGAATGAGAGGACATGGAAGAGCTTCGCAGTGGTGAAACAAACTGATCTCCTGCAATGAAGATCCTTTTTTTCCCTCACAGATCCCTGTCTTTCTTCCTGTGCAGATATTCCTTTGGGTGTTTATGATGTGGTGGTGACTGATTTTTCCTGCCCAGCTGGTGTCTTGAAGTGTGCTGAAGCTTTACGACTGCCTGTTGTCTCCCAAGAGTGGGTGATCCAGAGCCTTATTGCTGGGGAGAGAGTAGGCTACAACAACCATCCAAAATACAAACATGACTATGCCCCCCACTAAACAAAAACTTTGCTTTGCTGTCCCACTGTTGTGCAGACTGTGTTTTAATCAGGTTTTAAATGTTTGTGTAATTGGACAGTGTGCATGGATTACTGTATATAGTTTTATCTGCTGGACTTTTATGATTAAATAAATGTTCAATCTCTTGTGGTAGCTGCTGGGATTCCTCATTTATCTAAACTTATTCCAGGACTGTGCCTCCAAAGGAGGACAAATAAATGCTTACATTTCTCTGAGCTGAATACTGGAAGCAGAGTATTAGAGCTAAAGGCTAATACAAAATCAATCATAAAGGAAGGGACAGGGGTGTTCCTAACTGGCAGCCTGTATTTAAAAAAGTGAATACCTTATGACGAAGTTCAGGGCAGGAGCACTTGTTTCTTGGAAGAACAGCACGATGTGTACCACTCCACTTTGCTGCTGGTATTTTTAATTTCAGCAACATGTTGCTGAAGTTACAACTTGCTCCATCCCTGGCATTGTCCAGTCTTGGGAGAGATGGTCTAGTGTGAGGCATCCCTGCACATGGCAGGGGTTGAAACTAGATGATCTTAAGGTCTTTCCAACCCTAATTATCCTCCAATTGTGAGTGCCTGGTGAGAACTTGTAGGACAAAGAGGTATGTTTTGGCTACCTCTCTTTTTTTTTTTTTTTTTCACTGTTGTGACTATATAGGTATTGACCTGCCTACTGGCACTACCTAAGAAGAGGTGCAGACACAGGGACCTAGGACAACTGAACTGCTGGGAGACTGATGTATAAAGAGTAAGTGCTGGGTAGCTTTGTTTATATGGTAATGGAGTAAAAGTCTACTTCTAAGCTGCTGTATTCACAGCCAGGCACTTTATCTTAATGATCAATGTGCATAAAGATAAAAGCAGGAGTTCAAGAGTTCTTCACTCTTTACAACCTTTTATGTTTACCCAGGCCTCCATCCAGCCTCCTTCAGAGTCTTCAGTCCCCTGCTTCAAAAATGTAAGTTTTTCTTGAGGTGTTTTTTTACATTTATTGTTTCCTAGCTCAGTCACCTTCTGACTGTGTTGGTCTGTAAATCCCACATCCAAACTTAACCCTTTCTTAGTTTTCTGACTTTTTCTCCACAGTCACAGGATTTTAAATTCTGCATCAGGCACAGTCCAGCCACAGGCAGCTGTAGTGTGCTGAAGATGACAGCCATTCTATTTGGCTGGCTGTTGTTAGTGTATCTGAGAGTGCATAAAGCATCTTTTTCCCCCCCAGGCACACATAACTTTCTCAAGAGCTGCAGCTTTAGATAGTGTGAAAATACCAACACCTTGAGGGCAAGGGTGGTTTCCTGGTAGCCTCTGTGTTCAAACTGGGAAAGCTGATACTACACACCCCAGTGGCAGACTGGAGGAATGTCTTCTGCCATTCATCCAACTGGACTTTTACTGCAAGATAGTCTGTTTTAGCAAGACTAGGAAATCTTGGTTAAATGCAAGAATTTCCTGCCAAACACTGCTTTTCATGGAACAGAATGCTGTGCCACTCTAAGCCCTTTGCACCTGGGTGCACACACTGACAATATTCTTCATAATTGTGTGACAAGATGGTTTTATTTTGGTTCAGTAGGACAGTCACTAGTAGCATTTAGAGCTGGCATCCTGAGTGTTTCTCCCCAGTTTTAGTTCTAGCTCTTTCATGCCAGCAGAGGGAGGTTTGTGTTTCGAACAGGGCAAAGCTCCTACTTCGGTCTTGATGGGCATAACGTTAGCACACAAAATCTATTATGTTTTATAGAGAAAGCATATGACACCACTACTGGCTCCTTTACCTATACAGATATGCTAGAACAATGCACTGTATGAGAAGAGATTCCTTAAAATCCTTCTTTCCTCCCCTTTTCCCTCAGGCTTTTAATGCAGTTGTTCCATTTACCTGCAAGTCTGTATTTTATTAGCAGACATTGTGTACTGTAAAGCAGCAGAACTATGAATGAAGCTATGGCTCTATTCAGAAGTCAAGAACAACAGACCACTTCCCTCCATACTCCAGCTTGCAAGAGGTCATAGTCCAGCTGAAGAGTCAAGACATAGTAATTCTTGTTACTTTTTCACTTTCTGAAGAGGTACAGACTGCCTCCCTAAAAACATTTATACATACATGCAGGGCTGTATAAAGCGTAGTTTTAGTAGCTTGGAAAACATGGAGTGGCTTTCTGCAGTCACAGGGCAGCCTCACAGTAAGTGGCACTTCCTGCCAATTCCTTCTGAAACAGGGCTTCATCAGCAAGAGCCAGCCACAAATTAACACTCAGTTCAGTGCAAGCTCTCCAAGGGCACAGTCTCCACTGCTTAACATGGCATGGGTCACGGCCTGAAGAAAAGGTCAGTGCTTAAACCCCAAAACTGCAAGAGAAGGGTAGATATTAAAAATACATGCTGAAAGACACTCTATCAACCCACAATCAGCATTTTTCAACCTGTATGAGCTAGCAACTAGTTCAACTTCATGCTAAAACAAACTTGATGGGGAGAAAGCATAAAAAACCCCAAAGTTCACTCATGCTGGTTTGTTACTTTTCTGTCATAGTGTTTATCAACACTTTGCTCTTAATTATTTCGGCTTCCACAATTAATAAAAATTACTTATGATCATTTAGATCACTTTGTACTTCAAGTACCTCAGGATAATGCCACAGACAACCATGAAGATATTCGTACCTGCCTAAGGTTCCCCCAGCTTGGGTGTAGTATTTGTTGTAATCCAAGCGTAGCAGGAGTTGAGCTAAGTCAGAATTTATCTGATGGTTCCGAACACTAGAGAGAATCTTGAAGAGAAGTGATGACTGACGACTGAATCCCTACAAATGAGAAGAAGTCAGTTCTGGGCAGGCACTCTCAAGAAAGAAAATAAGCTTTTCCTTTCTGTTCCTGTTTAAACAACCCTTTAACATCCTGAAGAAAGGTATCACTGTAAGAGAATTGATGCTTGTGTTCCAGTATAAGGTAAGGTGTCAACCACCACAGTTATTAGTGGATAGGTATGCAAGAGGAGGAGCAGAATCACCAACTGATAACCACCTCCTTTTCTATTCCAGTAGGTTAATTTCTGTGGGGTTTTTCCTGTGTATAATTAAGTGTTGATTAATTAAAATCACTGCAAGTACTCATATAGAAGGTTTCAGCTTAAACTCAGTCCTGTTCTACAGCTGTTAAAGCCAGTATGACTACTTAGGCAAATGTTTGCATGGGAGAAGAGTAGGTCCAGATAACCACAGATTCACCTTCACCAAAATACTGAGTTGTGCAGCTCCCCGTTCATCCAGTGGGCCCAGATTCTGACTGACCAGAGAACAAAAACTATGACAAAGATCCAGAATTTCATTTAAGCAGTGGAAAACCTGCAAGGGATAAAAGCACAACAGAAGTTATAACGTACGTTTAAACAGAGGTCAAACCCAGAAAAAGCTGTTCTTAGTATCTGAAAAGTCGCAGCATTCATAATTAAGTTATTGCTGATACCATGTTTTCCAATCGGTAAGGAAAATGTTAGAGCACCTGTAACATTTTTGGAAGGTTTTATATGGAGAAGGACTTATATATGATGCTGCATCTTCCCCTCCCACCCCCAACCTTTTCCAGACATTACCAGGGTAAGAGTGGCATAAGCACTAAGATTATAGTAAGATTTATATGTCTATATAACATATAGACACAGAAATTGAACACTGGCTTCCCTATCCAGCCAGCAGGCCTTCACTGCAGCTTCAGGATTGAGAAGGAAAAACAAAAGCACAGCCAGAGCTGTTGGTCAAGGCTTTGGTTTCACTTTCACAAAACTTTTTTTATCAGTTGATCAAGGTAACTTACATTCAAGAGTGTAAGAAAGCCCAAATGGCTCACAGATCTAACTACTGGAATACTTCAAAGTTTCAGGCTCTTTAATAAGTATTCTGCCACCTTCATGCCACAGCCTGAGAGCAAAATAAATGAACCAGACAAGATCTCGGATATTGTTGTGTTTCACTGATAACAACCTTCTTTGGGAATGTGTTTGTGAGGCTACGTGTTTAATAAAAGTACTAGCACCACTGTAACATGTTTTTACTAAAACAACAATAAAAAAAGTACCCTTAAAGTCCACTCAGGAATATCTCAACTATTATTATTCTCTAATGTGGGAGTAAGAGAGGGAATTTTTCCTAATCTAATGCATTTCAGAATGAGTCCCTCAGGAATACAGTTCTCAGCTTTATGCTTGAAACTTCTTTAACGGAATTGCTTGTAAGAAAAATAGAGCAACAAAAGTTCAAGTTATTAAGGTTAACTGAATGAGAAATCTTGATTTAAAATGCCTAGGAAGGCATCCACATTCAGCAAGTGTAAATTAAAGTATTGCAATTCAATTATCTGTTCTAGTTTATACCTGCTTTATTTCTAAATGCTTTATTTTTCTGCAGAAGGCTATCAACAATCTGAAAAAAGATAGTTTGTTATTCCTGTTCAAAAGGCATGTTTCTTAGGGCAGTTGGAGAATTTGTAGAAAAAGGTGGAATCAAGACCTACTTACAGGTTTTAGGAGGATGAAAGACTGAGCCAACAGATTACTTAAGAAATGATCATGAGCCAATCGTATACTCTCAAAATCTCGTGTGGCATTTATCTGCTGCAGCAGCTGTGAGAACTGAGATTCCAGTACATCCACCTGGTATGTAAAAAAAAATCTCATTAGTATCTTGAGGAATGGGAGTACTTCAGATCAGACAGTAGTTTTGTGTAAGAAACTTGGCTTTCCTTATTGGAAATTTCCTTATTGCTGCTCTTATGCTAGAGGCTGAGGATCACCTTCTCTCTGTGTCCTGAATGGGGTATTATATACAACAGTAGTACATTAAAGGGGGACCCAAACAATTTTTGATGTCTAAGTATTATCTAAATAGAAAGAGGTCACATTCTTTAAGATAAAGTATTGAAAAAAATATATAGCTAGCATGTAAGCAAAAGGTACTTGATGGTAGTAATCTCTGAATTTTACACTGAGAGATACCATCTGGAATCTCTCAACAACTACTGCAGTGCAATAGCTCAGCTGGATTACTCTGAATAATATAGGAAGCTGGGCCCCTCAATTCAGCTATTATTGCTGTTAACAAAATGATACCTAATTTTCACAAATCCATGCTACTATTAACAGCTGTTTACATTTGAAGTCTTTTTTTTTTTTATTTTTACTTCAAATGGTCAGAATGTGGCTTTTTAATTCTTAAAACCAAACAACCAAAAAACCCACACAACATTTGTTATTTAAATCAAACTGGAGTTCACTTAATGGGGCAAGGAAAGAAGCCAGGATGGTATCTTAACTGGTATCTTAATGATGTTACTTCAGAGATGACTGTGGCTTCTCACAAATGTTTAGTAGCAGCAGCAGAGGGCCCAAACTCCCGCACTTCCAGTAAAACTCAATGATTCACAAATCCAAAGACTGTAATTGTAGCCCTAAATCTGGGAACTCAGAGAAAGTTCTAGAGTTGTTCCAAGGGAAATCCCGATTTCCTTAAGGTACAAAGAATCTGAAATCTTAAAGACAGAGCTTCAATGCTCACTCCATGCATTTCTGACTGTTCCTGATTAACTGATACAGTTTTCCTTTCTCTATAATCCTGACCTGCAGATAATACTGAAGATTGTCCACAAGAAAAGCCATGTGATCCCTCAGACGCCATTTGATGGCATCAGTTCTGTTAGATTTCAGGTGTTTGCGCTGCATCTGGAGAGCCCAGCAGTGCTGTAGCTCAGCCTGGACTCGTCGCACACTCAGCAAGTATTTGAATACAACATTGTACCTACAGCCAAAAAATACAAAGTTGTTTAAGATCAAAATCTTCCTTGGGTGCAGATACTGAAGCAGGTAACAATGCAAGACTAGAAAAAGAAACAAGGTGGCTGCCAGCCAACAGACAGGATAGATCAAGTCATGGCCCATCTCAGGGTAACAGATTTCTGTTTCTATTGATTACTGACCCCAAAACCACAAAGTTAATTTCACCATAAGGAGGGAAGAGCTGACACTGTTTTGTCAAAGTAGCACCGTTCACAAAATCTGTTAGCATCTTGGAGGTCTCACTGTCATTACAAGTACTCTCAATATGCGTAAGTAGAAAGAATCATCTTAAAAGTTTCAAAGAGCAAGATAAAAGTACTGTAGCTCTACTTTTCTCTCCATAGACAGGAAGAAAACCTGCAACACATTAGTAAGTGCGTGAGATCAGGAAACCTGTAGCTGAAGATATAAAGACCATACCTAGTACTTACTTCTCCAGAACAGCAGGAGTAAAGAGAATGTGCAGTGGCCATTGAACTTTGTAAGAAAGGCCCAGAGCTGCCCATCCGGATGGAGGGGCTTCACGTGGAGATAACTCCCGGGAAGGCCCTTCACGAGTCTGAGAAGTATCTGAAAACAAATGAGGTGCTGAATTAAGTCATCTTCTTAGTCAAGACAACCATGGCAAGGAAGAAAAGGAGAAAGAACAGAATTTCTTCTTAAGAGCCAAAGCAAGCTGGGCCATCACATGTAACTGCAAAAGGATCAAAATATTTCTTTAACTTCAGAGAAAGATAAGTAATAGGACTTGAAAACAAGGTCATCATCTCCCCTCTTAACTCACTACTGAAAAACAAGCAGGTACCTTTATGTTCCTTTCCATGATATTCAATGGTTAAGTGAAGCAGAGGAAGAAGGTTGTCATCATCTAACAGCACTTTATGAGCAGACTGCTGAAATGCAACGTTGACATCTAACAAAGAAAGAGCAGATACCACACAAGATGATGCAGCTAGTGCTAATTTTGCATTATTTATGCTTAACCATAAAAGGCAACACTGACATGCTATTTTCAGTAGTTTCAAATATGGAGAGAAACCTGCCATCTGAAAGTTTCTGATGTTTACAAGTGCTCTCCTTTCAAAACTAATGACAACATCTAGAGGATGACAGAGCTTTTCTGTACTAATGGCTAACCATTTTCCTGCTATACCACAGCAAAGACAGCTCAGTAAACAAGTAAGTAACACTCACCATGTTCAGTTACAGCTGTAGGTGGTGTTTTTAACATGTGCTGTGCAGTGTCAATGAAGGCCTGAAATAGTTCGCCTCTTCCCAAAAGGTAAAAATCTTTTATAATCTGTGGAGATATTTTTTGTGTATATAAGCATATGTAAACCTGGACAGAAATATTAAGCACCCTAGCTGATAGCATCTATTTTCACTATTGCTTGGACAACTTCTGCCATTTCAAAACACAGCTGGAGAGCTCTGAATTTCATCCAGTACCCAAAAAGAAAGAAAGAAAGGATAATCTGCTTTAGCAAAAACAAGCTAGCAGTTACATTACCTTTAGTTGTCCTAGTAAATCTGATTCTTCAACCATCAGTTTCCAAAGATGCTAGTGAAGAAACAAAAAAAACCAAACAGAAGAAACCTCATCTCAGATTTATCCAAACCCATTCAGTGAGAGCAGTATCTGTCTTAAAATACTTGAGATGCATACAAAACAGCAGCTATGTAATGCACAACACACTAAGAATCCTGTGCATGAGCAGTCCATGCTAGCAGTTAGAATACTCAAAGTATTTCAACAAGAAACCCTGCCTAAGAAACATGAAGGCCTGTGACAAAAAAAAAAACCAAACCTAAATTCTGATTAAATCAGTTTCACCCCAGCTTTGTTCCCACTTCTCTTGCCTCCCCACCTTCTCAGGCTCCTATCCCAAATGAAGACTAAAAATTGCCAAAGCAAAGAATTTGACCAGTGAAATAGCATCTGTCATGCTGAAAGCATGATGAGAAGTTCTGAAGTCATTTGACTTCTTTCCCCCATGAAAGCCCACAGTGTTTGTTAATGTCCTTTAGTCATTAGAAGTTGGGGAAACACGAAGCTCTAAGCCCGGTAAGAACATGAAATCTGCCTGCAGCTTTCACACACTTGTTCAGTCACTCTTTCTAAACAGCCCCCTCCATCCCAGCCATTCACAAATCTGAACTGCTTCTCAGCTTGTGTGGTAGTTATGTTCCTGCTACTGTAGTAGTGGGAACCTCACCTCAGCAACAGTACTCCGTATCCAGTCAACCACCGATTCGAAGTCCACCAAACTAAAGAGCGGTTGCTGCTTGAGTCGATGTAGCTCTGCTGCAAAAGTGTCCTCCTGGTTTTTTAGGATGGAGCCTGTGCAGCAATGAGAAAAGTGTTTTGGACAACAAAAAGAAATACCATTTGGAGAAGTGCAGACCCCTTCCAGCACTGTGGGCAGAAAGACTGTTCAGGCAGCATCATCTCAGGTCTGGTGGGAAATGTGAAGTTGAGGAGGCCTCAAAGTACAAGTATCAAGCTACAAGATTACTACTGCAAGTACAGTTACAGTATAAACATTTGCCATGGCTGTGCTGTGGTATCACTAAAAAACCGGAATATTTTCTATGTAAATGATTTCCAGTTACAGCCCTTTTTTTTCTAGAACTGATCTAGTTCTTTGAACTAGAACTTTTTTGCCACATTAAGCAGTTAGTTTGGTTCTTCACCTACCCCCACCCCTTTCAAATCTATCTACTGCTTGAACTTAGGGATTTATTAATTTTTTTTTTTAAACCAGCTAATCGAGAATCATAGAATAGTTAGGGCTGGAAAGGACCTCAAGATTCTTTTCAACTCACTTCTTTGCAAGAAAACCTTCTGTAAGGTTTTCTGTGGAGGACTTATATGTGATGCTGCATCTTTCCCTCCCACCCCCAACCTTTTGCAGACATTACCAGGAAAACAGCGATTGGCATAAGCACTAAGATTATAATAAGATTTATATGTCTATATAAGATATAGATACAGGCAAAGAAAGGCCTTTTCTTGCCTTACAAAAGGCAAGAAAACAGTCTAATTTAATTGGTCCATTGTTCTCTGCAATGTCACTCAACTCCCCACAGTAGTACTCCCCAAATGGTATAGGAATATATTTGAAGACCATCTCCAATGTAAACTCCTCAGGCATCAGCTGGAACTGCCTCCCTCTTTCTGTCTTAAGGAAGAATCTTACTCATTTGTTTTCCATAGCAACCTTTGGAACCACCTTGCAATGAATCTCTTATGTTTGTGGATGCATTTTAATCCTGACACCATTTTGCAACTTACACACTCAGAGCAAGATGTGCCCTTGTGTCTGTCTGCACCTGTCAGGGATGAGGATGCAAGCTGAAAAGAAAGTATGCCTTTATTTATCCAAAGCAAATCACACGGTAACTCGGCTGCTGTGAACTTTGAGACTGTGTTTGGAAAGTATTATTATTTACTCATCCTGTTCTTACACTGCTCCCTTGGAATCAGTCAAAACACTGGGACCACCGCCTGTCCAGGCACAACCATCTGTATGTTCTGAAGAGTATCAGCCAATAGTCAGTGACTGTTGAGGAATTTGCTAATATAGCATTTTGGAATGTACTTGTCAGTCACTCATAACTGAGCAAAGGACACAAAAAAGATGCTCCTTACCTTTTCTGGTCAGGTTAACGTTTTGATTCTCAAACATCTGTACAGATTCTCCCACAAAAAGGATTTTCTCAGCAACCCGCACAGGAATGTATGAGGGCAGCATTTCTACTCGCAGAGAGAACTGTTTTAGAGATGGAGCTAACATGTTCTCCTCCTCAATCAAGCGCTGTCAGAGACCCCAGGGAAAAAAAAAAAAACAAAAACCAAATAAACAAAAAAACAAACAACCAAACAAAACAACAATGAAAACCTGCCACAAAACAAAAAACAAAACCATGTAAGATTACTCAATTAAGCTGCTTTGCACAAGGACATTTTAATGATATGCTGTTTATGTGAGGAGCTACTGCATTTCTCTACTACAGTGGCAGGTTGCTCCCTAAATTCACACTCTGGACATATTCTTAGCAGCCTCTCGACTCTCACAAAGCACATTTTTCTCCAGTAATGTCATGACCGTGTTAGGCAACATATGCACAACAAACGCTTGTGCAAGAAAGGTACCTGACCCAGCTGCCAGTAGAGTGCAAAACAAGTCAACACCCAAGCTCTCCACAACCTTTCCCTTGCAATTGCTCACACTACCACCTGTGCCTGTTTTGAGCAGATCAGTGTTTGCTGTAAGGAATCAGAAAAGAGTCAGTGAAGAGCAGGGTGAATACAGCAGTTCCAATGAATAGATAACAGCATCACAGATTCCACCCATAGGGCTTCCTGTCCAAGATTATGCTATGGTGCCAAATGGTATGTCTCTGTCCTTTATGCCTAAATGTGACCTGTTACAATATTCTGTTGATTTCCCATCCTACCAGCTCTCAATATATGTCCAGTCCACCATAGCTCACACTGAAGCAGAAGACAATGTATTTTTCTTCTTTTGTGCCCTAGGAACAAAAGGATGCCAAGCTACGACTTGCAGTCTTACCAAGTCCTGCAGTTCTCGTAGCTGTTTTCCTGTAAGGCCCCCAATTCCTAGGTCATCATCATCATCTTCAGGTTGGCTAGGGACATTCCCAGAAGAGGGGCCCTGTTTGATAAAAAACTCTTCATGTTGATCTAGTAGCAATCCATGCAGCATCCAGGCAGAGAGCTGCTTATACATGACTCCATGACACACAGCCAGAATCCTGAAGTCAAAAGCAGCACAATGAGGCTTTTCCACACAGGGATCAAGAAACCATTGTACATTATCCTGGAAAGTCCAGTCAGGCATTATGGCAAGTGCTAAGTGGCTAATGTGGAATTTTTTTTATTTTTTTTTTTGGAGAAAGGTGGACCAATCACTTGCAAAACTAAACTAACACATACTCTGAATATGCAGCTTTTCCACAGAGGTCTGCTAGTACAACAGATGTCTAAGTAAGCTTGCAGTGGCTTTCCAGTCCTGCAGTTTCTACTCAATTACCATTTCAGCATGAACACAAATTACCTTTTAAGTAGTCCAGCTTTCTCCCCAAGGACATACAAACCTAGCAAAACTCACTGTTTTTTGAAGGATTAAAACACAGTAATAAGTCTACCATATGCAAAACAGCTCATGTAGACCTCCAAAGAAGGAAAAAACACAAGGTCCTAACCTTCCTCAGCCCTAAGTCCAAAGTATGGAGAAAGCCTTAATTCCTGTCAGGAGTCTGCTTTAGATAAAAAATAGGGACTATGACAGTTTTCACTGCATGCTACTCCTACTTTTCTATCGTGCAAGCCTGTTTTGCATGTATCTTGCTGTATCTTAAATTATCTTACTGTTTTTACAGATAAAAGACTTTTACACTAACTCCAGTTACTACAGAAGAATGAAGTAACAGCTTTATTGTATCTACATACTTTTCAAGAGCACTGCGAACAGGAGGCAGCCCCCCACAGCTGTGTTTGTGGACTGTCTCCAATATCTGACATCCATGAATCTGCAGAAAGAAAACATGGTTAGAGTAGGTCTGTCACTTCAATTTGTATTGACCTTTTCAGACTTTTAAACACTATGCTTTCTGCTAACAGGAAAATGCCACAACAAGCTGCACAAGTCTTACAGAAAGACATATGTAACACACTCCAAGTAGTGAAAAATGAGGCCTACTATGTGTGGTTCTACACCCAGGCTTCTCTGAAGAATTTCCTTTAACAAAACCTGATTATCTGTGGATTGGAAACATCAGCTCTGCTTTTTTTTTTTTTTCCCCAAATGACAGTGGGAGAAAACACTCAGAGAATAAGTTGTATCCAGCAGCATCCCATGCTATGAAGTGTACTGTGATTCAAGTCAAAGACCATACTGATAATAAAGTCAAATCCAGGGCAAATGGATTTGCAAAGTAGTTATTCAGTACTTATACAACAGTACGGGGAATATGGCATCCATTACTGAAACCACATTCTTTCCTAGTATTAAAGGTCTGTAGTGGGGCAGAAAGAACTTCATCAGCTAACGAGGAAACTCGTCAAGAGAAACTAGCTACAATTTCACTGTACCTTCTGAGTCTTGATCTGTTCCACCATGACCATCACAGAGGGGAAGAGTAACTGAAACTGCAGAACAAGGAACAAAATATTGAATTAGGTTGCTATGCAAGGGAGAGAGAAAAACTACACTTGAGTAAATGTGGACAGCAGCTAAATGCAATAATTTAATGAAACTGTTACCTGTCTTTCTCCACAAATTAGAAACATGACATGACAATCTTTAGGAAGTATGTTGTTCTCCCTCCAGTGGACTGAGATTCATGAAGTTACTACATTTCAACTGAGGTTCAGGCTAAACACAAGCTGTGAGAAATATGTGAGGGACAAGGTGGAAGACCTAAGCTTTGTATCAAAGTGCAAGTGATCCTCTGAGCATGATTAAGGGACCACAAATGTAGAGGTGTTAAAAATAAATAGCACAACATGACAGACTAACATTTATTCTACCCACTTACTAGACTCCAGGAGTGATAAGAGTGACCGGAGAGCACTACCTGTTTATTAATATGACATACCTGGTCCAAGGAGTAATTAACATGTGAGACGGAAAGATGAGGGTCAGCCAGAAACTGCAAGAACAACAAAGCAATTAATGAAAATCGAAATCAGGTACGGATGAGTAAAAAAAGCACGTCTGCCTCCATTCCAAGTCTTCCATTCCCACAGCTCCCCCCTCTTCCTTCCCTCCCCCCCAAATTTTGGGCTATGTCCTATTTTAGGGTATAACAACCACCGCATGGCAACAGTACCCAAGATACTACAGCTACTAATCTAGTGGAAATTAATCTAAACCTTTACAACAGATAACAGAAGTCACAGTAGTCTGAGGCAGCAGTGGGCTCTGAGGCAGATGGGGCACTTACTGAATTGAAGCTAGAGGGAGCTTAACATTTATTAGAATAAAGAGTCATTTATAATAGCATCTCACAGGAATAATTTGGAAGACATTCCTGATTAGGAAAATACTGTCTCTTTAGCTGCTACTAGTTAGCATATTAATTGCAGAAATGACAACTTCCCACAACCTGTCAGCAGCAGGGCAGCATCTTGTTCCAAATCTCTCTCCTTTACCTCTTGTTCTAGGTCAAGTAGTGCCTGTCGATAAGGCTGCAGCACTGAATCAAGACCTGTGCAGAAGGCTCGCAAATAAATGCCATGTAACCCACTCTGGTTTTGCTGAGATGGATGATGGTCCTGAAACCAAACAATAACATCTACATCAGCTCCCTAGTGGAGCTTTAAAGAGTAATGGTGTTACTGTGCAATGTTACAGCAGCAGCCAGTGGCCTAAACACACTGGAACGCAGCTTAGGCCACCAGAAAGTGCCCAGAAAAACAAAACAGTAGTTTGCCACAAAGACAGCTGAAGCAGAATTATTTTGGGTTCTCCTATGGGCAGATGCAAGTGCTGGGAACCACCGGTAACTTCTTTGTACCCGAGCATGCCTCTTGGATCTCAAACCTCCGCACAAACCATGAGGAGGACTCCCTACAACACAAGGGTGAGCACCCCGTACAGGTCACAAACACCTGTGACTAGAATTCACTGCGGATTCCCGCCCCGACCAGAAATCGTCACAGTTTGCTTCCCCAAGGATGAGATCTTTCACCTGGGCCGCCCTCTGCCGCTCTGCGACCCCCCCACCGCACGGAGCTCGCTGCGGGACGCCCGAGTGCCACGGGCAGTCCGGCCGGACCCACGGCTACCCGGGAATGACAGCGGGCCGCTGCGGCGGCCCCACCTGCTGCTGCACGTGCCCCGTGTACTGCTCCACGAACTCGGCGAAGCGGATGTAGTCGGTGCCGAGGCGGCACAGTCGGTTCAGGACGCTGGTCTCGCTGGGGTGCAGGAACGGCAGCTCCTGGGACACCTGAGACGGGAAACATCGATGAGGGCAGGGGAACGGAGAGGCGGGTTCCGGGTCCGGCCCGGCTGTCCGCTGCCGCCCATACCTGCAGGCCACCGCGCTTGCTCCAGGTGAAGGCCGCCCCCGGGTACCCGCTCAGCGCCAGCAGCAGCTCATGGATCATCCTGCAGCGCCGCGCAGACTGCCGGGACACGCGCAAGGGCCGTCGGGAAAGGCAGCCCCAGGGAAGCACACCCTCGCCTTCCGGGGAGCAGCCGCCCCACCCCGCCCCGCCCCGGGTGCTGAGGCCGTCACCTTCGCCGCTTTTGGGGTGTGTTGGTGTTTGCTCGTCGCGGGAGGACTGCTGGGTAACGTGTGTGGTCGTGATGGTAAGTGCTGGTCTGGACGGTCCCTTCCAAAAGCAGCAAATCCGTAGCTTTCTTAGGGGCGTTTTTAGCTTTGGCATTCCTGAGAGGGTTTCTTTATCGGTTTCTCATATTATTTGTCAGTGTTGTAGGGGGAAGGTCCCTTCCAACTCAAACTATTCTATGATTTATCAGTGCTAGTCTTGCCTTTTGCCATTTATTATATGTTGCTTTCCTTCACTTTGTTTCTCTTTTAGTCAAAACTGCTTTCAAAATTGTTATCTAATAAGCCAGCTTAAAAAAAAAAAAAAGAAAAGTTACCTAATAAACGGGCTTTTAGCAATCTCATGTTAGGTTTCCTAATTTTGGGAGTGTTTTTCTTCATGTGCATGTTTACCCTTCTTCATTTGGAAGAAATTAGTGTTAAGTGTCGTAAAACGACAGCTCTCCATTTTAAATGTGTATTTGGTTCATCATCAGCTTGTAACAATGAGGTCTGAAATGCAGGAAGAACAACTTCTGTTGCATTCTCACAGGGATTAATATGTTCTTAGTATGTTGCCCCATTTTTTAAAGATGTTTTTCTTTTAGTACAGCCTCTGACATGTTTGCATTTGATTTCTACAACTATGTTTATGTGTAACTTCAGAGCCCCGACAGTATCATTCTATCATGTATCAGTATAATAAAACTATTCCTTTTATATTGACGAAGCATCTATTGCCTGGGTGTAGATTGAGGAATTTGGCTAGTATTTTTTGTTCATCATTGACATGAATATCACAATGTATAATTGGGCCAGGAAAGCTATATGCTGTTCCTGCTTTTAGGCAGCTGCACTTGAGGTTTAGCACTGTTGGCTTCATTCTTGCAGCACTGAAGTTTGTGGCAGTCCTTACCTTGTTTGTAAAAGGCTTTGGTTCAATCCCGTGCTGCTGACCAAAAGTTTTGTGCTAACAGGTGGGCTTTGATTAATGCTGAATTTAAATACCCTTTTCAGATGAAGCTAAGCATGCTACAGGTGTCTTATAGGTAGTTAAATATGTAGTAATGGCTCAATAATTAACCAAAAAATGTTTACTCTGTAAACACTATATGCATAATTTAATGGTGTCTTTGTACAGTACTGTTAATGTAATGCTTTTATTAGCGTAAATACATACTACATACTTAATCTGTTAGAGAAATCTTGGATCTAAACGCAGTTGTCTTCTACAGCTAGAAACTGAGCTTACAGCAGCATTCCTTCAGGAAAAGTGGAAAATCCCAAGAGTCTTCCCTGAAAACAGGGAAGAGTAAGCAGTGTGTAAAATTTATTAGAGCAGAAGGAACTTCCCGTTATCAAAGGTGGGGGTTATGGGGAAGCTAATTTTTTTGGAAGGCAGTGAATTGTGGGAAGTGAATCATACTAGGGATAAGATTACAATTAACCATGAAAGCAATTTAAATAAAGACACAATAGCTTTTTCATCACTGAAGCCCTGCTTTAGTGGTGAAAGTTATGGGTTTTATGTAGAGTATTTGGCATGTGGCTGCTATTGCAAAATTGGTCAGATGTTGCTTTGCTGTACAGTCTGTAAATCTGGCTCATCCCCACTTGCTTCTTCCAGCTGAGTATTGTAGTCTGCTCAGGACTTAAATTACTTTACTGGTTCTGCAAGCGTCTCTTTAGGTAGCCTACAAGAGAACAAATGGAGAAAACAAACCAGCATAGCAAAGTGGATAAAACGACAGGGAGTAAGTGTCAGAGACAATCTGAGAAAATCTTCAATTGCCCATTTTTTGTTTTGTTCTGTTTTTCTAGGTGGCTGTGGGGCTTCCTTGGACCTTACAGATCCTTCAGGAGAAACTGTACCTGGTGTGTGGTGAAAAGTACAGAATCTTCTAGTTCAAGAAGCCTTTTGGATAGTAGAGAGCTTGCCTATGTCATGAAGCAGGAAGGAGAGGATTTTATCATGGGCACACAGCATGTGGAGATGCTAAGTTGCCTTCAGAGAGTAAGTTAGTTCAAACAGGCTGTTCTAGCAGCCTGTTGCTGTGCCCTAGGATCATGTCATGACTATCAGCAGAACCGGGTAGGATTGGGATCTCAGGGCTGTGGGAGTACTCTGGGCTAGCTCTGAGAGTGCAGTCGTGTGCTGGCACTGAGGCAGTTGTGAGGTTATTCGTGTGTTTCTTGTGAGATCACATCAGTAACTTGTCTCATTTGACCACTATGATTTTGATCTAATGCTTGGAGCCAAAAGATAACTTTTGCCTAACATGCAACCAATACACAAAATAGTATAATCTAGTATATGAAGGATTGGACTATTTTTTATATACACACACATATATTTTCAATATATTTCATGTATTTTTCAATCTGGATTGCTACAGGACATTCCGACCTTGTAGGCACTGAACATGTAATTAAATCAGGTAACTGGAGAATTAGAGAAGATTGAAAATTAATAGGGGTCTAAAACTTACTAAATACTGTCCTGGGTTCAGGAGCAGCAGTCATTTTTCTCCTTCTTGGTAGCTGGTGCAGTGCTGTGCTTTTGACTTTCGGCCTGGGAACAGTGCTGATAACACAAATGTTTTTAGTTACTGCCCAAATGTTTTTGTGAGCCTCATGCTCTGCCAGGGAGGAGGGGAAGACGGGAGGAAGCAGAGACAGGACACCTGACCCAAGCTAGCCAAAGAGGTATTCCATACCACAGCACGTCATGCCCAGGATGTAACTGAGAGTGACCCAGAAGGGCTAGTGGACTGCGGGGTTGGACTTGGTATCGGTCAGTGCTCAGTCGGGCTGGGGGGGCGAGTTATTGGTTGGTGGGTGGTGAGCGGTTGTATTCTCTTCCCTTGTTATTTCCTTTACCATTATTATTATTGGTGGTAGCAGTAGTGGTTTGTGTTATACCTTAGTTACTAAACTGTTCTTATCTCAACCTGTGGGGAGTTGCATTCTTTTGATTCTCCTCCCCATCCCTCCGGGAGCAGGGGGAGGGCAAGAAGTGGGGGAGTGAGTGAACGAGCTGTGTGGCTGGGTTTAAACCACGACACAGACATAGAGGATAAGAGTTCAACTTATCTGGGATAAATGGGGTCTAAAGGGAAAGGTCATGATTGACTGTACATGATTTAGGTTCAAAAAATAGTATTAGGAAAAAATTATTAATAATGAGGTAGATCATCAGAATGAAAGATGCTAAGATGTAGAGTTGCAATAGACATGTTATTGCAGCTCTCCAAGAGTTTCATTTGTGCTACAGAGAGAATAGTCACAGCTTGGCTTGGAATTCTTAGTGTTAAAGGGGACTTAGAGCACATCCTACTCCATCTTCAGGCTTTGTTTTCCAGAAATGAGGACGCATATGAACAATTATTCAGTGGAAGGTTATTTGAATATGCTTTTATTTCCCAGTCTTTTTTGAACTGCAAGACTAATACTCTGGAAAGGCATGTGTGAAGTTGCATATATTACCCTGTTTGGAGGGGAATTCGAAGAGGTTACGTTTCAGTGGTAGCCTGCAGCTAGGTTATCTGCAAGTTACTGTAGAATCACAGCATCAAAGTCTTCAGGTGTTCTAAACATGTATTTTTTTCAGCACTATTGACAGAAATGATCTTTCTCATAAAGGAAGTGGCCTTCAAAAGAATAGATAAAAGTAGTTTAAATAAAAGACTGAATTTTGGAGCTGTTTCCCCTAGGAAGCCTAGTGATTAGGTATTAAGGCCAAGTACTCAGAATTTAATTTTTTTTTTACAGAATTAATTGCTCAAATTTTGAAATTAGAGAAAAATAGGTACCTCTGTAATGCTCTTTGTAAGGCTGACTGGTGCCTGTTCAACAGTAAAAAGAAAAAAGACAAGAAACAAGCAATAAATTAAACACACAGATACACAAACAACAGTTAGCAGAGACAGTAACAGAGGTCAGACATCTTCAATTAGGGGAGCTGTTACAGGAACCACTGAAATATAACCTTGAAGAGGTTCAAACAGGTTCTTTGATGTGTGATAATCGTGTTTTACATTTCTTATTGGAATTAGTGTGTAGGAAGAAGCAAGTTTATGAGAGGTTGTTGTTGGTTTTTTTTGTTTTTTTAGGTTTTTTTTAGGGGGATTGTGGGGTTGGGCAAAAAATCTTATGGGATTTTAGGGGGGAACAAAGTTTTGCACTCCACAGTAGATATATAAACTTTACTTTAAATGTCTTCTGCTTATATAACTGCAAAGTGGCCACATATGAAGTAATGCAAATAAATATTAATAATTAGAACTATAAATGATTGTTAGAAACCCTTTTGTTTTGTAATTTATGTCTGGCATTCACCTCTGTGTTTTCTGTCACTCTCCCTGTCATACAGACCCTTTAAAAAAAATCTGTAAATGTACTTTTCCAGGGACTCATGTAATCACTGAGGTTGGAAGAAACCTCTGGAAGCATCTAGTCTAGCCTCACTTCCTTAATGCAGGGTCAACTAGAGTGGGTTGTCCAGGACTATGGCTAATTAGGTTTGAAGTACCTCCAAGGATGGAGACTCCACAACTTCTCTGTGCAAATTGTTCCAGTGTTTGACCACTTTCAAAGTAAAAATGTTTCTTCTTATGTTTAAGTGGGCTTCCCTTAATTTCAGTCTGCTGCCCCATGTTTCTTGTTCTGTCCTCTCTGAGCCTCTCCTCATATGTTGGATGCTCCAAGCCCTTAAACAGCTTCTCAGTGCTTCACTGAACTTGTTCCATTATCTCAATGTCTTCCTTTTACTAGGGAACTGAACTCAGTGCTCTAGATGGTTTCACCAACACTGGGGAGAGCAGCAGGATCATCTCCCCTCCCTGTTGTTTTTCTTAATAGGGGTTATTGGTCTACCTAATTGCTTACATTTGTGCTTAAGTAGTAAACTTAACCCGTGGCAGTGAAATTCATGGGACACCTGGTGACATCTTCAGTATTCTGACTCTTGAACAAGAGTTAGATGAAGCAACAGTAACACTTTAAGCACTGAGGGAAAGGGAACTTTTACGGCAGGATTATTTCCTGTGGCAGTGCTGCTGAATGCTGCTGTTCTTGCATGTTTACGTTTTGAGGCACCCTGCTTCAAGCAGTGGCTAGCAAACGTTTCAGGGGAATTACTATGATGTGGTTGGCAGAGCCGTTTAGGTGGAAGGGCACAGCTGTGTCCGGCAAGGCTGGGTTTTGCTACTGGGGATGGCTGGTGCAGCTGGAAGCCAGGCATGAGAAGGGGGCACCGCAGGCCTGGCCCAGCAGGCTGCGGGCCGGGGACCGGCTGCTGAGGCCGAGTTGACCTGGCTGTGTTGTGCACATGATGGCTGGGCTGCTGGAGCTGTGTGTGTCAGGAGGCTGGAAGGGTGGAGAGAGTGGATGTAGGGTCATGATGGGGTTGACCTGTGCTGTGTCCTATGCAGCAGGGCTGGTGGAGCTTAGGTCAGAGCTTAGCTAGGTGTTATGGATGGGTCTGACAGGAAACGTCGGAGCTACGGGTGGGCCAGGGCCGTGGGGCCCGAGAAGGTACATGGGGACGCACTGTGAGGCTCGGCGGGCAGACGGAGGTGCGTCGGGGCTAAGGCCTGTGGGACGGAGCCGAGCTAGGCCGGGCACTGACACCGGCCCGCGCCGGCAGCGGACACAGGCGGCTGGGGCGGGGAGAGGCCGAGAGCGTGAGCGGCGGCTCCTCCCCCGCCACGCCCGGAGCGGCAGGAAGAGGAACGGCCGCGCCCAGTTCCCGGCCGTCCCGGGCTCAGCGCAGCACCATGGCGGCTGCGGCGGAGGAGGTGGATGGGCTGGCCATGGCCCGGCCTCATTATGGCTGTGAGTACTGGGGCGCGGGGCGCCTGCCAGGCAGCAACTTGCCTGGCCCGCGCTGTCAGTCCCTTCCTTCAGTGCGAGCCGGTGCCGGGACCCGAGCCTGGGCGCGGCAGGCGCAGGGGGAAGCCGCGGGGTCTCGGCGCTCGGGTGCGGCCCGTCGCGGTCGTGCCTCCTGCGGGGCCGGCGCCCCGGGGTGCGGGAGCTGGTTCAGGCCCCGCGACCCTCCCGCGTGGGGAGAGGAGCGGAAGAACGGCGGGGAGCGGGGGAGGGGGGGAGGGCAGGGCAGGGCAGCACGGGGGCGGCCTCCCGCGTTCCCGCCGTCGCTTCCCGCGGGCGGGCCCGGAGCCTCGCCCAAGATGTCCGCCGCGGGCGGAGGCCTCGCGGGGCCGCGCTCTCCCTGTCTCCCCTTCCTTCGGCCGCGGCACCTGACTTGGTGCGCGGAGCGCCCGTGCTGGTCCGACCCTTCCGCTTCCTTTCCGTGCGCTCGCTGAGGAGAGGGGCGCTTCAGTGCGGGGTGCCCGAGATAGATGCTCGCTTGTGCTCCCGCACCGCGTCAGAAATGAGCGAAGGCGGGGAAACCGTGGCGCTGCGGGTGAGAGGCGTGAGCGCCGGTCGGCCGGGCCGGGCCGCGGGAAGGGCCCTCGGCTTCACGTGAGAAGGGGGATTGAGGCGGGCGGGATTTTTTCCTTCCGGGTAGGCGTTACCTGCGGTTCGGGTCCGTTTTCAGCTCCTCTGGCTTTGCGCGCGGGCTGGAATAGTCGGAAGAATGCGTTGTGGTGCTTCAGGCTGGCTTGTAGGAGGCCCTTTACAGCTTGAAGCGAGATCTCTGATCGCAAACGCTGTAGTTGGTGCCTCGTCGCTTGCGTGTGTTTGTTGGAGGTATTTTAAGCTAACCTTTGATTAATGATGGCATGGGACACTTCCTATTTGGCAAGTTTGTCCATAAAACATAAAAAGTTGTGGGTTTTTTTGTTTTTTTTTTTAATGAGAAAATGTATGAGGTATTTAGCTGTAAGAGTGGGAAGAGCAGACTTTATCAGTGAGGCTTTAAACACAGAATCTGGCAGGTTTAGGCATATACACCTAAGTAAATCCTTAGCTTGATCTGAAGATGGCACACAGGTTGTGGATCTGAATGAGGCTGTCCCAGATGAGGACTGTGAGTAGCATTTACATAGTTTTAGAGATGGACTGTAAAGGTATAGAAGGGATTATATGATGTGAATATATATTGTCAACCTTCCTTAATCTTTGACTGCTAAAATTGGAGGATAGATGGAGGAACATGAGGTCATTGATGTGCTTTTGGGGAAGAGAAAGGCAAAGCTAGAAAATAAGAAAATAAAGGACTGTTTCTAAGCAGTTGGAAGATGGAAGAAGTTGCATCACAGTCAAATTGAGAAATCAGAAAGAGGGAAGATGGCAAGTTTATGTGACAAGGAAGGATAGGGAAACTGGGCCTTCTATTGCTTCTAAAGAACAGATATATTTGGTCCTTAATTTCCCTGAAAAAAATAAAACCTGTGCTGAGTTTCTGTGAGAAAGGTTATATCTGATTTTTGGTGTTCCTGTTCAGTTACATTCAATCTTCAGCTGCTTGAGGATGTCTTTTGGCTATTTGCAGCTGTCTTGGATAATGAGAGATTGACAGCAGAGGAAATGGATGAGAGGCGACGCCAGAATGTAGCCTATGAGTACCTTTGTCACCTGGAGGAAGCAAAGAGGTAAGAATAAGTGGTGGGGGGAACTGCTGATGCTTTAAAAGAAGTTGTGATATTTGGTTAGGGGAATAATTTGGATACAGTTTACCTCTTGTCTATGTTTCTTAGTGGCTGTATAGATTCATTTTAACAAATGAGCAAACTCCAAAACATGTACTTATCTAACATGTGCTTTGTGACAAGGACTCCATAGCTTTAGTGCTCCAGTGTTCCTAGCGCTGGATGGGTTCTCCCTGTGTCTAACTTCTGTGTGTCCTGGTGCAGTATTACTTCATTACTTATCAATGGACATGGAGAAAAGATTATTCTCTTCCTCTTAACTGCAAGTTTTTACAAATTGAAATTGTAACAGTGTGTTTCCCTTACACTTATCTTTCAGACTGAAAACCCAATTCTTGCATATTTCTCTGTGGGTCCTATTCAATGGGTCTGTAGTACTTTTCACTGGATTGTTCTGACTTCACTCAGTCTGTGTCTTTCTGGAAGTGCACTGCTGAAATGGAGAAGAGTTTTCTGTCAAGGACATTGATATGTATACTTATAAGAGTACAAGGATTTGTACCCTGATACATATGCTACTATTGTACGGTATGGCATGGTATCTACCTTTTCATAATGGTATGGTGTAGTAGAGTTTTGCTGCTTTGTTACCTGTTAATCTTTTACTTGAGGGTGCCTTACTTGATATGTGCTCCTCATCTTCTGTTTATACCATCTATCATGTTTTTCTTAGTGTATTATCTTTCATGCGATCCAGTGAAATTTTGTTTTTCTTGATCTTTGCTTTATATGTTGAAGTAATTTTGACCTTATTCCTGTCCTCCAGTGTGTGTGTAACTTTTGTGTCATCTCCATGTTTAGTAAGAGTGTAAGCATGCTGTATTTCTTCATTCATACAGTTAAGTGTGATCAGAACACAGCTATTAAAGGAAAAAGAGCCAATATTAAAAATGAATGCATGAAATCTTGGTGTTTTTTTAAATCTTTTTGCAAACATTCAATCCTTTTTGCTGTGTCTGGATAATAAGCATGAGAGAGCAGTTTGTCTGCTGCTTTTCTTCATGACAGTTGGGTCTTTTCACACCTTTGTATATTTTTCAATTTAAATTTAATGAAACTTTTTTTTTTTTTTAAGCTGCGATTGAGACCAAAGTCAGGTTTCCAAGAATGGGATTAAAGAAAAGGAGATGAGGTAATGTTTGTACTGGTGACTGCCCCTGCCCCCTCCATTCTTGAAAGTAAGGCTGGTGTTGGCAAACTAGCTGGTGTGTATGCCACAGAAAATAAGTTCTGGAGCAGCAGGAAGGTAGAGCATGCATAAAACCATGTTCTAAACAGTTGACAGCATGTTTTGTCATGGCTCACTGAATACTCCAGTCTGCCTCTGTCCTTCAAATGATGATATGAAGACCCAGAAAACTTCCTCTTCCACTGGCTGGGTGGTGAACTTTGCATAAATCTGTATAAGTCTTCCCCAGCAAGATGGATGTGTTACACTGTAGTGATTTTGTTGGGAAGTTCTGAGTTTCTGCACTTTTACTGCTGGCAGAGTATAACGAAGGACTTCATTCCAAGGTTTAAATAGTTTATGCTGCCTTACCAAAAAGGTTTGTTATATTTTTGAAGGGGCAGGGAGCACTTGGTTTATGCTGTAGTCTTCTCAGGTGCTTCATAACAATTGTCACTACTTTAGATTCACAGAGGCTGTGTAGTTACTAGCAGATGATAATTTTCTGTCCATGAGGATTTGGATGAGGATTGACGTAGTGGGAGAGGTTTGACTATATGTCAAAATAACTCCTTCCCTTTGAATCAGAGCTCTTCAGGAGCAAATGCTGCACGCCAGGGAGAGATGAGATTTGCTGTAGTCACTGCAGCCCAAGGCTGTAAACCCAGGACAAAACCCCAGATCCATCAAATGTGGACTCTGCATCATTGGCCTCACAGAAAATATTTTCCAAGGTGTTTGTTATCTATTCAATTCCATGTCCAGATTTGGAAAAAAATCGGACAAAAGCCCCTTAATGCAGTGACAGCTTTAATACTTTCATTAAGCTCTTGCTTAATCATGAGGACTTAGTCTTTAGATAAATCATCTTTGACTTTAAAGTTTCTTAGCCATCTTATCTCTGCTTATGAGTATTGCCTTGGTATTATTGAGGCTGAGCAGCTGTGCATTTGATTTTGCTGCACCTTGTCAGAAACAAGATATTTTTTACTGTTTTGTCTGAGGACAAGCCTTCAGATGCTTCAAATAATGCCTAGTAGTTGCCAGTATGTTCTGTGAAGAATGAAGTAACAGCTGTGTCACTCAAAATTCAAGCAGTGGTGTTACAGCCTTCCTCCTATCCACATTGGTAGTCAGAGAACTTGTTAAGCTTTGGAGAGCTTCAAGTACCCATTTTTCAACCCTCAGCCCATGGTGAGGGTTGCTTAGGGGCCTATAGAATGCTTATACCTATGTGATTGGGAATTCCTGACTGTAGCTGAAGCCAAGGCACTTTGCATAAGAGTTAAACATTAAGTGACCAGAAGAAGGGGAGCAGAATCTGTAGTTCAGCAACTAATAAACACAAGTGAGAGCAGAAAGACTTGGATTCATGGTCTTAAGTTCGTGGTCTACTCCCAATAATTTTTCTTTTTTTCCACTGAGCAGACTTTTTGTAAAATGTCCTTTGATTCCTTCCCACCCCCCATTATGATTATTACTACTAATGCATTCTAAACGTAAAATGTATTTATAAGGAGAGGACCTAACACAGAATCGTAGAATATAATAATGTGAATAATAAAATGCTGATTTGCATTGCATCAGCATTGTCAGAGGTGTGCTGTTGCTTCAATCAAGCAACAGATAAAGGATCTAGAAGCAGAATTTTGTGGATTTTTTTTTTTTTTTTTTAATAAATGTTGAAAGAAGGCAGCAAGACAAACATTGGCTACCACTTGATTTTGTACTGAAATGGAAAATGCAGAAGTCTGGATTTCTGAACTGGAACATCACATGGGTATTTCGTGAAGTTGTTTGGAGTATGTGTCTGCTAAGGAGCATACATCAGAGGGATAACAATAACTTATTTAATGGCATTCCAGCTTGCCTTCTTTCCCTTTTTTTTTGTTTTTCTTTGAGCTGTCGCTGCTGTACTGTTGTTATTTAGCAGTGTTTGACTTCAGCATCCAATGTGCAACAGTCTTGCAAAACAGGCGTGTTCTTGCAGAAAAGCAGAGCGCAACTAAGTTGCTCAAGATTATGAATGACATTGACCTGAATATTTGAGCTAAATTGAAGATTGGTAATGATAATGAGAGGGATTCCTGTACTATGCTTGAACCAGATGCCTCTTTCTTGAATAAAAATGGCTTTGTGAGTTGGTGTTTTCTAATACTTCAGGTTTTGTGTTTGGTTATTTGTTTTTGGTGGGTTTTGTTTGGTTGGGTTTTTTTTTCTGTTTCCAAATCACAATAGTCTATACAGAAAAGATATGGCAGTTCAGATAACAGCAAAGTACTTCTTACAGTTTTATCTGGAGCTCGGGCTGGTGCACAATAATAATTCTTCATCTGTGTTTTGTGATAGCTTTTTTCCTATGTGGGAAGTACCCCTTGTTGCGGTATTGTGGCTTTTTTGTGATGAAATTAGCGCTTATCAGTTTGGCAAAGGTTTTTTTTAAGGCTTTGTTTTTCACTATGGAGTATTTTAGGTTCCTCCATTTTGGAAACTAAAACATTATTGGCTCTCTTGTTTCCTTGTCTGGCTTGCTGGGTGATGATACCATGACTTTCCCCTGGGATAGTAGAAAATATTTTCATTCTGGGTTATTCCTGAGCATGGTTTAAACATTTTAGTGCCCAGATTATGTGGCTTCCAATAACTAACTTCCATTGTGCCTGAGCAATGTGTCATTTCTTTTATGCATCAGGATGGAATGTGACAATGTTGGTTTTTTTTTTTCTCCTTTTTGAGTTTTCTTGTAGAAGATGTTAACCTGTTGAGCAAGAAAAGGATGATGCTTGCTCTTTACTGCTGTTTTAATATGTTCAGGATTGAAGTGTACTTCCTGTGGTTTTGTGGTAATCCCCTTCTTTCTGGCAGATTAGAAGATGGTTTAGTGTAAGCTGATACCATTGAGCAAAATTAATACTTTCTGCCTCTGTGGTAAAGCCTGAAGGGTCTTTCTTATTCATTGCTTTTCTGTAAGAATTATATTCCCCTCTCCCTCGATGCATGCTTTCTCTCTTTAAAGTGGGGAGCAATTTTTTTTTTGACTGGGTTGATATGTGTGTGTCTCAGTTAAACTTTTTCTTGAAGAAATCTAATGTTTAAAGAAAAAAATCTGGTCTTCATCTTTTCGGGTTTCCCATTTTTAGTTTGAAAGTGCTTGGATATCATTGTCTCCTGAAATCTGGCATAGTCACCCAAGATCTGCTTAAACAGGTTTCTTTATCTTCAGAAGAGTAGGGTACCCAGAAGAATAAAGAGGAAGAATTATAAAGGACACCACTTTCTGGACAGATAAGCACGTCTAAAATTAGAGCTAGATGGGAAGCTCTATAAAGCTTATTATGTGAGTAACTTTGTAATGCTGGTTCCCTGTTGTTTTTGTAAAGGTATAGGTATATCAGTTGCTGAAAGAGCTGTAATTTGAAGATGAACTATTTTAAATAGTACACTACAGCTTAAATCTGTAGGAAACGTAATGGTTGCTCTTTTACTCAGATTTACTCTCAATTCAGAGATTTTTCAGAAAGGTGATGAATAGCATTGGTTCCATTCTCTTATTAGCCTCAACTTAAGAAAAGTGAGATAGTTTAGTTAAAATGTGTCTTGCAAGCCTCTGTTTAAGAACAGGGCTGTGATTAGAGGTAGGTAACAATAATGTGGTTTGAGAAAAGCAGCATTAGGCTTTCTCACTTTTTTTTGGTACAGTTTTCAGTGTGCTGCAGGTAAACAAGTAATATGCAGAATATCTTATTTAGGTCCTGCTTAGATTCATCTGCAAATTAGATACAGGCAAGTTTCATATGGGTTTGTAAACTGTAGAGTTAGTACGCTGCCTCTTGCAGGATTCTGAGGATGAAGCAGTTGTGAGTGGAGCTCAGAGTGCAATAGTTCTGGTGGTGTGAACCAAAGCTGCTGTTGAAGAATTTAAATTCTTTTTTTTTTTTTTTTTTTACTGTAAATCGCAGGCTAGCAAGAACAGCAGTGTAACTCTTGAGTCCCTCAGAGAAAAAGTGAGGATTGTTTTGGATTTATCTCTGAGCTCATTCTTTTTTCCCTTCCTTCCCCTCCTTAGGTTAAGGCAAACTTGACTTTTTGGGGTAGGGTTCCTTTTAGCTTTTAAAGATGCTTCCATTTGCATTCCCATTCCAACATCTGGAGGGCATGTGCCCCAGCTACAAGGTAGTGTCTTTCAGTAATTATGAGCAATTAATTGTATTACCTCAGAAGCACAGGAAATTGTGCAACTGTGCAAACAACAGGACAAGAAAAGATGGTAGATCTTGACTATTTGCAGATTAGGTATGAAACACATTCTGAAGTTATGATAAGTGAAAGCTATTTTGCTTTATGCAGGTCAGCCTGCATATATTTAGACTTAATCTATAGTCTAATACTTCAGATCATAAATGGTCCCTTCTTTAATAATTGCTGGACAGTATTCCATGCTGGAAAAGATTTAAAGATGGAATTGGTTATGTTTAGAAAACACCTGTGGTAATTTAGTCAGTAGCCTGTAATTCAGAACCTATGTTCCTCTTCTTGATGAGGTCTTCAGGCTTAGATGGGAGGCCGTTTGAGACTTCTGAATGATGTCTGTCTGGTTTGTCCATGTTTTATTTCAAATATATGACTCCTTTTTGGAAATACTCTGTTTTTATTTTCTAACTTAATTTCTGAGGCTTTTTGTCAGCTTCTACCCAAAGTGACCATTCCAGATCAGGTGAGTGGGTCAGGAGGTCACCAATTGACATAGCAGAGCTTATTCTTGTGTGACATAAACAGGGTTCCTCTTTTAATTCCGGGCTAATCAAGGCTTTTTTTCTTATTTCCGTGGTGATTTTTGTGTGTATGTGTGTGTGTTTGGTGGTTGTTTGGTTTCTGCTTCTGTCAGATACAATGCAAGTCCCATGTTTTATTTATAATTTTTTTTTTATCAATGGCTCTATTGTTTTATTATCAACAGCTGTAAGTTGCAGTAGTTGCTGTTTAACTCTCCCCACTTCATATGGGGTTTCCTGTCAGCTCCTGTTTAGACTTGAGGAAGTGCTTCTTCACAGTCCCTCTGTTGTTCCATTGATGACCTCATGTGGCTGGCAGGGTGTGGCTGCCTGGGCTGGAAGTGTCTTGGAATGCACATTCAGAACCCTATTTTTCTGAGAAGTGGGTTGACAGAGGAGGAAGGATGGTGGGGGGTACCACCATCTCTGCCTTGCTCTGAATGCTTTTTCTATGAGTCACTGGAAATAGTAATGAAGGACAGGCTATGAGGAGAGATGCAGCTGTTTGCACAGAGTATGATTCAGAGACCAGGTTTTTGCTGTGTGGTTGGTGGTTTCTGAAGGAATATTGTATTTAATGCAAAAAGAGAGCAGCCCAAAATAACCAAAGCAAGTAGTTGTCACATAGCAGTTCTTGACTGTCTGGTACTGTGGAGTGTTTCATATAACCCTTATTTGCAAGAAATCAATTTAGTTTTGAGGTATGATAACTTCAGTGATGCTATACCTTCCAGGTATTCAAGCTTATTTAGTTACTAATGGTAAGTGATCAAGGCAATTAGCTTGGACAACAGAATGGTACACTGTGCCTTGAAAAAGATTTCTGCATATGTGATAATTAAGCTCCACACTTCAGTGCCATAATATTAATATGGTCTGGTTCAGCTGCATCTTGCCAGGGAGGGTACATCAGTCGCTGGGAAAAATTTGGCCCATGTTACCCACTAATACTTTGCTTTTTGGTAATTTTGAAATTACCAAATACGTTCTTTGAAGAGTGGAATTCTAATTAAGTATTGTTTGTGTCTTCCTTTGGTTTGGACACCTACTAATGTTTCTTGGTCTACTTTTGTGAGTCTTGTTGCTGTAGGATGAGTTGTCAGACAAAGACAGTAATGTTTGAAATTCTTGATGTCAGTACAGGGCACTAGACAAGATGGGGGAAAGCCAGTGGTTTGTTACACAGCTATTTAGTGACCCTCAGCATGAGTAAATCTGGTGGGGAGTCAGGGAAAGGGAGACTTTTTTTTTCTTGAGGTTGTCTTGTTCTGAGTGCTTGGCATTCTGAAAGTCTTTGCATGATGTGCTGCAAAAATGACCAGTTAGAAGTTGGGTGTCAGCAGCGTTTCCTGTCCTGTTGCCAGCTTCTGACTGGTACTTACTCTGTGATCACTGAAACTCAGTTTGGCAGAGTTTCTGCCCTATCCTTACAGTTTTTCTACTGTCTACCAGATACTCATCACGTGTTCCTGTTGCAGCAGGTGCACAAATATGATGTTATTACAGCCTCTACTGTCTGAGGAAGATGATGTCGTTTATTGCATGTCAGAAATCCTTTGAAACAAGCTACTCTCTGCTAAAATAAAAGCCCTTTTCAGCACAGGGACGGGTACATGATGTCCTTGTAGACATCCAGGAATTGTGAAGTTAGCTGATTAACTGCCAGAATCTGAAACATAGGAACATTTTTGTGTCTTTACTGGTGCAGGGGTTTTTCTTTTTTTTTTTTTCCTATAGTAGGTCAGGTGCAAATTTTGTATTTATTTTCTTGTGGACAAAACTGTTCTTTTCTTTTTCACTTGTCTTCCAAACTACTGAAAGAAGAGAGAAACTTTTTTAGTCTTTCCACAGCAACAAGTATTAAAAAAATTCTACATCGGCAGCACATGCAGTGACAGCTTTTTTTTTTTTTTTTTTATTTTTCCTTCTTTTTAATTGTTTTGAACCCAGACTAGACAACATTTCTTTGTGACTTTTGAATCAGCATTGTGACATCTGATGGAGTTAGACCATAAAGGTATCTGATACTGAGTTTGATTTTTTTTTTTTTTTTTTTGAGGCTCCAGGTAGTGAGAGGACAGCCAATATCTAGATGTATCATCCCAGCAGATTAAAATTTATGTGCATTTCCCAGTAGGTTTTTCCTGCTTCAGCTTCTAGCTGTTGATTCTTATTCTCTTTGTCTAGTTGAGACTCCAGCTCTTGCAAACAGTCTGTATTTATATTGGTACTAAGAGTGATTAAATATTCTCTAATAGCCAGTTTGCAGACCTGATAAAAATCATGTGTTGGTGTCCTTGGGATGGAGGCTGGGGACATTTTGCTTGCTGAGATGCATGGCCCCCCAGGATGCAAAGGAGGCAGTTGGAGTCTGCTGCTTCAGTCAGAGTAAGAGGTTTATCCTGTGGGTGTGCCCTGTTATTGCCACTTCTTTCTCTGCATTTTTGGATTTAGCACCAGTGTCTGGACAGTTGGCCTTGTTCTTGCTTCCTGCTAGTTTTTTGCTCAGCTCATGTGACTGTCTCTTTGGTTTCCCCTCTCTAGACTACTTCTTCCAGTACCTCAAATTCAAGCTTGTTTTTGTTTTCAGTGCCTGTTATTTGACTTTGTTATTAGTGATAACTTTTTTCATTCGCTAATCATTACCTTCACTTGGCCAAGGACACTAACTTTGAATTCCTGTTCTGTATTGTCCTCAAATAAAGTCCCTCCTGAAGATGATTTCTTTTACCCCAGCTGGTGTAAAGCTTCTTCTGCCTTTCCTCTACTTAATGCCTTCTGCAGCAGTGCCTACCATCCCTCACTGGACTTGAAAGTGCCAAGGTAGGTTTGGTTGTGTTGGGTGGGGGATTTGTTTTTTGTTTATTTGTGGTGGCTGTAGGTTTATTTGTTGGGTTTTTTTGTTTGTTTTTAGAGTATGCTTTCTTGGTCCAGTGCTCACCTTTGTTTTCTGTTGTGTTGCATGTTTTATGGCATGGTGTGTGCTGTCTGCTGCAAGGGATGGCTTGGACAACAATGTGCAGAAGCGCAATGAATGGCTCGTGCATAACTGGGGTTTCTGTGTACCACAGTAAATAATAATTTCCTTGTCTGGCTGCTCTGGAGGACCACTTTGTATATGCAGTGGAAGGGAGAAGAAGTTTCAGATTTCTCCCAGTTTAATTGTCTGTGACCTACGGTTTGTCATTTGCAAGAGAGGCTTGTTTGGGAGCATTCAGTTCAAGAAGCAGTGGTAACCAGCTTGATTTTTAATCCCTTTAGGAGAGTGTTTGCATTCCTATTTGTAAAAAATAACTTGAGGAAATATGTCAGTCTAAGTCACAAAACACTGTATGTCATATTAGACAGGAAAGTGTGGTACAAAGTCTTAATATTGGAGTCTGTTGAAAAGCTGGTGCTTTTCAGGCTAAACTGGGTGCAAATTAACAACTTCCTTTTTATAATTTTACCACTTCAAAGCATTACTTACACTAGATCTGAAGTGCACTATATCTGAAGTACTAAATATGAGGTCCATGAGACTTTCTGAAGTTTTCATGTGGAGTAGGAGGGCTTGAGCAACCTTTGCCTTGCAGAAGCTTCTCTAGTATGGGGTGTTTTGATTTGTATCTTACTTGGGAACTCTTGTGCCGTGCAGTCCCTGCCATCTGTGACTTGTGTGTCCTGAGTTGATGCCTTTTACACTCCCATCCCTTCATGGCATAAAATTTGTAAGTTGTTTATACCAAACTCCTGTCAAAACTTGAACTGGTTTGTTTTCTGTACTTTGACTCAGTTCCTTACTCCCTTAACGTGTCCTTCTGGTTGTATTTCCTTTCTGTACCTTAGAATCTTTTCATAAACAGTATTCCTATTTTCCCAAGTTAGATGGCAAGGAGCTCAAAGACAAGATAGGAGAAAACATCAGGAGGGCCAGGAGACCTCCTTGGATGGATAAGGAGCTGCTGAGGAAAATTCAAAGGAAAAAAGAGGCTTATAAAAAATGGAAGCAAGGACAGGCGGCCTGGGTAGAGTACAGGGATGTTGTCCGGGAAGCTAGGGACCAGGTTAGGAAGGCTAAGGCCCAGTTAGAATTAAACCTAGCTAGGGGTGTTAAGGATAACAGGAAGGGATTCTACAGGTACGTAGCAAACAAAAAACAGACTAGGGACAAAATAGGCCCCCTGAGGAAGCTTTCGGGAGAAGTGGCTACACAGGATTTGGAGAAGGCTGAGGTTCTGAATGACTTCTTCGCCTCGGTCTTCACTGGCAAAGGCTCTGACCTCACCACCCAGTTCTTAGAAGGTAGATGCAGGGACTGTGAGAATGAAGACCTTGGGCCCACTGTGGGAGAGGGTCTGGTTCGAGACCATCTTAAAAATCTGAACGCGCACAAGTCCGTGGGACCTGATGGAATCCATCCGCGGGTCCTGAAGGAGCTGGCGAATGAAGTTGCTAAGCCACTGGCCATCGTATTTGAAAAATCATGGCAGTCAGGTGAAGTTCCCGATGACTGGAAAAAGGGAAATATAACCCCCATTTTCAAGAAGGGGAAAATGGAAGACCCAGGGAATTACAGACCAGTCAGTCTCACCTCTGTGCCTGGTAAAATCTTGGAGCACATTCTCCTGGACAACATGCTAAGGCACATGAAAAACAACAAGGTGCTTGGTGACAGCCAGCATGGCTTCACTAAGGGGAAATCCTGCCTGACCAATTTGGTGGCCTTCTATGATTGGGCTACAGAATTGATGGATAAGGGTAAAGCAGTTGATGTCATCTACCTGGACTTGTGCAAAGCGTTTGATACTGTCCCACACGACATCCTTCTCTCTAAATTGGAGAGATATCAATTTGATGGATGGACCACTCGGTGGATAAAGAACTGGCTGGACAGCCACACACAAAGAGTTGTGGTCAATGGCTCGATGTCTGGCTGGAGACCGGTAACGAGTGGTGTCCCTCAGGGATCGGTGTTGGACTGGGATCCAGCTGTCCCTCAGGGATTGGTCTTGTTTAACATCTTCGTCACTGACATGGACAGTGGGATTGAGTGCACCCTCAGCAAGTTTGCTGATGACACCAAGCTGCGTGGTCCGGTTGATATGCTGGAGGGAAGGGATGCCATCCAGAGGGACCTTGACATGCTTGTGAGGTGGGCTGATGCCAACCTTAAGTTCAACCACGACAAATGCAAGGTCCTACACCTGGGTCGGAGCAATCCCAGGCACAGCTACAGATTGGGCAAAGAAGAGATTCAGAGCAGCCCTGCAGAGAAGGACTTGGGGGTGCTGGTCGATGAGAAAATGAACATGAGCTGGCTTCAGTGTGCACTCACAGCCCAGAAAGCCAACCGTATCCTGGGCTGCATCAAAAGGAGCGTGACCAACAGGTCAAAGGTGATCCTGCCCCTCTACTCTGCTCCTGTGAGACCTCACCTGGAGCACTGTGTGCAGTTCTGGTGTGCTCAACATAAAACGGACATGGAACTGCTGGAACAAGTCCAGAGGAGACCACGAGGATGATCAGGAGACTGGAGCACCTCCCGTATGAAGACAGGCTGAGGAAGTTGGGGCTGTTCAGCCTGGAGAAGAGAAGGCTGCGTGGGGACCTAATATAGCAGCCTTCCAGTATCTGAAGGGGGCCTATAGGGATGCTGGGGAGGGACTCTTCATCAGGGACTGTAGTGACAGGACAAGGGGTAACGGGTTAAAACTTAAACAGGGGAACTTTAAATTGGATCTAAGGAGGAAATTCTTTCCTGTGAGGGTGGTGAGGCACTGGAATGGGTTGCCCAAGGAAGCTGTGAGTGCTCCATCCCTGGCGGTGTTCAAGGCCAGGTTGGATGAAACCTTGTGTGGGATGGTTTAGTGTGAGGTGTCCCTGTCCATGGCAGGGGGGTTGGAACTAGATGATCTTGAGGTCCTTTCCAACCCTAACTATTCTATGATTCTATGATTTGGGGACTGTAATGTTGGCTGTTTGTAGGTACTTTCTGATGAGTTATGGCATGTAACTGAGGATTTTCCCTTTTGAAATAAACTTCACATTTTCCTGCTATTCAGAGAGGAATGCATATACTGAAAGCAGTCTGAATAACCAATGAAACAGCCATGAAATTAAGATTTTTGTTAAACCTCTGTTGAATTGTGAGTATTCTTTCAACAATGAGGCTGTAAGCGTAACTGCTACAGAATCCACAAATAGGAGAGCAGCATCAGGGAATCTTTGGATAAAACCTCAAACAGAATTTCAAGATGAATTAACAATTTGGGGACTTGATGCTATATTTGTTCTACACTCATTTTTTGGATGATCTTGGGTGTAGACATGGGAATTGCTACAGCTGATTTCAACTTCTGTTACAGAAAAGACCATTTGAGGATCAGTGGCAGCTGAGCTAAATTTTTACTAACAACTACCTGTCTCTATAATTAGAAATGTAGTTTACTGCCTTCTCAGGAGAGATTAAAAACTAGCTGTGGTGAATTTGAATGCCTCTGGTATGTTGTGTACTTCTACAGTGTTACGTATTTGAGATAAGAGTAAGCTGTGCAAAAGTATCCCCAAAATGCAAATTAAATTTTATCTTTATAATACTGCTTTTCTAAATTACTGTGAAGAAATAATCATGTATTATTGTCCCGTTAAGGTCAGAGAGAATGATTTCTGTCATCTTCTGAGATGTTGCAGGTTGAGCAATTTTTAGCACTTTCCATTAAGACTCACATGCTGGGCTGAAAATTGTTGGTTCAGAAGCTGATCAATATGTAGTTCTTGTGCTCCTGCCTTAGATTTGGTGCTGTTTGTCAGAAAAGGTGAAGCAGGCTAGTGCTGGTGATGACCTTTTCAGTCATCTGATTGCAGCCTGCTGCCAAGGGACTGTCAGAGCATCAAGCTACCTCTCAGACTTTTGTTTCGACAAACTGAATGTGCTGCATTGCTCATGCTTCTCATTGTGAAGTATTATCTTGGCTAATCAAAAACTTCTTTCCTATCCTGTTGCTGCTCTCCAGTTTGAAAAAATGCAGAAGACAGTGACAAGGTTAGTCTCATCAGTATCCTAATATAAGAATAGTCGTCGTGCCTGGCTGTACTGTTCCCCTTTGTATACATCCCACAATAACATTAGGTCTTAGAGTTTTCAACTTTTGAATTCATTGTGTCTGCTATACTCATCGCACGTTTTTCAGTGTCGCAGTTGTCTTTTAGGATACAATCCCCAATCTGTAGATCAGCCAGATCAATGACCTAATATTTAACCTTATCTAAAGCTTTGGATATTTGAACAGTCCTGTTCTTACTCAGGCTGTGACCACCTGTGTGCTAATTATAGGTTACAGTGATGCTAGTACTGCTTTTATTATTTAATTCTCTAATTTTGTCAGCCTCAATTTTATGTTTACTTGGAAAACTAAAGGAGTGGGCATAGCATGCATCTATGCCAAGATACTTTGGAAACGGAACCATTCCATGAATCCCCATGAAAACACTGGTTGGATGTGTCTATTGGTATATATGAGCTATTCTATGTATGCATGATTTTAATCACAATATTCTGAAGCATGAAGCCTTGCATCTTGCCGATGTGAAATGTCTGCAGTTTTAGTTAGTCAACAGAGCCACGCTGGGTTTTACAGAACTGATTTCTGTGAAATTGTTTTAATTTACTGCAGTTATTAATTGAATCTGTTATTGCTTGCATCTAGTATGGTGTTTTCTGGTTACTTTGCCTGGATTAATATGGAGCTAAATAGTTTATAGTTATGTATCCATCTGAAAGAGTATTTAGAATATTAAAATTCTGTTCATTGGGTTCAAGCAGGTTCCTCTACTTGTCTGCATTTAAGATCAGTTCCAGTAATGTGGAATTATCATCCCTGCAAGCCAAATTATTAACCTTGCTTATGTTACTCAGTCAGCTCTGTTTTATAATACGGGCTACTGCTATTCTGAGTCACTGTTTTCTTTATTGATCCAAGGCTTATCTGTCCTGTAAGAGCTTTAGAGTTTAGCTGTAATTGAGGCATGATCTAAAGAAAATGCTTTAGAACGTGGCCCATGGCTGTGCAGAGAACAGAACAGCCAGGGAGCATGTCATCTTTGAAAGAAACTGTGTAGTTGAGCTTGCAGTATATAGCCTCTGGGAGTCCTGTACAGAGCAGATATCAAGGTGCACCTCCATTTTGAGAACAGCGACTTCTCAAATTATTTGTAGTCTTTTGTGTTTTGTCACGAGGATCTGTGACACCATTAAATGAGATGGAAGGAAATAAGGTAAGGGAGAATCATGAGGAGAGGAATGCCTATTCCATTCCCTCCTCCCCCTGTCCCCGTTTTTGAAATGTATGGTAGTGTGGGAGAAAATGTATAGGTTGGGAAGACACACTTAGTGACAACATTGTAGGGCCTCTCTATGAGATAAGCTAAAAGAGCTTGACTAAGTGGTACAAAGTCATGAAATAACTAGTGAATACTTAATGAGAATAAAAGAAATGCTTGTGAGAGAAGCCTGTACTCAAGGAGGATTAAAGTTAGTTAAAAGGACAGGTTGGCCACTACGTCTAGAACAGTACCAGCTAAATCATGGGCTGAAGGAGAAATGTGGTAGTGAGGTGTTATCTTAATGACTTGTGAAAGTCTAGCTATTGGACTTCATACTTGTTAATATTTTGTGTGAAGTGTTGCTGACTAGCATTTTAATGACACAGGTTGTCTGGTAGTGCTATGCCCACTTGCAGTCCCTAATGCTAAGTAAATGGTACACTAGAGTATGACAGCAGTCATAAAACTTGCTTAGCATGGGGTTGTGTTCACAAATTGGAAGTACGCTCAAGTGACCACAACTTTGTTGTTCTTGCACTTCCAGATGGATGGAGGCCTGTCTGAATGAGGAGCTGCCTCCCACAACAGAGCTGGAAGAAGGACTGAGAAATGGAGTCTACCTGGCTAAACTTGGAAACTTCTTCTCCCCTAAAGTGGTTTCTGTAAAGAAAATCTATGATAGGGAACAGACTCGATATAAGGTGAGAGCTATAAGCCATAGGTACTGCTTTAGGCAGACACCTGGAACAGGAAAATGTGCACATGGAGGTACTGTGAGCAAATAAACAGAAAGTTAGTTTTTGTTTTCTGAGAAACTTCATCTTTGCTCTGGAGCATATGTTACAGGGGTGTGTGTGTCTGAATGGACTCGGCTGTATATCTGGGTCTGTATTCATGTGAAAGAACTTGTCATAAACAATCAATATAATCATATACAGAAGACTTCCCATTTCTGTCAGAGTACCGTTTTGACTATCCATCCTAATAAACTGTCGTGGCTTAAACCGATCCACACAGCTCGTCCACTCACCACCCCCACTCGTGACCCTCCCCACTCCCGGAGGGATGGGGAGGAGGATCAGGAGAATGTAACCCCCACGGGTTGAGATAAGAACAGCCCAGTAACTAAGGTAGAACACAAATCACTGCTGCTACCACCAATGATAATATTGATAAGAGAAAATAACAAGAGAATAGGATACCACCGCCGAACAAGTTTGACCCCCCCTGAAGAGAGAGAGTGCCCTTCCGGGTAACTCCCAGTTACCTCCCTGGGCATGACGTGCTGTGGTATGGAATACCTCTTTGGCTAGTTTGGGTCAGGTGTCCTGTCTCTGCTTCCTCCCAGCCTCCCCTCGTCCCCAGCAGAGCATGAGACTCACAGAGTCCTTGGCCAGAATAAACATTACTTAACAACAATTAAAAACAATTGGTGTTACCAGCTCTCTGCCCAGGCTGGAAGTCAAAACACAGAGCTTGCACCAGTTACTAAGAAGGAGCAAAATGGCTCCTGGTAAACCCAGGACATAAACTTCTCTGTTCTTCCCGGCAGCTGTGATGCCTTGTTTCTTACTGCCCTCTTGTTCCTGTCTGTTCTTATTTCAGGCAACTGGTCTCCACTTCCGGCACACAGATAATGTAATTCAGTGGCTGAATGCCATGGCTGAGATTGGTCTCCCCAAGGTAATTTCTGTTTTACATGCAGATAAATAAATAATGTCAGAAAAGCTTTACATTCTGTGGAAGCATTTGCTGTGATACAGAAAGCAGCAGACTTCATCTAGTTAATTCTTCATTTTCTAGATTTACATCCCTATAGAAATTCTCTTCTAAAAGTTGTTGAAAGGTTTCAGTCTGTGTGTGAGAATGATTAGGAGCAAAATAATTGACCTGTACTATGTCCTTACTATGGCTATTCTTACATAAACTTTGTAGACTCATAGAATACAATCATTGAATAGGAAAGGACCTTAAGATCATCCAGTTCCAATCCCCCTGCACGTTGCACTAAACCATGTTGCCTAAGGCTCTGTCCAGCCTGGCCTTGAACACCGCTAGGGATGGAGCATTCACAACTTCCTTGGGCAACCCATTCCAGTGCCTCACCACCCTCACAGTAAAGAACTTCTTTTTTGTATCTAACCTAAATTTCCCCTGTTTAAGTTTGAGCCCATTACCCCTTGTCCTGCCACTACAGTTCCTAATGAAGAGTCCCTCTCCAGCATCCTTCAGATACTGGAAGGCTGCTATGAGGTCTCTACACAGCCTTCTCTTCTCCAGGCTGAACAGCCCCAACTTTCTCAGCCTGTCTTCATATGGGAGGTGCTCCAGTCCCCTGATCATCCTCGTGGCCTCCTCTGGACTTGTTCCAACAGTTCCATGTCTTTTTTTATGTTGAGGACACCAGAACTGTACACAATACTCCAAGTGAGGTCTCACGAGAGCAGAGTAGAGGGGCGGGATCACCTCCTTCAACTTGATGGTCACGCTCCTTTTGATGCAGCCCAGGATGCGGTTGGTTTCTGGGCTGCAGGCGCACACTGAAGCCAGCTCATGTTCATTTTCTCATCGACCAGCACCCCCAAGTCCTTCTCTGCAGGGCTTCTCTGAATCTTTTCTCTGCCCAACCTGTAGCTGTGCCTGGGATTGCCCCAGTCCAGATGTAGGACCTTTCACTTGGTTTTGTTGAACTTCATGAGGTCAGCTCATGAAGGTCCAGCTCACAAGTGTGTCAGGGTCCCTCTGGATGGCATTCCTTCCCTCCAGTGTATCAACTAAGCCACACAGCTTGGTGTCATCAGCAAACTTGCTGAGGGTGCACTCAATCCCACTGGCTGTGTCAGCGACCAAGATGTTGAACAAGACTGGTCCCAGCACCGATCCCTTAGGTACACCACTCTTTACTGTTTTCCAATTGGACATTGAGCCATTGACCACAACTCTTTGTGTGTGGCCATCCAGCCAGTTTTTTATCCACCAAGTGGTCCACCTATCAAATTGATGTCCACCTATCAAATTGATGTGTGGGACAGTGTCAGATGCTTTGCACAAGTCCAGGTAGATGATGTCAACTGCTCTACCACTGTCCATCAGTTCCATAGCCCCATCGTAGAAGGCCACCAAATTGGTCAGGCAGGATTTGCCCTTAGTGAAGCCACGCTGGCTGTCAACAACCACCTCGTTGTTTTTCATGTGCATTAGCGTGCTTTCCAGGAGAATCTGCTCTAAGATTTTGCCAGGAACAGAGATGAGACTGACTGGTCTGTGTTATAGAATCATAGAATAGTTAGGGTTGGAAAGGACCTCAAGATCATCCAATTCCAACCCCCTGCCATAGGCAGGGACATCTCACACTAAACCATCCCACCCAAGGCTTCATCCAACCTGGCCTTGAACACTGCCAGGGATGGAGCACTCACAACCCACCCTGGGCAACCGATTCCAGTGCCTCACCACCCTAACAGGAAAGAATTTCCTCCTTATATCCAGTCTAAACTTCCCCTTTATGTTATGCTTCCTTCCCATACTTTCTGTTGAGCAGTTGTCTGAGCTACAGTTTGATTGTGAAAGTCTTGGATTTTTTTTTGTGTATGTGTTTTTTTTTTGTTTGTTTTTTCTTTTTATGGGACTTTTTTTTTTTTTTTTCAGAAATTTATTATAAAAGAAGCAGTGCCACAGCAAATACTGTGCTAATTTCTGCAGGCATCCCTATGAAATTTTCACATCGAGTTGAAATGTTCATGGTGTAGCTTAGTCAATTCCTTAGGGGAATGACTGGATAAAATGTTTAGCATAGGTTGTTTGGGGATTTTTTTTTTTTTTTTTGGTAAGCCATGTTATGCTTAGTCTCATCAAAACCAGCATTGTGTAGTTTAATCTGATGTGTGTTTTGTTTTCATACGTGCTTGCACACTTGGCAAAGTTTTTCAAATAACTTGCTGAGATTTAGTAGATGAACCTTGCTGGGGTGTGTGATGAGCAGCTAAACAAAGAGTAGTGCCAGGTATGAGGCAAGGTTTTCAGATGTACATGGGTTTGTGGGGCAGGATTCAATATGTTATGAGATATTAAATAAACTGGGTCCTTTGCATTGACAAAGGGATATTGCTGCTGTAACTATTTACCCATGCAGAAGACCCAGGGAAACAGTGCTGTGGAATTGTGAGCATCCTTCAGTTGTTCTTGCCTTTACAGAAAGAGCAATACTACTTTGTGCTCATAGGCAACAGCAGGGAGCCTTCCAATAACTAGAAAGTAATGTATCTTGTCAGCACTTCCGAATTGACACTTTGAGTATTAGTCTCTTGTGTTATATTTTGAAGAGCTTTGCATTTGAGACTGCCTGAAAGCTTTTGGGTCTGGCTAACTGAAAATTTATGCAGAGCATCTCAGTGCTGATCTCAGTTTTCCTTTGTCACAAAATCTTTTTCTCCCTTCCAAGTGTTTTTTTTTTTTTTTATCTCTTGGTTTTTACTAAACTCATTAATACTTATGACCCAGTATCTTGGTGGGCACCAAAAGAAAGGGTGTACTCATCCATGTAAATACAATGCGGGCAGGAAAAGGGGAACCTTGTTTTTGGTGATAGAATTGGTGCTTCAGGTTGGAGGAATGTTGGGCCAGGGCTGAGAAGCTCAAAGAATTTTGTTCTGCAGACTGTTTCATTAGTATACTGCAGAAGAATTGGGCTTATCAGTTATGTGATTTGGCTATATAGAGTGAGTATAATTCAGGCTGCTAACTTTCTTTTATCTTTAGATATTCTACCCAGAAACTACAGATATCTATGATCGCAAGAACATGCCACGCTGTATCTATTGTATTCATGCACTCAGGTAAGGCATGCTAGGCAGAAAGCTAACTGCTTCTGTAATCTTTATGAAAGGCAAGAGGGGAGAGAGCTGAACTGAAGGCTGGATGAGGCTGAATTTTCTAGCAGAACAATCTTACTGAGTCAGAGCAAAGATCCACAAAACCAGTATTTTGCCTTGGGCAGTGGCCAAATGAGATGTTGAGGGAAAAAGAACCAGTCAAGTATGTTGATTTCTACCTTCCCATCTCAGTTCTCAGCCTCCTTCTCTACGGACTTGAGGCAGAGATAAACTTTCTGGGGCTTAAAGGGGAAACCTCAACCCCTAAAAAGTGTTCGTGAGAAGGGCAAATACTGGTTTGTCTAGGGATCAGTCAAATCTCTGAATGAAAGCCAGTGTGGTCACAGCATTGTGTTGCAGTAGGTGTGTCATGATGACCACAGTAAGTGATCAAGCAGGAGCTGCTGTAGCAAGGTCTCCTAAATTTTAAAATCTTGCATAGACTGAGTGGGATAATCCAGCTCTTGAGAAAAACGGGAGGATTCATTTGTTGAATGTGCCCTCTTCCCTCTTTGCTAGCTGGTTTGAATGCAGGTGTAGCTTTTGGAACATGTTGAGATTTTTATTTAAAGCGGATTCCTTCTGTAGCATTTACTAGGTTATTGCATGCTGGACTATGTACATTGAGGCCTTTATCTGTTGCTTGCTCAGTTTCAGTTCTCAAGAGTAGTTTGTTCTGCTCTCTGATCTGTTGCCAGTGTGACATCTAGCAAGAGAGATTGTGTTTATCTGAATGTTACATTTCAGATTTCTGTAGACGAACTTATTTATAGAAGTGAGCTGGATCCCAACTTTAGATCTAAAATGAATTATCTCTGCCGAGTAAGTAATTTGGAGTTTATAGAGCAGTGATGAGTATACATGTGGTGGGGTACACTGTCACTATCAAGACCGGTGCTCCTTTCTGTTTAGGTTATGGAAAAGTTTCTCCCTCACTGGCAACTTTGGGATAGTTACTATAGCTACTTTATGCCAGGGGTTGGTGGGCGTATAGTCTTGTTACATGTTCTTTGTTATTTCCCGGCTGTTCCCAGTCCTTGTCCCCCAGAGTAGTATGAATTATGGACAATTACCAGGCTTCTCAAGAGCATGAAGTTTGCTTCACTCTTTGCAGACCATATAATAGGGAAAGGAAATTAATTCAGGGAGCTAAATTAATAGTTGGAAACAGTCCCTGTATTTAGGTCTGTAGAAGTTACAATCTTTCATCTATTAATGCTGATTTGATACTGTGTCATTTTTTTCAATTGTTAACCATTTTGGCCAAAATGCTCCATAGCAGGTATCTCTCTGCAAAGGCAGCTCTTAAGATTTTATCTTTAAAATAATTTTACTTATCAAGGTAAGAAGAGTAATTCTGTCATGTAGATGTAAATACGGAAAAGGGTATTTTTAGAAGAATTTGTTCTTTTTTCAGGCTTAGTGCCAAAGTATATTCCAGTTAAGAAAAGATCTAGAATGCGGTTTGGTTGATGATCCATAGGTCAGAAATGTTCCTGCCTCATCTTTCTGTTTTGGTTTTGTTTTTGGGGGTGGAGGGGGAATCTGCTTAGATTTATAACGATTTGAGATGTTGATTTGACATGTTGAGGTCATGTGGAAAAGTGGAATTGCTTACATGTTATTTTCTAATCACATTAAAACTGAGTTTACTGTAGGAACAGGTATTGACTTTATAAATAGTTTTGTTTTAGTGTTCCTGTATAGTGAGATATTTTAATAAAGGGTATGTTTCTGTGATCTTTGCTGATCTGGCACAACAGGCCAAAAGGAGAGGAATTGCTTCTGTTTCCCAAGTGCCATTTGTCCTTAGCTGTATGGATTCATCCCTCATTTGTAGCAGTTCTGTTTCTTGTCAGGCTCCAAGTAAATACATTAACACCATTTTAGCGAGCTGTATCAACTTAGTGAATATTTTTCCTCCTACTCAGCATGGTCAGGCCACACTGCAGAACTGTGTTCAGTTCTGGGCTTCCCAGCATGAGAGACACACAGACATACTGGAGAGAGTTGAAGGAATGGTCACTAAGATGATTAATGGACTAGAGCATCTCCCCTGTGAGGGAGGGGTGAGAGAGTTGGGACTGTTCAGCCTAGAGAAGAGAAGGCTCTGTAGGAATCTGAGCAATGTGTGTAGCTATCTGAAGGGAGCATGCAAAGAAGATGAAGCTAGGCTCTTGTCAGTGGTGCCCTGGGTGAACAAGAGGCAGCTGTCACAAACTGAACCACAGGAGGGTTCCTCTGAACATCAGGAAATGCTTCATTTACTGTGATGATGAACAAGGAGTGGCACAAGTTGCCCAGAGAAGTTGTGGAGTCTTCACGCATGGGGGTGTTTCAGAAAACATGTGGATGTGATGCTGGGGAAGCTGGTTCTGCATAATCTTGTTTGAGGAGGGAGCTTGAACAAGACAAATGAGCACTCTTCTAGCCTTAACCATTCTGTAGTTCTGAAGACTTCAGACTGGTGGACCAGTTATGTGCCACTGGGGGGAAAGAGAGGAGTCAGCTCACCCTCTTGGTGATTATGAGCTTTTACGCTGGATTACCCAAGTGGCTGCTTAAATCTATATCTACTGAAATTATCCGTCATTGTCGGAACCACAATGAAAAATTACTAGTTCTAATTATTTGTTTATTCTCTTTTCTAGCCTGTACCTGTTCAAACTGGGTCTTGCCCCCCAGATTCAGGATTTATATGGGAAGGTGGACTTCACAGGTAAAAGTGCTGATACATGTGCCACCTTTTTCTCCTCCTCTACTAGACATGTTATAGATCAGTTAAAGGATTGTTACTGTTGATATTCTAAATGTAAATTAAATTCAAAATCAGTCGTTGTGAGGAATTCTAGTAATTTAAGGAAAAGGTTTGATTAGGACACTTTTAAACAAAGTCTTTAATAGCCGTCAGTTTGCTAATCATTACTTTGGCAAATAATAGCCCCTTTAACTTTTTTGGCACTATTGTAAATTGCTTAAGCCTTGCCTTCATCCCTTTGGGAGAGGTTTTAATCTGGAACTTGGTAAATGGTTCTGACATCCCTTGACAGTTTAAAGTAGAGCTGCTAGCTGAAGAAGAGTTTGCCAGCTGATCAGCTGCAGGAGATTCCAGCACGAAGTCTCATGTCCATATGCTTCCTCAAGGTTTCAGTTCCTTATTTTTGCTAAAGTGTCAAATTCTGTATTTTGCATTAGTGAGGCTCCTACCTGAGGGCACATGTCTGAGTTAAAAGGAATATAAACTATGAACTATTTTTTAGTTGTAAGGTATTTAGCAACATTTGCTTTACTCAGAATAGTCTCTGGAAGGGGAGGGAAAAGAATGCTAAGTATTACCTTTGCGTTTTCCTGGCCTGTTGGCAGCTGTAGCTGAGGCACCTCAGAATGATGGAGTCTGTTTCCAGCTCCTCATGCGAGTCATGTGTTGCCTTCTAGTGAGAGAGACTACAGAATATTCCTGTATGAGTTTCTGGGAGAATTGTAGCTTTTAGGAAAGTGTGCAAAATGTCCATCAGTTTTCATTTATTTTGTTTCATGTACTGAGTTATAGTCAAAGTATTATTTAAACAGTAATTGTAATTTATTGTAGTTATCCTACATTTCTCTTTGTAGCAGCAGTTGGTATAGAAGTGCTGATTCCTAATGTGTTTGAGCCTGCTTAACATTGGTTTAATGTGTGTTGCAGAGGAGGAAATCAGTAATATGAGGCTTGAACTGGAGAAGTATGGCATTCAGATGCCTGCCTTCAGCAAGATTGGAGGAATTCTTGCAAATGAACTTTCTGTGGATGAAGCAGCCTGTAAGGAAAAATGGAGTTTTGTTTTATGTGATTATTCAAATAAACATGTCTTTTTTAAGCATTGGTTTTAATGCCTCCTGTTGTGAAACAGTACAGTCCTTTTGATAGGCCTTTTAGAAGACTGGGAAGAGGATTTTGTTTTCTTTCCCTTGTGTGGTGTTTTTTGGGTCTGATGGTTTTTTTTTCTTTCTGGAACACAATGATTTGAGTAGCTAAGATATTGTACTAGGAAGTAGGCTGGGATTTTTTGTCAGGAACCTGTGATGGAATGAGAGGTACTCTGATAATGCTTTTGCTTTTTGGTTAATTTCCAGATAGTTCTTCTACCTTTCCCAGTTAATTTCTCAATTCTTTACAGATCTGTTGTGTTTGGGACTAACTGACAGACTGTGACTTGTTTTTCAGTACATGCTGCTGTCATTGCCATTAATGAAGCAATCGACCATCAGGTTCCAGCTGACACTCTTATGGCAATGAAGAACCCTAATGCAATGCTAATAAATCTTGATGATCAACTGGAATCCACTTACCAAAACACACTCTACAAAGCAAAGCAAGACAAGATGACGAATGCTAAAAATAGGGTGATGAGTTCTTCTTTCAAACCATATAGTTGCATGAGTTGCAATTTTGATTGCATTGTAAACAGTAATACGCAATGTGTTTTACAGTCCTGTATGTATAGTGTTATTAGGTGGATTTACTCCTGGTGTTATTCTTATATGTTCCCCAGTAACTTGTCTTTCTATTGTAGAAGACAAGCAGCAGTTAGCTGTGCTACTCTGTTTAGTTTTCTGAAATATAAAATACAGATACAGAATTCATGCCGGCCTTTATATGTTGGGAATGATATCTGTGTATTTTCATACAATGTAGATGTGTTTTCCTAACAATGAAATGATGAGCAAAACCACCTGGTACTTTCTGAAGGAGTCAGTGTTGGTTTGGAACACTGTCCATTAAATGCTTAGCTATGTGTACTGTTTTCCAAGTTCTGGAGCTCTAGTGTGAGTTCGTACAGAGCCACTACATTAAGATGTTTCTGAGCTGTCTGTATCAGAGTACAAGTATACTTACGTAATACTTATTTACTTCTAGAGCTTCTTTTTGCATGTGTAGAGGTAGTCTATCTATGACCTATCACAGCTCTATATAGGTACACAGTTATCCCCCCTGACCTTTTCAGTGAGAAGATCTGCGAGATCAAAGAAAACTTGTAGAAACACTGATTAGTTTGTATTTCATCTTCAGATGGCCTCAGAAAACTCAGAGAGAGAGAGAGATGTGTATGAAGAACTCCTGACTCAAGCTGAGATACAGGGAAACATCAATAAAGTGAATAGTAAGTATCATGCTAAAGTAGTAGGATGGATTAAGAGAGTACTTAAAACCGATACCTGTGCTTGTCCTCGCTTTCTGTAATGCTGACAAAAGTGGAAGGCAGCTCCCTTGGTTTTGTGGGGGTTTGGGTGGTGGGTTTTGTCTTTTTTTTCTTTTTCTTTCTTTTTTGCTGAGTATGTAGTTGAAGGGTGCTTTAATTTTGACTTCTGTTGCCCTTCATTTTAGTTAATGGACTGTCCATGACACTGGGCCCGTTTGTTATCTTGAGTAATGCAGGCTATTTCCAACTTTAAGCCTCTTCTTCAAGTACTATTTTGCAATTGACTTTGGAAGTCTTCTATTTGAATTGGATACATAACTTGCTATGTATCAGGTCTAAAGAGTATTGCTTTCTGAGCAGTAGGTTATATAAAACATGGGACTTCCTCATTTACTGTTTCTCTGAAAACTCTGCTTTACTGTTGCTAGCACATGCAGCAATATCAAAGATTGACCTAGCTTTGGAACGAGGAGATGCATTGACACTGTATGAAGCTTTGGCAACACCAGCCCTTGGGCTCCGAGGATTGCTACGAGAAAATTGTGACTGGTATTTCAAGCAGTTTTTGAGTGATAGACAACAGAAACGGGAGGTATGCAGATCATGTACAGGGAGTCTTTTCCCATGAAATTGTTCCATTTGTCCTAAATATTTTATAATTTTGGATGCTGGGTCTTGCTATTAATCACTGTTCATGGAACTGCACTTCTAAAGCAGTAAAGAGGATCAGGTTGTACATGTGGTATTTCAGCATATGAACTGAGAATCTGGTGAGTAGTTTCCATCTTCCTGATGTGGCACTGTTTCCAGAAGCAATGTGTATTAGAGTGTTTTAGGGATAAACTTTTTTTTTCTTGAGCCAATTGAGGTGAATAAGCTGAGAGCGTTACACCCTCCCACTTTCTGTTTTGTTTTGTTTTTCTCAGGCTGGCCTTACAGGTCTTATGCAGAAGGAAGAGTTGCAGTTGGGAGTGGATGCTGCTAACAGGGCAGCACAACAGTATCAGCAAAGTAAGGATAAGCAGAAATTCTTGCAGCAAAGTGACCATGAATGTGATTAAAAGGATGAAACAGCACAGTATGTGGGTCTGTGTGGGCATATGTGAGGTCTGTCTCAAGCAGTTATGAATGTTCTTTAAGCAAAGCACTTAACAGCTGCTAAGAACACTAGGGAGAGATGGTTGCCCTGATTATTTGTAGTGTCTTTTATCCAGCTCTTACAGTACAGCTGGAGATAACAGCACATAATTCGTAATATCAAGAAACATAGAACTTCTGCATCCACTTTAAATAATCTCTTTTTCTAGAATGCTTGTATGAGTTTTTTGTGCTGTGTATCTGTGAAGAACATCTGGAATGTTCCACAGAGTGTGAAAGCTGACCATTGACATAAGTCTTCCTTGGTTTGAGCTACAGAACATATAACTGTTTCTAAATATCAGGTGGCAAACAAAATGCAGATCATGATGGCTGGGTGTTTTTTGATGAATGCTTCTGACAGCATGCAGAGAGCTCTTCCCTGGAGAAGAATGTTCAGTTCTGGCTATGCAGGAGCAATTAGTTCCATTTGTAATACGTAGAAAGGAGACTGCTAGTGATTTGAGGAGAGGGGGCTTAGAATACAAGAGGAAAATAGTGAATACTTAATAACTAGGAGGCTACCTTTGATGTTCCTTACTTTTCCAGCATGGAAACTCTGCATTTGTTTACCTACTTGCACTATTTTAAAGTTAGCCAGTGTGTACCCACTAAAAAGGGCTTGTTACTGCCTTGAGAAGGATGGACATAGGAAGAAAAAGTTGGTACTATTCATTTATCCATCCATGCATCCAATGATTTGCAGTTATGAGGCTTCTCACTATCAGAAGACTGAAATGGTGAAACAGTCCTTTGATTACCAGGCAAAAAGATGAGCTGGTTTCAAATATGAGTGTTATCTTAAAGAAGGCACTATATATTTCAGTTGTTTGCAGTAATGGAAGACTAACTGGGGAAGTATGGATCAGAAAGCTTCACTTATTTCCTGCAGCTAAGCGAATTAATTCTTTTTCTTGTTAGGTATCTGATTATTGAGTAGAATAAAAGTGCTGGGGACTCAGCTGTTGGTCTTCCTCATTCTTTTTGCTTCCTCTTTGAATTTCTAGGGCTGGCAGTGGTAGCCAGAATTAATTCTGCAATTCGAATGGGTGATGCGGAGAAGACTGTGGCAGAAATGATGAATCCAGATGCCCAGTTACCAGAGGTTTATACGTTTGCTGCAGATCTTTACCAAAGGGAGCTGGCCACTTTGCAGCAGCAGAGCCCTCAGGTAAGTACCACTTTCTCTCGTGCTTCTGGAAGCTGATATGGATCGTAGCATCTACCTCGTCTGTCTTGTAAAATGTGTTCTCTGGAACAAACCTGTCTTGAGTCCTCACAGCTGCTTTGATGTTCAGTCTGTTCTGATATGAAACTTAATGCCTAAATCCTGAACTACTTGGCCCTGTAAGTTTCTGCTTTAATCTCTTGTTGTTCTAGCTTTGTTCATGAAACTCATCTTTCTACTTCTGTGTCATAAAGGTTGTCCCTTTGCTTTGTTGTCTATTCTGACAACTGCAATGTGTCCATGTGCAGCAATAGTTTGTAAAAAGTGAGTGGAATTCATTTCTTGTTCTCTTTGTATGCAGGGTGACCTCACCCACCCAGAATTATCTGTTGCTGTAGAGATGCTGTCTTCTGTGGCCCTGATTAATAGGGCTTTGGACTCAGGAGATGTGAATACAGTGTGGAAACAACTGAGCAGTCCTGTCACAGGACTTACAAACATTGAGGATGAGAACTTTCAGAGGTGGATATTTCAAAGAATCATGTCTGTCTGTGATTTTGCTTATTCTGTGACTTCTTGTTTTTTGGTTTTTGTTTTTTTTTTTTCCTTTTCCTTTTAAGCTTTATGTTCTTCCTGTGTTATTTATTACAGTGTTGATTTAATCTCCATTGTCTCTTCCATCTTGTTTTTGCAATGACTGTTTCTTCCCGGTCTGATTTCCGTGCTCTCTCTAAACACTTTCTCATGGATTTCACCCTAAAGCCATATTGTGGTACCATTAGGTTGTCACTAATACGACACCAGCTTACCCCACAGGATCCTCATTTGGTGTTCTAGTGCTTTTGTCAATTTGCCTATTTGGACCTATTTCACATTTGGATTGACCATCCTACACACAGCCTTTCTTCTTTCTCTTCTTCCCCCTTTTTCTATTTGTTTCACTTTCAACCCCCATGTTACCTCTTCCACTTTGTGTACAATTCTCATGCTCTGTTATGTGTTCCCTGGCCAGCTTGTTGCAGTGTGATGTTTGTTGGGTTTGGGTTTTGTTCTTCGACAGATACATCGATGATCTGATGAAGCTGAAAGCTCAAACATGTGCAGAAGGAAATGAATTTATCACATGGAATGATATCCAGTCATGTATTGATCGTGTGAACATAGTTGTGCATGAAGAACACGAAAGTAAGTTTTTCTGCTCAGTTCATGCTAGACTGATCCTGGCTCATAAGGAGTGCTAAAATTAGGTGTGTGTCAGTTCAAAGGGATATTGATTGACCTGTAATTGTGTCATATATTAGATGTCTAGGAAGTTCTTAGTTGTGAGCAAGAAGGCCTGATAGCAGGGCCATTGATGGAGACATCAGGCAGTCCAGGAATATTTGTGCAGTATCTCCAAACAGTTTATTAATTCTTCCAATGCAGATTTCAACCCTGTTTGCATAACAGAATGTGTTGTCTGTCATGCCTAGAATATTTTCTAATTTTGCTTCAAACCCTCAAATTTAACAAAAAACCAGTATTACCAAAATCTCCTGAGGTAACTGTATCCCAGTCTTGGAGTACTGCATTCTCCTTCCAAATTTACTTCAGTAGAAGTTGCTTTTCTTTAAGTCTTGTTTTCTCTTTGGCTGCAGTCTCTGCCCTGTCCAGGTTTTCCTTTTCTCCTTTTTAATCCTTTTGAATTTGCTTTGGCCTTTTTACCTTTCCAGTATTTAGTGGGAGTTCCACAGACTCAGTCCAGGATACACCTCTACTCTTATCTGTGGGTAATCTGACTTTCAGGTACACAGTAAGTCTTTGTGTTGACAACTCTCATATGTAATAGTGTGTCAGATGCATTTCCACAGAGAGATGAATTTATTTCCAGGTCTTGTTCTCAGTCCTTTAACTCCTGGTTGTAACTGGAATTAAGGTAGTTAACACTTCTTTAAAATTAAAGCTTCTTTGAAGATCAGTAGTGCAATTATTGCATCAGAGAAATAGCCTTTTGCAGTTATTTGATTCAGTGATAAATTGACAGAGATGCACAAAAAAGTTTCATTTGAAATGCTGTCTGTTCAACAGTTACGTATTCAAATGTTTTTGCTTAAGGCATTTGATACATATTTTTCTCTTTTCAAAGAACATTTAATTATCAGTTTGATGCCATTCAAATTCTAAATTCTAGATACTGGGACCCTGCTGTGAAAGTATAGTTGAAATGGATAGGTCTGATCTTTTAAGAGGGTAATTTGCTTATAGTTAGTTACACCAGGAAACTGGAAGCTTTTATTTCCATTTTTAGCACTGTATATGATGTCTGTTAAACCTGGTACCTATGAAAGCTGAAGTGACTGATAATTGACTTTCTGACCAGTAGAAGAAGAATATGCCTGCATAGCTCTTGCCTTCTAATACAAAATATGGCTAAAGTGCAAAAAAAAAAAAAAAAAAAAAAAAAAATCCCTGATTGCAAAATATGCAAAACCCCATAGAAGTGAATACAGCAGGTTTGAGTACCAAAATTTATATACTCACAGAGCCTTATGCAAGGTGAGAAATGTGAATGGATGTTAACTTATGTTCTGTGCTGGTTCTAGTTATGTCTTTTTTTTCTTTAATTTTTTTTTGGTAGTATTTTTGTTACGAAGTGTCTTTCAGCAGTGATAAAAGACTGGGATTGAGAATAATGATGAACATTTCAGCAAAATGGAAAATTGGAGTAATTCTCCTTTCTCTAAGATGGGTATTAGTTGACTTAAAATCCAGAGTGGAGGTAGTGGAGTCCTTGAAAATAGCAGTTAAGCAAACTTATTCTTGGGTAGATTCTTAGCTTATCTATGGTAGGTTCTGTATCAGGTGATGTAATTTTCTATTATTTTTATTTCTGTTTCATTATAGTGACAGTTAAGTTTTGAGTCAAGAGCCTGCTGTCTTGATTAAGCTGGTTCCTGCATCTCAGGGTAGACACCAGGTTTCCTGTTTGGGTCATGTGAGCAGATTTGTTGAAACCACACAAACACAGACCCACACCAGTGTGTGCACACACACCAAGATGCCAGCTTCATGGTGTCTTTTCTGTATAAGAGGTCAGAGCAGAAACCTGAAAGTTCACATAGACCCAAAACCCTTATTCTTCATAACACTCCTTATTCTGTTAAAAAAAAAAAAAAAAAAGTGCTTAAAATCTGTAATAAGATCATCCGTTCTTACAGGGCATTTCTTAATTCTTTAGTCTGCTTCCGTGTGCAAGGACACATTTTATCTTTCGTTTGTAAGTTAAATTAGTCTGAGAAGGTCCTCAAGGCACACAAGCATATATTTTCATTTTCCTTATCCTTGTTAGTGGTTTAAAATTTAAAAATGCTTTCTAGTGAGGAGCTGTAAAATATTGTTGTTCCATGGAGTAGACTTGTTAGGCCTATTTACCTAAGCAGTCAGAAGGAATTACTGCTTAAATTCTGTGCCCCTTCCTATATCAGTTATCATATTTGCTCTTTGACAGAAGCTGTGCTATCACTTCAGTGATCCTGGTTCTTACAGTGTCTTCAACATACATTTTTCTCTAATCTCTATCCAAATACCATCTCTTCCTTGAGATGTTCCTTCTTTTGCATAAACTTTTGTGATTCCTTCCTGTGTAGAAGAAAAAGTCAAAGTCTTTGGGTACATTAACTGAGCTTCTTCCTTTCTTCTGTCTGAAAGATCTCTTTGTTCTATGCTGGTTGATCCGTGATTTGAATTGATGCTTCTTTTAAGCAGGGAATTGAATCAGATTACCTCTAGCATCCATCTCAACCCAAGTTATTTTGTGATTTGCAGGAAATGGTTGATGTAGGTAGGACATGTATGATGTAGACTGTTTGCATTTAGCTCGGTAAAAGATACTTTTGTTTATTTAGCTGAAATGGTAAATTTTACTGTACTTGAATAGTATTCACATTTGATAATACAGCTAATACTGCATATGTTTATTAAGAGTTTTCCAAAATACGGAGTTACTGTATTTTTAAATGGTATTTCGTGCAGATCTTCAGCTTTGTGCAGAGATTCTTTCTAGGGAAGCCACGGCCTTGGAAAACTGTAACCTATGATCTCTGTCCATTTGGGCTTGGGTAATTCCTTTCTACCATCTCTCAGCTGGATGTCTGAGAGCTCAATTCCTTCCCTGCATGTAGTATTTTCTTTTTTTTTTTTTTCCCTCTAGTTGTAGTGCTGAGGCATTGTAAGTACTTCAAGATGAAGAAATAGTCTTGCTTTCTTTACTAGTAAATAATATTTTCTGCTAAAAATACTGCGGTTCTCAGCTGCACTTTTCTTCCAAAGCGATGTGTATTATTATTGCTGCCCAAAAATAGAACTTTGTATTTTTTCCCATATGCCTTCTTTCCTAGGGATTTTGGCCATTGGTCTTATCAATGAAGCTCTGGATGAAGGGGACACCAGAAAGACTCTTCAGGCATTACAAATTCCTGCAGCAAAATTGGAGGGTGTAATCCCAAAGGTTGCGCAGCATTACCAGGATACGCTACTTCGAGCCAAGAGAGAGAAAGCACAGGTGAGCTTAATGAAATGCCCCTCTCAAAAACCCTTTACATCTGTGTAATGGGCTTATTACTGATCCTGAAAGCCAGGAATCAAAACTGAAAGTGGAGAGCTGGGCATTCTGCATACCATCAACTGATCTTACGCAGTCACTTTGGGTCTTTCTGTACTAGAGCAGGAGATTTGCAGCCAGACTCTATGAATCTTCATGCACTACAGAGATAGATATTAACTGTGTGAGATGGCTTGCTACAGCTAAGGTCTGGTCCAGAATGAGATACAGTATTTCTTCACAAACACGATGTGTATCTCATCTGTTTTTGCAAGGAGACCATGTTCGTTCCAGGAGTTCTGAACTTAAAATGTAAGTTTCCTGCAAGGTTAAGTTGTTTTGTATTTTTTTCCCTTTGCTATATATAACTATGACAACATTTAGCAAAGAGAAAATTTCTGAAAATGGAAAAATCTGGTAAGTGAAAAATTAGAAAAAAGAAATTGAACAAAATATATGCTACTAGCAAAATTAATACTGATATCTGTTGTTCACCTGGTGACACTCTTATTGCTAATGATTTTTTGAGCAGTAGTTGCCTTATTTTCCAAGGACTTCTACCTACTTCTACATAGTTGCTGCTTTCACTAGCTGACTAAACGTGAAGGTGAAGATGGGGAGAGGAAGAGAGTGCTTCATCTTACAGGTTTTTAGGAAGGAGGATGAGAGTGCATGTGTACGCAACAGATTTTTGAGTAGTGTGGGTGGGATACAGATTTTATTGTTTCCCCCTCGTCTGTTTATTTACAAAGAAGTAGCAGATGTCTCTGCTGCCAGTGGCTTGAGTGTTGGATTGGGTTTTTTTTTTTGTTTTTTTCTCCCTGCTGTGGAGCTCATTGCTCTGTACCAATACAGAATTTCACATATAGACCAAGATTTAGATTGTGTTGGACAAGGATTTGTTTGTGGGCTTGTTTTGTGACTAAAGGTAAGCCCACGTGATGGCAATAGCTGAGAAAACCATACACATTTCTGATTAAAATCATTAAGCAACTTCCCCAAAGGCCCTGAAAGGATTAATGTTCTTCAGGAGCCCATTGTGTGCTGAAGCGTTTCCTCCCACTGAGTCAGAAGCAAATAATGAATTCTTTTCAGGGTACGTGTAAGCTTGTGCCAGGCCTGATGATAACCTCTCAGTTGGTGTGAAATTACCTTATTTAGGCATATGTTCAGTTTACAGCTTCTCCCAGCAGCATAACAGTAATTCCAGAAACGGAAAGATCTTATTATAAAGTAATCCTGTAGCGGAAATAGTTGGCTATCTGAAGCCAACTGTTATTAACTGGTGATTTCTGTACCTGGGGGCTGAGAGGGATTGTAGTTCACCACATGGACGTTATTCAGTTGCTTATGTGAATGGGGAGTGCTGTGGTGCATGTTTCTCATATCATGGAGAGAGAGAAAACATAGACCCTGTAGTATGTTACGTTGTGTGTACTTTCTGGGAAGCCTTCATCAGTAAATTTGTAGAGAAAGCACAGTATGGTTTTCATAGTCTTTGGGTTGACTTCTGCTGGTAGAGGTGATAATGGATGAAGTTGTTTCTTTGATTATTCTCCTCCACTACCTGGACAGAGATTTAGCTGTTGCTGGTACTTTAGTGAGGCAATTTGGGCTTTCAGATGAAATCTGCCTGTGAAAGACGTGTTAGACCCTTGACTGAAATATCACTGAACATGTTGGGTTTGGACCTGCCAAACCAGTGGTGAAAACTGAAAAATTTTCATTTTCAGTCTGGCCCTAAAGCTCTTGAATGCTGTAAATACTGGCTTTTTTTTTTTTTTGCAGTGTGATTGTTCTTCTATACCAGAAGCAAATATTTCCTGTGTTCTGTTTGTATTATGAGAGTTGTTGGAGGGGTAGCAGTTGTGTCTTAGAGTTTCTTTCAGTAGTTAACTACAGGAAGCAGTAGTAGGTGGGGAGAAGCTATGTTTGGCAACTGATGAATCATTGTTCTTTATGTATATTTTGGCACTTGTCGTGGTTTGAACCCAACCACAAACCTCGTCCACTCACTCCCCCCCCTTCTTGCCCTCCCCCTGCTTCTGGAGGGACGGAGAGGAGAATCAAAAAGAATGCAACTCCCACGGGTTGAGATAAGAACAGCCCAGTAACTAAGGTATAACACAAATCACTACTGCTACCACCAATGATAATAATGCTAAAGGAAATAACAAGAGGAAAGAATACAACACCTTAACACCAGCCGACCAATAACTCGCCCCACTCCCCCCAGCCGAGCACCGACCGATACCTCCTCCAACCCTGTAGTCCCTCTACCCCTTCCGGGTCCCTCCAAGTTACATCCTGGGCATGACGTGCTGTGGTATGGAATACCTCTTTGGCTAGTTTGGGTCAGGTGTCCTGTCTCTACTTCCTCCTGGCCTCCCCTCCTCCCTGGCAGAGCATGAGGCTCAGAAAGTCCTTGGCCAGACCAAACATTCGAGCAGCAACTGAAAACATCGGCGTTATCACCACTGTTCCAAGGCCAAAAGATCAAAACACAGCACTGTACTAGCTCCTAAGAAGGAGAAGAATGACTGCTGCTGCTCAACCCAGGACAGGACTTGATAAATACTTGTCTCTTTCCTCTTCTTAAATTTCTGGATGTACATCTGGTGAGTTAACAAATGGACTGGTGCCACAGGCAGGGGTTCAGCTACTTAAACTATGGGACTTGCTTTGAGAAACCTGGGGGCTGGATGGGGTCTGCCTGTCAGAGAAAGGGAAGAGTGTCTTTGATCCAGGCTTGCCAAACCAGTGAAGGAGGCTTTAAACTATGTTTGCTGTGGTACGGGAACCTCAATCCATCCTGCTCCTACAGGTTCAATGCTAGTGCCAGCAGGAGATGCCTGGAGGGAGATCACAGCAAAGGGGTCAGCAAAGTTGCACTTGAAGAGCAGCAAAAAGGACTTCCAGTCAGTAAGCCAGCATCATCAGGGGCCTGACTGAAATGCCTCCATGCCAGTGCATGTAGTAAAACCAAGAGGAGTTGGAGATATGTTCGCACCTGAGGAGCTGTGATATCGTTGGTGTCATGGAGATGTGGTGGGAAGCCTCCTATGATTGGAATGTTGGAATGGAAAGATACAGGGTCTTCAAGAAACACAGGCTGCAGAGACAAGGAGAGGGTGTTACATTGTATGTCAGTGCCCATGTGGAGTGTGCAGAGCTTTGCCTGGGGATGTCTGAAGTTCTTGCTGACTGGAAAAGGGGAAATATAACCTGCTCTTTTTGAGAGAAAAAAGGGAGACCCAGGGAACTACAGGCCAGTCAGTCTCACCTCAGTGCCTGGCAAGATCATGGAGCAGATCCTCCTGGAAACTGTGCTAAGGCACATGGACAATAAGAGGGTGATTGGCGACAGTCAGCATGGCTTCACAAAGGGCAAATCGTGCCTGACGAATTTGGTGGCCTTCTACAGTGGGGCCATAGCATTGTAACGATGGATAAGGGATGAGTGATTGTGTCATCTGCTTGGGCTTGTGCAAGGCATTTGACACTGTCTCGCATGGTATCCTTGTCTCTAAACTGGAAAGGCATGGATTTGATGGATGGACCTTTCAGTGGATAAAGAATCGGCTGAACTATGGTAGTCAGAGCTGTGGTCAACAGCTCAAGTTCAAGTGGAGTGCTGTGATGAGTGGTGTTCTTTAGGAGTCATCACTGGGACTGGCTGATGTTTAACATCTTTGTCAGTGACATGGATGGTGGGATTGAGCACCCTCAGCAAGTTTGCTGATGACACCAAGCTGTGTGGTGTGGTCAAGGTTCAAGGCCAGGGTGACAAGTCTTCGAGCAGTCTGGTGTAGTGGAAGGTGTACCTGCCCATGGAAGGGGGTTGGAACTGGATGAGCTTTAAGGTCCCTTGCAACCAAACTTATTCCTTGATTCTATTATTTCTTCAAATCCCAGCCAAAATACAGTGTACTGTGTAATCACTGCTCCTTGATGAACAGTCTTAACACAAAGGCTTAAAACGTGGTTTTGACTGTTGTGTGTGTAAATGCAGGCATCATATGTACAGTGCTTTTTGGTTGTAAGATTCTACAGGGCTTGTGAACTTCAGTGGACAGGGACAAGAACAGCCTGATGTGTCATAAGTTGTCTGTGGGTTTTTAGCTTCTATGCCCAGATGTGCATCAGCAGCGTTTTGTTCCAAGAATTCTTTGTAGCCATGTTCTGCTGAAGGCCTAACTTGTGTTCCTGGAAAGTCATGTCCTCTGAGCATCTAGGGCTTTAGGACTAACTGGTACAGTGTCTTGACCTTGTGTCCTCTATGCTTGTCGCAGTGATTCTTGTTGACAGAATTTGTTCTTTGTCCTGTTTCCTGAAAGGGAAATGTATTTGTGACTAGCAGAGACTACTAAACATGTGTCCTTGTGCTGGAGTCAACTAGCAACACTGAAATGTTTCTTACTTCCTTTGATATGGAAAACTACTATAGTGGCTATTGTTGAGTACAGGTTATTTTGCTTTGTAAAAATAACAATACGTTTTTCTTCATGCTATGTATATTTTTCTCATCATATTCTCTTCAGGACACACAGGATGAAACAGCTGTACTTTGGCTAGATGAAATCCAGGAGGGGATTCATAGGGCTAACAAGGACACGGAGGAGTCTGAGAGATGTAAGTGTTGTTGCACAATACTGCAGTTAATCCCCATTATCAACCAAATGGTGGCAACTTAAAGGTTGGGAGCTAGAAATTTCATTTAAACCTGTCAAAGGAGATCGAAGGCGCTTAGGTTCTCCTGGTTTAGCAATTCTTGTTTGAAGAGTGAATGTCGCATTCTTCAAATATTAAATTTCTTATCTTTTTGGGGGAGGGATATGCTATTTTTCTAGCTTTGCAGCTAGACAGTGTTATCAGACAAATCTCTGTCAAGTTGCTGGTCATTTGCAAATAATTGTATGTGACTGTGGGTGGATAGTTATGAGAAAGTTCACCATTTAAATAGTATTTTCTGATGTGAATTATATTTTGTTTGTGTGGCATCCTTTTATTTTGGTTCTATTAAGTATTTCTACACTACCTCACATCTTGAATACAGACAATATTAAACATCAGTGATATCCACCTTTGCTTCCTAGCACAGTTTGCATGTGGACCGGCCCATCCATCGTTACATCCCAGTCTTTGTAATGATGTCATTTCTTTCTTTAGAATCAGTGAAGTAGTTACTGCTCTTTGCTTAACTTGCGGCTGTTGGGGTTTGTTTGCTGTTTTGTTTTCCTGGCAGAAGCTTTCTCTTTAACAAAACCTGAGAGTTTTCAGAGTCATTTTATAATACTCTAATGGCCTGTTGTCTGCATATGCTGTTCATTTTGCTAGGTCACATGTTTCAGAGAGCTCGTTTTGATACTTTTTTTAAAAATCACATTGTTCTTTTTACATTTGCTCTAAATATCTTAATTTTCCATTATATTCAACATTGGCACCTGTCTGCTTGTTTTGCTTTAATACAGTGTTAATAGTCTGATTGCTTTCTCTCTTTAGAATTGCCTTAGGTTTTTTTGGTTCTGTTCTTTTTTCTTCTTTTTTTTTTCATTCCTGGTGTGCTGATAAAATGTTTTATTTTCCACTTCCAAAACTTGTAATTTGATGTTAAGACTGATACTTAAAAGTTATCTAAAGATGAACAGTCAGTCCCTTCTGATTTTTGAGTAGGCAATTGTAGTGGAAACTGAAAAGTTTAAGCTGAGTCTGCAATCTTTCTGGTACCTTCTGAAGTGGGTTGTCTAACAACAATGTGGAATCTATCTTTGAGATTTTCCAAACATGGTTGGACAAGATCCTCAGGTTAGCCAGCTTTGAAGACGGGATTGGACTAGATTGCCCTCCAGTATGAGTTCTTAGTATGTAGAGTTTCTGGCACAGCTGATTTCTCAAGTCCTCGCTCTGCTGGTGCAGAAATAAGCTTGCTTTTATATATGTGCCTTGTCCATTTGTATTCTTCATTTGTCGATGTTTGAGAAACAAGAAAAATCAACAGGCTCACAAAAAGCTTTGTAAGGAAAGATAGTGAGGTTGTTCAACTCCATGGCCTAGTTCGGTTATTTTTAATGATGTGATTTAGTCAGTGAATTCCTCTGTCAGCTGTCTTAAAAAAAAAAAAAAGGCAGGGGTGTCAGGCAGAGCTTTGCCTGTTTGTTTCACTGTGCCCAGCAACACCACTGCAATTTTTTCACCATTTTCCCATCCACCAAGCTGTTTGACAAGGCAGCAGCTTGAATGCCATGCCAGGGAGTGTTTGGTCAAAAGCAGGATTAAACAATGTGCCCTTAAGCCTGAATGAGATTTTAAAATACCCTTACCTACCTACCTATCTATGAACAGACTTTTTTTTGCAGCCTTACCTAGTGCTAAAAATGACTGTATTTTGTGTTCATTGCATCAGTGCAATTCGTATGCTCTTGCGAGTATGTCTGTATTTGACTTGGAGTTCTGAAGTAGCCACCACAGTGATGCATTATGGTTTTTCTGCTCCTCTGCCCCATCTACTTTTGATCAGGGTTTTGACTTGCTTATAAACTGCTCCATGTTTTTTTCAGTTAGTACAGTCTGTGTGTGGTCTAAAGGTTATGATCTAGTGGCAATTACAGAGACATGGTGGGACAGTTCACATGACTGGAATGTGGTCATGGATGGCTATGTCCTTTTTAGGAAAGATAGGTCAGCAAAGCAAGGTGGTGGAGTTGCTCTTTATGTGAGAGAGCAACTAGAATGTATTGAGTTCTGTCCGGGGTCGGATGAGGAGCAAGTGGTATGTCTGTGGGTACGAATTAAGGGACAGACTGGCACAGGTGATACAGTTGTGGGGGTCTATTATAGACCTCCTGATCAGGACGAAGGAGTTGATGAGGCTTTCTACAGGCAACTGGAAGTAGCCTCGCGACTACATGCCTTAGTTGTCGTGGGGGATTTTAACTACCCCGATATTTGCTGGAAGACTCACACAGCCAGTCATTCACAGTCTAGGAGGTTCCTCCAGTGCATTGATGATAACTTCTTAATGCAAATGGTGGACGTACCAGCTAGGAGAGCAGCGCTGCTAGATTTAGTACTCGCCAACAAGGAGGGTTTGGTCGAAGTGGTGACGGTCAATGGCAGCCTTGGCTGCAGTGACCATGAGATGGTGGAGTTTGGGATCCTGTGTGGGAGGAATAGAATACCTAGCAAAGCCACAGTTCTGGATTTCCGAAGGGCCAACTTTGGCCTCTTCAATCAACTGCTAAGGGAAGTCTCATGGGAAAGGGTACTAAGCGGTAAAGGGGCTCAAGATAGTTGGTCAGCATTCAAGGACCACTTCTTCCAAGCTCAGGATCAGAGCATCCCAATGAGTAGGAAATCAAGTAAGGGATCTAGGAGACCAGCGTGGTTAAACAAGTTGCTGCTGGGCAAACTCAAATGGAAAAGGAGAATCCCTGGATTATGGAAGGAGGGGCTGGCCACTTGGAAGGAATATAGGACAGTTGTTAGAGGATGTAGGGAGGCAATTAGGACAGCTAAGGCCTCCTTGGAGCTTAATCTTGCTAGTCGGGTTAAGGACAATAGAAAGGGCTTCTTCAAATACATAGCAAATAAAACTAACACAAGAGGCAATATAGGCCCGCTGCTGAACGAGGTGGGTGCCCTGGAGACAGAGGATATAAAGAAGGCAGAGGTGCTGAATGCCTTCTTTGCCTCTGTCTTTACTCCTGCAGACTCTCCCTGGGGGGGCCCCGGATTCCTATAGCCCCAGAAGGAGTCAGGACAAAGGAGGAGTTTGCTTTGGTAGATGAGGATTGGGTTAGGGATCAGCTATGCAATGGACATCTGTAAATCGATGGGTCCGGATGGAATGCACCCACGGGTGCTGAGGGAGCTGGCGGAGGTCATTGCTAGGCCACTCTCCATCATCTTTGGTAAGTCGTGGGAGACGGGAGAGGTGCCTGAGGATTGGCGGATGGCAAATGTCACCCCAGTCTATAAGAAGGGCAAGAAGGAGGACCCGGGTAATTATAGACCGGTCAGCCTTACCTCCATCCCTGGAAAGGTGATGGAACAACTTATTCTTGACTCCATCACTAGGCATATCAAGGATGAGGGGGTCATTAAGAACAGCCAACATGGTTTTATGAGGGGGAAGTCATGTTTGACCAACCTTATAGCCTTCTATGAGGAAGTGACTAGGTGGAGGGATGATGGTAGAGCGGTAGATGTGGTTTTTCTTGATTTCAGTAAGGCATTTGATACTGTCTCCCACAGCATCCTCATAGATAAGCTAAGGAAGTGTGGGCTTGACGATCAAGTAGTGAGGTGGATCAGGAACTGGTTGAAAGGAAGAAGGCAGAGAGTTGTGGTCAATGGCGCAGAATCTAGCTGGAGGTCTGTGACTAGTGGAGTTCCTCAGGGGTCGGTTCTGGGACCGGTGCTGTTTAATATTTTCATCAATGACCTGGATGAGGGAACTGAGTGCACCCTCAGCAAGTTTGCTGATGACACAAAACTGGGAGGAGTGGCTGACACACCAGAGGACTGTGCTGCCATTCAGCGAGACCTGGACAGGCTGGAGAGTTGGGCGGGGAGAAACTTGATGAAATTCAACAAGGGCAAGTGTAGAGTCTTGCATCTGGGGAAGAACAACCCCATGGACCAGTACAGGTTGGGGGGTGACCTGTTGGAAAGTAGCGAAGGGGAAAGGGACCTGGGGGTCCTGGTGGATAGGAGGATGACCATGAGCCAGCAATGTGCTCTTGTGGCCAAGAAGGCAAATGGCATCTTAGGGTGCATTAGAAAGGGTGTGGTTAGTAGGTCAAGAGAGGTTCTTCTCCCCCTGTACTCAGCCTTGGTGAGGCCGTATCTGGAATATTGCGTCCAGTTCTGGGCCCCTCAGTTCAAGAAGGACAGGGAATTGCTTGGAAGAGTCCAGCACAGAGCCACAAAGATGATTAAGGGAGTGGAACACCTCCCTTATGAGGAGAGGCTGAGGGAGCTGGGTCTCTTTAGCTTGGAGAAGAGGAGACTGAGGGTGACCTCATCAGTCTTTACAAATATGTAAAGGGTGGGTGTCAGGATGATGGAGCTAGGCTTTTTTCAGTGATATCCAGTGATAGGACAGGGGGCAATGGGTGTAAACTGGAGCATAGGAAGTTCCACGTTAACATCAGGAAGAACTTCTTTACTGTAAGAGTGACAGAGCACTGGAACAGGTTGCCCAGGGAGGTTGTGGAGTCTCCTACACTGGAGATATTCAAGGCCCGCCTGGACAAGTTCCTGTGTGATGTACTGTAGGTTACCCTGCTCTTGCAGGGGGGTTGGACTAGATGATCTTTTGAGGTCCCTTCCAACCCTTGGGATTCTGTGATTCTGTGAAAAGGCCCCTTTTGAGTTGTGACTCGTTCTGCCTTAACTAAGAGTTGTGAGAGTAGAGCTAAAGCATTGTGTGTTGCTGAGAAATAGTGGTGGTTAATCAGCACTGTACTGGCACTCGGGTTACTTGCTGTCAGTTGCAGTACCATGTATGGTTGGATGCTTCTTACTGAAGAGACCTTTCTCTGTACTGCTGCAAGTTGCCTGATTGTATTTATATTTTGTATTTATATATACTTACAATATTTCTGTATATACACGCATGTCAACTGTAAGTATGTGTTCATGTTGCCTTACTCAGTATTGTCGTTCTGTGTTGCTATGCGTCACTGAGCCCCTGAATGCCAGGTTAACCTGCTTCCTTGTGTTATCAAAGTCTCCTTAGGAATTCTGGCCATTAATGAAGCAGTAGGCCATGGTGATGTTAGCCAGACTCTCAGTGCCTTGCGTTCCCTGGATGTTGGGCTGTATGGAGTCACTCCAGAATGTGCTGAGACTTATCAGCGAGAGCTGTCAGAAGTCAAGAGAAGAAAAATGGTAGCAGGTAAACCACAAGTAGCTGTTAGTGAAATAATTTCAAGATTATTGCATGTGGAATCAGAACCAGGGGTAAAAAAGCCTCCGGGAAGAAGTCTTGTGTTACAGGTGGCAATTGTAGATGCTTTGTGAACTAAGGTTAAAAGGCCAAAAAAGGTGAAAAGTAGAACATTCTCCACTTGTAGAATTTTGTTTTGGGGGGGTCATTAAGGACTCTGAAACCTTCCTTCTCTTGCATGGAGGACGGAGCATCTGTATATGTGGATTTCCTGGTTATAATGTTTGTATGCAGGAAAGATGAGACGTGTCCGGTTTTGAGGCTTAAACTGCAGTTTCTTCTCTTAGGGGGCAATGGCAGTGAATGGGTGAAACACTGGGTGAGAGGAGGCTATCATTATTATCATAACCTACAGACCAAAGAGGGAGGATGGGATGAACCAGCAGATTTTGTGCAAAATGACACACAGCTGTCACGGGAGGAGATACAGGTAGGGTAGATAACATGCTTTTTTTCTGAAAGGTTGATGTCCCTGCCATTCCCATCCTTAATGCACTTCTAAGAGAGAATGCTTCAACACCATAGTCATGTTAACAAACTTAGTAATTCATTTATTTCACTGAGCATTACCAGATTATGTGTGTTAAAACTCCTTGTCCCATTTCAGAAAATTTTCTCCTGCTGGTAAAAGAGTACAGGACCATGGTGGTGCTGCTTATTGAAAGGCAGCCTTGAAGTTTCTCTTAAGCACAATACGGAAAGCTTCTTGTTTCTTGTATCTGCATTGGGTGACGTGGTTTAGTGTGAGGTGTCCCTGCCCATGGCAGGGGAGTTAGAACTAGATGATCTTAAGGTCCTTTCCAACCCTAACTATTTTATGATTCTGTAACTTTAATCCAGAGCACCATATCTGGAGTCACTGCGGCATATAACCGAGAGCAGTTGTGGCTGGCGAATGAGAACCTGATAACAAAACTTCAGGCTTGCTGCCGAGGATACCTTGTTCGCCAGGAATTCAACTCACGAATGAATTTTTTGAAGAAGCAGGTCCCAGCAATCACTTGCATTCAGGTAGTGATATCCTTTAGTTATCTTTGAAGCTTGTTCTCTGCAGTTGTTTTCTACTCACAAGCTTACTGACAGTTTTTGTTCAGTTCAAACAGTTAAAGCACACGATTGTCTTTGCCTCAATTTGCAAATTATCTAAAGGCATTTACTTCTACCAAGCAGTTTTTGTATATTATTTACTTTTCAATGTAATACTTAATCAGTCTTCTGAGGCAGAATTAGATGGAAAAAAAAGTACTTGAGGAAGATTTACTTATTATTTTATTACCAGATTCTGTGTTTTGGGAATAAGGCAGTATGAAGTGTGTTGTATGTCTTTGTGTGATAATACTTTGTGATAAGTTACTGTTGTGATTCCTCATGAATTGAAGAGAAACAATATGGTTTTCTGTATTCCTGAGTAAGATTATTCTTCTCTTCAGATTTGTCCAGGGATTTAGAGGATTGAGTACCTAAAAGAAATGGTGGGAAAATTCAGAACGAGGTTGGGTGCATTTACAGGAGAACAATTAAAAATATCTTTCTCTGGTGTTGTAAATGAAATGTGTGCAAGTGAAATCCATGCTTTGCACTCTATTACCCCTTTGTCGTTTGAATAGTATATGTGTGTTTGTTTCTGACTAAGTAGCATTTGCTCTGCATATATATTTGGGGGAAAAAACAACCAAACCACAATAAAACCCACAAACCCACTCCTGGCTCATTAAGTGTAGTCCAACCCCTTGCCTAACTTCTTTTGCAAGTATTGGTAGCAGTGAGTTTGTTCCCAAGGCTTATAATGATACATCGCTCTTTTCACCAGCAGCAGCATCAAACTCATGATCCCATGTACAACAGTCAGAAGCTGAGGAGCAAGAAGAAGCTCAGATTTGTAATTACTTCTCTTTAATTACAAAAGTAAAGTCAGTGCACTGATTTTCTGTTTTCAGTCCCAGTGGCGTGGCTACAAGCAGAGGAGGGCATATCAGATCCGTTTGGATTACTTGCAGTCACAAACGGACCAAGTAGTGAAGGTAGTGAAACCTCCCTGTTGACCTTTTTGGTAAACCTTTTGGGAAGTGAACTTTTGTAGGAGAGGGTTTTATCTTTATCAGTATCTTGGTTACCCTTCTACAGATTCAGTCAATGACCAGGATGTATCAAGCCAGAAGACGTTACAGAGATCGTCTGCAGTATTTCAGAAACCATGTAAGAGGCTCTCTTGTCAGGTACTGAATTCATTTAACACTTACATGATTTCCAGAATGAAGTCAAGTGCTTTTTCTTTTCTTTTTAATCCTAGATAAATGATGTTATAAAAATTCAAGCCTTTATCCGAGCAAACAAAGCACGAGAAGACTACAAAACCCTCAGTGAGTATTGCCTAGAGGATGAAACTTATGTGCCTCAAATCTCTATATGCAAGGGATGTTGCTAGTGTGATCTATAGTATCAAGACAGCTTCAAAGAGTGACTGGGATGAGGTTGATAGGGCAGTGTGGTGTGCAGGTGGTTCTGGAAGGTTGATGGAAAACCTGATTCCAGCTGCTGCTTTTGCTGCTGAAAAACAGAACCATAGTTTTGGAGTTAACTTTGGCTGTGTGGACAATAGCCTGATAACTGACTTCATTCTTTACTGTTTGCTTCTCTTGTGTTTTACTCAAAAATTCAAAATGTCAGAATCTATTTAGACATGGTGGTGCTTATTTGCTCCTTAATGTGCTGTTTAAACATATATTTACTCCTGCTTTCTGCCTCCTGATGTTTTCTTGTCTATTTTTAGTTAATGCTGAAAACCCACCTATGGCTGTGGTACGGAAATTTGTCCACTTGCTTGATCAGAGTGACCAAGATTTTCAGGAGGAGCTTGAGCTAATGAAACTGCGTGAGGAAGTGGTAACCTTGATCCGATCCAATCAGCAACAGGAAAATGACCTCAATCTCATGGACATCAAAATTGGGCTCCTAGTGAAAAACAAAATTACACTGCAGGTAGGATATGTGCTGGTGTGAGGCTGTCTACAGATTGATCTAAGCCCAGTGGTAAATACAGCATGGATTGCTCCTGGCCTTGAATGTAGTTGCTCAGGCCCAGTGGAAAACATTGCCCCAGACTTGAAGATTTTACACACAGTATGTTCACTCCATTCTGCTAATTTAATATGTATCCCTAGGAGGAAGATTGTAGGAGGAGAAAAAACAAGACCTGAAGCTAAAAAAGGCAAACACACACCAGACTGTCTTGACCTATTGAATACAACAGATTGTGTGTCTGCATGCTTTTGAGAACAGTTTCCTTGCTTCTTTGTAGTTCATTAGGTGACATGGTGCACGCTTGCAGTGAGGGAGTGATTTTGAAGGCAGGGGATGCGATCATGCCGCTTGGTGTTTATTGTTTAAAGTAAACCCCCTCTATTACTTGGCTGATGTGATGAATTTCACAAAAAAACCCGAAACTGTTGCTGATACAGCATTGCCTTTTCTTCAAGCTGAAGTTCTGGTCAGCTTTTATTTTTCATTCTGGGTGGCATGGCACTAGGCTTCTCTCAGTATAAAATCTCAACTTGTATAGTGACATTAATCTTGGAAGGAAGCAGCTTTTTGGCTGCTGCCGTAGGCAAAAAGTGCTGTTGGTGTTGGAGTATGTAGAGGTAGCAAGCAAGCTGAGTATGAAATGGGATTTTTAGGTTTTAAGACAAGTTTAAAAGGGAAAATGTTTTCAACCATCTTCAGAATGCTATCAGCTCTGATAGTCACTCTTGGCAACAATAACAACCCTTCAAGGGTTTCAGATAAATCCAAGAAGTTAGGGACAAAGCAGAACATGTACCTAGAGTCATCAGAGAAATTGTTGCTATAGTAAATAATGCTTCACTTTAATAGCCTCATCCATTGCTTGACCCTGCCTCTCCCTGTCCAAGACAAGTGTGTTCTCAGATACAACTATTTTCCTGTGTTGCCTGTTAAAAAATACTTAAGGGTGGAATCTGTCCCTGTTCTTTCTTTCCAGGATGTTGTTTCTCATAGTAAAAAACTTACCAAGAAGAACAAGGAACAGCTCTCTGACATGATGATGCTGAATAAACAAAGGGGAGGTTTGAAAGCTTTAAGCAAAGAGAAGCGAGAAAAGCTGGAAGCTTATCAGCATCTGTTCTACTTACTTCAGGTAAGCAGCTTCTAGTGCTGCTTGGTAACCTCTTGTCATAGTGGCTTATATGTCTTGGCACAGTCTTTGCTTACATATTATAGTTTTGAGCCACTGTAGTTCTTGGTGACACTGGCCTGTGTGGACATGCACACTAAGCAGTTTTTCTTGTTGTTGTAGACTAACCCAACCTACTTGGCCAAGCTGATTTTTCAGATGCCTCAAAATAAATCCACAAAGTTCATGGATTCTGTCATCTTCACACTGTATAACTATGCATCCAATCAAAGAGAGGAATACCTGTTGTTGCGACTTTTCCAAACAGCATTGCAGGAAGAGATCAAGTACGTGGTGGCATACAGCACATTCTTGCTGTTGAATCAGTTTGGCAATTGCTCAAATTGGGGCAGTTTTCGCCTTATCTATCATGCTAATATGCAGATAATGCTAACTTGTCCCTTGATTGTCCTGTTCCCATTTCATGTTGTTTTCATGTTTGTTTCTTGTCCTGTTCTTAACATAGTCTGTAAGAGTGTAGTATGTCCATTGAGGATGAGGGCTTTTTACTTCAGTTAAGATTTCACTGCTCAATACAGCAGCTACTTTGATGCAAAAGCATCCTCAAATCCAGTCTAATCTAAATTCCCTAATGTCTTTTTATGCATACCTCCAGCAAACTGCAGACTTAGCCTTTACAAGACAGGGAGAAAGTTAACACTAAGCTTTCCGGATTTCTGAAAGCTGATGAAGATGCTGAAACTGAGAAGCTTTATTGTATGGCATTGTTCTGTCTACTGTCATTGTTAGTACTCTGGCTGTCCTTGGGCATGTTTCATTTTACAGGTTGGGCCTTAGGAGTTCAGTGTTCCTTATGATGCAGAGCTGCACAGCTTGCTGTGAAGAAGAATGTGCTATAAATTTTTTGAGGAACTAGTCTTTAAGCATTCTTTGGAATGCTTTTTAAGCATGAAGATGGTATATGCCCTGAAACAGATAACTTCTAAATGGTATTTTTTTTTTCCTAAAATACTTTTTTTCCTTTAAATTCATTCTTGGAATACTGGTCCAGGAAAATGTAAGCACTTTGTTCACTGCTGCTGTGTTCCACATAGTGGTATACTGGGAGTGGCTTTTGTTGTTGATTGCTTTCTTTTTTCTTTTTTTTTAAATACTGGAAGAAACCTACTGGATTTTTTTCTCTTCTCTATATAAAGCATGCTGTGTTTCCTTTCTATTGTTGAGCAGTGCATTCAATTAAGAGTGTACAGTTCCATTTGCAGCAACTGTCATCGCGATGACTACTGGCAGATGACACTGGAATTTCCAGAGGTCATAAGTTTCTTGCCTTACCTGTCTTGAGAAGTGTTCCAGTATTGTTCTTATACAGTGTTGTAATTCATTGCTGTATTGAGATTTTTAGTACAGATCCATCATTTGTTTTGTGAGGGTGGTGCTCTTTAACAGTTTTGATATATGCCTAAGAATGTATCTAAAGCTGACGGAATTAGGCGTAACTCATACTTCATACAGACTCTTTCTTCTTCAGATCAAAAGTAGACCAAATACATGAAATTGTGACTGGGAATCCTACTGTTATTAAAATGGTGGTAAGCTTTAACCGTGGTGCCCGTGGTCAGAATGCCCTGAGGCAGATCCTGGCACCGGTTGTGAAGGAAATCATCGATGACAAATCACTCAATATCAAAACTGATCCAGTGGATATTTACAAGTCTTGGGTTAACCAAATGGAGTCTCAAACTGGTGAGGCCAGGTATAAGAACTGTTACTACTGTATTTTTCTAAACAATGCTTGGCTGCTTTGCACTACTTGGTTAATAATTTCAAATCATCCTTGGCTTTACTGCTTGTATCTGTCCCAGCTGATACTGGCTTTTCCATCTCTTCAAAATTGCTTTCATCCTAGAGTTCTAAAGATCATGTTCTGGGGATGGTGCTGAGGGTATTGAAAGAGCATCTCATTAGGAGATGGAAAGAAATGCTCTCTGGTGTTTATTTGTGTTGACTTGATAGTTATCTATCAGATGCCCTCTAACCTAAAAGAAATCATGGTAAGAAAAGGTATTGGGAACTGGTTGGTTGTCAGTCTCTGTTCATGTCATATATATCCTCTGCAAACTTAGATACACTTTGCAAGCCAACAAAACTTATTCTGCTGGAGGAGAAGCATGACAGTGCAGTTCTTTTAATTCTAACGTCTTTCAAGTTAGTATTGGCCACTGCTGACAAGTGGATTGTGCTGGATGGTTTGGTATCATTCTGGTTTCTTTTATTTCCAGCACATATGATTTTTGAGAACTTGAGCTTTCTATTGTGTTCTGTTGTGGTGGTCATTTTAAGCATACTTAAAAAAAACCAAACCAAACCAGACCAACCAACCAAAATGGATTTCCCTATTCAAGGCAATTTGCAGTCATGTCTTGCTATACACCTCGTTCAGAATTCTGAATATGTTAAAAACGTAGGCGAATATATGTGTTCAGGCCTTTCTCTTTATGTGAGATTTAAGACATGCTTTTATGAGTTATCTGCTTAATTTGTCTGTCTTCACTGGAGCACTATGCAGTAATTTTAGCTGATGAAGAATACGTAACTACTCATTTGGCACTGCTTCCTGCCAATAGCATTTTAAATTGATTTTCATGGATACTGTTGTTGCTTCTAGCTTGTATCCAAGCTTTTATTATCGTATTGTTCAAATGTGTAGCTTGCTTTTTCACTAGTTTATTTGCAGCCTGAAGTACAGCTGCAGCCTGATGCACAACTTTAGCTCTTGTACATGTGTGCATGCTGTAAAAAGTACAGTTTTGAGTTAGCTGGGCCTCTTCTCTCAGTGACCTTTGCAAGGGAGAGTAGAAGTAAAAGCAAGAAGCCTTCAGCTCTTCCAGTGGACTAAAAGGTTGACTGGAGGCAATGCATAGCTCTTGGCACCCAAGTGAATATGAGCTTGTTTCCACGTTGAGCTAGAAATTCTTGAAGCATGCTAGACTGAGGAATGCTTGCCTTCACATGTTTAACTTTTTCAAATAGCAAACTGCCATACGATGTTACACCTGAACAAGCTCTAAATCATGAAGAGGTGAGGAAGCGCCTGGATGTCTCAATCAGAAACATGAGGACAGTGACAGACAAGTTCCTGTCTGCCATTGTTATTTCAGTGGACAAAATCCCGTGAGTCTGATGTACCACAGTATTATCCCTGAGAAGTTGGTGGTGGGTTCATGCTTTTAGCAGTCGTATTTGACCTTTTCTTTGCCCTTTTCTCTCAAAGTTACGGAATGCGTTTCATTGCCAAGGTACTAAAAGACTCCCTGCACGAGAAGTTTCCCGATGCTGGCGAGGATGAGCTTCTGAAGGTGAGGCTCTGAACACCTTTGTGAGTAATTGTCAGCCAGATTGTGGTGAGCATATTAGGTGTATGTTTGGAGAGGAGTGCATGTAAACTTAATGTTTATCTGCAGCTAGAAAAGGTTTCACTTTGGGGTTTTGATTTTTAGCTTCATATATGTCATCTGAGACATAATATATTGTTAGGAGGAGGTATCCTGTTGTTGTTTCTTTGCTTTTAATATCTTGGGCATTTGGTCATTCAGGTTTCTGGACTTGGGGTACTCTTGCTCCTAGAAAGTAAACCTTGGTTTTGCTGTTATGGTCACAGCCAGCTGTTCATTTCTTAAAGAGACAGTGTCAAGTTAAAAAGGCTGTATGCAAAATTCTGATATTCCAGATTCCCTTGTCTGTAATACTCTAGGATATTTTGACAGCAACATGTAGAGAGGTATTTCCCGTGATGTCTAGTCAGTTTTGTATTTTGCATTCCATTAGGTTTGCAGACCTAGAGGATCTCTTAACTATTCTATGATCCTAATAGTAGGCACTCTCAGATGAGTATAACTTTGGGGTTTTCACTGAAAGTTCTTTGGCTTTATGGCTTTTGGTAATTGTGAAGGCCTTTATATTAATGAATGCTTTGTTAATAAAATTTTGGATTTCAGAATACTTGGCACTGTCTCTTTAAAATTCTCTACCTCAGCTTCATTGCAAAATAATTACCAATCTGAATGCTGTTTTCTTCTCTCTTCTAGTTCTGTGCTTTCCCATTCTGAGACATCGATTCTTTCTATGCAGGTGAATTAATTTCTTCCATCTGTAAATTTAGGTGGAAAGCTGCGGTTTTTGCTAATCCTTGTGGAAACAGTGTGTGACTGTCCACCTGAAAGTCAAAGCTGCAGTTGTATGCAATGACTACTTTAGATTTTGATCTTTTTTTTCTTTTTTCTTGCAGTCAAAGCTGCCCATGTGGGTACCCATTTACTGCTGTTCTCCCCTGAACCTTTGAAAGTTTTGAATAGTTTCTTGCACAGAATGATTTTATTTTCTTATTTTTATTAACTGTTTTCTTATTAACTGGTTTTCTTATTAACTGATAGTGAACAGCTTTGACTGTTGTGCCATGACATAATCTGTGAGAGTAGAGCAGGGGCTTGCATGAAACAAAACATGACTTCAGTGAAAGCAGTTTAATAACTTCTAGGGCTGCTCAGCAATGGCTAGATTTTCTTGCTCTGTTTTCAGCTGTTTGTTCAGACCCTGATCTCTTCTGTGCGTTTAAGTAACGTGGCAAGCAGGCAAAGCAGAGATTCAGTGACCAGGCCCTCTGCAAATTTCTGTGAACCACAGAAAATTACTAGAGCATGTGATGTGAGAGCTGTCTCTTTACGTCAGCATGTTGGGTTAATTCCTTTTCATTGCTGGAATGACTGTTGGCAAAATATCAAGTACAGGTCAGAAGTATATTTGTGAGCATATGGATAATGTGATAACTTTATTTTTGGTTCCTTGAAGTTTATTGCTGCTCACATTTGGCTAGGTAAATTGGATTTTGAAGCATCAGATTCTGTTTGTCTTCTGTACTTCTGATTTTCTTACCTCTGGATTATATGGTTTCTGAGTTACTAACTGGGAGTCTGTGCCTGAAAATGTTCCTGGCTTATCAAAGAATTATTCTGAAAGAGAAAAGGACTTTGGAGAAGGAATGGAAAGTAGTTTCCTTAGTTCAGCTCCTTGGTGTGCCATGCTTCCTCACCAGTTTGGCTTTGTTAGAGTTGGCAGCCAATTCTGCACGCTTCTGTAAGAATCAGCTCTTGTTCTTGAACCAACTGTTGTTCTGGTTCTTTTATCCTATGATTGTTCAGCTCTCTGTTAGAATAACTCAGTTATGTTTAATTTCCCTGATAGTTTCATGCTCATATGAGCAGTCCATTGGTAGGCTTGTAATGTCTTGTGTCCGTACTTTTTTTTTTTTTTTTAATAAGTTGAACTTTTAAATCTTTATGCATAGGTTTTATACACAGGAGTATCTGCTGCTGTGTTGTCCTGCAACTAGTAGTGTGCAGTCTTCCCTCTTGGTGTTGACCATTTGACCATACTTTTGATTCTTAATGATTAATTTATCTTTTTTATTGTTTTATTTATTTATTTATTTTGTCACTAGATTATTTGGGATTGTGTGTGCTTGTACACAGCAACACAGCAGAACCTTTACCCTGGAAGGGGTCTCTGGCTTCCAAGGAAACAATTTATAGAGTAGTTTAAATAAAATTCAGTTGGGTCCTATACCATTGTTTCTTAATGTGTTTCTTCTCTACTCAACTATCCCCAGATTGTTGGCAATTTACTCTATTACCGCTACATGAATCCAGCCATTGTTGCACCAGATGCATTTGACATCATCGATCTTTCAGCTGGAGGTCAGCTGACTACTGATCAACGCAGAAACCTCGGTTCCATTGCAAAGATGTTGCAGCATGCTGCGTCCAATAAGATGTTCATGGGAGATAATGCACACCTCAGCATTATTAATGAATACCTGTTGCAGTCATATCAAAAATTCAGGTAGAAGACCTTAGCTAATTAAGTTGAGAAGTTTGGCAGAGGGAAACATTGCAAGTAAAAAGGGATTATCATACGTTTTAAATATTATAAATTTTAAGAGATTGCACTCCAAAGTGGCATAAGCATCAGTGACAAAGGCAGATAAAATGTGCCTGGAATTTATGAATGATACATTGTATGTTAGTGAGATTGAGGAGTCAAGTATTTTGACTTGGGGGTTTCCAGAATAGAAGTTGTTTTTGCACATGCTTATTGTGATACTTAAATGTGGGCAGCTAGACTGGACATAGACTATTCTGTCCCATATGAATCCTGCTTCTCATGAAAACCCAGTGTTGCTGAGGAATGAAGCAGTTGGGCATTTAGATGTTCATATAGCTGAAGTAAGCTTTTGTTCAAGAATTGTCATCATAGGCCTCATGTTTTGGAAGAAAAGTAGAGATTGCTGGGAGCAAGGGGTGTTACTGCATGGGAGGCAGGAGGATGTGTGAACAAGGTCACCAGAGCCATAGACCAGTTCTGTGAATGCTGAAAACGAGCCAGCATCAACGTAGCCAGTATCAGCAATTCGATTTACTAGGTTATTTCTGATGTGTTAGACTAGAGCTTGACAAACTGTAGTATGCGGTAATGTACCATAATGTAAACAAAGAGAGACTACACTTGGGATTGTCAGAGGGAGTTAATGTTCTTGATGCATCACATGACACTCAGGCTCATACTGATCCTTCTTTTCTCCTCCTTTTTTCTGAAGACGTTTTTTTCAGTCTGCCTGTGAGGTTCCTGAATTGCAGGATAAATTTAATATTGATGAATATTCTGACTTGGTGACTCTCACTAAACCAGTTATTTATATTTCTATTGGTGAAATCATCAATACGCACACTGTAAGTATACAGTTGGTCCTTATATAAGTTTGGTCATGGTTGCTCTGAAAATGCTGCTTCTGGCTGAAATGCTAAGTTACCAAATACAAGGCAAAAAGTTATCCTTTGAGCATAGTGTGCAAAAGCTTGTTGGTTTATAGAATGAATTAATTTGCTTGTGGCTTCTCTGAGTTTCTTTTTAAAGTATTTGAGTATGTGATAATGGCATAGCTTTGAATGTTGATATTGCTGCTTCGAAGTTCAGGGAAATAAGATCTTTTCTAAAAGATACCAGCTCAAAGTAATGTTATTTTACTGTGTAGAAAAGGATGTACAATTAACAATATAAATGTTCTTTTATATTCATTTAGTTGCTCTTAGACCATCAAGATGCGATTGCTCCTGAGCACAATGATCCAATTCATGAGCTGCTGGACGATCTCGGAGAGGTTCCTACAATTGAGTCCTTAATAGGTGGTCTAGTTTATTGTACTTCAGCATATGTAATATTACCTTAAATGATTTGAAGTGCAGTAAAGAAACTGTATAAGGGATCATCACAGGTCATTGGGAGGATGTGCTCTGAAAAGCAGCAGTATATTTGTTGTAGTATATTCCCTCTGACTGCAGAATTTATTATCCTGAAAAAAATGGGGATACTTTCTCTTCTCCCCATGCCCCTTACCTCAACCCACTCCAGAATTTTCTTGAAGATGGATGGATATTTTGACATGCTTTCTTCATTCCGGTATGCTGGAGCTTTTTCTGCTTGTGTGTGTGTCCCAGCTTCTTTGAAAAGATGTCTTCTGTTGTGGAGATCTGTATGCATTCTTTTGGAGTGGTAATAAGTGTATTAAATGGTGGGTGTCCCTACAGGGATTGTTGGCATATGGACAAATACCTTTTTTCCCCTCCTTCAAAGTTTGTTTTTCTGTACATTAAGAATTTTATCCTTGTGTAGCTGGGGGAGGAAGGAACTGACTTCACTAATCTCTGGAAGTTTTCTAAACACCTGAGCCACTGTTCAATACTTCAGGATTCAGCAAACACTGGAAAATTGCACAAGCCTTTATCATTTCTTGGTTTCTATGTTGCAGCTATTTTAAGTGCGGAATCTGGAGGGGGGAGGTGGTGGTGGTGGTAAGAGTTTTTTGAGAGGATGCTTTGACAGCAAAATACTTACCTTGAAACTGCTTGATGAGAAAGATTGGAAGCTTTTAAAGGAGTGATTGCTAGCATGCTTTCTTCAAAGTACTGGCAAAGAACAGAACATAAGAAGTGTTATCTGACTGAATCTAGACCTTGAGTTTAACTAGTACTTGCCTTTGTTCCCCATTTATTTCTCCTGTGTGTATTGTGTTGATGTGGTTAATACACCAGAGTTTGATCTTCCTGCAGCCCTTTAAAAATAGGCAGGAGGGGAAGCATCCTAACAACTGTTCTGATGAAAGTTCAGAACAATTAGGGAAAGAAAATGTCCTTTTGACTAGATACCTTACTTTGTTTAATAGAAGATGACAAGCTTAGTTGCCAACAAGGGCTTCACTCTTAGCTTGGAAAATTCATTCTAATGAGGACATGGTCATAGAGGCATGGTCATGTTCTTATTAATAAAGTATTTTTGACAGGTCAGCTACTTTTTTCAGTAGAGAGTGAAATGCTGAGATACAGTGTGGAATATGCAAATGTCTTTAAGGCATGCAAGCTAGTGATTTTGTTGTGCCTTTCTGGCCACTGTATTTGTGAAGAAAAAGTTTGTAACGTACTCAAGATCATGATTTTTAAATTTGGTTTTGGCTTTTAAAGCATCCTTCTGAAAGTAGGAAACAGTGTAGTTTTCCTGTGATCTGTTATGATGGGAAAAATTACAAATCTCTTGTAGTCAATGATGTAAAAAGTATGACTTAATCTATGAACTCTTTCTGCTTGGCAGGAGAAGGGTCTGGCAATGTTAATGACCCCAACAGGGAAATGCTAGCAAAGACTGAGGTGTCTCTTACACTCACTAATAAATTTGATGTTCCTGGTGATGAGAATGCAGAGATGGATGTGAGGACTATTCTGTTGAAGTAAGTAAGAGGTAACTGGTTTCTGAAGAGAACGAGGAACCTGAATTTTCAGTTAATCTGCATGTGAAAATAAGCAAGTGTAATTTAAACAAATGTAGGACTTTTAGTCCAAGTACACTGAGCTTTCAATGCTGCGGCTGTCAAATTTGTTCCTGTTAGTTCTTCAACACTGTTGAATTTGTCATTCTTTAAAAGTCTGTTTTGGATGATTCTGAAGGGGAAACTTCCTAGATGTAAGAGAGTGACAGCAGCAGTTGGATTTGCCTGCTTGTGAATAATTTGTAAAGACCATCTTAACTAATCCATATTGATCCTCACAATGGAGTTTTAATTTTCAGGTCTATTAATGTAAAACTTAGATGATTCAGTCTTTGTGTTGCTTATATAATGCCCTGTGCAATGTTCTCAGTAGAATACATGTAATATATGGAAATGTTAAGGGTAAGTAAATGTCTAATATATGTGAATAACACTCTGCTGCTGCTAAGTTTGCTAGCTCCTGCAGTATTAGTTTTTTTTATGCTGTTGCTTCTCTCCTCTTGGTTTATGATGTGGTTCCCTTCGCTCTTCACTTGCTGTCCTTCAAACCTGACTCTTAATAGATGAAAATGATATTTTTGAAAATAGATGTGTTATTAGACTAATACCTATTAGTCCTGACAGAACTCAGTCTAAGCAAGGACATTAAGGGCAACAGGAAAACTTCTGTAGATACACTGGGGATAAAAGAAAGATGAGGGAAATTGTGAGCACCTGCCATAAGGAAACAGGAGACCTGGTTACCTGGGATATAGAGAAGGCCAAGGCACTTGGTGACTTCTTTTGCATTGGTCTTCACCAGCAAAAGCACTGTCCGCTGCCCAAGTCACAGAAGGCATGGCAGGGACTGGGAGAATGAAGAACTGCCTGCAGTAAGAGAAGATCAGGTGCGAGACCATCTGAGCAACCTGAAGGTGCTCAGGTCCCTGGGACCTGATGAGATGCGTCTGCGGGTCCTGAGGGAGGTGGTGGATGAAGTTGCCAAGCCATTATCCACCATATTTGAGAAGCTGTGGCTGTCTGAAGTTCCTGCTGACTGGAAAAGGGGAAATATAACCCCCACTTTTAAAAAGAGAGACAAGGAAGATCCAGGGAACTACAGGCCAGTCAGTCTCACCTCAGTGCCTGGCAAGATCATGGAGCAGATCCTCCTGGAAACTATGCTAAGGCACATGGACAATAAGAGGGTGATTGGCAACAGCCAGCATGGCTTCACGAAGGGCAAATCGTGCCTGACAAATTTGGTGGCCTTCTACAGTGGGGCCACAGCACTGTAACGATGGATAAGGGAAGAGTGATTGTGTCATCTGCTTGGGCTTGCGCAAGGCATTTGACACTGCCTCGCATGGCATCCTTGTCTCTAAACTGGAAAGGCATGGATTTGATGGATGGACCTGCTTTACGTTTCACCTTGGAATTGCTGCTTCTGTGGTCCACATGGCAGTACTGGGGCTGCCTTGGAATATATGGGGTAACATACTTGTTTGACAGGGTACTGGGGAGCAAATTATGTTTATTATGTAGATGAACCTTTTAGGGAACCTGTTTCTGATAAACTGTCAAAGTGCTTCTTGAGGATCTGGTTTGGTCTAGCCTATGACATGTAAGTGTGCATGTAGTGATAATCTGACTTTAGGTAAATTGGTAAAGTTGGTATTATTGCAGAACAGAACAGTATTTAAAGTCTTTTAGTTTAAAGGTTTTTCTCCTATTCTCCTTGATTTCTTTGCAGCACGAAACGTTTAATTGTTGATGTAATCCGCTTCCAACCAGGGGAGACTCTGACTGAAATCTTGGGAACTCCAGCTACCTCAGAGCAAGTATGAAGTTGTTTACCTGCGTTCTCTTTAGGTTAGGAGATTGTCATCTGTCCAGACACATGTGGGTGTTAGGAATCTGCATTTATGTATTGCAGTGAAGCTGTCTCCACTGATGTTGAAGCGAAGTGTAGCGATAATAAGGAAGGAGTACAATGGATATAAATTGTATGTGTGAACCTTACCTCACTGGTAGTTGCCAGAAACTGTTTATCTAGGCAGCTGTTTTAAATGGCAGGTAGGCTTCTGCTGCTTCCTGTACATGGAATGTGCTCGTCAAGCATGGATTCAATTAAGTCATTACGGAAATGACCAAGCAAAATTCCTGTTATATGTTGTGCTGGAGGTCAGAAAAATCTGTTTCTGGTTCTTTGTCACCTTAAAATTGATCTGCTTATGAACTTGTAGTTGTTTTGCTCTCTTTTTCTAGGAAGTAGAGCATCAGAGGGCGATGCAGAAACGGGCCATTCGTGATGCTAAAACTCCTGATAAGATGAAAAAACCTGTGTCTGTGAAGGAAGATGGAAACTTGAATCTTCAAGGAAAGAAAGATAAAATTAAGGCAGGCCTGAAGAAACTGACAGAACTGGGGACCGTGAATGCTAAAAATAAATACCAGGAACTAATCAATGACATTGCAAAGGTATCCCCATTTGTGGTTTCCTAGTAGTCACAGTGAAGTTTTCCCGCAGTTTGCAGCGTTGTGAAACTGGCATTGAGTTTTCAGGAGAAGTTTTGTAGTAGTAATTTAGAGGCGTGAAGCCTCTACCTTTTGCCATAGTGTTCCCACTTCTTGGCATTTGGAAGTCCTTTATATTTATAGGATGTTTGAGTTTTCTAAACTGATTGTGTTGCCAGAATCTCAGGCACCTTAAGAGAAAGCTTCCTGGCTTTTAGGGGAAGTCCTGATGTGACTTTTTTTGTTGTTGTTGTTGTTGTTGTTGTTCCGTTCACGTAATTTAAACAGGGTCTCTGCATACTTCTTCACACAAGGAAGTTTTGCCTGAAAAGATGCTCTGTCACTATAGCAGCATACAACAGTATTAGATCACTTTTGCGAGTTTTTATCAGATCCTTCTTTAATCTTTTAGGTATTTAAATAAAAATAACAGTGTATTTTATATCACATGTTTACCAAAAAGCTATTTGGGAAATGTATATGTAAAATGAATAAATCATCACCTTTACGGATCCAATTACAATTAATTGTACTGTCATTAACTTACTGTTTTCAGTTTTTTGATACATACTGACTTCAGCACATGATATAATTGTTCCAGCATTAAGGTAATACATCTACAGGTGGCTGACTAATAAAGAAAGATAAGAAAGTCTGTGCACTTCTGTGGTTTTAGTGCTTGATTTATAAAATACTTTTCCTACCCAGAGATGGCAAAAATTGCTTCCTTCCTTTAAATCACATACTCTTGGTGCCCACTCTAGTCATTGTAACTAGGACAGCATTGGAGTTTGAGAAAGCAACAAAAGGTTCAAATGAACTGCTGTGTATACTTCGTTAGTTCCAAAAATAGTCAACACAGAGAAGTGGTGACACTTAAACTGGGGCAAATGCAACTGAGAGCTACAGCTTGTAGCATGAAGCAAGACTAAGCAAAATCAAACAGTGTGTTTCAGATAGTCTGTGTTCTGGGCTTGAGCAGCTGGAGAGCTCAATGGCTGTTAAGTCTCTGCTTGTCTTTTTCTGTGGTATAGGATATCCGAAATCAGCGTAGATACCGTCAGAGAAGAAAGGCAGAGCTGGTGAAACTGCAGCAGACGTACAGTGCCTTGAACTCCAAAGCTACTTTTTATGGGGAGCAAGTGGATTATTACAAAAGCTACATCAAAACCTGCTTGGATAACCTGGCCAGCAAGGGCAAGTAAGTGTCTTGGAAACCATGCTGTGGTTATAGAAGTGCTTTCTGCAGGAAACACATGTAGGCTGTTGCTAGGAAGAATTATAATGCCATCTGCTCAAAGGACCTTGGCCAAGTTCTTTACTGCAGCAATAGTTATAGGGAAAGGGTCTTGGCAGTGCTGGGCAAATATGGGTGGAGGGCAGTGCCCGAATGGGGTCAGAAAGACATACTTGTGAGCATTTTGATCCCTCTGGGAGGGGGGAATGTAGAGTGTCCAGAGGGTATGAAGCAGGTGGTTCAGATAATGCATGTGCTGCTCAGTCAGTCTGTCCTGTCATCATGTAGGAACAGAGAATAAAAATGACAGTTACCTACGAGGAAATAATTGGTCACCAATTGTTCTTTTTATCCCAAAAAGGTGGGGGGAGGAGGTGAGGGGGAAGTACAGGTGCAGAAGGGAAGAAGCATCCTCCTCCCCAGGGAGATCTGGGAAGAGCAGCTGCCAGTGGAAACTAAGGCAAGAAAGCTATAGAGTAATCTCAGACTTCTGCATGTCAGTTGTCACCAAATCCCCTTTTGCCTAATGATAGGTGATGCTGCTTTTTGTGAAGTACCATGTGGTTGTATTTGGGGGGCGAGAAAGGGTGTTGGTGTTTTTATCAGCTGCTTTAGTCACCGTTGATCAGCTATACTGGTTCTATCCCCTCATCCAAATAGGATTAAATGTTTGCTGTCTAAAATCTCTTTGCTCGTTTGACTGATAGTCTTGGGGTTTTTGGTTTTTTTTTTTTTTTTTTTTTTTTTGTCTGGTTTGGTTTTTCCAGAGTTTCTAAGAAGCCTCGGGAGATGAAAGGCAAAAACAGTAAAAAGATTTCTCTAAAATATACAGCAGCTCGACTTCATGAGAAGGGAGTGCTTTTAGAGATTGAGGACCTGCAAACTAACCAGTGAGTATCTTTTTAAAAACTCTTTAAAGCTGAGTAAACTTCTCAGAGGAAAATGGGTACATTAAATTCTTGTCTCTTTGAACTGGTTTAGGTGCTGGCCATTGAGAACAGAAGCTCTGAGATATGTTTGAAATTGTGACAGGTTGTCTTGTGGTTTTGTTCTTGGAATTTAGCATTGTTGTAGACTTAGTTATTAAAGCTGAAGAAGTTGTTTTCTGCGGTCTAGGCTGGCACCCCTTGGGCCAAAGACCCTTTGCTTAGTGATTGCTTTATTGCTTCCCAGTTCTCCTTCCCCTCCAACTTTTTGTTTTGTTTTGTTTTGCATTTGTTTTGTTTGTTTTTTCCCCTTTGGTGGTGGAAGCAAAGCGGGCTTTGGTTAAGAAGTACGGGATTTAAACGTGACATCTTCCCACCTGCCACTTTCCTGCCACCCCCCAGTCATGAAAGGGCACCTCCTTGGGTGAATTGCTACTATAGTTAATAGCACTCACTGTTGAAAAATCAACTTGATGGTAGCTATAGTTATATATAACTATTTAGTTTGTCCAGCTATAGTTTGCTAACCTTGAGAACTAGGTGTATCTTCTGTGGAATACAAGGAAGTTGCCTGTTACTAGAATTTTTTTTCAAAGTAGGACCATATTTTTGTACTTTGTGCACTAAATGAGGCATGGATGTGCAGTACTGAAGTAGGTTGTTTAGACTGCATGGGCTAAATTTCCAGCTATGCTTGCGTGAAGGTGTGATCCACTGGACACAGAATCTGGAAGGCTTCCATTCATTGTTATATTGAATCTGATCAGCTTTTAGAGTCTTGTTTCCAATGGGAATATAGAATATAAGAATATAATTCTTAGAAATTTATTTTCTCATTTCATCTTGTATATTCTCTCCCTGTTTCAGTAGGAAGTACATGCTCAGTAATCAACTGTGGGTTTTAATTTCTCAAATTTTGTAGGTTTAAAAATGTGATATTTGAGATCAGTCCAACAGAAGAAGTAGGAGACTTTGAGATAAAAGCAAAATTCATGGGGGTACAGATGGAAACCTTTATGTTACATTATCAGGTAAGAACTGTCCTATTAGTGGCATGTAAGCTTCACTTGCCAGGCTCTTCACCAAAATAAAAATTACATGTTTTCTGCCTGAGCAGTCTGAAAAATGCTCTCAAAAAACCAACTCATCTGTTGCAGGTGAAACAAACAGATGCAACACAGATGTGGTGTGGGATTCAGACTACTCTTGTTTCTTTAATAATGAAAGCCTGATGTCAGTCTGTGCTCCTAGTTACATTTGCACACAAAACTAACACATGCATTTTCAACAACTTTCTGCTACAGCAGAGAGATCAGCTGGGCCTGGGTGCAGTGGCTTCAGCCACATCATGTGTTGGTATTCTTCCTGCCACACTACACTGTGAACAGTTTCTTCAGCTGTGCAGTTCTTGGGAGTCCTCAGCCTTTACTTAGGCCAGGCTACCAAGACAGGCACTGACTGACCTTCTCCCATATGGTTCCCTGATCCCCTCCATGCCAGCACTGTTATGCCTGGTGTCTCTGTTCTCTTAATCTACTTTTGCCTTGCATATCCACTGTCCAACTTAGACATCGTTGGGTTTGTTAATTGTGGATGCCGCAGAGGTCTTGAAACAGGTTGTGTGTAGGAGCACCTTGAATTGTTAAGTCTGTGCCACCTAACTGGCTGCTGTGAGGGACAGTTGTCTCACACATGCCATTTGTGTGCTCTCAGGACTCCCCTAGTTCATTCTGGTCCCTATCTGGTCATGAATTTCTTGGTTCATGGGGCTACCCAAGGTCACTTGCTCTTTGGGCACAGGTGTTGCTATACCACTATGCCTTTTTATAACTGTTTTTCAGAAAAAGCAGGGAGGCTTACACTGGATATTAGAAACAATTTCTTCAGTAAGAGGGTGCTAAGACATTGGAACAGGCTGCCCAGGGCAGTGGTGCAATCACCATTCCTGGAAGTGTTAAAAAAAACCCCAACATGTAGATGAGGCCCTCAGTGACAGGGTTTAGTGGTGGCCTTGACAGTGCTGGGGTGATGGTTGGACTTGAGCTTAAATGCTTTTTTCAACCCAGTTGATTTATGATTGAGAAGCCAGCAACGAGGAAACTGCCATTGGTCATCCAAGTACACATTAATGGTGGCATCAATAAAAAAACTTGTATTGCCATTACCATAATTTTTACAGAAAGAGCAGAAATGGCTTTATGATTGTTTACTCTGGTGTCACCGAGGCTGGACAATTGCAGGAGCCAGATTTGGGTTTTGGATTGCACATAAAGTTTCTCTGCACAACCTGAATGCCGCCTTCAATGTACATTGTTCCGTAGGGGGCTTACTGAAAGAAATTAATTGCTGAGATAAATCAGTGTAAGGAGTCCTATTGCTCTGTCAAGTGCATTGCTGACAAAAACAAAGTAACTAGAAATACTCCCTACCAAAACACCCAAGAGACTGAATTGGCATTGTGTACCTGGTGCTAACAGATGCTGTGACTTTCTCTGCCTTAGATTGCAGTGCTCCAAACCACCTTGCTGAGACCAGACACAACTAAGGTTTTTAGAAAGCAATACTGTGGAATGTTGTAATGTTTCATGGGTAGATGATATAGTTAGACATATAGGAGACCCTTTCTAAATGTTATGACTTCATGGGTATTGTGGAAATGAAAAGCATGGAGGTGGCTAGATCTGAAATTGGCCTTTTTTGGTGTTCTGTTGGTCTGGTTCTATATTGGTCTTCTATTTCTGCCCTCTTTTTTTCTTTCTTGTTGTTGTTGGGGTTTTTTTACGTATATATAAAACAGATTAAAAAAAATAGATCTTGGATGTTTTAGAACTACTTTATTTTTCATGCAGTATGAGTGGATCTTCATTAAATCTCGTTTTTTGATCTTATGCTGTATACTTTGTGATAGATGTTCCTCAAAAAGCTACTGTTACCAGAGAGTCTCATATTCTCTATAAGTTCTTGAGGATTCCTTGCTCACAAAGGTATTCTCTTTGGCAGGATCTTTTGCAGCTGCAGTATGAAGGCGTTGCAGTCATGAAGTTGTTTGACAGAGCAAAAGTGAATGTCAACCTTCTGATCTTTCTTCTGAATAAGAAATTCTATGGGAAGTAACTGTCCTCTGCCAGCAAGTCTCTGAAAGGGGAGATGAATAGAAATCTCCATGCACAGTTATAGTGTGACATAGCTATGTATCAGTATATGCAGATGCCATGCTCAAATATATCAGATGTATCACGAAGGAGGACTAAGAACCTCTTGCAAATTAACAACTCTCATTGAGTCTGCAGAGTTGGTTTCTTGTTTATTTATAATCTTTAAAGGTCCCCTGAAAAGTAGTTAATTTAGAATGTATTTTTATGTGGTGCTGGGGATTAAACTAATATAAGAGTATACTTAGGGCATATGGATGCTTTATTTGCCTAATAATGTGCTTGTGAGGCTTGAATTTTTGTTGCTTGTGTGAAGAGGAAGACAGAACTGTACAGCTGTTGGTTTGCCTCTTCCTGAAAGCAAAAAAGGGTTGTGGATTGTATTTGGACATTATTCTCAACAGCGATGACTAGGTTAAGAAACTGTCAAGGCCCATTTTACCCATTGGTTTGTAGCTTGCAGTGGTGGTGGTGGCCAGTTCCCCAGGTGAAACCACAGTGGTCTGGGGTATCATTAATGGTCATAAATGGTCACTGAACTATTCGTGACTATTTACTATAACCACATCAAATAACTTTAGCATGTATTTTTTTCTTGATTTGTTTCTGTTTTATCACACTCTAATTTACATATGGCCCCTTAAATAGAGGGACTGTGGAATGTACTTACTAGTACTTACAGATGAAAAGAAGCCTTCTGGGGAAGGAAATCTAAAAAATTTATTTTTTTTTTGAGACATGTTATCTTTTAATGTTGCTTGCAAAGTATTTGAAATCTAAAAATAACTTTTTTCCAGTTCAGAGCAATGTTCTGTGTATCTGTATCTGATGCAATGTGTTAGGCTCTACCTGCAGGCTTGTCTAAGGAAGAAGACTATTTTAAATAGGTTAGCTTTTATAAAGTTGAACATTTCTAGCTATGCTCAAGTTCCCAGTTCTTTTACTCCTTTGGTTTTGTTAGGGTTTTTTGTTGGATTTCCTTCCCCACCATGGGGGAGGTGCTGGCTGTTCAGCTGTATCTAGTAAAAATGGACACTTCCTTGGGAGAAACGACCAAACCAAAACTTGACCTTTAACTTCAGTGGCTGCTCCAGCTCTCCACCAATTTTTTCTTAAGAGTTTTTTTTTTGTTGTTTTTTTTTTTTTTTTTTTTAAGAAGGGACATATCTCTTAATTGCAGATTTCAAGTTATTCACAGGTCACTAGTGTTGGTTGTTCAGATTACTGAGTTTAATTGAAGTGCTTTATCTCTGCTATATGCTGCGCTATTTCAGCTTAGCTTTTTTTTCTCATTAAAGACACTTGCAGTATTTGAAATGATGACATGCTTCAGGATAACTTTTGTGTAGTTCTCTCAGAAGCAAATATTTTCTTCAACCTGCAGGTGTCGAAACTGTATTTAAACACTTTCAGGTTAGTGCATGTGCGGGTAAATGCGGTGACAAAGTGCTCACCGAAGTCATGATGATCATGGTCAGCCCTCATCTGGCCCCAGCCCTGGTCACACTCCCCCGCATGGTCCCACCTCAGGCCTACCTCTGACCTGCCAGCAGCTGGGACCACGCCCCTTCGCAGGCCGTGCCCCGCTCACCTCCCCAGCCCCACCTAAGGCACTCTGCTGAGTCCCCGCCCCCTGCAGTGATGCCAGCCTCAGCTCCAGTGAGGCTCCGCCCACACCTCACCTGGACCCACCCCTTCACGTGGCTGCCCAACCCCCAGTGCAGACCACATCCCGCCCTGGCCACGCCCACATTCCTTGCCAAGGAGATGACTCGAGCATGGCCCTGCCATCTTGGGGACATGACCACAGCCTGGGTACACCCCCGCTTCTTTACTAACCCCGCCCAGAGCCCTCACCATGCCCCTGCCCAAGCCACCCACATAGGTCAAAGATCAGGGGTCAAAAGGTCAGGAGTAAAAGACAAACCACAGGTCAAAGTTCATGAGGGCAAAGATAAAAGGTTTAATGGTCAAGGGCCAGGTCAAAGATCAAGTTCAGGGGTCAAAGCTCTGGTGCAAAAAGGCCACGAGGGCAGTGTCTAGGGGGTCAAAGGTCAACGCCCAATGGGCAAGGGTCAAAGGCAGTAAGTCAAAGGGCAACACTTAACGGTCAAGGCTAAAGGGTCATGTATTTATGGCCAAGCTTGAAGATCAAAGCCAACAGGCAACTTAACAGGCAAGGGTCACAGGTCAAATTTCAGGGATCATAGGTCAAGGATAAAAATTCAGAGGTCAAAGGTGGTAAGTGCAATGGCGGGTAAAAAATTTCGAAGCTCAAAATTTAATGGTCATGGGTCAAAGAGCAAACACCTGCTAGCCATGGGCTGAACTGGGCTAAGTGGGCTGGGCTGGGCTAAACTGGAGTATACTGGGCTAAACTGGTCCAACCTGTGCTGTGCTGGGCTATATTGGTCTGAACTGGGCTGAATCAGACATAACTGTGCTAAACTCGCCTAAACTGGGCTGAACTGAGCTGAACTGAGTTAGGCCTGTCTGAACTGGGCTAAAGTAGGCTGGAGTGGTCTCAACTGGGCTAAACTGGTTTGGGGTAAGCTAAGCTGGTCTGAACTGTGCTAAACGGTGCTGTACTTGGCTGGGCTAAACTGCGTTTTCCCAGATGGCAGGAGAATATTCTTTGAAACTCAGGTTTGCCAGAACAGAATTCCCTTGTTCAGCAATTCCAAAATTAAAGACCCCCATCATCCAAAGCCTGAATTCCATTAAATACAAAATCCTCTCCCAGGAATGCTCCTGTGATGGGTGTGGGAGTTGCTAAGAGGAGCGCCCGGCTCTGATGGGTGCTGGTGCACAGCAGCCAGGGCATGGCCTCCTCTTGCGTTGGAGACCGTGACACTGAGCGGCCGCGGGGAACACGAGTGTCTCCGGCGGGAAGGATGGGAAGAGGGACACGGTTCCTGCTGCATGCAGCAGCCCCGCCTCGCTGCAGCTCCCCCCTCCCGCTGCCGGGCTGCCCCAGACCCCCTCGGTGCCCCGGTTCCTCGGTTCTCCCCCATGTGGAGCTGAGCTGTGCCGAGCCGAGCGATAAAAATCCTGTCCCTGCCCATGGCAGGGGGCTGGGAAGTGGATGATCTGAGGGTCCTTTCCAACCCTAACTGTTCTGTGATTATGTGGCTCTAATAGAGGGTAATGGCGGGCAATGGTGGAGGAATGGGGGTTAAGAGGGGGTAATGGGTGAGTAATGGGAGGCATTGGCTTGTCTCAGAGCCACTCAGGTCGCTACGGGTGGCTCCATCCCCTTCGGGTGGCTTTGGCTCTGCTGGGCTCCCTTTGGGAGGCTTCGACTCCTTCAGGCTGCACTTGGCTCCCTTCGGACGACTCTGTCCCTTTTGGGCGGCTTCGGCTCAGCTCAGCTCCCTTCGGTCAAAAGCCGGTATTCCCTCACTTTTGCCTTAGAAAGTACTGGGAAAGAGGGAATTCACTGGAAAGAGTGCTTCAAAGGCTGCTACGAGTGCTGAAGATTGTTGGAAGAAGTAAACGACCCTCAGAGACCAGCACCATGTTTTTGTATGCCTGTGGGGAAACTTCCTAGAAGAATGATGTAAGTAGCCTCATGAATATGAGGTGATCCTGCCCCTCTACTCTGCTCTTGTGAGACCTCACCTGGAGCATTGTGTGCAGTTCTGGTGTCCTCAACATAAAAAGGACATGGAACTGCTGGAACAAGTCCAGAGGAGGCCACGAGGATGATCAGGGACTGGAGCACCTCCCATATGAAGACAGGCTGAGGAAGTTGGGGCTGTTCAGCCTGGAGAAGAGAAGGCTGCGTGGAGACCTCAGAGCAGCCTTCCAGTGTCTGAAGGGGGCCTACAAGGGTGCTGGTGAGGGACTCTTCATTAGGGACTGTAGTGACAGGACAAGGGGTAACGGGTTCAAACTGAAACAGGGGAAGTTTAGATTGGATCTAAGGAGGAAATTCTTTCCTGTGAGGGTGGTGAGGCACTGGAATCGGTTGCCCAGGGAGGTTGTGAATGCTCCATCCCTGGCAGTGTTCAAGGCCAGGTTGGATAAAGCCTTGGGTGGGATGGTTTAGGGTGAGGTGTCCCTGCCCATGGCAGGGGGGTTGGAACTGGATGTTCTTGAGGTTCTATCCAAACGTAACTATCCTATGATTCTATGATTCTATAATATGCATGTCTGTACGTAATGAATATGTATGCTTAGTGAATATGTATGCTTATGAATATAAGGACGGCTTGTTTAGCAATTCAGAGACAGAGGTTAGGAGGAGCTGTCCCCTGTGTCTGCTGGTGCTGCAATAAAGAATACCTGCTTGAAACTTGAACCCTTTGTTGGCGAGTTTGTTCCTGGAATTTTCTCCGAACCACCATAGACCCCTGTATCTCCCCTAATCCCCCCATAGATGCCGACAGACCCTATTATGGGTCTCCAGACCCTCAAATCCCCCCATATCCCCCTGTAAACACCCCATATCCCCCCCATAGACCTCATAGAATCCCATTTAGGGACTCCAGCCATCCATATCCCCACATAGACACCTTATCTCCCCCCATAAACACCCTGTCTCCCCCCATATCCCCCCAGAGAATGCCATGTAGGCACTTGACTCCCATATTCCCCCACAGACCCCCATAATGGGACTCGAGACCCCAAAATTCCCCTCATATTCCCCCACAGACCTCCATAATGGGACTCCAAACCCCCAAATCCCCCCATATCCACTATATCCATATCCCCACATATCCATAGACCACTATAGGCCCCCATGTAGAGACTCCAGACACCCATGTTCCCCTTAATCCCCCCACAGACCCCCATAAAGGGTCTCCAAACCACCACAGAACCCCATGTAGTGACTCCAGACCACCATATGCACCCTAATCCCCCCCATAGACCCGCATGTAGGGACTCCAGATGCCCAAATCCCCCCATATTCTCCCACAGAACCCCATGGAGAGAATCCAGACCCCCAAATTCCCCCCATATCCTCCCATATTCCCCCACAGAACCCCATGAAGGGTCTCTAGACCACTATAGGCCCCCATGTAGATACTCCAGACGCCCATGTCCCTCTTAATCCCCCAATAGACACACCATATCCCCCCCTAGACTCCCATAAAGGGTCTCCAAACCACCACAGAACCCCATGTAGTGACTCCAGACTGCCATATGCCCCCTAATCCCCCCACAGACTCCCATATAGGGACTCCAGACCCCCAAATCCCCCCATCGACACCCATAATGTGACTCCAGACACCCGTATCCTCCCATATTCCCCCATGGAACCCCATGAAGGATCTCCATCACACTATATACCCCCATGTAGGGTCTCCAGACCCCCAAATCCCCCCATAGATCCCCATAATTGTACTCCAGACCCCTAAAGCCCCATATAGACCCCCATGTAGGGACTCCAGAACCCCATATTCTCCCTAATCTCCCCATAGACCCCCATGTAGGGACTCCAGACCCCCAAATCCCCCCACAGAATCCCATGTAGGGCAATGGAGAGGGCAGTAGGAGAGAGGGAGAGGTAAGGGGAGGCAATGGGGAGGTAATAGGGAGTTAATAGAGGACAAGGGTGGGGTAACTGGGGTTAATGAGGGGTAATGGAAATGAGGGGGAAGCGGCTTCTGTCGAACCCCACGGAGCCACTCAGGTCCCTTCGGTCGGCTCCGCCCCTTTGGGCTGCTTCGGCTCCACTCGGTTCCCTTCGTGACAACAGCTCCGGCCCGCCCCGACTACCCCCTGCCGATGCCGGGCTGCCCCAGACCCCCTCGGTGCCCCGATTCCTCGGTTCTCCCACGTATGGAGCCGAGCTTTGCCGAGCCGTGCCGAGCCGAGCCGAGCCGAGCCGAGCCGAGCCGAGCCGTGCCGAGCCGTGCCGTGCCGAGCCGAGCCGTGCCGTGCCGTGCCGAGCCGTGCCGTGCCGTGCCGAGCCGTGCCGTGCCGAGCCGTGCCGTGCCGAGCCGTGCCGAGCCGAGCCGTGCCGTGCCGTGCCGAGCCGTGCCGTGCCGAGCCGAGCCGTGCCGTGCCGTGCCGAGCCGTGCCGTGCCGAGCCGTGCCGAGCCGTGCCGTGCCGTGCCGTGCCGAGCCGAGCCGTGCCGAGCCGAGCCGTGCCGTGCCGTGCCGAGCCGCACCGTGCCGAGTTGTCCCCAGTTATGGAGGGTAATGGGAGGAAATGGAGGGTGATAAGCGGGCAATGTTAGGTGTCCGCTCTTCTGGGACCCCCTGGGAGCCACTCGGGTCCCTTCGGAGGCTTCCGCACCAGCTCGGCTACATTCCGGCGGCTCCGCCCCCGGAGGAACCGGGGCACCGAGGGGGTCTGGGGCAGCCCGGCAGCGGCGGGGGGGTAGTCGCGGCGGGGAGGGGCTGCTGTCACGAAGGGAACCGAGCGGAGCCGAAGCAGCCCTAAGGGAGGGAAACGCCCGAAGGGACCCGAGTGGAGTCGAGGCCACCCGAAGGGGGCGGGGCCGCCTGAAGGGACTCGAGTACCTCCGAGGGGGTCCCAGAGGAGCCGACACCTAACATTGCCCGCTTATCGCCCTTCATTTCCTCCCATTACCCTCCATAACTGGACAGAACTGCGCACGGCTAGGCACGACACGGCTCAGCTCGTACGGCTCGGCTCGGCTCGGCAAAGCTCGGCTCCGAAGGGGGGAGAACCGAAGAACCGGGTCACCGAGGGGGTCTGGGGCAGCCCAGCAGCGGGAGGGGTGTAATCGCGGCCGGGAGTGGCTGCTGTCACGAAGGGAAACGAGCAGAGCCGAAGCAGCCCCAAGGGAGGGAGCCACCCGAAGGGACCCGAAGTCTTCCGAAGGGACCCGAGTACAGCCAAAGCCTCCCGAAGGGGGCGGAGCCGCCCGCAGGGACCCGAGTGGAGGCGAAGCTTTCCGAAGGGAGCCGATGGCGGCAGCGGCCGCCCGCGGGGGTCGGGGCCTCGCGCAGGGACCCGAGGGGAGCCGAAGCTTTCCGAAAAGACATTTTGGCTTTTTTTTTTTTTTTTTTTTTAACGCATTTTTCCCATTTCCAGTCCATTTTAATGTTGTTTTTTGAGGGTTTTGTTTTTGTATTTCTAAAGTGGTTTTGGCCATTTCCAAACCATTTTTGCAAAATTCTGACCCATTTTAACGCTTTTAACGCTTTTATGCCCACTTCTAAACGGTTTTAAGCTTTTATTTGCAATTTCTAAACTGTTTTCGCCGTTTCTAACCCATTTTTGGCCACTTCTAACCTGTTTAATGCCATTTTTTTTTCAATTTCTGCCTCTTTTGGCCCGTTTCTGACTCCGTTTAAACAACTTTTTTCGTTTTCTAACGCATTTTTGCCCATTTGTCACCAGTTTTAAGCCAGTTTTGACCATTTCTAACCCATTTTTCGCCCATTTTAAGCCATTTTTGTCTATTTCTAAACTGGGCACGGGTCGCTGCTGCCATCATGTGGCCAAAACGCGGTACTGCAGGTGTTAGAGATGGGGGGGGCAAGTGAGTGGCTCAGTGCAGCGCTAGCTGCTGCCATCCTGTGGCCAAAACGCGGTACTGCAGGTGTTGGAGATGGGGGGGCTGGCGGTCAGTGGCCCCGTTAAGCATCTCAACCCCCAGGCTCTCATTGGCTGCGGCGCCTGTCAGTCACTCCCAGTCCCGCCCCGTTCCAGCTCTGCCCCCCCACGGCGCCCATTGGCTGCTGCGCCTGTCAGTCACTCTCAGTCCCGCCCCGTTTCCGCTCTGCCCCCCCACGGCGCCCATTGGCTGAGGCGCCTGTCAGTCACTCCCAGTCCCGCCCCGTTTCCGCCCTGCCCCCCCACGGCGCCCATTGGCTGAGGCGCCTGTCAGTCACTCTCAGTCCCGCCCCGTTCCCGCTCTGCCCCCCCACGGCGCCCATTGGCTGAGGCGCCTGTCAGTCACTCTCAGTCCCGCCCCGTTTCCGCTCTGCCCCCCCACGGCGCCCATTGGCTGAGGCGCCTGTCAGTCACTCCCAGTCCCGCCCCGTTTCCGCTCTGCCCCCCCACGGCGCCCATTGGCTGAGGCGCCTGTCAGTCACTCTCAGTCCCGCCCCGTTCCCGCTCTGCCCCCCCACGGCGCCCATTGGATGCGGCGCCTGTCAGTCACTCTCAGTCCCGCCCCGTTCCCGCTCTGCCCCCCCACGGCGCCCATTGGCTGAGGCGCCTGTCAGTCACTCTCAGTCCCGCCCCGTTTCCGCTCTGCCCCCCCACGGCGCCCATTGGCTGAGGCGCCTGTCAGTCACTCTCAGTCCCGCCCGTTCCCGCTCTGCCCCCCCACGGCGCCCATTGGCTGAGGCGCCTGTCAGTCACTCTCAGTCCCGCCCCGTTCCCGCTCTGCCCCCCCACGGCGCCCATTGGATGCGGCGCCTGTCAGTCACTCCCAGTCCCGCCCCGTTTCCGCTCTGCCCCCCCACGGCGCCCATTGGCTGAGGCGCCTGTCAGTCACTCTCAGTCCCGCCCCGTTTCCGCTCTGCCCCCCCACGGCGCCCATTGGCTGAGGCGCCTGTCAGTCATTCTCAGTCCCGCCCCGTTTCCGCTCTGCCCCCCCACGGCGCCCATTGGCTGAGGCGCCTGTCAGTCACTCTCAGTCCCGCCCCGTTTCCGCTCTGCCCCCCCACGGCGCCCATTGGCTGAGCGCCTGTCAGTCACTCCCAGTCCCGCCCCGTTTCCGCTCTGCCCCCCCACGGCGCCCATTGGCTGAGGCGCCTGTCAGTCACTCTCAGTCCCGCCCCGTTTCCGCTCTGCCCCCCCACGGCGCCCATTGGCTGAGGCGCCTGTCAGTCACTCCCAGTCCCGCCCCGTTTCCGCTCTGCCCCCCCGCGGCGCCTATTGGCTGAGGCGCCTGTCAGTCACTCTCAGTCCCGCCCCGTTCCCGCTCTGCCCCCCCACGGCGCCCATTGGCTGAGGCGCCTGTCAGTCAATCCCAGTCCCGCCCCGTTTCCGCTCTGCCCCCCCACGGCGCCCATTGGCTGAGCGCCTGTCAGTCACTCTCAGTCCCGCCCCGTTTCCGCTCTGCCCCCCCACGGCGCCCATTGGCTGAGGCGCCTGTCAGTCACTCTCAGTCCCGCCCCGTTCCCGCTCTGCCCCCCCACGGCGCCCATTGGCTGAGGCGCCTGTCAGTCACTCCCAGTCCCGCCCCGTTTCCGCTCTGCCCCCCCACGGCGCCCATTGGCTGAGGCGCCTGTCAGTCACTCCCAGTCCCTCCCCGTTCCCGCTCTGCCCCCCCACGGCGCCCATTGGCTGAGGCGCCTGTCAGTCACTCTCAGTCCCTCCCCGTTCCCGCTCTGCCCCCCCACGGCGCCCATTGGCTGAGGCGCCTGTCAGTCACTCTCAGTCCCGCCCCGTTCCCGCTCTGCCACCCCACGGCGCCCATTGGCTGAGGCGCCTGTCAGTCACTCTCAGTCCCGCCCCGTTCCCGCTCTGCCCCCCCACGGTATATTGGACCTCCCCCGAATGGAATAAACCCCCATCACTGCAACCGCCTCTTGGTGTTATTTGGGTTGGAGGGACCCCAAACATTTGTGGGGGTCTTTGGGGGTTCCAAAAAGCTTGGGACCTGTTGCGGGGGGGGAGAGGGTTGCTGGTTTCGGTGTGGGGTTCCAGAATTCGTCCCACTCGACGCCTATTGGGAGTGGGGGGGCAGAGCGGAAACGGGGCGGGACTGAGAGTGACTGACAGGAGCCTCAGCCAATGGGAGCCTGGGGGTGGTGATGCTTAACGGGGCCACTCACCGCCACCCCCCCATCTCCAACGCCTGCAGTACCGCGTTTTGGCCACATGATGGCAGCAGCTAGCGCTGCACTGAGCCACTCACCTGCCCCCCCATCTCCAACACCTGCAGTACCGCGTTTTGGCCACATGATGGCAGCAGCGACCCGTGCCCAGTTTAGAAATAGACAAAAATGGCTTAAAACAGGTTAGAAATGGGGGAAAACGGGTTAGAAACAGAAAAAAATGGCTTAAAATGGGTAGGAAATGAGAAATAATGTGTTTGAAGTGGTAAAAAATTGGTTAGAAATGAAGAAAAATGGTTTAGAAAGGGCCAAATGGCTTAAAAGAGGATAGAATCGGACACAAAAGGGTTACAAAGAGCTAAAAATGGCATAAATGATGTTAGAAGTGGCGAAAAATGGTTAGAAATGGTCAAAACTGGCTTAAAACTGGTGACAAATGGGCAAACATGCATTAGAAAAAGAAAAAAGTGGTTTAAATGGAGTCAGAAACGGGCCAAAAAGAGGCAGAAATTGAAAAAAATGGCATTAAACAGATTAGAAGTGGCCAAAAATGGGTTAGAAACGGCGAAAACAGTTTAGAAATTGCAAATAAAAGCTTAAAACGGTTTAGAAGTGGGCATAAAAGCATTAAAAGGGGTCAGAATTTGGCAAAAATGGATTGGAAATGGCCAAAACCACTTCAGAAATACAAACACCCCCCCCCAACCAACATTAAAATGGGCTAGAAATGGGAAAAATGTGTTAAAAAAAAAAAAGCCAAAATGTCTTAAAATGGCTTAGAAATTACCAAAAATGGCTCAAAACGGGTTAGAAATGGTCAGAAATTCGTTAGAAGTGGCAAAAAAATGGCATAAAATGGGTTAGAAGTGGCCAAATTTGGGTTAGAGATGGCCAAAAATGGTTTAGAAATGGGAAAAAAAGGTTTAAGATGGGTGAGAAATAGTAAAAAAATGGCTTAAACTGGTGAGAACAGGGCAAAAATGGGATAGAAATGGCCGTAAATGGCTCCTTCTTTCCCTCCCTCCTTCTTTCCTCTCCCTCCTTCCCTCTCTCCTTGCTTCCCTCCTTCCTTTTTTCCTTCCCTCCCTCCCTCCCTCCCTCCTTCCTTCGGAATGAGAGTGATTACAAGAGCAGAGGTTCTGAGACAATCTAATGGAAGAGAAGGTAAGAATACAGTTGAATACGGGGAAGAGAATAGAAGGGAAGAGGACCTAAGAGATTACTAGAGAAGAGCATCCAGGGGAAAAGAATACCAGGGAACGTAAGAGATCTAACAGAATCTAAGATTAGAGAGCTGAAGAGCACCTAAGAAGAGAATATAGGGGGAGAGAGTATCATTGAAGAGAAGAGAATCTAAGATTACAAGAGTAGAGAAGAGAATCTAAGAGAAGCCAAGAGAGAAAAATTGAAGAGCATACAGGAAAAGGGAAGAGAAATTTAGAGAATCTAAGAAAAGGAAAAGAAGAGACTGTAAGAGTATACCAGCAAATAAAACAGAAGGGAATCTAAGAGAACAATATGTAAGCAAATATAGAAGAGAGACAGGAATAAGTGAAAACACTACACACTGTAAGACAATATAGGAGAAAATAAGAAAATGCAGGACTACAAAAAAAGGGAAGAGAATATAAAAGAGGGAAGAGACTCTTAGAGAGCAAAAGAGAAGGGAATATAAGAGAAAGGAATATATGAGAAGAGACTATAAGAGAATCTAAGATAAGGGAAGAGAACGCAAGAGGAGAGAATTAAAAAGAAAAGAGAAGGGAATAAAAGAGAAGAGAATATAAGGGAGAGGAAGAGACTAAGAGAATACAGGACAAGAGAAGAGAGTAAAGAGAAGGGAATAGAAGAAAATGTGAAAGGATACAAGAGAAGGGAGAAGAAGAGAATAGAGATTAGAAAAGACTAGGAGAATGGATGGAAAGAGAATATAAAAGAATCTGAGAAAACAGAACCAGAAGGCAAAGGAAGAGACTGTAAGAAAATGGAAGAGACTAAGAGAATAGAGGAGAACAGGAGAGAAAAGAGTACAAGAGACGGGAAGGGAAGGGAAGACAGACGGGAAGGGAAGAGACTGTAAGAGAGTATTAGAGAAGACAAAAGCAATGTGCTCCTGGCTTGATAAGGTCTTTATTTTTTCAGGACAACTATCTGACTTCATTAAAAGCAGGAATCTTTAAATATAAATAGTCTTGTCTGTCGTGGAGCTCCAAACCTTTGCAGCAGTCATCCAGCTGTGAGAGGCAGCTGCACAAAGGGAATCCTTTCTCTAAGGCGAGCAGCTGAGCAGCAACCTGTTATAGCCACCCATTAATGTCTAGCTGCGTGGCGACACGAATGCCACCAACGGAGCAGATAAGCTCTGGCACCAGCCACCGACCAGGAGGGGATGCTGCTGCGTGCACGGAACGCAGAGGCAGAGCGCTTGCTGCGTGTGCACTGAGTAGCAAGAGTTTTCCATTCACATCCCCAGTGGCCTTACCTCCTCCTCCCGTGCCACTTTGCCGTGCTTCACTGCGGCACCCGAGGACCCTGTCCCTATACGGCTGGGTTCGTGAGCACACTGCGCGCCGGGCAGCCCGCATCACCTGCGGGGCTCTGTGATCACCAGGCTGCGGCAGAGGCAGCAGTAGAGAGGGGTCCCTTGGAAATGTGCTGTCTGCCTGCAGGCACCGCGCTGTTACGGCACCTCCTTGAAATCGGGGGCTAAATACACATCTCTGTCCCTGCGAGTGGTGCCCGGGGCTGCCGGGAAAGCGAATCTGTGGACTAGGCTCCGTGTGTTCTGGTCTGTGAGCCCCCCGTCAGCTGTGGTACAGCGGAAGTCCTGTCCCTGTAAAATGTTTGGCAGATAATACCCTTTAGGGAACTAGAAACCCGCACTGATGCTGCGTGCCTGGCAGGCTAGGAAAGGTAGATACATTTGGGGTTACGCACACGAAAGCTCTACACCCTGCTGCGGTTCAAGTGCCATTGTTCCTATAGGCAGATGGCAAAGCAGCCTCAGGCCTCCTGCTGGGCTCAGGGGTCCATCAGCTGCACCAGAGGAGCCTTGCTTTCAGGACGTGACACTCGCTATGCTGGTAAGTGACCAGTTCAAATAGGCTGAAATGCAAGCGAATTTGCCCAGAGCTGGGTGTTACTCCCACTGGTACCGGTACCTGTGGTAGCAAACATTTAACGAGAACCACATGCTGAGCAGACCTCAGTATTTCAAACAAGCCAGTTTCCCCTCCCTGGCTGCATTACACTATGTTCCTCCAGATGAACTGAACCTCATGTCAGCAAAGCACTTTAGCTCAAGGTACCAAAGACGAGCTTCAGCAAGGGCACAATCGCACCAGACACGCCAAAGAGCGTGAGGAGGAGAAGCCCTTCCGTAAGAAAGAAGGGCAGCTGTGGCTTTGGGGTTTTAAAGAGACCCTCAGCAGCTGCAGGGAAACACCTGCATGCCCTGGGGTTCTAACCATAGGATCACAGAACGGTTTTGGCTGGAAGGAACCTTTAAAGGTCACCTCGTCCAACCCCTCCCCTGCAACGAGCAGGGACATCTCCAACTACATCGGGGGGCTCAGAACCACATCCAGCCTGGCCTCGGATGTCTCCAGGGACGGTGCATCCACCACCTCTCCGGGCAACCTGTGCCAGTGCTTTACCACCCTCATTACAGAAAAATAATGGGACTGACCTGCAGTGCCCGGTTCTCCCTCCCTCTGGCCCTTGCCTTCTCCTCAGCAGTGCAGCTCCTCTGCTGCAGAGCTGGGATCCCCCTCAGGAAAATCAACTCTGAGCCCTGAAACTGCCCCACGAGTCTCCGCCCACACAAGCGGGTCAGGATAGCAACGCTTTGTCAAGTTGTCACGCACATCACCTAGACGGAAGACATCGTAAACAAGGACAACACACAGGGAGTACTCTGGTGGACTCCCATCGGGTTGGAAAGACTGCATGGGTACTAATTCAACAAAGACAATACCAAGAGCTGTAAACTCTGCTGGCAGTACCCAAATGTCAAGAGGAAACTGGGGAGCTGCATTGTTACAACATCCAACAGGATGATGAGAAAAACAGTGGTAATTCCCCGCAGAGCTGCTGCAAAACAGCCTGCAAGCAAACCGATTGCTGCTTAGGCAAAAAGCAATGCAATGGTCTCAAATCAGGAAAGCAAATCAAGCTGAGATTTCCTGTGACAATGCTTTCAATTACATGAATGTACTTGACTGGAAGGGAAAAAAACTTCTTGAATTAAGCACGCAAGCAAGTTGAACAAAATAATTCCGTCCTTGTTCAAGCAGAGGACGTGGTTTTGCTCTGATTTACTGCCCCAGGTGTTCCTATAGGAGGATCTAGATCTGTCCAGCTGTTGAAGGGACACTCTGCATTTATGCCAATGTAAGAGGAAACAAAGTCCTGCATCCAGATCTTGGGCCCCAGCTCCAGAGGGACGTGGAGCCGCGCAAGTGAGCCAGAGGAAACCATGGAGATGCTGAGAGGGCTGGAGCACCTCTGCTCCGCAGCCAGGCTGAGAGAGATGGGCTTGTTCAGCCTGGAGAATAAAAAGTTCCTTAAGGGGAAACCTTAGAGCAGCTCCAGTGCCTACAGGGGCCACAAGAAACCTGGAGAGGGGCTTTGGACAAGGGCGTGTAGGGACAGGCCAAGGGGGAATGGCTTTAACCTGCCAGAGGGGAGACTGAGACGGGCTCTCAGGCAGAAGTTCTTCCCTGTGAGGGTGCTGAGGCGCTGGCATGGGGTGCCCAGAGAAGCTGTGGCTGCCCCATCCCTGGCAGTGTTCAAGGCCAGGTTGGACAGAGGGGCTTGGAGCAAGCTGCTCTAGTGTGAGGTGTCCCTGCACAAGGCAGGGGGTTGGAACTGGATGAGCTTTAAGGTCCCTTCCAACCCAAACCACACCACGACATTTTTCCATCCCTGGTGATAGGCAGGAAGGTGTTAAGTCCCCCGCTCCCCATCCCTCTCTGGGGATGGGCACTCACTGTAGGGGCAGCTCTCCAGCGCACAGGGCAATTCTCCTTTTGGAGACAGCCTCCTGGAAGGATGCAGCCATTTCATCCTGTTTCAGGGAAACACCTCTCCATGTGCTATCATCACAACCGGCCACAAACTTCCCCTTTGTTGGGGGAAGAGAGGGAAACTGATGTGTTTGACTCCTGGAAAAGCTCTGGGCTGTGATGAGAAACATCCTGCACACAGAAAAAAAAAAAAAAAATCAAGTAGTTTTGGGAAGGCCTGGCAAACTGCTGGACCTCGAGAAGAGCTTCACAGAAACTGCACTTTCCTGTTATTGTCAATCATTTGGGCTATACAGGCTGAGATACCAGAACATTGGAGTTACTGCAGATAAAGACTGTGAAGGTAGCATTTTATCCTGGCTGCTCTCCCCAGCCAAAACCACTGCAGCAAGCTGGGTTAATGCGTGGATTCACATGCTGCCAGCACCAATGCAGCCTCTGCTGCTGCACCTTTCTCTGCACAGTCACCCCAGCTCTAAACCTGGCTCCCACCCACATTTGCCTAGGGGCTCTTGTGCCTCTCAACACTCCCTCATGTTGTCTAGGCCTGAGGCTGCATTGAAGGTGCTGCTCAAATGCTAGAAACACCAGATGAAGGGACAACACTTGCAAGGGAGGCTCTTTAAGTAATACTTAAAAAACTAGTGCTCTGACCACTATTAATTTTCTTGCAATGCACAAATGAGCACACCGGGGCAAGCTCTCCTCATTAAATTTCAGTGTGACAGAGCAGAATCTCACAGTGTTTGTCTTAAGTGATTCTCTTTTAATAGTAAAAATACATCATTACTTTTACTGTTAAGCAGGTATCCTGCTTGTATAGGTTTACTAGATTATTTTCCATGATAGATAAAATAACCAACTGGAACAGTCAACAATGAGTAGTAACCTCCAGGTCTGTCACCTACGTCAACTGCAGCTGGATAATATCTCTACCCTTTTCTTTATACAGCACTTGTGATTTTGGCAGAATAATGTTTTAAAATACATTGAGACATTGGTTAGCCAAATGCTTCTCTATGATTCTATGATACAACATTAGGTACAATGACCTACCTCCTTTCGCTAGACAAAGCTCCAGGGTAATGGATATTTCGTAATATCAGAATTAGCAGTGGAATTCAGAACACTCTTTAGCCAGGCCCTGAAATATTTAACATGAAATAAGATACAACCTCCCCTACCTCAACTTCCAGACAATAACCCAGAAAGGACTGCTTCAGGGAAGCTTACTCTTGCCTACAGATAACAGCAAAAAAAGCATCTGAAGAAAATAACATTATTTTTCAAACCCTTTTTTTGCTCTCCCAAACACATTTTCTTGCTACTTTCTGTTGCCAGGTTTCCTTTTATAGAGAGCAATGATTTATGGGAGAACTCCTGACTTTCAACCAGCTGTAGCCACTGCTGAGATCAGGGAACAAACCTGACCTCAGTTAGGCAGGGAGTAATCTGCTTTCAATCCCGCCCCCCGCCCCCCCCCCCTTAAATGAACACAGTATATTTGAGAGTATTTTTCTTGTATAAAAACACAACACAATCAGCAGAAGGATATGAGGGGAAACTACAAAAAATGAACAAACTAAGTGCTCAAAGGCAAAAAATGAGCACTTTTCCACCAACAAATCCTAGTCTAGTAAGTGTATGTGCTATATTTATTAAGTAAAACAGTACAGAAATGACTTGATGATTACACTGAAGCTGACTGAAGTTTCTCCATCTATTTTCACCTTCCACTTGTGCTGCTAGAATCACACAAACTTGCTCTAAGATTAAACAGCTGAGAGCACAGTGTCCCAGAACATTTCCTCTCTTAGTTGTGCACAGTGTTTGATTCATAACCCAGATCTTGTTTAAACAGTCAGCTTCTGTCTGATTTCTGTTGGTGTCAGTTCAAATCCTACCGCTGCAATAGGAAGTAAAAGAATTCTCTGGACTCCACCTCCAGAAGGCAGAGTCTTAAACGCCTGAAGCACACCTCCTCTGACCCTGAGACACACTCATTAATTCCGGGTGCCTCAGAGGTTAGACAACATTTAAACCAGCCCGGCAGTGGTGGACGGTAGAGACAGCAGGCCCTCCAGCTCCAGCTCCTCCAGCTGAAACCAAGAAGTTTTGGGGAGGCAGTGGTAGACAAAGGGACAGTTTCCCTCAGCTGTGGGGTGTCTGGAGGTTTGCACAGGGACAGGGGAATTAGCTTCAGGTACCACAGATCTGACACAGTCTCAGAATCCAGACCCAGATAGTCAGAGATGACACGCTGCAGGCTGTCTTGTGCCAGTGGGATTGTTTTAAATATGCTGCCCTTTTAAGAGAAAGCAGTGAAGCTCTTGTGAAAACCACAAGTGATGACATTTGTCGTGGCTCATTCCACAGCCTCAGGTCAGCATTCAAGAAAATTCAGTGACCTGAATGTAAACAGGTCTACAAAAGATGCACAGAGTTTTTCATCTCAGTTCTGGGGCCCTCAAGGAGGGGGCATACACAGACAGAGAGAAAAATGCCTCTCCTTATCTTCATCAGGACTTAGTTATCGCCTTCTGCTTCCCCATTGTGAAGGCTGAACACAGAGCAAGTAGATTTCGAGGAACACAAGCGTTTTTCACTCTCATCACTACTGCGACTGCATTATGTCCCCTTACACATACACTAGTAGCCTTGCAGAAAAAGTATAAAGAGAATTTTGCTTACTTCTACGAGCGCCATATGCAGAGAAGATTTACCAAGGCAGAAACTGTAACAAGATCGTGGCTGAATCTCCTGAATATTTATTAACAGATACCAAGTTTAAAGGGCACTCACTAAACGCTAACCATGTTTGCCTGAGCTGCAGGTACACTCTGAAGTCTCTCTGGAATCCAGTACGAGAAACAGTGAGGTCAGATCCGGGTATTCCTTTAATATGGTTGTAACAATGCCACATGCCTGTTAAAAAACAATCAAGATCAAGTGAGTGTTTCTGAAGAGTGCAAAGACAAGGCTGGGGTTGTTTTAAACCTTGACAAGTGAAGTGTTTTGCCCTCAGCACGTCAAGTAAGCAAAACCCAAACACGCATTACTGCAAGACTAGTCAGCTATAACATCACATCCATAGAAAAGCAAGATCAGTGCAAGTGAATGCAGACTAAGCACACCCTGATTAGATAGTTCAGGTTGCTACATCTGGTGCCAAGTACCAGCACAGATGGATTCTTACTAAATTTCGCTGCCATTTAAGCCCTTCTCGCTTAATCATGTTTAAACCTAGGCACTAGCTCTCCCAGCTACAGCATCTAATTGATGTAATCACTTACTTTCTGTGCCCAAAATTAAGCAATACGTAACTCAGCACATAACTCATTAAGCACATAACTCAGGAGCCTTAAGAACTGGTTTGACACGCTCTGCTCTACCACTGTGGAGTACTTAAGTACTATAGGATACTTGCCACAGTACCACAACCACATGGAAGTACTCCATCACCTCCTGATACGTACGGACCTTGTGAGGACTGTTAACGTAAGTCTTGCAGAACTGCTTGAAGTAACTCCACTGATTGGGTTTGTATCTGTAGGAAGCCTGAACGTCAGCGTAGGTCACAAACCTGCCTGGGCTCTCTGAGACACAAAGCTGCGAGAAAAGAAGGGTTTGAAATACCATAACTTCAACATGCACACTCTGTGCTTAAAGACAACGCCATCTTTGGGCGACAGTGTCGTGGTTTAAACCCAGTCAGCCATAAATCAGCCATGCAGTCTCTCTCTCACTTCCTCCCTTTTCTTCCCCCTGCTCCCAGAGGGACGGGAAGGAGAATTGAAAGAATATAACTCTCACGGGTTGAGATAAGAACAGTTTAGTAACTAAGGTATAACACAAATCACTGCTGCTACCACCAACAATAATGATAAAGGAAATAACAAGGGAAGAGCATACAACACCTCACCACTCGCCAATCGAAAACTCACCTCATCCAGCCTGACCAAACACCTACCGATACCTTGACCAACCATGCAGTGAACTAGCCCTTCTGGGTAACTCTCAGGTACATCCTGGGCATGACTTGCTGTGGTATGGAATACTTCTTTGGTTGGTTTGGGTCAGGTGTCCTGTCTCTGCTTCCTCCTGGCTTCCCCTCCTCCCTGGCAAAGCATGAGGCTCAGAAAGTCCTTGCTCAGACTAAACATCTGAGCCGTAACTAAAGACATCGGTGTTATCAGTGCTGTGCCCAGGCCAAAAGTCAAAAACACAGCGCTGCACCAGCTACTAAGAAGCAGCAAAAAATGACTGCTACTGCTGAACCCAGGACAGACAGACACGCTCTGCAGTTAAAAAGAATGCTATCTTTATACAACCTATGAAATTAAGCCACTGCAAACTGCTGTTGTAGTTAAACAGTAAGCTGGGGTACCAAATGTCTGCCAGAGAGTTCTGAAATCGAAACCTAAAAGGACATAAGTAAAGAAAGAAAAGGAAGGGGCCTGCTGGACACCTGCACAGGCAACACATGGCCAGAAGCCTGTCCACAGAGCACCAGGACAGTCTAGAAACAAGAGACTTTCCCAGAAACAAGTCCTGGAACATTTTCAATTCATCCTCAAGTAACCTCCTGTGACACTACGCTCATTTTCAGCCGCACGCAGCGACCAGCCAGGTCAGACATATTCTGTCCTGTGGGGTGCTGGATGCACAGGCTGCGCACTGGGCCATCCACAGCTGTCTCATACATTAAAAGCACTAGGATTCAAAGGGCGTTTGTAAAGCTTTAACGAGACAAACTCCGTTTCATCTTCAGACGGCATAATTTTTAGATGGCAGAAAATTCCATGAGCAACCCTTAGACCAACTGCTGCCACATCTAAGGCCTTCAGATCGACGGCCAGGGCAAATCAGCAGCAGAGCACATAAAGATTCTGCCTGTTCTCAACAGGTTGAGTCTTTAAATCATTCAGCATAAACAGAGCAGCCCTAAAGCCACCCAGTCTGGTAGCTCGATGCGTCTCCTGCTACAAGCACCCTGCAACACAGATTGAGATCTGGATCGGCTCCCTCACAACGCTGTCTCTGCATCTGGAATACTAAGCATTTATGAAAAAACCTGATGACTTTACTGCAGCAAGGCTGGTGTCCAAAGTGGGGGAAACCAGAAGAGCAGCAGCAGCAACTGAAGTCAACAGAAAGGCTGTGATGAGCTGGCTGGGATCCCCCAGGGCACAACACAGTCTATTTGTAGAACAAAAGGAGCACAATGAGCCCTGCCCCTGCTGCTGCTGCTGCTGACCTCACTCATTTCATGGAGAGAGAATTTCAGTCTCCAGTTTCAGCATCTTAATGCTACAGTGAACAGCCTCATTTCCAAACTAACTCCAAGTTTAGATCTGAGGAAATAAACAGGGAATTCCTTGGCTACTTTCTAAATGGCTATTTCCATCTTCCCCCCTTTCCCTACCAATGAAGGTACAGTGTGAATTAAGGGCCCTCCGGGTCACCCGCCCCCCCTCCCCCCCCGTTTATTTACTTCCCCCCAGTACCGAGCACGACGTGCTGCGGTACGTACGCCTTTGGCTAGCCCAGGTCCGGCGTCCTGTCTCTGCTCCCTCCCGGCTTCTTGTGCCCCTCCTCACTGGCAGAGCACGAGGAACCGAGCAACCACTGAAACGTCAGTGCGTTACCAGCGTTATTCTCAGAGGAAAGGCAAAACTCAGCCCTGCACCAGATCCTAGGAAGAGAATTAACTCTGCTGCAGCTGAAACCAGGGCAAAAGGGGAGAGACAAGCACAGCGGCAGGGCGCAGGATGCCGGTCAGGAGCCTCCGAGGCGCCTGCGATTCATCAACGGAGACGAAGGCAGAATCAAGCGCGCCGGGGGCTCCTCACCCGGCTCATCCCCAGCAGCCGCAACCCTGCCGCACTGGGCGCTGTGAAGCTTTCCGCGCCGGGCGGCCAGAGGGCAGGAGACGCCCCTCTGCGCCCGCCCGAGCGGGCCCGCCTCCCCGATAACCCCGGCCTCCCAGTGGGCTCGGATCTCACCTGCTGCCGCCGCTGCCGGGACCCGGACCCGGGCCCTGCCCGCCGCCATGCTGCTCCCGGCAGCTGCGCATGCGGCACCGAAACGGCGCGCGGAGGGACCGGGGCCGGCGCGCGAACGCCGGGCTGCGGCCACGAGCACCCCTCGAGCCCACCCGCACCCCAATGCGGGTCCCCCGCAGCCATTGTTCACCGGAAGCCAGCAGCCACCACGTGACCCCGGCCACTTCCGGGGGCAGCAGCGGGGACGACCGCGGCGGCTCATTCGCGGAGGCGGGGCTGCAGTACCGAACTCCGGACACAGGGTGGCAGCAGCGAGAGCGCCGGGCGCCACACGGCGCCTCCCCCATACCCCCGCTGGACCGATTTTTGCGGGGATTTCCCCTCCCGGCATCCCCCCCGCCCCAACCCTTGCAGACCCAGAACGAAGGGGGTTGGAGTACTTTGGGGCCACCACAGCGGCTCCGGCTCCGCAAGCACAGCCCTTCATGGGAAGGTCTTTGTGGGGGAATCAGCCCCAAATCAGCTGTTACCCCCTTTCTTCAGAGGATTGCCCCCCCAATCCTCTACTCACCTGCTCCTCTCTCGAATCACCGCACCCCAAACAACACCACCCACCCCCACACTCCCGTTTTTAGTCCCCGCTGAAGGGGGATAAATCCCATAATGCTCCGCGCTAAAAGGGGGAATAGATCCCATAATCCTCTCCGCTAGGGGAATATATCCCATGAACCTCCGCGCTAGGGGTATATCCCATGATCCTCTGGGATAAAGGGACTATATGTCCTACATACCGCAGAGGATTATGGGATATTCTCCCTGTCGCAAAGGCTCATGGGATATATCCCTCCTTTAGTGAGGAGGATTATGGGATATACCCCCCTTTAGCACGTCTCTAATCACGTGGCAACCGCTAATACGCGGGTTCGAGTCCAGAGTGGGACGAATTCTGGACCCCCCCCCCCCGAACCCAGCAACCCAACCCCCCCCCCCAACAGGTCCCAAGCGTTTGGGAACCCCCAAAGCCCCCCCCCAAATGTTTGGGGTCCCTCCATCCCAAATAACACCAGCAGGCGGCTGCAGTGATGGGGGTTTATTCCATTCGGGGGGTCCAATGTACCGTGGGGGGGCGGAGCGGAAACGGGGCGGGACTGAGAGTGACTGACAGGCGCCTCAGCCAATGGGCACCGTGGAGGGGCGGAGCAGAAACGGGGCGGGACTGAGAGTGACTGACAGGCGCCTCAGCCAATGGGCGCCGTGGGGGGGGCGGAGCGGAAAATGGGCGGGACTGAGAGTGACTGACAGGCGCCTCAGCCACTGGGAGTCTGGGGGTGTCGATGCTTAACGGGGCCACTCACTGCCAGCCCCCCGTCTCCAACACCTGCAGTACCGCGTTTTGGCCACATGATGGCAGCAGCTAGCGCTGCACTGAGCCACTCACTTGCCCCCCCATCTCCAACATCTGCAGTACCGCGTTTTGGCCACATGATGGCAGCAGCTAGCGCTGCACTGAGCCACTCACTTGCCCCCCCCCATCTCCAACACCTGCAGTACCGCGTTTTGGCCACATGATGGCAGCAGCCGTCCCAGTTTAGAAATAGACAATGAAATAGACAAAAATGGCTTAAAACAGGTTAGAAATGGGGGAAAACGGGTTAGAAACAGAAAAAAAATGGCTTAAAATGGGTAGGAAATGGGAAATAATGTGTTTGAAGTGGCAAAAAATTGGTTAGAAATGAAGAAAAATGGTTTAGAAAGGGCCAAATGGCTTAAAAGAGGATAGAATCGGACACAAAAGGGTTACAAAGAGCTAAAAATGGCATAAATGATGTTAGAAGTGGCGAAAAATGGGTTAGAAATGGTCAAAACTGGCTTAAAACTGGTGACAAATGGGCAAAAATGCATTAGAAAAAGAAAAAAGTGGTTTAAACGGAGTCAGAAACGGGCCAAAAAGAGGCAGAAATTGAAAAAAAAATTGCATTAAACAGGTTAGAAGTGGCCAAAACTGGGTTAGAAACGGCGAAAACAGTTTAGAAATTGCAAATAAAAGCTCAAAATGGTTTAGAAGTGGGCATAAAAGTGTTAAAAGCGTTAAAATGGGTCTCAATTTGGCAAAAATGGGTTGGAAATGGCCAAAACCACTTCAGAAATACAAACACCCCCCCCAGCCAACATTAAAATGGGCTAGAAATGGGAAAAATGTGTTAAAAAAAAAGCCAAAATGTCTTAAAATGGCTTAGAAATTACCAAAAATGGCTCAAAACGGGTTAGAAATGGTCAGAAATTCGTTAGAAGTGGCAAAAAATGGCATAAAATGGGTTAGAAGTGGCCAAATTTGGGTTAGAGATGGCCAAAAATGGTTTAGAAATGGGAAAAAAAGGTTTAAGATGGGTGAGAAATAGCCAAAAAATGGCTTAAACTGGTGAGAACAGGGCAAAAATGGGATAGAAATGGCCGTAAATGGCTCCTTGTTGCCCTCCCTCCTTCTTTCCTCTCCCTCCTTCCCTCTCTCCTTGCTTCCCTCCTTCCTTTTTTCCTTCCCTCCCTCCCTCCTTCCTTCCTTCCTTCGGAATGAGAGTGATTACAAGAGCAGAGGTTCTGAGACAATCTAATGGAAGAGAAGGTAAGAATACAGTTGAATACGGGGAAGAGAATAGAAGGGAAGAGGACCTAAGAGATTACTAGAGAAGAGCATCCAGGGGAAAAGAATACCAGGGAACGTAAGAGATCTAACAGAATCTAAGATTAGAGAGCTAAAGAGCACCTAAGAAGAGAATATAGGGGGAGAGAGTATCATTGAATAGAAGAGAATCTAAGATTACAAGAGTAGAGAAGAGAATCTAAGAGAAGCCAAGAGAGAAAAATTGAAGAGCATACAGGAAAAGGGAAGAGAAAATTAGAGAATCTAAGAAAAGGAAAAGAAGAGACTGTAAGAGTATACCAGCAAATAAAACAGAAGGGAATCTAAGAGAACAATATGTAAGCAAATATAGAAGAGAGACAGGAATAAGTGAAAACACTATACACTGTAAGACAATAGAGGAGAAAATAAGAAAATGTAGGACTACAAAAAAAGGGAAGAGAATATAAAAGAGGGAAGAGACTCTTAAGAGAGCAAAAGAGAAGGGAATAGAAGAGAAAGGAATATATGAGAAGAGACTATAAGAGAATCTAAGATAAGGGAAGAGAACGTAAGAGGAGAGAATTTAAAAGAAAAGAGAAGGGAATAAAAGGGAAGAGAATATAAGCGAGAGGAAGAGACTAAGAGAATACAGGACAAGAGAAGAGAGTAAAGGGAATAGAAGAAAATGCAAAAGGATACAAGAGAAGGGAGGAGAATAGAGATTAGAAAAGACTAGGAGAATAGATGGAAAGAGAATATAAAAGAATCTGAGAAAACAGAACCAGAAGGGAAGGGAAGAGACTATAAGAAAATGGAAGAGACTAAGAGAATAGAGGAGAACAGGAGAGAAAAGAGTACAAGAGACGGGAAGGGAAGGGAAGACAGACAAGAAGGGAAGAGATTGTAAGAGAGTATTAGAGAAGACAAAAGCAATGTGCTCCTGGCTTGATAAGGTCTTTATTTTTTCAGGACAACTATCTGACTTCATTAAAAGCAGGAATCTTTAAATATAAATAGTCTTGTCTGTCGTGGAGCTCCAAACCTTTGCAGCAGTCATCCAGCTGTGAGAGGCAGCTGCACAAAGGGAATCCTTTCTCTAAGGCGAGCAGCTGAGCAGCAACCTGTTATAGCCACCCATCAATGTCTAGCTGCGTGGCGACACGAATGCCACCAACGGAGCAGATAAGCTCTGGCACCAGCCACCGAACAGGAGGGGATGCTGCTGCGTGCACGGAACGCAGAGGCAGAGCACTTGCTGCGTGTGCACTGAGTAGCAAGAGTTTTCCATTCACATCCTCAGTGGCCTTACCTCTTCCTCCTGTGCCACTTTGCCGTGCTTCACTGTGGCACCCGAGGACCTTGTCCCTATACGGCTGGGTTCATGAGCACACTGCGCGCCGGGCAGCCCACATCACCTGCGGGGCTCTGTGATCACCAGGCTGCGGCAAAGGCAGCAGTAGAGAGGGGTCCCTTGGAAATGTGCTGTCTGCCTGCAGGCACCGCGCTGTTATGGCACCTCTTTGAAATCGGGGGCTAAATACACATCTCTGTCCCTGCGAGTGGTGCCCGGGGCTGCCGGGAAAGCGAATCTGTGGACTAGGCTGCGTGTGCTCTGGTCTGTGAGCCCCCCGTCAGCTGTGGTACAGCGGAAGTCCTGTCACTGTAAAATGTTTGGCAGATAATACCCTTCAGGGAACTAGAAACCCGCACTGATGCTGCGTGCCTGGCAGGCTAGGAAAGGTAGATACATTTGGGGTTACGCACACGAAAGCTCTACACCCTGCTGCGGTTCAAGTGCCATTGTTCCTATAGGCAGATGGCAAAGCAGCCTCAGGCCTCCTGCTGGGCTCAGGGGTCCATCAGCTGCACCAGAGGAGCCTTGCTTTCAGGACGTGACACTCGCTATGCTGGTAAGTGACCAGTTCAAATAGGCTGAAATGCAAGCGAATTTGCCCAGAGCTGGGTGTTACTCCCACTGGTACCGGTACCTGTGGTAGCAAACATTTAACGAGAACCACATGCTGAGCAGACCTCAGTATTTCAAACAAGCCAGTTTCCCCTCCCTGGCTGCATTACACTATGTTCCTCCAGATGAACTTAACCTCATGTCAGCAAAGCACTTTAGCTCAAGGTACCAAAGACGAGCTTCAGCAAGGGCACAATCGCACCAGACACACCAAAGAGCGTGAGGAGGAGAAGCCCTTCCGTAAGAAAGAAGGGTAGCTGTGGCTTTGGGGTTTTAAAGAGACCCTCAGCAGCTGCAGGGAAACACCTGCATGCCCTGGGGTTCTAACCATAGGATCACAGAACGGTTTTGGCTGGAAGGAACCTTTAAAGGTCACCTAGTCCAACGCCTCCCCTGCAACGAGCAGGGACATCTCCAACTACATCGGGGGGCTCAGAACCACATCCAGCCTGGCCTCGAATGTCTCCAGGGACGGTGCATCCACCACCTCTCCGGGCAACCTGTGCCAGTGCTTTACCACCCTCATTACAGAAAAATAATGGGACTGACCTGCAGTGCCCGGTTCTCCCTCCCTCCAGCCCTTGCCTTCTCCTCAGCAGTGCAGCTCCTCTGCTGCAGAGCTGGGATCCCCCTCAGGAAAATCAACTCTGAGCCCTGAAACTGCCCCACGAGTCTCCGCCCACACAAGCAGGTCAGGATAGCAACGCTTTGTCAAGTTGTCACGCACATCACCTAGACGGAAGACATCGTAAACAAGGACAACACACAGGGAGTACTCTGGTGGACTCCCATCGGGTTGGAAAGACTGCATGGGTACTAATTCAACAAAGACAATACCAAGAGCTGTAAACTCTGCTGGCAGTACCCAAACGTCAAGAGGAAACTGGGGAGCTGCATTGTTACAACATCCAACAGGATGATGAGAAAAACAGTGGTAATTCCCCGCAGAGCTGCTGCAAAACAGCCTGCAAGCAAACCGATTGCTGCTTAGGCAAAAAGCAATGCAATGGTCTCAAATCAGGAAAGCAAATCAAGCTGAGATTTCCTGTGACAATGCTTTCAATTACATGAATGTACTTGACTGGAAGGGAAAAAAACTTCTTGAATTAAGCACGCAAGCAAGTTGAACAAAATAATTCCGTCCTTGTTCAAGCAGAGGACGTGGTTTTGCTCCGATTTACCGGCCCCAGGTGTTCCTATAGGAGGATCTAGATCTGTCCAGCTGTTGAAGGGACACTCTGCATTTATGCCAATGTAAGAGGAAACAAAGTCCTGCATCCAGATCTTGGGCCCCAACTCCAGAGGGACGTGGAGCCGCGCAAGTGAGCCAGAGGAAACCATGGAGATGCTGAGAGGCCTGGAGCACCTCTGCTCCGCAGCCAGGCTGAGAGAGATGGGCTTGTTCGGCCTGGAGAATAAAAGGTTCCTTAAGGGGGGGAAACCTTAGAGCAGCTCCAGTGCCTACAGGGGCCACAAGAAACCTGGAGAGGGGCTTTGGACAAGGGCGTGTAGGGACAGGCCAAGGGGGAATGGCTTTAACCTGCTAGAGGGGAGACTGAGACGGGCTCTTAGGCAGAAGTTCTTCCCTGTGAGGGTGCTGAGGCGCTGGCACGGGGTGCCCAGAGAAGCTGTGGCTGCCCCATCCCCGGCAGTGTTCTAGGCCAGGTAGGACACAGGGGCTTGGAGCAAGCTGCTCTAGTGTGAGGTGTCCCTGCCCGCCTGTGGGTAGGGGTTGGAACTGGATGAGCTTTAAGGTCCCTTCCAACATGAACCATTCCAGGATTCTGTAAAATGCAGAAGCGGGGAGGGTAACTACAGGCAAACTACAGACCAATTGGTGAAAGCAGAGGGTAAATGGATTTCCTCTCTTGGCAACGTCCGAGGAGCATCTGCTACAATTACCAGACATACCTCCGCTCTCCTCTGTTGCTTCCCATTAGCAGAAACTTCTCTTTTCTTTTTGGTCTTGCAGCTGAAAGAAAGAGGTTAAAAAATCTTCTGGAGCTCCCGAAAGGGTCTGTTCCGGCACGCACAGTGTCCACGCGAGAGCACACTGCTCTGAAACAGAAGGGTTCTTTTATTTACCTTCTTTTATTCTAACACGGGAAACAAGTGATTCAAAAAACACCCCTTTTATGACCAAATGAGCCCTTGCATCCACTCCCAGGGTCTTCTGAAGCAGTTCCGTGGTTAGGGTGGTGTCATTACCGCTTTCAAGGGATGCGGTGACAGATGAGCCTGAAAGAACACAGGTTTCAAGAAAAGAAAAGAACAAAGTGTTGTGCCTTAGGTCACTGTATTTGAGAGCTGTGAACAACAGCAGCAAGGGCAGAGCAGGCAGTTTCCAGATTTCTTTATGCTGTTTGGAATCAGCGAGGAAAAGCCCCTCACCTAAGCGCTGTGGCCCTCACCCAGAGCTCTTCGACCCCAGAGGCAGTGTGTCCGCTCACTCTTTCTGGCTGTGCTTCCCTGCCAGGTCAGCTCGCTGCCCAGGGCCTGGCCAGCAGCGCCCATGGTTGCATTAACACCCCCGTGAAGTACTGCCCTGCCCAAGTCTAGTCTCCTACCTGTGCAGCATACATACTACATCTTTGCTGACAGCTACCCATCCCTTTGAGAGGGAAAACCACGGCTGTTGCCACACATGTGGCAGGTTTGAGGGCAGGCGATGCAGAAAATGCCACGCTGTACACCATGCTTCCCGCCCTGTTTTCTTCTTCTTCTCCTCCCTCTGCTCAGTCCAGGTCCCTTCCCTCACACTGAATGAAGGTCCTCATTCTGCCTTTTAAAGTACGTTTTCAAAGAGAGCGAAAGAAACCAGACACAAACTGTGCCTGAACTGAAAAATCATCCGCTGCTTAAGGCGGCTGTGTGAGCCTTGTCGCCCTTGCAGCTGTCAGCAAGTACACTGCTATTAACTACCCTTGGAAAGCAAAAGGCTTAGGGTCCCCGTTAGCCCGTTCGCCTTTACGGTGTGCTGTCAATGCTCACGACGGGCATCACTTACGTGTCCAGGCGAGAGGGGTTCAGCAAGGAAGACACCTTCTGCTTTCAGGAACAGCACAGAGGGCCTTCAAAAACGCTCTCTCCTGTGGGATCCCCTTCTGGGCTTCTGCATTTCACTGGTTATAATGAATGCCTATTCCAAACAGATTACCATGAAAATGTTCCTTACTTTGAAGAGAGACAAAGGTTGAGCCGTATCAACCCGTTCTCCTACCGTTAACCCAGAAAGCAAACTACTTACTTGTTTTGCAACCCCTGTCACGTTCCTGGTTTCTGCCTGTTGACATGGGGCACCCTGCCCAATTTCCAGTGAGCTCCACTGAAGTTGTCTACTCTGAAATACTGAAAAACAGTAATGTGTTTGTGTCTGTGGCCTCCTGGATAGGCCCTCTAGGATGGCAAATAAAACCTGCTGTTGAGATACCATTTGCTACTGTTTCGTAACCAAAGAATTTCAGAGCAATTTCTCATTCCCCAAGCTCAGAGTGTTCTACTCCAGGAAGGACCACAGGCGAGGCGCTCTACTAAATAAACTAAACAGCTTCCATGGTTTCAGCCCAGCCAGCAGCTAAGCACCACACAGACAACCCTTTACTCCCTGTCGATGCCAAAACCAGTGTAAATGTGCTCAACCATTTATAGTTAGCATTCCTACACAGAGCCAAGCTTGCTGCATTTAGAGCTGTGTGGAGTGAGTGTTTTTCTCTTGTAGGACGCAAACTGAGGCCTCCCACTGTTCGTGTTCTACATTAAAAACATTAAGTGTTTCTTTTTCTCATTGTCAACTAGAAATCTGTTGACGTCGCAATCCCAGTCATCGTGAAGTCATGGTTTTTGTTGTTTGCGCTGACTTCTAGGAAAACAAAAAAGGAAGCATTTTTAGCAAGTGATAATAAAGCTATGTCATAGTATTATATCTAGAAATAAACTTTCATTCATCGCCATTATACATCAGAGACCTCTATGACTAATGCTAAACTTATACCAGAGATTGCGCAGAGAGACTCAGCTAGCACGATATAAAAGCTGCCTTACAACAGGCTACTTACACTGTAACCCAAAAACGAGCAAGCAACTTCCTGATTACCTGAAGATGCAGACGCTACCTGGGACAAACGTGATTATCTGCTTTACATGCCAAGCTATAATGATGTTTGTTAACGGTGGGTTTCCGACACCCGCCTTCAGTCAGAACAAAACCTCAGTTCCGTGAGTGCTCCCAGTAAATGGAACAGCGCCTTTGCCACAAGAAACCATGCAACCTGGCCCACGACAAACTAGCAGCCATCACACAGCACTGCAATAGCAAACCAGGAGGAGAGCGACACTGCGATCCACGCATCTTTCCGATTTCCTTGCACAGGAACCTCGCTCGCAATAGGAGGGAGTGGCAGCCACAGTCCATCAGAGCTCCAACAAGCAGGGCCGGACCACTGCATTCTGCTAATGCTTCAGCAAGACAGAACCTCTCTGTCCCTTGAAAGGAAAAGATGCTGGCAATGGCTTAAACTTTAAATGAGGAAATTGATGCTGCAGTAAAAACTCAGGCTGTGGGGAGCGGGGGGGACGCAAATAAGATGCAAAAGAACACACAAGGAAAGCAATCCGGATTCTTGCTTCTGTGTGAGCAGCCATCAAATGCAGCAGTTTGGGCCCTTCTAAGCAGAAAAGGCAGGGGCTGGCATGAGGCATTATTTCACTGTGTTGATGCTGTGGGAGTAGGAAGACGGCTAGAGTACAGACAGACCTGCAAGGCAGACAAGGCAGAGATCTTGCCCGACAGAAAAAGGAGGCAGGAAGCCCATCAAACCTGTCTATTAGCAAACCGTACCAGGAGCACAAGAAAACCTCACGAGAAGGGCTTTCTTTGGCCGAGAAACAACCTCAAGCAGGACACCAGGCAGAGCTTACAAGGGAAGGAAAAACGACTGTACAAAACACAGTCAAATCTTAGAGATTAAGAAGTACAAAGATCAAACAGGTCTCAGCAAATTCCTCCCTTAGACATGACAAGTTACCTACAAATTACAAGCAAAGAAGTGAGATCACCTAGTACTGCTGCTGCTGCTAAAACCAGCAAACTTGTCCAGGTATGGCCTGAAAACCACCCTATTGCTTTGTCACAGCTTTCAGTAAGGATGAAGAACCCAGAAAGTCCAGAATTTTAAAGGAATTGGCACATGTAATCTCACACCAGCAACAAGGCTTTTAGGTAAGTCAGACAAAACAGGGTCGGGGGCAAAGACCACCAGAGCCCCAGCTCTTCGTACAGGTGACGGTTCCCAGCAGTGTCCCCAGACTACCCCGGCGGAGAGCTGCCAGCAAGGAAGGGAGGAAACAGCCCACGTCACCTGCACTGTGCCACACGGCGACAGCGCTCACAGGGCTGAGAAAGGCCGAGAACTGCTGGGGCAGGGGACACCACCAAGTGAGCATCACTGGCCCGACACAGAGGGTATAAAACCTGCAACTGGATGGAAGAAAGGAGCCATAAGGAGCTGCAAGAGCCTAGAGGGTAGCTGGTACGGAGCCGAGGTGGGGAAAAGAAAAGCACGAGGAACCTGACCCAGTGCTGTCCAGGAGTCACACAAAGACCCAGGAGCCGCACCAGGAGCCGCACAAGGTCTCTGCAGGTAACACTTATTCACAGCTTTGCCTCCTGGTAGCTGGTGCTGAGTTGCTCTGACATATCCTGGTGAACACGACCATCACAACCAGCTGTTTTGCGCCCGGTAACATGGTATGTCCCTCCCTTGAAGCCTCACCAGGCCCATGGGAGACACAGCTGCCCTTGTCTGGCGACCACAGCGCCAAGCTGCAGATGGGAAGCATCGCACCAAAGAGATGTTATGAGCTCAGCTCCCTTCGGGCTTCATTTTGCCTGCTCATGGTCAATACTGCTAGTGATTGCCTCGATACAGACACCAGGAATGTGTGGACAACATCTGAGGATGATGCAAAGCGCTTTCTGTACAGTGATGAAACTTTCACAACCCAGGAGCTGGGGGACTCGGAAAACTGAAGTACTAACAAAGACCATGACATGAAAATGACAGTGGTTGGGGATCAATGAGCTGGGCGTACTAAGTCAGTAACTAATTTATAAGCTTCCACCAACAAGCAGCCTAAGAAAGGCAAAATCCGTCCCTGGAAATGCAAGAGAAGCGTTTAAACCAAGCTCTATGCCGAGCATACTCTAATGACAAGGAATTAATCTCAAAGGCTGGTTTGTAATGCACAGACAGACAATGCACAAACACTTCTGAAGCTGCTTTAAGACAACCTGGGAAGTGGGAAGGGGAAATGCGCTTGCCCAAGACAGCAGTTCAGGGTACTGCAACCCCAGAGCAATCACAACGTCAGCAGGTACAGGGGCACAGTGTCACGTGTTCTCGGCATTGCTGGCGGAACAGAAATATGGCACGAGAGAATTACCGTGATTCAGAAGTGACGCAAAGACGCGACGTGAGAGAAGGGAGGAGGGAGGGGATTGGGTGTTGCTAGGAGACGGCGGTGAGGGTGACGCCTGGTGGGGAGAACGGGCATTGCATAGAGCCCCATAGGGCCAGAGGGAGCCCCAGAGAGACCCATAGAGGCCCTGGAGAGACTATAGAGATCCCACAGAACCCCATAGATGGGTCTTGCGCCCTAAGCCTGCCCCATAGCGCACCTTGTGGAGCCCCACAGAGAGCAACGCCAGGAGCAGGAGCCCCCCAGCAACCCCCCTAGCATGTGGGGCAGGAGGCTGGGGGCCTCCGAGTGCTCCAGCTGGGTCTGGAGCTGTGGGGCAGAAAGAGGGGGATGGGGGGCTGCCCCATAGAGACCCCAAAGGGACCCATAGAGCCCCACAGAGACACATAGAGCCCCACAGAGACCACATAGGGAACCCCAGAGACCCCATAGACCCCCCATAGCCCCGCACAGACACCCACATCCCCACTGGACCCCATTAGCCCAGGAGGGGGGGTGGTGTGTCCTTGGCTGACCGCCCCCCCGTGGCCCTTTACCGCCCCCTGCAGGCCACACTGCAAATCCCTGCCTGCACCCCCCATCGACACCCAATGGAGCCCCATAGCGCTCCACAGACGCCCCATAGCGCTCCACAGACGCCCCATAGCGCCCCATAAACACCCATAAGCCCCCTTGACCGCCATTTCCCACCTCCTTCATCCACCCCATAGTGAAGTCCTCCCTGACCTCAAAGCGCAGCACTTCGGGGGGGCTCCATGGGGCCCATTTGGCACTGGAGCTCCTTACACAAGGCCGCGGCGCAGTTCTATGGGGCACAGATGTGGGACAGAGCTTATGGGGCCCACAGAGCCCCATAGGGACCCACAGAGACCCTCAGCACATCAGGTAAGCAAAACCCAGACATGCGTTACTGCGAGACTCGTCAGATATAGCACTGCATCTATAAAAAAGCAACAGGTTGAGACTTTAAATCATTCAGCATAAACAGAGCAGCCCTAAAGCCACCCAGTCTGGTAGCTCGATGCATCTCCTGCTACAAGCACCTCCCAAGACAGACTGAGATCTGGATCAGCTCCCTCACAACGCTGTCTCTGCATCCAGAATACCAAGCATTTATGAAGAAACCTGATGGCTACTGCAGCAAGGCCGGTGTCCAAACCAGGGGAAACCAGGGGAGCAGCAGCAGCAACTGAAGTCCTCACTGACAGTCTCAAGGGAAAGGCTGCGATGAGCTGGCTGGGGTCCCCTAGAGCACAACGCGGCAAGGTCTACTTGCAGAACAAAAGGAGGGCAATGAGCCCTGCCCCTGCTGCCGCAGACCTGACTCATTTCATGGAGGGAGAATTTCAGGCTCCAGATCTCTCAGCACCTTCAAGCTCCAGTGAACAGGCTCATTTCCAAACCACCCGCACGTTTAGATCAGAGGAAAGAAACAGGGAATTCCGTGGCTGCTTCCTAATCGGGTGTTTCCACCTCCGCCCCTTCCCCTGCCAGTGAAGGCACAGTGTGAATTAAGGACCTCCGGGTAACCCCCGCCCCGGGTCTTTACTCCCCCCAGTACCGAGCCCCTGGCGCTGTGAGGCTTCCCGCGCGGGCAGCCAGCGGGCAGGAGCCGCCCCTCTGCGCCCGCCCAAGGCACGGACGGACGGGCGGGCCGCCGGGCCCGCTCGCCTCCCCGATAACCCCGGCGCGCTCGGACCTCAGCTGCTGCCGCCGCTGCCGGGACCCGGACCCGGACCCTGCCCGCCGCCATGCTGCTCCCGGGCGCTGCGCATGCGGCACCGAAACGGCGCGCGGAGGGACCGGAGCCGGCGCGCCAACACCGGGCTGCGGCCACGAGCACCCCGCGGACATGCCCGCACATCAACCCGCAACCGCGGCGGCCACCACGTGACACGGGCCACTTCCGGGGACAGCAGCGGGGACAAAGGGAGCACCACGGCTCATGCGCGGAGCCCGGGCTGCAGTACCGAACTCTGGACACAAGATGGCAGCAGCGAGACACCCGGGCGCCACACCGCCCCCCCCAGCCCATCATGGTGTGGTCGTTATGTGATCGCTGTGGGGTCTGTGCGAGTCTCTACCGATTGCTGTGCATCTCTGCCACAGCTCCTTGATGCAAGACTACTTTCATCACGTTGACAACTGATTCATAACAGATATCTGAAAAAACAACTGCAAAATTACCACCGAGTTGCTAAAAAACAACTCAGTTAATACCCACACAACCTTTTATCTCTAAAGACTATTGATGAGCCCAGAACCTGTAACCTCCATCCCAAGAAAACGCACAAGCTTTGCCGCTAATCATAGTACACATAGACTTGCACTACAGATGCTCCACCTGGCCCAACTACTGACCATGAGCAGAGCAACTCAAGGCAATCACACACACACACAAAGAACACTACAGACTCTGAGAAACCGAAAAGAGAGAAAAATCTGAAGAAGTAGACTACCTCCCAGATGGAACACTACATCCACCCAGATCACCTGCACAGCCGCAAGAGCAACGCAACAGGTCTCCTCAGGAGCCTGAGAACAAAGTCCGACATGACCATGTGTTTCCAAAAACAACCACAAAACCTGACATGATGGACATGCAAAAAGCATGAAGACCCATGAGCACGACTCAAAATTCAAGACCCACGAGCATGAAAATGCACAGACAATGTCCTAACCAATGAAACGGGATGCCAAGATAACAGAGATATGAAAGCAGCCTGGAGACACGGAGACACTCAGACACTCTGGCTCAGACACTGACTCTTGATATACTATCACACCCACTCACAAGCAGACTCTCTGGCCCTGACTCATTAATTACAAGGTTATTCCTAGAGCTCTTCTGTCCATTCACACAGATCACGAGGAGTAGACAGCTACACTGATTATAGAAACCCACCACCTACGTTCCAGAGCGCAAGAGCTCCAGCTAAAAGAAAACTAGAGACAAACAGAGAACTCTCAACTAGTTTATTAACATGGGATACTATAGAGATAGTGAAGGATACTTCTCATGGTTGCTTATCTTACTGTCATGGGTTCTTTTTGGCACCCAACGTGGAGCTCGAAAGGTTGAGATAACAACAGATCTGACAAGATTAATAGTAAATCAACCGTGGTGGTTTATACAAGGTCAGCCATAAATCACGCAATTGCTCTCTCACTCCCCCCCTTCTTGCCCTCCCCCTACTCCTGGGGGGACAGAGAGGAGAATCGAAAAGAATGCAAATCCCGCAAGTTGAGTTAAGAAGAGTTATTAATTAAGGTAGAACACAAGTCACTACTGCTACCACCAATAATGATAATAATAAGGGAAATAACAAGGGAAGAGAATACAACACCTCACCACCAGTCGACTGATAACTCGCCTGCCCCCCAGCCAAACCGAGCACCAACCCATACCTCATCCCACCCTGCAGTCTCTAGCCCTTCCAGGTAACTCACAGTTAGATCCTGGGCATGACGTGCTGTGGTACGGAATACCTCTTTGGCTAGCTTGGGTCAGGTGTCCTGTTCTCTGCTTCCTCCCGGCTTTCCCTCCTCCCTGGCAGAGCATGAGGATCAGAAAGTCCTTGGTCAGACTAAAACATTTGCCTTATCAGCTCTGTTCCCAGGCTGGAAGTCAAAACACAGTGCTGCACCAGCTACTAAGAAAGAGAAAACAAGACTGCTACTGCTGAACCCATGAGAACAGACTTATGAACCCCAAGGACCCTGTGAGGACCATACACAAACCAGCTCCGAGAATCATCATGGCCGTGTGAGGTGGCAGGCTCAACCTTAGCGGGCGTCCCCGCGCAGGCAACGGTCACCTGGGTGGGATGAGCTTCTGCCTCCCTCACCTAGCATGAGGCTTGGGCTTCCATACTCACAAGCAGGCACGCTCATTGCGACGCAGGGGGCCAGCCCACGTCGCAAGAAGTGGCCAACAATATCTGGGAAGGTCTGCAAGGGTCAGCACTTTTCCAGGCAGTTCTAAAGCACAACTTCCTGGGTAGGCACCAAAGCTGGACTTTTTGGGAAAAGCCAAAGCAGTACACCACAAGAGGGAGCCAAAGAGAACAAACAGTACTTTCCTACCTTTGTGTGTTTCACCACCGACCATTACCTATTGTCCCCGACACAACACCCCACACTTAAGCCCCACAAATGGCACTTTTGCATCCTGTCTTTTAACTCTGAGGCACTACCTTCACTAGAGCTGACCATTTACCTCCAGGCACCCTCTACTGTGTCCTCAGACATTCTGGCTCAAATACTACATTGGAATGCTACATCTCAAACCCCTTCCTGCCATTCTGACAATGTCCCCCACACCCTCTCCTCCTACAGGAGGCCCTCTACTTAGCGTGCGTAGTGCCGTGTGTCTCGAGGCGGCCTCACTGCTCGGAACTCCCACAGCAGATGACAGCCATGTTGCTCCCCTTGCCAAGTTGCTCTTCATCATCTGACAGAAACAAAAAAAGGGCAACACGTTGTGCTGGCCGTCATCTCCAGCATCCCAGCCATCTATGCCAGCCTTTCCTGTAACTCTACTTCGCCTTTACATTATGCTCACCTACTCCCAATCTATTGCAGAATACAATGCTGGGCTTCTCCTGCACTCTAGGACCTAGGAGCACAATAGAAAGAAATGACCATGGTGCTTGTAGAAAATGACCAACCCCACAACCATTATTGTTACCTCTCCGACTCACCTCAAATACTCATCTGACTCCAGAAGTAGAACGCAAGACCTGCAATAACCAACACTACTACTGAGCCCTTTGCCATGTTATTCTCAGCTCTTACTCACCACTCACGCAGACAACCTTCTGACAGCCCTCCTCAGCTGGCAGCTTCACGTCTCTTGATTTAAGTGTGGCACCTAAAAAAGAAATGGAAACAGGCACTCATGGAGAGAAAAACAGAAGCTTTGGCCGACCCTGAAATAAGTTGCTACTGGGGTGTTCCAAGCATGGCTCACCTTGACTGAGTTATCTGAATGTTATTTTTCAGCTCGAGTGTAAGGATGAGTTTGAGCCAGGGAGTCTTAGCCAGGTAGTCAGAACCAGGAATTCTGTGTTAGAATCAACTTGAGATTTGTGTGGATGCATGAGCCAGTCAGTGTCAGACTGAGCCTAAGCGAGTGTGAGGAGAAGTCAGCGCCAGAGAATGTCTGTGCAGCTTAAACGTGAGTATGAGTCTGAGCCAGTCTGTGTGAGAAGGAGCCTGCACTGTCTGCCAGTCTTGAATATGAGTCTAAGCCAATGAAAGCCAGAAAATTAAAGCTGGGGAGCAGGCAATGAACCAGAACCAGATGAAACAAGACCCAGCTGTGGATCGTCAGGGTGCTCTTATCCCAGCTGGGGGCTTGCCCCACCCCTGACCCAGGTCACTGAGGGAAGGGCTGTGGGTGACACCCTCCCTCCCTAACACAGTCAAGCTGTAGCTGCCCTACCCATGTAAGCTCATGCTACAGAGTAACCCCCTGCCTTTCCCTCAGCCCCATGCTACATTTCAAACCCCTTCCTGCCATCCGGACCTTGTCCCCCACCCTCCAGTCCCAAGCAGCAGTCCCTCTACTTAGCTTCCATAGTGCCATGGGTTTCAAGCTGGCCTTGATGCTCAGAACACCCACATCAGAGTCCTGTGATCTTGCCACAGCTGCCAAGTTTCTCTTTATCACCTGCAGCAAACAAACGAGCAAACAGGAACACACTGTGCTGGCCACCATCATCACCACCACCCCACCCACCAGTGCTGGCCTGCTCTGTAACAGCCCTCTTCCTCCTTCAAAGCTCATCAACATTGTGCTTGCCTGTTCCAAACCCACAGTGGAGTCCGACACTGAGCCTCTCCTCACCTCCAGGTCCTAGGAGTACAATAGAGACAAATGATCACCCTGCTTGCAAAAAGGGACCGACCCCACTATCCTCCTTACCTGACTCACTTCAAGCACTCATCCAACTCCAAAGGTAGAGGGCAGCCCTGCAACACCGAGCACAAATACTGAACCCCTTTGCCATGCTCTTCTCAACAATTAAGCACACCCAACACACACAACCCCCGATCTTCTCACAGCCCTCCTGAGTTTGCAGCTTCACCTCCCTCGAGTTATCTGCAGCACCTAGAAAAGGGAACATGCACACACTGACAGAGATACAGAAGCTGCACCCTTCCCTCAGGAAGTCCCATCTCTCTCTCCTGTCACTTTACTACTCATCCACTAGCCCTCAGAGCTTTTCCATCCCTTTATTCTAACGTGTACACCCCCTGGAATACACCACCAACAAAAAGTAATTGCAGCTTTATGAAAATGAAAAGACCCTAAAATAAATTGCTGCTTGGGTGGTCTAAGCTTTGCTCACCTTGGCTAAATCACCTGAATGTCTTTGTTTAGTTAGAATGTGAGAGCGAGTCTGAACCAGGAAGCCTGTGTTAGTCTCAATGTGAGACTCGTGTGGTTGGGCGAGCCAGTCAATGCCAAATTGAGCCTAAATCTGAACTAGAGTGTCTGTGCTGTTTAAGTATATGAGCCTGAGCCAGTCTGTGTGGAAGAAAACCTCTTTGAGACTAAGCCCTAGAATGTGAGACAGAAAACCCCCACCCAGTCTGAAACCAAGTATAGTTTTGAGCCTAACTTCATAAAAGTGAAGCTATGGAATCTGAGAATTTTGAAGAGAAATCTAAGCCCCAAAAAGAAACCCAAGAAGTTAAAATCAGAGAGCAGCCAAGAAACCAAACCCAAAACAACAAAAACCAGGTGCACCTTGTCAGGCTGTTTTTATCCCAGCAGCTGGTTTGCCCCACACCTGAGCCAGGGCACTGGGGGGGGTTGTGGGTGGGGCCTGGGGTATATAAGGCACAGCTTCGGAGTAAGTGTCTTCTTTAGGATTTGTTGCTATTCAAGGTAAGGTCTTTGGGGTGTTTTGTGGTTTCAATGATGTGTGTATTGCTTTTGTTATTTGAGTTCTTTGAAATGATTTTTTCTGAGCTAAATTTTTTAAGCTATCTTTGGTTTTGCATCTTCTTGTATTAATGAATTTTTTTGTGCTGTGGTTTTACTTAAGATGCTGTTGTTAGTGGTGGTGTTCAGGTAAGTGTTTTTATTGCTCTTAGCCACAGAACTTAAAGAAAAATTTGTTTACAGTTTATGTTCTTATTACTTGTCTTTTATTTCTCATAAAATAGTTATAACAGTGGTTACTAAACAAACATTCCATTTATATGTTTAAGAGTTACTTCAAGAGTGCCTTTGGGTTTGTGCTCTTTCAAAAACTAAGTTGGACACTTGGGTCTAAAGAATAACAAACATAATATTAATGTTCTTTTAGGATGTAGTGACTGTTAAATAACTGATGACTTTTGGCAGGGAAAGATAAAAGAATGCTTTTCAGCTTGTATATTTCTCATTTTAAAACTCTAAATTACAGAGTGCTTGTTCATTACAGTCTGCATATAATAAATATTTCAGGGAATTTCCTTGTCTTAGTCTACAGAATGTTGTGTGGCAGTTCTTTTATTTTTTCCTTTTACTCCTGTTACTGCAAATGATAAAAATAAATTGGGTGGGTGCAGTAAACACCCATGTGTCTAGTGTGGGAGATCTGAGCAACAACTTTAGTTTGAGACTTATGACACTATAAAAACTAAGCAGAAAGAAAAGTTTTCCACAGAACAGATGGGGGAAACAGCATCAGGATAGCAGAAAGAGATTTGAAATACACCATGGGGATGAGAAAAAATAAGTGGGACTTTTTTTAGCACCATCTTATAGTGGGCAGGGTAGTACAGCTTGACTGTTTTAATGAGTGCATTAGCTTGTGAGCTGTTTTGGTGCTTCCAACTCACTGCTAGAACTGAAAGTGTTAAGCTTGTTCTTGGAACTTAGTCCTTTATATACTGAGTGCTTGTGTTGGCTGGTTAAAAGCTGGTCAGGCATTCGTGTTCCTTACTTACAAACATAAAGCAGAGGACAGCTTTTTTTTCAGTCACATCAGCAGGAGCCTTCTAAGGGTTTCATCCAGCTTCCAGTTCCAGCTATGAAAAGGTAAAGGGTTTCATTTTGTGTGATGCCCTCATGTTTAGAAGAACATGGCAAAAAGATTCAGTATTTGTGTTTGGTATTGCAAGTCTTGTCTTTTATGTTGGGAGTCGGATGAGTGCTTGAAGTGAGTCAGAGGGATAAGCAGAAGGATTGTGGAGTTGATCACTTACGCAAGAACCATGGCAATTGGCTTCTGTTGAACTCCTAGGGCACGCAGGGGAGAAGAGGCCCTGCATCAGACTCTGGAGTTGCTTCGAGACAAGCAAGCATGGTGTGAGGAGCTTGGGAGGAGGCAGAAGGAAGGTAAGGAAAAGGCTGGGCTGGATGCCTGGGATGCTGGAGATGATGGCCAGCACAACATGTTGCCCTTTTTTTGCTTCTGTCAGATAATGAAGAGCAACTTGGCAAGGGCAGCAACATGACTGGCGTCTGCAGTGGGAGTTCTGAGCAGAGAGGCGGCCTCGACACGAATGGCACTAAGCAAGGTAAGTAGAGGGCCTCCTGTAGGAGGCGAGGGCGTGGGGGACAATGTCAGAATAGCAGGAAGGGGTTTGAGATGTAGCATTCCAATGTAGTATTTGAGCCAGAATGTCTGAGGGCACAGTAGAGGGTGCCTGGAGGCAAATGGTTAGCTCTAGAAAAAGCCAAAATGTGCTGGAGTGGGCTAAACTGTTCTTGGGTGGGCTTAATTGCACTGGACTGAGCTAAAGTGGGCTGGACTGGTCTGAATTGGGTCAAAGTAGTGCCAAGCCATGCTGTGTAGCAAACGAGCCGTTTTGCCTGTAGCAAGCGAGGGTGGGCTGAGCTCTGCTGGGCTGGACAAGGCTAAACTGTGCTGAAGTGGGCTAAAGTGGGCTGGACTGGTCTGAAGTGGGCCAAAGTGGTCTAAACTCTCCTGAAGTGGGCCAAACTGGGCTGAACGGTGCTGGAGTGGCTGAAGTGGGCTGAAGGGGGCTTCACTGGGTTAGACAGATCTGAGCTTGTCTGAAAGTGACTGGACTGGGCCGAATTGGAGTAAATTTTGCTGGGCTGGGCTGAACTGGGCTGAACTGAGGTAAAGTGGCTTGAAGTGGCTGATCATGTCTTGGCTGGGCTGTGCTAAACCAGGCTGAACTGTGCTAAAGTGGGCCTAATTGGGCTCAGCTTGTCTGCGCTGAGCTGCAGTGGGCTGGGCTGTAAAGTGGGCTGAACTGGGTTAAATTGGGCAGGGATAAGATGGATTGGGCTAAACTGGGCTGGACTGAGCTGGCCTAAAGTACGCTACGTTGGTCTGGGAAGGGCTAAAGTGGGCTAAACTGTAGTGGGCTGGGCTGCGTTGGGCTAAAGTGGGCTGGACTGGTCTGAATTGGGCTTAACTGTGACAAAGTGTTCTGGATAGATGTGAATTGGGATAAACTAGGCTGAAGTGGTCTAAAGTGTGCTGGGCTGGTCTGAAGTGGGCTGAAGTGTGCTCAAAAGGGCTATGGTGTGCTGGATGGTCTGAATTGGGCTAAACGCTGCAGAACTGTGCTAAATTGGTTGGGACAGGTCTGAACTGGGCTGGGCTTAGCTAAGTTGGTTTGGCCAGGGCAAAACTGGTCTGAAGTGGGCTAAAGTGGGCTGGGCTGGGCTAAAGTGGAACGGACCTTGCTAAAGCTGGCTGCGCTGGGCTGAAGTGGGCTGAAGGGGCTGGGGTGAGCTGGAATGGGCTGGACAGGGCTAATGTGGCCTGGACTGAAGTGGGGTAAAGTGTCTGAAGTGAGATAAGCTGGGCTGGACTGGTGTGCACTGGGCTAAACTGGGCTGTGCTGGGCTAAAGTGGTCTGGAGAGGTCTGAAGTGGGCCAAAATGTGCTGGACTGGGCTAAACTGTTCTTGGGGTGGGCTTAATTGCACTGGACTGAGCTAAAGTGGGCTGGACTAGTCTGAATTGGGCTTAACTGTGACAAAGTGTTCTGGATAGATGTGAATTGGGATAAACTAGGCTGAAGTGGTCTAAAGTGTGCTGGGCTGGTCTGAAGTGGGCTGAAGTGTGCTCAAAAGGGCTATGGTGTGCTGGATGGTCTGAATTGGGCTAAACGCTGCAGAACTGTGCTAAATTGGTTGGGACAGGTCTGAACTGGGCTGGGCTGAGCTAAGTTGGTCTGGCCAGGGCAAAACTGGTCTGAAGTGGGCTAAAGTGGGCTGGGCTGGGCTAAAGTGGAACGGACCTTGCTAAAGCTGGCTGCGCTGGGCTGAAGTGGGCTGAAGGGGCTGGGGTGAGCTGGAATGGGCTGGACAGGGCTAATGTGGCCTGGACTGAAGTGGGGTAAAGTGTCTGAAGTGAGATAAGCTGGGCTGGACTGGTGTGCACTGGGCTAAACTGGGCTGTGCTGGGCTAAAGTGGTCTGGAGAGGTCTGAAGTGGACCAAAATGTGCTGGACTGGGCTAAACTGTTCTTGGGTGGGCTTAATTGCACTGGACTGAGCTAAAGTGGGCTGGACTGGTCTGAATTGGGTCAAAGTAGTGCCAAGCCATGCTGTGTAGCAAACGAGCCGTTTTGCCTGTAGCAAGCGAGGGTGGGCTGAGCTCTGCTGGGCTGGACAAGGCTAAACTGTGCTGAAGTGGGCTAAAGTGGGCTGGACTGGTCTGAAGTGGGCCAAAGTGGTCTAAACTCTCCTGAAGTGGGCCAAACTGGGCTGAACGGTGCTGGAGTGGCTGAAGGGGGCTTCACTGGGTTAGACAGATCTGAGCTTGTCTGAAAGTGACTGGACTGGGCCGAATTGGAGTAAATTTTGCTGGGCTGGGCTGAACTGGGCTGAACTGAGGTAAACTGGCTTGAAGTGACTGATCATATCTTGGCTGGGCTGTGCTAAACCAGGCTGAACTGTGCTAAAGTGGGCCTAATTGGGCTCAGCTTGTCTGCGCTGAGCTGCAGTGGGCTGGGCTGTAAAGTGGGCTGAACTGGGTTAAATTGGGCAGGGATAAGATGGATTGGGCTAAACTGGGCTGGACTGAGCTGGCCTAAAGTACGCTACGTTGGTCTGGGAAGGGCTAAAGTGGGCTAAACTGTAGTGGGCTGGGCTGCGTTGGGCTAAAGTGGGCTGGACTGGTCTGAATTGGGCTTAACTGTGACAAAGTGTTCTGGATAGATGTGAATTGGGATAAACTAGGCTGAAGTGGTCTAAAGTGTGCTGGTCTGGTCTGAAGTGGGCTGAAGTGTGCTCAAAAGGGCTATGGTGTGCTGGATGGTCTGAATTGGGCTAAACGCTGCAGAACTGTGCTAAATTGGTTGGGACAGGTCTGAACTGGGCTGGGCTGAGCTAAGTTGGTCTGGCCAGGGCAAAACTGGTCTGAAGTGGGCTAAAGTGGGCTGGGCTGGGCTAAAGTGGAACGGACCTTGCTAAAGCAGGCTGCGCTGGGCTGAAGTGGGCTGAAGGGGCTGGGGTGAGCTGGAATGGGCTGGACAGGGCTAATGTGGCCTGGACTGAAGTGGGGTAAAGTGTCTGAAGTGAGATAAGCTGGGCTGGACTGGTGTGCACTGGGCTAAACTGGGCTGTGCTGGGCTAAAGTGGTCTGGAGAGGTCTGAAGTGGACCAAAATGTGCTGGACTGGGCTAAACTGTTCTTGGGGTGGGCTTAATTGCACTGGACTGAGCTAAAGTGGGCTGGACTGGTCTGAATTGGGTCAAAGTAGTGCCAAGCCATGCTGTGTAGCAAACGAGCCGTTTTGCCTGTAGCAAGCGAGGGTGGGCTGAGCTCTGCTGGGCTGGACAAGGCTAAACTGTGCTGAAGTGGGCTAAACTGGGCTGGACTGGTCTGAAGTGGGCCAAAGTGGTCTAAACTCTCCTGAAGTGGGCCAAACTGGGCTGAACGGTGCTGGAGTGGCTGAAGTGGGCTGAAGGGGGCTTCACTGGGTTAGACAGATCTGAGCTTGTCTGAAAGTGACTGGACTGGGCCGAATTGGAGTAAATTTTGCTGAGCTGGGCTGAACTGGGCTGAACTGAGGTAAAGTGGCTTGAAGTGGCTGATCATGTCTTGGCTGGGCTGTGCTAAACCAGGCTGAACTGTGCTAAAGTGGGCCTAATTGGGCTCAGCTTGTCTGCGCTGAGCTGCAGTGGGCTGGGCTGTAAAGTGGGCTGAACTGGGTTAACTTGGGCAGGGATAAGATGGTTTGGGCTAAACTGGGCTGGACTGAGCTGGCCTAAAGTACGCTACGTTGGTCTGGGAAGGGCTAAAGTGGGCTAAACTGTAGTGGGCTGGGCTGCGTTGGGCTAAAGTGGGCTGGACTGGTCTGAATTGGGCTTAACTGTGACAAAGTGTTCTGGATAGATGTGAATTGGGATAAACTAGGCTGAAGTGGTCTAAAGTGTGCTGGGCTGGTCTGAAGTGGGCTGAAGTGTGCTCAAAAGGGCTATGGTGTGCTGGATGGTCTGAATTGGGCTAAACGCTGCAGAACTGTGCTAAATTGGTTGGGACAGGTCTGAACTGGGCTGGGCTGAGCTAAGTTGGTCTGGCCAGGGCAAAACTGGTCTGAAGTGGGCTAAAGTGGGCTGGGCTGGGCTAAAGTGGAACGGACCTTGCTAAAGCTGGCTGCGCTGGGCTGAAGTGGGCTGAAGGGGCTGGGGTGAGCTGGAATGGGCTGGACAGGGCTAATGTGGCCTGGACTGAAGGGGGGTAAAGTGTCTGAAGTGAGATAAGCTGGGCTGGACTGGTGTGCACTGGGCTAAACTGGGCTGTGCTGGGCTAAAGTGGTCTGGAGAGGTCTGAAGTGGGCCAAAATGTGCTGGACTGGGCTAAACTGTTCTTGGGTGGGCTTAATTGCACTGGACTGAGCTAAAGTGGGCTGGACTGGTCTGAATTGGGTCAAAGTAGTGCCAAGCCATGCTGTGTAGCAAACGAGCCGTTTTGCCTGTAGCAAGCGAGGGTGGGCTGAGCTCTGCTGGGCTGGACAAGGCTAAACTGTGCTGAAGTGGGCTAAAGTGGGCTGGACTGGTCTGAAGTGGGCCAAAGTGGTCTAAACTCTCCTGAAGTGGGCCAAACTGGGCTGAACGGTGCTGGAGTGGCTGAAGTGGGCTGAAGGGGGCTTCACTGGGTTAGACAGATCTGAGCTTGTCTGAAAGTGACTGGACTGGGCCGAATTGGAGTAAATTATGCTGGGCTGGGCTGAACTGGGCTGAACTGAGGTAAACTGGCTTGAAGTGGCTGATCATATCTTGGCTGGGCTGTGCTAAACCAGGCTGAACTGTGCTAAAGTGGGCCTAATTGGGCTCAGCTTGTCTGCGCTGAGCTGCAGTGGGCTGGGCTGTAAAGTGGGCTGAACTGGGTTAAATTGGGCAGGGATAAGATGGATTGGGCTAAACTGGGCTGGACTGAGCTGGCCTTAAGTACGCTACGTTGGTCTGGGAAGGGCTGAAGTGGGCTAAACTGTAGTGGGCTGGGCTGCGTTGGGCTAAAGTGGGCTGGACTGGTCTGAATTGGGCTTAACTGTGACAAAGTGTTCTGGATAGATGTGAATTGGGATAAACTAGGCTGAAGTGGTCTAAAGTGTGCTGGGCTGGTCTGAAGTGGGCTGAAGTGTGCTCAAAAGGGCTATGGTGTGCTGGATGGTCTGAATTGGGCTAAACGCTGCAGAACTGTGCTAAATTGGTTGGGACAGGTCTGAACTGGGCTGGGCTGAGCTAAGTTGGTCTGGCCAGGGCAAAACTGGTCTGAAGTGGGCTAAAGTGGGCTGGGCTGGGCTAAAGTGGAACGGACCTTGCTAAAGCTGGCTGCGCTGGGCTGAAGTGGGCTGAAGGGGCTGGGGTGAGCTGGAATGGGCTGGACAGGGCTAATGTGGCCTGGACTGAAGTGGGGTAAAGTGTCTGAAGTGAGATAAGCTGGGCTGGACTGGTGTGCACTGGGCTAAACTGGGCTGTGCTGGGCTAAAGTGGTCTGGAGAGGTCTGAAGTGGACCAAAATGTGCTGGACTGGGCTAAACTGTTCTTGGGTGGGCTTAATTGCACTGGACTGAGCTAAAGTGGGCTGGACTGGTCTGAATTGGGTCAAAGTAGTGCCAAGCCATGCTGTGTAGCAAACGAGCCGTTTTGCCTGTAGCAAGCGAGGGTGGGCTGAGCTCTGCTGGGCTGGACAAGGCTAAACTGTGCTGAAGTGGGCTAAAGTGGGCTGGACTGGTCTGAAGTGGGCCAAAGTGGTCTAAACTCTCCTGAAGTGGGCCAAACTGGGCTGAACGGTGCTGGAGTGGCTGAAGTGGGCTGAAGGGGGCTTCACTGGGTTAGACAGATCTGAGCTTGTCTGAAAGTGACTGGACTGGGCCGAATTGGAGTAAATTTTGCTGGGCTGGGCTGAACTGGGCTGAACTGAGGTAAACTGGCTTGAAGTGGCTGATCATATCTTGGCTGGGCTGTGCTAAACCAGGCTGAACTGTGCTAAAGTGGGCCTAATTGGGCTCAGCTTGTCTGCGCTGAGCTGCAGTGGGCTGGGCTGTAAAGTGGGCTGAACTGGGTTAAATTGGGCAGGGATAAGATGGATTGGGCTAAACTGGGCTGGACTGAGCTGGCCTTAAGTACGCTACGTTGGTCTGGGAAGGGCTGAAGTGGGCTAAACTGTAGTGGGCTGGGCTGCGTTGGGCTAAAGTGGGCTGGACTGGTCTGAATTGGGCTTAACTGTGACAAAGTGTTCTGGATAGATGTGAATTGGGATAAACTAGGCTGAAGTGGTCTAAAGTGTGCTGGGCTGGTCTGAAGTGGGCTGAAGTGTGCTCAAAAGGGCTATGGTGTGCTGGATGGTCTGAATTGGGCTAAACGCTGCAGAACTGTGCTAAATTGGTTGGGACAGGTCTGAACTGGGCTGGGCTTAGCTAAGTTGGTTTGGCCAGGGCAAAACTGGTCTGAAGTGGGCTAAAGTGGGCTGGGCTGGGCTAAAGTGGAACGGACCTTGCTAAAGCTGGCTGCGCTGGGCTGAAGTGGGCTGAAGGGGCTGGGGTGAGCTGGAATGGGCTGGACAGGGCTAATGTGGCCTGGACTGAAGTGGGGTAAAGTGTCTGAAGTGAGATAAGCTGGGCTGGACTGGTGTGCACTGGGCTAAACTGGGCTGTGCTGGGCTAAAGTGGTCTGGAGAGGTCTGAAGTGGGCCAAAATGTGCTGGACTGGGCTAAACTGTTCTTGGGGTGGGCTTAATTGCACTGGACTGAGCTAAAGTGGGCTGGACTAGTCTGAATTGGGCTTAACTGTGACAAAGTGTTCTGGATAGATGTGAATTGGGATAAACTAGGCTGAAGTGGTCTAAAGTGTGCTGGGCTGGTCTGAAGTGGGCTGAAGTGTGCTCAAAAGGGCTATGGTGTGCTGGATGGTCTGAATTGGGCTAAACGCTGCAGAACTGTGCTAAATTGGTTGGGACAGGTCTGAACTGGGCTGGGCTGAGCTAAGTTGGTCTGGCCAGGGCAAAACTGGTCTGAAGTGGGCTAAAGTGGGCTGGGCTGGGCTAAAGTGGAACGGACCTTGCTAAAGCTGGCTGCGCTGGGCTGAAGTGGGCTGAAGGGGCTGGGGTGAGCTGGAATGGGCTGGACAGGGCTAATGTGGCCTGGACTGAAGGGGGGTAAAGTGTCTGAAGTGAGATAAGCTGGGCTGGACTGGTGTGCACTGGGCTAAACTGGGCTGTGCTGGGCTAAAGTGGTCTGGAGAGGTCTGAAGTGGGCCAAAATGTGCTGGACTGGGCTAAACTGTTCTTGGGTGGGCTTAATTGCACTGGACTGAGCTAAAGTGGGCTGGACTGGTCTGAATTGGGTCAAAGTAGTGCCAAGCCATGCTGTGTAGCAAACGAGCCGTTTTGCCTGTAGCAAGCGAGGGTGGGCTGAGCTCTGCTGGGCTGGACAAGGCTAAACTGTGCTGAAGTGGGCTAAAGTGGGCTGGACTGGTCTGAAGTGGGCCAAAGTGGTCTAAACTCTCCTGAAGTGGGCCAAACTGGGCTGAACGGTGCTGGAGTGGCTGAAGTGGGCTGAAGGGGGCTTCACTGGGTTAGACAGATCTGAGCTTGTCTGAAAGTGACTGGACTGGGCCGAATTGGAGTAAATTATGCTGGGCTGGGCTGAACTGGGCTGAACTGAGGTAAACTGGCTTGAAGTGGCTGATCATATCTTGGCTGGGCTGGGCTAAACCAGGCTGAACTGTGCTAAAGTGGGCCTAATTGGGCTCAGCTTGTCTGCGCTGAGCTGCAGTGGGCTGGGCTGTAAAGTGGGCTGAACTGGGTTAAATTGGGCAGGGATAAGATGGATTGGGCTAAACTGGGCTGGACTGAGCTGGCCTTAAGTACGCTACGTTGGTCTGGGAAGGGCTGAAGTGGGCTAAACTGTAGTGGGCTGGGCTGCGTTGGGCTAAAGTGGGCTGGACTGGTCTGAATTGGGCTTAACTGTGACAAAGTGTTCTGGATAGATGTGAATTGGGATAAACTAGGCTGAAGTGGTCTAAAGTGTGCTGGGCTGGTCTGAAGTGGGCTGAAGTGTGCTCAAAAGGGCTATGGTGTGCTGGATGGTCTGAATTGGGCTAAACGCTGCAGAACTGTGCTAAATTGGTTGGGACAGGTCTGAACTGGGCTGGGCTGAGCTAAGTTGGTCTGGCCAGGGCAAAACTGGTCTGAAGTGGGCTAAAGTGGGCTGGGCTGGGCTAAAGTGGAACGGACCTTGCTAAAGCTGGCTGCGCTGGGCTGAAGTGGGCTGAAGGGGCTGGGGTGAGCTGGAATGGGCTGGACAGGGCTAATGTGGCCTGGACTGAAGTGGGGTAAAGTGTCTGAAGTGAGATAAGCTGGGCTGGACTGGTGTGCACTGGGCTAAACTGGGCTGTGCTGGGCTAAAGTGGTCTGGAGAGGTCTGAAGTGGACCAAAATGTGCTGGACTGGGCTAAACTGTTCTTGGGTGGGCTTAATTGCACTGGACTGAGCTAAAGTGGGCTGGACTGGTCTGAATTGGGTCAAAGTAGTGCCAAGCCATGCTGTGTAGCAAACGAGCCGTTTTGCCTGTAGCAAGCGAGGGTGGGCTGAGCTCTGCTGGGCTGGACAAGGCTAAACTGTGCTGAAGTGGGCTAAAGTGGGCTGGACTGGTCTGAAGTGGGCCAAAGTGGTCTAAACTCTCCTGAAGTGGGCCAAACTGGGCTGAACGGTGCTGGAGTGGCTGAAGTGGGCTGAAGGGGGCTTCACTGGGTTAGACAGATCTGAGCTTGTCTGAAAGTGACTGGACTGGGCCGAATTGGAGTAAATTTTGCTGGGCTGGGCTGAACTGGGCTGAACTGAGGTAAACTGGCTTGAAGTGGCTGATCATATCTTGGCTGGGCTGTGCTAAACCAGGCTGAACTGTGCTAAAGTGGGCCTAATTGGGCTCAGCTTGTCTGCGCTGAGCTGCAGTGGGCTGGGCTGTAAAGTGGGCTGAACTGGGTTAAATTGGGCAGGGATAAGATGGATTGGGCTAAACTGGGCTGGACTGAGCTGGCCTTAAGTACGCTACGTTGGTCTGGGAAGGGCTGAAGTGGGCTAAACTGTAGTGGGCTGGGCTGCGTTGGGCTAAAGTGGGCTGGACTGGTCTGAATTGGGCTTAACTGTGACAAAGTGTTCTGGATAGATGTGAATTGGGATAAACTAGGCTGAAGTGGTCTAAAGTGTGCTGGGCTGGTCTGAAGTGGGCTGAAGTGTGCTCAAAAGGGCTATGGTGTGCTGGATGGTCTGAATTGGGCTAAACGCTGCAGAACTGTGCTAAATTGGTTGGGACAGGTCTGAACTGGGCTGGGCTTAGCTAAGTTGGTTTGGCCAGGGCAAAACTGGTCTGAAGTGGGCTAAAGTGGGCTGGGCTGGGCTAAAGTGGAACGGACCTTGCTAAAGCTGGCTGCGCTGGGCTGAAGTGGGCTGAAGGGGCTGGGGTGAGCTGGAATGGGCTGGACAGGGCTAATGTGGCCTGGACTGAAGTGGGGTAAAGTGTCTGAAGTGAGATAAGCTGGGCTGGACTGGTGTGCACTGGGCTAAACTGGGCTGTGCTGGGCTAAAGTGGTCTGGAGAGGTCTGAAGTGGGCCAAAATGTGCTGGACTGGGCTAAACTGTTCTTGGGGTGGGCTTAATTGCACTGGACTGAGCTAAAGTGGGCTGGACTAGTCTGAATTGGGCTTAACTGTGACAAAGTGTTCTGGATAGATGTGAATTGGGATAAACTAGGCTGAAGTGGTCTAAAGTGTGCTGGGCTGGTCTGAAGTGGGCTGAAGTGTGCTCAAAAGGGCTATGGTGTGCTGGATGGTCTGAATTGGGCTAAACGCTGCAGAACTGTGCTAAATTGGTTGGGACAGGTCTGAACTGGGCTGGGCTGAGCTAAGTTGGTCTGGCCAGGGCAAAACTGGTCTGAAGTGGGCTAAAGTGGGCTGGGCTGGGCTAAAGTGGAACGGACCTTGCTAAAGCTGGCTGCGCTGGGCTGAAGTGGGCTGAAGGGGCTGGGGTGAGCTGGAATGGGCTGGACAGGGCTAATGTGGCCTGGACTGAAGTGGGGTAAAGTGTCTGAAGTGAGATAAGCTGGGCTGGACTGGTGCGCACTGGGCTAAACTGGGCTGTGCTGGGCTAAAGTGGTCTGGAGAGGTCTGAAGTGGACCAAAATGTGCTGGACTGGGCTAAACTGTTCTTGGGTGGGCTTAATTGCACTGGACTGAGCTAAAGTGGGCTGGACTGGTCTGAATTGGGTCAAAGTAGTGCCAAGCCATGCTGTGTAGCAAACGAGCCGTTTTGCCTGTAGCAAGCGAGGGTGGGCTGAGCTCTGCTGGGCTGGACAAGGCTAAACTGTGCTGAAGTGGGCTAAAGTGGGCTGGACTGGTCTGAAGTGGGCCAAAGTGGTCTAAACTCTCCTGAAGTGGGCCAAACTGGGCTGAACGGTGCTGGAGTGGCTGAAGTGGGCTGAAGGGGGCTTCACTGGGTTAGACAGATCTGAGCTTGTCTGAAAGTGACTGGACTGGGCCGAATTGGAGTAAATTTTGCTGGGCTGGGCTGAACTGGGCTGAACTGAGGTAAACTGGCTTGAAGTGGCTGATCATATCTTGGCTGGGCTGTGCTAAACCAGGCTGAACTGTGCTAAAGTGGGCCTAATTGGGCTCAGCTTGTCTGCGCTGAGCTGCAGTGGGCTGGGCTGTAAAGTGGGCTGAACTGGGTTAAATTGGGCAGGGATAAGATGGATTGGGCTAAACTGGGCTGGACTGAGCTGGCCTTAAGTACGCTACGTTGGTCTGGGAAGGGCTGAAGTGGGCTAAACTGTAGTGGGCTGGGCTGCGTTGGGCTAAAGTGGGCTGGACTGGTCTGAATTGGGCTTAACTGTGACAAAGTGTTCTGGATAGATGTGAATTGGGATAAACTAGGCTGAAGTGGTCTAAAGTGTGCTGGGCTGGTCTGAAGTGGGCTGAAGTGTGCTCAAAAGGGCTATGGTGTGCTGGATGGTCTGAATTGGGCTAAACGCTGCAGAACTGTGCTAAATTGGTTGGGACAGGTCTGAACTGGGCTGGGCTTAGCTAAGTTGGTTTGGCCAGGGCAAAACTGGTCTGAAGTGGGCTAAAGTGGGCTGGGCTGGGCTAAAGTGGAACGGACCTTGCTAAAGCTGGCTGCGCTGGGCTGAAGTGGGCTGAAGGGGCTGGGGTGAGCTGGAATGGGCTGGACAGGGCTAATGTGGCCTGGACTGAAGTGGGGTAAAGTGTCTGAAGTGAGATAAGCTGGGCTGGACTGGTGTGCACTGGGCTAAACTGGGCTGTGCTGGGCTAAAGTGGTCTGGAGAGGTCTGAAGTGGGCCAAAATGTGCTGGACTGGGCTAAACTGTTCTTGGGGTGGGCTTAATTGCACTGGACTGAGCTAAAGTGGGCTGGACTAGTCTGAATTGGGCTTAACTGTGACAAAGTGTTCTGGATAGATGTGAATTGGGATAAACTAGGCTGAAGTGGTCTAAAGTGTGCTGGGCTGGTCTGAAGTGGGCTGAAGTGTGCTCAAAAGGGCTATGGTGTGCTGGATGGTCTGAATTGGGCTAAACGCTGCAGAACTGTGCTAAATTGGTTGGGACAGGTCTGAACTGGGCTGGGCTGAGCTAAGTTGGTCTGGCCAGGGCAAAACTGGTCTGAAGTGGGCTAAAGTGGGCTGGGCTGGGCTAAAGTGGAACGGACCTTGCTAAAGCTGGCTGCGCTGGGCTGAAGTGGGCTGAAGGGGCTGGGGTGAGCTGGAATGGGCTGGACAGGGCTAATGTGGCCTGGACTGAAGTGGGGTAAAGTGTCTGAAGTGAGATAAGCTGGGCTGGACTGGTGTGCACTGGGCTAAACTGGGCTGTGCTGGGCTAAAGTGGTCTGGAGAGGTCTGAAGTGGACCAAAATGTGCTGGACTGGGCTAAACTGTTCTTGGGTGGGCTTAATTGCACTGGACTGAGCTAAAGTGGGCTGGACTGGTCTGAATTGGGTCAAAGTAGTGCCAAGCCATGCTGTGTAGCAAACGAGCCGTTTTGCCTGTAGCAAGCGAGGGTGGGCTGAGCTCTGCTGGGCTGGACAAGGCTAAACTGTGCTGAAGTGGGCTAAAGTGGGCTGGACTGGTCTGAAGTGGGCCAAAGTGGTCTAAACTCTCCTGAAGTGGGCCAAACTGGGCTGAACGGTGCTGGAGTGGCTGAAGGGGGCTTCACTGGGTTAGACAGATCTGAGCTTGTCTGAAAGTGACTGGACTGGGCCGAATTGGAGTAAATTTTGCTGGGCTGGGCTGAACTGGGCTGAACTGAGGTAAACTGGCTTGAAGTGACTGATCATATCTTGGCTGGGCTGTGCTAAACCAGGCTGAACTGTGCTAAAGTGGGCCTAATTGGGCTCAGCTTGTCTGCGCTGAGCTGCAGTGGGCTGGGCTGTAAAGTGGGCTGAACTGGGTTAAATTGGGCAGGGATAAGATGGATTGGGCTAAACTGGGCTGGACTGAGCTGGCCTAAAGTACGCTACGTTGGTCTGGGAAGGGCTAAAGTGGGCTAAACTGTAGTGGGCTGGGCTGCGTTGGGCTAAAGTGGGCTGGACTGGTCTGAATTGGGCTTAACTGTGACAAAGTGTTCTGGATAGATGTGAATTGGGATAAACTAGGCTGAAGTGGTCTAAAGTGTGCTGGTCTGGTCTGAAGTGGGCTGAAGTGTGCTCAAAAGGGCTATGGTGTGCTGGATGGTCTGAATTGGGCTAAACGCTGCAGAACTGTGCTAAATTGGTTGGGACAGGTCTGAACTGGGCTGGGCTGAGCTAAGTTGGTCTGGCCAGGGCAAAACTGGTCTGAAGTGGGCTAAAGTGGGCTGGGCTGGGCTAAAGTGGAACGGACCTTGCTAAAGCAGGCTGCGCTGGGCTGAAGTGGGCTGAAGGGGCTGGGGTGAGCTGGAATGGGCTGGACAGGGCTAATGTGGCCTGGACTGAAGTGGGGTAAAGTGTCTGAAGTGAGATAAGCTGGGCTGGACTGGTGTGCACTGGGCTAAACTGGGCTGTGCTGGGCTAAAGTGGTCTGGAGAGGTCTGAAGTGGACCAAAATGTGCTGGACTGGGCTAAACTGTTCTTGGGGTGGGCTTAATTGCACTGGACTGAGCTAAAGTGGGCTGGACTGGTCTGAATTGGGTCAAAGTAGTGCCAAGCCATGCTGTGTAGCAAACGAGCCGTTTTGCCTGTAGCAAGCGAGGGTGGGCTGAGCTCTGCTGGGCTGGACAAGGCTAAACTGTGCTGAAGTGGGCTAAACTGGGCTGGACTGGTCTGAAGTGGGCCAAAGTGGTCTAAACTCTCCTGAAGTGGGCCAAACTGGGCTGAACGGTGCTGGAGTGGCTGAAGTGGGCTGAAGGGGGCTTCACTGGGTTAGACAGATCTGAGCTTGTCTGAAAGTGACTGGACTGGGCCGAATTGGAGTAAATTTTGCTGAGCTGGGCTGAACTGGGCTGAACTGAGGTAAAGTGGCTTGAAGTGGCTGATCATGTCTTGGCTGGGCTGTGCTAAACCAGGCTGAACTGTGCTAAAGTGGGCCTAATTGGGCTCAGCTTGTCTGCGCTGAGCTGCAGTGGGCTGGGCTGTAAAGTGGGCTGAACTGGGTTAACTTGGGCAGGGATAAGATGGTTTGGGCTAAACTGGGCTGGACTGAGCTGGCCTAAAGTACGCTACGTTGGTCTGGGAAGGGCTAAAGTGGGCTAAACTGTAGTGGGCTGGGCTGCGTTGGGCTAAAGTGGGCTGGACTGGTCTGAATTGGGCTTAACTGTGACAAAGTGTTCTGGATAGATGTGAATTGGGATAAACTAGGCTGAAGTGGTCTAAAGTGTGCTGGGCTGGTCTGAAGTGGGCTGAAGTGTGCTCAAAAGGGCTATGGTGTGCTGGATGGTCTGAATTGGGCTAAACGCTGCAGAACTGTGCTAAATTGGTTGGGACAGGTCTGAACTGGGCTGGGCTGAGCTAAGTTGGTCTGGCCAGGGCAAAACTGGTCTGAAGTGGGCTAAAGTGGGCTGGGCTGGGCTAAAGTGGAACGGACCTTGCTAAAGCTGGCTGCGCTGGGCTGAAGTGGGCTGAAGGGGCTGGGGTGAGCTGGAATGGGCTGGACAGGGCTAATGTGGCCTGGACTGAAGGGGGGTAAAGTGTCTGAAGTGAGATAAGCTGGGCTGGACTGGTGTGCACTGGGCTAAACTGGGCTGTGCTGGGCTAAAGTGGTCTGGAGAGGTCTGAAGTGGGCCAAAATGTGCTGGACTGGGCTAAACTGTTCTTGGGTGGGCTTAATTGCACTGGACTGAGCTAAAGTGGGCTGGACTGGTCTGAATTGGGTCAAAGTAGTGCCAAGCCATGCTGTGTAGCAAACGAGCCGTTTTGCCTGTAGCAAGCGAGGGTGGGCTGAGCTCTGCTGGGCTGGACAAGGCTAAACTGTGCTGAAGTGGGCTAAAGTGGGCTGGACTGGTCTGAAGTGGGCCAAAGTGGTCTAAACTCTCCTGAAGTGGGCCAAACTGGGCTGAACGGTGCTGGAGTGGCTGAAGTGGGCTGAAGGGGGCTTCACTGGGTTAGACAGATCTGAGCTTGTCTGAAAGTGACTGGACTGGGCCGAATTGGAGTAAATTTTGCTGGGCTGGGCTGAACTGGGCTGAACTGAGGTAAACTGGCTTGAAGTGGCTGATCATATCTTGGCTGGGCTGTGCTAAACCAGGCTGAACTGTGCTAAAGTGGGCCTAATTGGGCTCAGCTTGTCTGCGCTGAGCTGCAGTGGGCTGGGCTGTAAAGTGGGCTGAACTGGGTTAAATTGGGCAGGGATAAGATGGATTGGGCTAAACTGGGCTGGACTGAGCTGGCCTTAAGTACGCTACGTTGGTCTGGGAAGGGCTGAAGTGGGCTAAACTGTAGTGGGCTGGGCTGCGTTGGGCTAAAGTGGGCTGGACTGGTCTGAATTGGGCTTAACTGTGACAAAGTGTTCTGGATAGATGTGAATTGGGATAAACTAGGCTGAAGTGGTCTAAAGTGTGCTGGGCTGGTCTGAAGTGGGCTGAAGTGTGCTCAAAAGGGCTATGGTGTGCTGGATGGTCTGAATTGGGCTAAACGCTGCAGAACTGTGCTAAATTGGTTGGGACAGGTCTGAACTGGGCTGGGCTGAGCTAAGTTGGTCTGGCCAGGGCAAAACTGGTCTGAAGTGGGCTAAAGTGGGCTGGGCTGGGCTAAAGTGGAACGGACCTTGCTAAAGCTGGCTGCGCTGGGCTGAAGTGGGCTGAAGGGGCTGGGGTGAGCTGGAATGGGCTGGACAGGGCTAATGTGGCCTGGACTGAAGTGGGGTAAAGTGTCTGAAGTGAGATAAGCTGGGCTGGACTGGTGTGCACTGGGCTAAACTGGGCTGTGCTGGGCTAAAGTGGTCTGGAGAGGTCTGAAGTGGACCAAAATGTGCTGGACTGGGCTAAACTGTTCTTGGGTGGGCTTAATTGCACTGGACTGAGCTAAAGTGGGCTGGACTGGTCTGAATTGGGTCAAAGTAGTGCCAAGCCATGCTGTGTAGCAAACGAGCCGTTTTGCCTGTAGCAAGCGAGGGTGGGCTGAGCTCTGCTGGGCTGGACAAGGCTAAACTGTGCTGAAGTGGGCTAAAGTGGGCTGGACTGGTCTGAAGTGGGCCAAAGTGGTCTAAACTCTCCTGAAGTGGGCCAAACTGGGCTGAACGGTGCTGGAGTGGCTGAAGTGGGCTGAAGGGGGCTTCACTGGGTTAGACAGATCTGAGCTTGTCTGAAAGTGACTGGACTGGGCCGAATTGGAGTAAATTTTGCTGGGCTGGGCTGAACTGGGCTGAACTGAGGTAAACTGGCTTGAAGTGGCTGATCATATCTTGGCTGGGCTGTGCTAAACCAGGCTGAACTGTGCTAAAGTGGGCCTAATTGGGCTCAGCTTGTCTGCGCTGAGCTGCAGTGGGCTGGGCTGTAAAGTGGGCTGAACTGGGTTAAATTGGGCAGGGATAAGATGGATTGGGCTAAACTGGGCTGGACTGAGCTGGCCTTAAGTACGCTACGTTGGTCTGGGAAGGGCTGAAGTGGGCTAAACTGTAGTGGGCTGGGCTGCGTTGGGCTAAAGTGGGCTGGACTGGTCTGAATTGGGCTTAACTGTGACAAAGTGTTCTGGATAGATGTGAATTGGGATAAACTAGGCTGAAGTGGTCTAAAGTGTGCTGGGCTGGTCTGAAGTGGGCTGAAGTGTGCTCAAAAGGGCTATGGTGTGCTGGATGGTCTGAATTGGGCTAAACGCTGCAGAACTGTGCTAAATTGGTTGGGACAGGTCTGAACTGGGCTGGGCTTAGCTAAGTTGGTTTGGCCAGGGCAAAACTGGTCTGAAGTGGGCTAAAGTGGGCTGGGCTGGGCTAAAGTGGAACGGACCTTGCTAAAGCTGGCTGCGCTGGGCTGAAGTGGGCTGAAGGGGCTGGGGTGAGCTGGAATGGGCTGGACAGGGCTAATGTGGCCTGGACTGAAGTGGGGTAAAGTGTCTGAAGTGAGATAAGCTGGGCTGGACTGGTGTGCACTGGGCTAAACTGGGCTGTGCTGGGCTAAAGTGGTCTGGAGAGGTCTGAAGTGGGCCAAAATGTGCTGGACTGGGCTAAACTGTTCTTGGGGTGGGCTTAATTGCACTGGACTGAGCTAAAGTGGGCTGGACTAGTCTGAATTGGGCTTAACTGTGACAAAGTGTTCTGGATAGATGTGAATTGGGATAAACTAGGCTGAAGTGGTCTAAAGTGTGCTGGGCTGGTCTGAAGTGGGCTGAAGTGTGCTCAAAAGGGCTATGGTGTGCTGGATGGTCTGAATTGGGCTAAACGCTGCAGAACTGTGCTAAATTGGTTGGGACAGGTCTGAACTGGGCTGGGCTGAGCTAAGTTGGTCTGGCCAGGGCAAAACTGGTCTGAAGTGGGCTAAAGTGGGCTGGGCTGGGCTAAAGTGGAACGGACCTTGCTAAAGCTGGCTGCGCTGGGCTGAAGTGGGCTGAAGGGGCTGGGGTGAGCTGGAATGGGCTGGACAGGGCTAATGTGGCCTGGACTGAAGTGGGGTAAAGTGTCTGAAGTGAGATAAGCTGGGCTGGACTGGTGTGCACTGGGCTAAACTGGGCTGTGCTGGGCTAAAGTGGTCTGGAGAGGTCTGAAGTGGACCAAAATGTGCTGGACTGGGCTAAACTGTTCTTGGGTGGGCTTAATTGCACTGGACTGAGCTAAAGTGGGCTGGACTGGTCTGAATTGGGTCAAAGTAGTGCCAAGCCATGCTGTGTAGCAAACGAGCCGTTTTGCCTGTAGCAAGCGAGGGTGGGCTGAGCTCTGCTGGGCTGGACAAGGCTAAACTGTGCTGAAGTGGGCTAAAGTGGGCTGGACTGGTCTGAAGTGGGCCAAAGTGGTCTAAACTCTCCTGAAGTGGGCCAAACTGGGCTGAACGGTGCTGGAGTGGCTGAAGGGGGCTTCACTGGGTTAGACAGATCTGAGCTTGTCTGAAAGTGACTGGACTGGGCCGAATTGGAGTAAATTTTGCTGGGCTGGGCTGAACTGGGCTGAACTGAGGTAAACTGGCTTGAAGTGACTGATCATATCTTGGCTGGGCTGTGCTAAACCAGGCTGAACTGTGCTAAAGTGGGCCTAATTGGGCTCAGCTTGTCTGCGCTGAGCTGCAGTGGGCTGGGCTGTAAAGTGGGCTGAACTGGGTTAAATTGGGCAGGGATAAGATGGATTGGGCTAAACTGGGCTGGACTGAGCTGGCCTAAAGTACGCTACGTTGGTCTGGGAAGGGCTAAAGTGGGCTAAACTGTAGTGGGCTGGGCTGCGTTGGGCTAAAGTGGGCTGGACTGGTCTGAATTGGGCTTAACTGTGACAAAGTGTTCTGGATAGATGTGAATTGGGATAAACTAGGCTGAAGTGGTCTAAAGTGTGCTGGTCTGGTCTGAAGTGGGCTGAAGTGTGCTCAAAAGGGCTATGGTGTGCTGGATGGTCTGAATTGGGCTAAACGCTGCAGAACTGTGCTAAATTGGTTGGGACAGGTCTGAACTGGGCTGGGCTGAGCTAAGTTGGTCTGGCCAGGGCAAAACTGGTCTGAAGTGGGCTAAAGTGGGCTGGGCTGGGCTAAAGTGGAACGGACCTTGCTAAAGCAGGCTGCGCTGGGCTGAAGTGGGCTGAAGGGGCTGGGGTGAGCTGGAATGGGCTGGACAGGGCTAATGTGGCCTGGACTGAAGTGGGGTAAAGTGTCTGAAGTGAGATAAGCTGGGCTGGACTGGTGTGCACTGGGCTAAACTGGGCTGTGCTGGGCTAAAGTGGTCTGGAGAGGTCTGAAGTGGACCAAAATGTGCTGGACTGGGCTAAACTGTTCTTGGGGTGGGCTTAATTGCACTGGACTGAGCTAAAGTGGGCTGGACTGGTCTGAATTGGGTCAAAGTAGTGCCAAGCCATGCTGTGTAGCAAACGAGCCGTTTTGCCTGTAGCAAGCGAGGGTGGGCTGAGCTCTGCTGGGCTGGACAAGGCTAAACTGTGCTGAAGTGGGCTAAACTGGGCTGGACTGGTCTGAAGTGGGCCAAAGTGGTCTAAACTCTCCTGAAGTGGGCCAAACTGGGCTGAACGGTGCTGGAGTGGCTGAAGTGGGCTGAAGGGGGCTTCACTGGGTTAGACAGATCTGAGCTTGTCTGAAAGTGACTGGACTGGGCCGAATTGGAGTAAATTTTGCTGAGCTGGGCTGAACTGGGCTGAACTGAGGTAAAGTGGCTTGAAGTGGCTGATCATGTCTTGGCTGGGCTGTGCTAAACCAGGCTGAACTGTGCTAAAGTGGGCCTAATTGGGCTCAGCTTGTCTGCGCTGAGCTGCAGTGGGCTGGGCTGTAAAGTGGGCTGAACTGGGTTAAATTGGGCAGGGATAAGATGGATTGGGCTAAACTGGGCTGGACTGAGCTGGCCTAAAGTACGCTACGTTGGTCTGGGAAGGGCTAAAGTGGGCTAAACTGTAGTGGGCTGGGCTGCGTTGGGCTAAAGTGGGCTGGACTGGTCTGAATTGGGCTTAACTGTGACAAAGTGTTCTGGATAGATGTGAATTGGGATAAACTAGGCTGAAGTGGTCTAAAGTGTGCTGGGCTGGTCCGAAGTGGGCTGAAGTGTGCTCAAAAGGGCTATGGTGTGCTGGATGGTCTGAATTGGGCTAAACGCTGCAGAACTGTGCTAAATTGGTTGGGACAGGTCTGAACTGGGCTGGGCTGAGCTAAGTTGGTCTGGCCAGGGCAAAACTGGTCTGAAGTGGGCTAAAGTGGGCTGGGCTGGGCTAAAGTGGAACGGACCTTGCTAAAGCTGGCTGCGCTGGGCTGAAGTGGGCTGAAGGGGCTGGGGTGAGCTGGAATGGGCTGGACAGGGCTAATGTGGCCTGGACTGAAGTGGGGTAAAGTGTCTGAAGTGAGATAAGCTGGGCTGGACTGGTGTGCACTGGGCTAAACTGGGCTGTGCTGGGCTAAAGTTGTCTGGAGAGGTCTGAAGTGGGCCAAAATGTGCTGGACTGGGCTAAACTGTTCTTGGGTGGGCTTAATTGCACTGGACTGAGCTAAAGTGGGCTGGACTGGTCTGAATTGGGTCAAAGTAGTGCCAAGCCATGCTGTGTAGCAAACGAGCCGTTTTGCCTGTAGCAAGCGAGGGTGGGCTGAGCTCTGCTGGGCTGGACAAGGCTAAACTGTGCTGAAGTGGGCTAAAGTGGGCTGGACTGGTCTGAAGTGGGCCAAAGTGGTCTAAACTCTCCTGAAGTGGGCCAAACTGGGCTGAACGGTGCTGGAGTGGCTGAAGTGGGCTGAAGGGGGCTTCACTGGGTTAGACAGATCTGAGCTTGTCTGAAAGTGACTGGACTGGGCCGAATTGGAGTAAATTTTGCTGGGCTGGGCTGAACTGGGCTGAACTGAGGTAAAGTGGCTTGAAGTGGCTGATCATGTCTTGGCTGGGCTGGGCTAAACCAGGCTGAACTGTGCTAAAGTGGGCCTAATTGGGCTCAGCTTGTCTGCGCTGAGCTGCAGTGGGCTGGGCTGTAAAGTGGGCTGAACTGGGTTAAATTGGGCAGGGATAAGATGGACTGGGCTAAACTGGGCTGGACTGAGCTGGCCTAAAGTACGCTACGTTGGTCTGGGAAGGGCTAAAGTGGGCTAAACTGTAGTGGGCTGGGCTGCGTTGGGCTAAAGTGGGCTGGACTGGTCTGAATTGGGCTTAACTGTGACAAAGTGTTCTGGATAGATGTGAATTGGGATAAACTAGGCTGAAGTGGTCTAAAGTGTGCTGGGCTGGTCTGAAGTGGGCTGAAGTGTGCTCAAAAGGGCTATGGTGTGCTGGATGGTCTGAATTGGGCTAAACGCTGCAGAACTGTGCTAAATTGGTTGGGACAGGTCTGAACTGGGCTGGGCTGAGCTAAGTTGGTCTGGCCAGGGCAAAACTGGTCTGAAGTGGGCTAAAGTGGGCTGGGCTGGGCTAAAGTGGAACGGACCTTGCTAAAGCTGGCTGCGCTGGGCTGAAGTGGGCTGAAAGGGCTGGGGTGAGCTGGAATGGGCTGGACGGGGCTAATGTGGCCTGGACTGAAGTGGGGTAAAGTGTCTGAAGTGAGATAAGCTGGGCTGGACTGGTGTGCACTGGGCTAAACTGGGCTGTGCTGGGCTAAAGTGGTCTGGAGAGGTCTGAAGTGGGCCAAAATGTGCTGGACTGGGCTAAACTGTTCTTGGGTGGGCTTAATTGCACTGGACTGAGCTAAAGTGGGCTGGACTGGTCTGAATTGGGTCAAAGTAGTGCCAAGCCATGCTGTGTAGCAAACGAGCCGTTTTGCCTGTAGCAAGCGAGGGTGGGCTGAGCTTTGCTGGGCTGGACAAGGCTAAACTGTGCTGAAGTGGGCTAAAGTGGGCTGGACTGGTCTGAAGTGGGCCAAAGTGGTCTAAACTCTCCTGAAGTGGGCCAAACTGGGCTGAACGGTGCTGGAGTGGCTGAAGTGGGCTGAAGGGGGCTTCACTGGGTTAGACAGATCTGAGCTTGTCTGAAAGTGACTGGACTGGGCCTAATTGGAGTAAATTTTGCTGGGCTGGGCTGAACTGGGCTGAACTGAGGTAAACTGGCTTGAAGTGGCTGATCATGTCTTGGCTGGGCTGTGCTAAACCAGGCTGAACTGTGCTAAAGTGGGCCTAATTGGGCTCAGCTTGTCTGCGCTGAGCTGCAATGGGCTGGGCTGTAAAGTGGGCTGAACTGGGTTAAATTGGGCAGGGATAAGATGGACTGGGCTAAACTGGGCTGGACTGAGCTGGCCTAAAGTACGCTACGTTGGTCTGGGAAGGGCTAATGTGGGCTAAACTGTAGTGGGCTGGGCTGCGTTGGGCTAAAGTGGGCTGGACTGGTCTGAATTGGGCTTAACTGTGACAAAGTGTTCTGGATAGATGTGAATTGGGATAAACTAGGCTGAAGTGGTCTAAAGTGTGCTGGGCTGGTCTGAAGTGGGCTGAAGTGTGCTCAAAAGGGCTATGGTGTGCTGGATGGTCTGAATTGGGCTAAACGCTGCAGAACTGTGCTAAATTGGTTGGGACAGGTCTGAACTGGGCTGGGCTGAGCTAAGTTGGTCTGGCCAGGGCAAAACTGGTCTGAAGTGGGCTAAAGTGGGCTGGGCTGGGCTAAAGTGGAACGGACCTTGCTAAAGCTGGCTGCGCTGGGCTGAAGTGGGCTGAAGGGGCTGGGGTGAGCTGGAATGGGCTGGACAGGGCTAATGTGACCTGGACTGAAGTGGGGTAAAGTGTCTGAAGTGAGATAAGCTGGGCTGGACTGGTGTGCACTGGGCTAAACTGGGCTGTGCTGGGCTAAAGTGGTCTGGAGAGGTCTGAAGTGGGCCAAAATGTGCTGGAGTGGGCTAAACTGTTCTTGGGTGGGCTTAATTGCACTGGACTGAGCTAAAGTGGGCTGGACTGGTCTGAATTGGGTCAAAGTAGTGCCAAGCCATGCTGTGTAGCAAACGAGCCGTTTTGCCTGTAGCAAGCGAGGGTGGGCTGAGCTCTGCTGGGCTGGACAAGGCTAAACTGTGCTGAAGTGGGCTAAAGTGGGCTGGACTGGTCTGAAGTGGGCCAAAGTGGTCTAAACTCTCCTGAAGTGGGCCAAACTGGGCTGAACGGTGCTGGAGTGGCTGAAGTGGGCTGAAGGGGGCTTCACTGGGTTAGACAGATCTGAGCTTGTCTGAAAGTGACTGGACTGGGCCGAATTGGAGTAAATTTTGCTGGGCTGGGCTGAACTGGGCTGAACTGAGGTAAACTGGCTTGAAGTGGCTGATCATATCTTGGCTGGGCTGTGCTAAACCAGGCTGAACTGTGCTAAAGTGGGCCTAATTGGGCTCAGCTTGTCTGCGTGAGCTGCAGTGGGCTGGGCTGTAAAGTGGGCTGAACTGGGTTAAATTGGGCAGGGATAAGATGGATTGGGCTAAACTGGGCTGGACTGAGCTGGCCTTAAGTACGCTACGTTGGTCTGGGAAGGGCTGAAGTGGGCTAAACTGTAGTGGGCTGGGCTGCGTTGGGCTAAAGTGGGCTGGACTGGTCTGAATTGGGCTTAACTGTGACAAAGTGTTCTGGATAGATGTGAATTGGGATAAACTAGGCTGAAGTGGTCTAAAGTGTGCTGGGCTGGTCTGAAGTGGGCTGAAGTGTGCTCAAAAGGGCTATGGTGTGCTGGATGGTCTGAATTGGGCTAAACGCTGCAGAACTGTGCTAAATTGGTTGGGACAGGTCTGAACTGGGCTGGGCTGAGCTAAGTTGGTCTGGCCAGGGCAAAACTGGTCTGAAGTGGGCTAAAGTGGGCTGGGCTGGGCTAAAGTGGAACGGACCTTGCTAAAGCTGGCTGCGCTGGGCTGAAGTGGGCTGAAGGGGCTGGGGTGAGCTGGAATGGGCTGGACAGGGCTAATGTGGCCTGGACTGAAGTGGGGTAAAGTGTCTGAAGTGAGATAAGCTGGGCTGGACTGGTGTGCACTGGGCTAAACTGGGCTGTGCTGGGCTAAAGTGGTCTGGAGAGGTCTGAAGTGGGCCAAAATGTGCTGGAGTGGGCTAAACTGTTCTTGGGTGGGCTTAATTGCACTGGACTGAGCTAAAGTGGGCTGGACTGGTCTGAATTGGGTCAAAGTAGTGCCAAGCCATGCTGTGTAGCAAACGAGCTGTTTTGCCTGTAGCAAGCGAGGGTGGGCTGAGCTCTGCTGGGCTGGACAAGGCTAAACTGTGCTGAAGTGGGCTAAAGTGGGCTGGACTGGTCTGAAGTGGGCCAAAGTGGTCTAAACTCTCCTGAAGTGGGCCAAACTGGGCTGAACGGTGCTGGAGTGGCTGAAGTGGGCTGAAGGGGGCTTCACTGGGTTAGACAGATCTGAGCTTGTCTGAAAGTGACTGGACTGGGCCGAATTGGAGTAAATTTTGCTGGGCTGGGCTGAACTGGGCTGAACTGAGGTAAAGTGGCTTGAAGTGGCTGATCATGTCTTGGCTGGGCTGTGCTAAACCGGGCTGAACTGTGCTAAAGTGGGCCTAATTGGGCTCAGCTTGTCTGCGCTGAGCTGCAGTGGGCTGGGCTGTAAAGTGGGCTGAACTGGGTTAAATTGGGCAGGGATAAGATGGACTGGGCTAAACTGGGCTGGACTGAGCTGGCCTTAAGTACGCTACGTTGGTCTGGGAAGGGCTGAAGTGGGCTAAACTGTAGTGGGCTGGGCTGCGTTGGGCTAAAGTGGGCTGGACTGGTCTGAATTGGGCTTAACTGTGACAAAGTGTTCTGGATAGATGTGAATTGGGATAAACTAGGCTGAAGTGGTCTAAAGTGTGCTGGGCTGGTCTGAAGTGGGCTGAAGTGTGCTCAAAAGGGCTATGGTGTGCTGGATGGTCTGAATTGGGCTAAACGCTGCAGAACTGTGCTAAATTGGTTGGGACAGGTCTGAACTGGGCTGGGCTGAGCTAAGTTGGTCTGGCCAGGGCAAAACTGGTCTGAAGTGGGCTAAAGTGGGCTGGGCTGGGCTAAAGTGGAACGGACCTTGCTAAAGCTGGCTGCGCTGGGCTGAAGTGGGCTGAAGGGGCTGGGGTGAGCTGGAATGGGCTGGACAGGGCTAATGTGGCCTGGACTGAAGTGGGGTAAAGTGTCTGAAGTGAGATAAGCTGGGCTGGACTGGTGTGCACTGGGCTAAACTGGGCTGTGCTGGGCTAAAGTGGTCTGGAGAGGTCTGAAGTGGGCCAAAATGTGCTGGAGTGGGCTAAACTGTTCTTGGGTGGGCTTAATTGCACTGGACTGAGCTAAAGTGGGCTGGACTGGTCTGAATTGGGTCAAAGTAGTGCCAAGCCATGCTGTGTAGCAAACGAGCCGTTTTGCCTGTAGCAAGCGAGGGTGGGCTGAGCTCTGCTGGGCTGGACAAGGCTAAACTGTGCTGAAGTGGGCTAAAGTGGGCTGGACTGGTCTGAAGTGGGCCAAAGTGGTCTAAACTCTCCTGAAGTGGGCCAAACTGGGCTGAACGGTGCTGGAGTGGCTGAAGTGGGCTGAAGGGGGCTTCACTGGGTTAGACAGATCTGAGCTTGTCTGAAAGTGACTGGACTGGGCCGAATTGGAGTAAATTTTGCTGGGCTGGGCTGAACTGGGCTGAACTGAGGTAAAGTGGCTTGAAGTGGCTGATCATATCTTGGCTGGGCTGTGCTAAACCAGGCTGAACTGTGCTAAAGTGGGCCTAATTGGGCTCAGCTTGTCTGCGCTGAGCTGCAGTGGGCTGGGCTGTAAAGTGGGCTGAACTGGGTTAAATTGGGCAGGGATAAGATGGATTGGGCTAAACTGGGCTGGACTGAGCTGGCCTAAAGTACGCTACGTTGGTCTGGGAAGGGCTAAAGTGGGCTAAACTGTAGTGGGCTGGGCTGCGTTGGGCTAAAGTGGGCTGGACTGGTCTGAATTGGGCTTAACTGTGACAAAGTGTTCTGGATAGATGTGAATTGGGATAAACTAGGCTGAAGTGGTCTAAAGTGTGCTGGGCTGGTCTGAAGTGGGCTGAAGTGTGCTCAAAAGGGCTATGGTGTGCTGGATGGTCTGAATTGGGCTAAACGCTGCAGAACTGTGCTAAATTGGTTGGGACAGGTCTGAACTGGGCTGGGCTGAGCTAAGTTGGTCTGGCCAGGGCAAAACTGGTCTGAAGTGGGCTAAAGTGGGCTGGGCTGGGCTAAAGTGGAACGGACCTTGCTAAAGCTGGCTGCGCTGGGCTGAAGTGGGCTGAAGGGGCTGGGGTGAGCTGGAATGGGCTGGACAGGGCTAATGTGGCCTGGACTGAAGTGGGGTAAAGTGTCTGAAGTGAGATAAGCTGGGCTGGACTGGTGTGCACTGGGCTAAACTGGGCTGTGCTGGGCTAAAGTGGTCTGGAGAGGTCTGAAGTGGGCCAAAATGTGCTGGACTGGGCTAAACTGTTCTTGGGGTGGGCTTAATTGCACTGGACTGAGCTAAAGTGGGCTGGACTGGTCTGAATTGGGCTTAACTGTGACAAAGTGTTCTGGATAGATGTGAATTGGGATAAACTAGGCTGAAGTGGTCTAAAGTGTGCTGGGCTGGTCTGAAGTGGGCTGAAGTGTGCTCAAAAGGGCTATGGTGTGCTGGATGGTCTGAATTGGGCTAAACGCTGCAGAACTGTGCTAAATTGGTTGGGACAGGTCTGAACTGGGCTGGGCTGAGCTAAGTTGGTCTGGCCAGGGCAAAACTGGTCTGAAGTGGGCTAAAGTGGGCTGGGCTGGGCTAAAGTGGAACGGACCTTGCTAAAGCTGGCTGCGCTGGGCTGAAGTGGGCTGAAGGGGCTGGGGTGAGCTGGAATGGGCTGGACAGGGCTAATGTGGCCTGGACTGAAGTGGGGTAAAGTGTCTGAAGTGAGATAAGCTGGGCTGGACTGGTGTGCACTGGGCTAAACTGGGCTGTGCTGGGCTAAAGTGGTCTGGAGAGGTCTGAAGTGGACCAAAATGTGCTGGACTGGGCTAAACTGTTCTTGGGTGGGCTTAATTGCACTGGACTGAGCTAAAGTGGGCTGGACTGGTCTGAATTGGGTCAAAGTAGTGCCAAGCCATGCTGTGTAGCAAACGAGCCGTTTTGCCTGTAGCAAGCGAGGGTGGGCTGAGCTCTGCTGGGCTGGACAAGGCTAAACTGTGCTGAAGTGGGCTAAAGTGGGCTGGACTGGTCTGAAGTGGGCCAAAGTGGTCTAAACTCTCCTGAAGTGGGCCAAACTGGGCTGAACGGTGCTGGAGTGGCTGAAGTGGGCTGAAGGGGGCTTCACTGGGTTAGACAGATCTGAGCTTGTCTGAAAGTGACTGGACTGGGCCGAATTGGAGTAAATTTTGCTGGGCTGGGCTGAACTGGGCTGAACTGAGGTAAACTGGCTTGAAGTGGCTGATCATATCTTGGCTGGGCTGTGCTAAACCGGGCTGAACTGTGCTAAAGTGGGCCTAATTGGGCTCAGCTTGTCTGCGCTGAGCTGCAGTGGGCTGGGCTGTAAAGTGGGCTGAACTGGGTTAAATTGGGCAGGGATAAGATGGATTGGGCTAAACTGGGCTGGACTGAGCTGGCCTTAAGTACGCTACGTTGGTCTGGGAAGGGCTGAAGTGGGCTAAACTGTAGTGGGCTGGGCTGCGTTGGGCTAAAGTGGGCTGGACTGGTCTGAATTGGGCTTAACTGTGACAAAGTGTTCTGGATAGATGTGAATTGGGATAAACTAGGCTGAAGTGGTCTAAAGTGTGCTGGGCTGGTCTGAAGTGGGCTGAAGTGTGCTCAAAAGGGCTATGGTGTGCTGGATGGTCTGAATTGGGCTAAACGCTGCAGAACTGTGCTAAATTGGTTGGGACAGGTCTGAACTGGGCTGGGCTGAGCTAAGTTGGTTTGGCCAGGGCAAAACTGGTCTGAAGTGGGCTAAAGTGGGCTGGGCTGGGCTAAAGTGGAACGGACCTTGCTAAAGCTGGCTGCGCTGGGCTGAAGTGGGCTGAAGGGGCTGGGGTGAGCTGGAATGGGCTGGACAGGGCTAATGTGGCCTGGACTGAAGTGGGGTAAAGTGTCTGAAGTGAGATAAGCTGGGCTGGACTGGTGTGCACTGGGCTAAACTGGGCTGTGCTGGGCTAAAGTGGTCTGGAGAGGTCTGAAGTGGGCCAAAATGTGCTGGACTGGGCTAAACTGTTCTTGGGGTGGGCTTAATTGCACTGGACTGAGCTAAAGTGGGCTGGACTGGTCTGAATTCGGCTTAACTGTGACAAAGTGTTCTGGATAGATGTGAATTGGGATAAACTAGGCTGAAGTGGTCTAAAGTGTGCTGGGCTGGTCTGAAGTGGGCTGAAGTGTGCTCAAAAGGGCTATGGTGTGCTGGATGGTCTGAATTGGGCTAAACGCTGCAGAACTGTGCTAAATTGGTTGGGACAGGTCTGAACTGGGCTGGGCTGAGCTAAGTTGGTCTGGCCAGGGCAAAACTGGTCTGAAGTGGGCTAAAGTGGGCTGGGCTGGGCTAAAGTGGAACGGACCTTGCTAAAGCTGGCTGCGCTGGGCTGAAGTGGGCTGAAGGGGCTGGGGTGAGCTGGAATGGGCTGGACAGGGCTAATGTGGCCTGGACTGAAGTGGGGTAAAGTGTCTGAAGTGAGATAAGCTGGGCTGGACTGGTGTGCACTGGGCTAAACTGGGCTGTGCTGGGCTAAAGTGGTCTGGAGAGGTCTGAAGTGGGCCAAAATGTGCTGGAGTGGGCTAAACTGTTCTTGGGTGGGCTTAATTGCACTGGACTGAGCTAAAGTGGGCTGGACTGGTCTGAATTGGGTCAAAGTAGTGCCAAGCCATGCTGTGTAGCAAACGAGCCGTTTTGCCTGTAGCAAGCGAGGGTGGGCTGAGCTCTGCTGGGCTGGACAAGGCTAAACTGTGCTGAAGTGGGCTAAAGTGGGCTGGACTGGTCTGAAGTGGGCCAAAGTGGTCTAAACTCTCCTGAAGTGGGCCAAACTGGGCTGAACGGTGCTGGAGTGGCTGAAGTGGGCTGAAGGGGGCTTCACTGGGTTAGACAGATCTGAGCTTGTCTGAAAGTGACTGGACTGGGCCGAATTGGAGTAAATTTTGCTGGGCTGGGCTGAACTGGGCTGAACTGAGGTAAACTGGCTTGAAGTGGCTGATCATATCTTGGCTGGGCTGTGCTAAACCAGGCTGAACTGTGCTAAAGTGGGCCTAATTGGGCTCAGCTTGTCTGCGCTGAGCTGCAGTGGGCTGGGCTGTAAAGTGGGCTGAACTGGGTTAAATTGGGCAGGGATAAGATGGATTGGGCTAAACTGGGCTGGACTGAGCTGGCCTAAAGTACGCTACGTTGGTCTGGGAAGGGCTAAAGTGGGCTAAACTGTAGTGGGCTGGGCTGCGTTGGGCTAAAGTGGGCTGGACTGGTCTGAATTGGGCTTAACTGTGACAAAGTGTTCTGGATAGATGTGAATTGGGATAAACTAGGCTGAAGTGGTCTAAAGTGTGCTGGGCTGGTCTGAAGTGGGCTGAAGTGTGCTCAAAAGGGCTATGGTGTGCTGGATGGTCTGAATTGGGCTAAACGCTGCAGAACTGTGCTAAATTGGTTGGGACAGGTCTGAACTGGGCTGGGCTGAGCTAAGTTGGTCTGGCCAGGGCAAAACTGGTCTGAAGTGGGCTAAAGTGGGCTGGGCTGGGCTAAAGTGGAACGGACCTTGCTAAAGCTGGCTGCGCTGGGCTGAAGTGGGCTGAAGGGGCTGGGGTGAGCTGGAATGGGCTGGACAGGGCTAATGTGGCCTGGACTGAAGTGGGGTAAAGTGTCTGAAGTGAGATAAGCTGGGCTGGACTGGTGTGCACTGGGCTAAACTGGGCTGTGCTGGGCTAAAGTGGTCTGGAGAGGTCTGAAGTGGGCCAAAATGTGCTGGACTGGGCTAAACTGTTCTTGGGGTGGGCTTAATTGCACTGGACTGAGCTAAAGTGGGCTGGACTGGTCTGAATTGGGCTTAACTGTGACAAAGTGTTCTGGATAGATGTGAATTGGGATAAACTAGGCTGAAGTGGTCTAAAGTGTGCTGGGCTGGTCTGAAGTGGGCTGAAGTGTGCTCAAAAGGGCTATGGTGTGCTGGATGGTCTGAATTGGGCTAAACGCTGCAGAACTGTGCTAAATTGGTTGGGACAGGTCTGAACTGGGCTGGGCTGAGCTAAGTTGGTCTGGCCAGGGCAAAACTGGTCTGAAGTGGGCTAAAGTGGGCTGGGCTGGGCTAAAGTGGAACGGACCTTGCTAAAGCTGGCTGCGCTGGGCTGAAGTGGGCTGAAGGGGCTGGGGTGAGCTGGAATGGGCTGGACAGGGCTAATGTGGCCTGGACTGAAGTGGGGTAAAGTGTCTGAAGTGAGATAAGCTGGGCTGGACTGGTGTGCACTGGGCTAAACTGGGCTGTGCTGGGCTAAAGTGGTCTGGAGAGGTCTGAAGTGGACCAAAATGTGCTGGACTGGGCTAAACTGTTCTTGGGTGGGCTTAATTGCACTGGACTGAGCTAAAGTGGGCTGGACTGGTCTGAATTGGGTCAAAGTAGTGCCAAGCCATGCTGTGTAGCAAACGAGCCGTTTTGCCTGTAGCAAGCGAGGGTGGGCTGAGCTCTGCTGGGCTGGACAAGGCTAAACTGTGCTGAAGTGGGCTAAAGTGGGCTGGACTGGTCTGAAGTGGGCCAAAGTGGTCTAAACTCTCCTGAAGTGGGCCAAACTGGGCTGAACGGTGCTGGAGTGGCTGAAGTGGGCTGAAGGGGGCTTCACTGGGTTAGACAGATCTGAGCTTGTCTGAAAGTGACTGGACTGGGCCGAATTGGAGTAAATTTTGCTGGGCTGGGCTGAACTGGGCTGAACTGAGGTAAAGTGGCTTGAAGTGGCTGATCATATCTTGGCTGGGCTGTGCTAAACCAGGCTGAACTGTGCTAAAGTGGGCCTAATTGGGCTCAGCTTGTCTGCGCTGAGCTGCAGTGGGCTGGGCTGTAAAGTGGGCTGAACTGGGTTAACTTGGGCAGGGATAAGATGGATTGGGCTAAACTGGGCTGGACTGAGCTGGCCTTAAGTACGCTACTTTGGTCTGGGAAGGCCTAAAGTGGGCTAAACTGTAGTGGGCTGGGCTGCGTTGGGCTAAAGTGGGCTGGACTGGTCTGAATTGGGCTTAACTGTGACAAAGTGTTCTGGATAGATGTGAATTGGGATAAACTAGGCTGAAGTGGTCTAAAGTGTGCTGGGCTGGTCTGAAGTGGGCTGAAGTGTGCTCAAAAGGGCTATGGTGTGCTGGATGGTCTGAATTGGGCTAAACGCTGCAGAACTGTGCTAAATTGGTTGGGACAGGTCTGAACTGGGCTGGGCTGAGCTAAGTTGGTCTGGCCAGGGCAAAACTGGTCTGAAGTGGGCTAAAGTGGGCTGGGCTGGGCTAAAGTGGAACAGACCTTGCTAAAGCTGGCTGTGCTGGGCTGAAGTGGGCTGAAGGGGCTGGGGTGAGCTGGAATGGGCTGGACAGGGCTAATGTGGCCTGGACTGAAGTGGGGTAAAGTGTCTGAAGTGAGATAAGCTGGGCTGGACTGGTGTGCACTGGGCTAAACTGGGCTGTGCTGGGCTAAAGTGGTCTGGAGAGGTCTGAAGTGGGCCAAAATGTGCTGGACTGGGCTAAACTGTTCTTGGGGTGGGCTTAATTGCACTGGACTGAGCTAAAGTGGGCTGGACTGGTCTGAATTGGGCTTAACTGTGACAAAGTGTTCTGGATAGATGTGAATTGGGATAAACTAGGCTGAAGTGGTCTAAAGTGTGCTGGGCTGGTCTGAAGTGGGCTGAAGTGTGCTCAAAAGGGCTATGGTGTGCTGGATGGTCTGAATTGGGCTAAACGCTGCAGAACTGTGCTAAATTGGTTGGGACAGGTCTGAACTGGGCTGGGCTGAGCTAAGTTGGTCTGGCCAGGGCAAAACTGGTCTGAAGTGGGCTAAAGTGGGCTGGGCTGGGCTAAAGTGGAACGGACCTTGCTAAAGCTGGCTGCGCTGGGCTGAAGTGGGCTGAAGGGGCTGGGGTGAGCTGGAATGGGCTGGACAGGGCTAATGTGGCCTGGACTGAAGTGGGGTAAAGTGTCTGAAGTGAGATAAGCTGGGCTGGACTGGTGTGCACTGGGCTAAACTGGGCTGTGCTGGGCTAAAGTGGTCTGGAGAGGTCTGAAGTGGACCAAAATGTGCTGGACTGGGCTAAACTGTTCTTGGGTGGGCTTAATTGCACTGGACTGAGCTAAAGTGGGCTGGACTGGTCTGAATTGGGTCAAAGTAGTGCCAAGCCATGCTGTGTAGCAAACGAGCCGTTTTGCCTGTAGCAAGCGAGGGTGGGCTGAGCTCTGCTGGGCTGGACAAGGCTAAACTGTGCTGAAGTGGGCTAAAGTGGGCTGGACTGGTCTGAAGTGGGCCAAAGTGGTCTAAACTCTCCTGAAGTGGGCCAAACTGGGCTGAACGGTGCTGGAGTGGCTGAAGTGGGCTGAAGGGGGCTTCACTGGGTTAGACAGATCTGAGCTTGTCTGAAAGTGACTGGACTGGGCCGAATTGGAGTAAATTTTGCTGGGCTGGGCTGAACTGGGCTGAACTGAGGTAAACTGGCTTGAAGTGGCTGATCATATCTTGGCTGGGCTGTGCTAAACCAGGCTGAACTGTGCTAAAGTGGGCCTAATTGGGCTCAGCTTGTCTGCGCTGAGCTGCAGTGGGCTGGGCTGTAAAGTGGGCTGAACTGGGTTAAATTGGGCAGGGATAAGATGGATTGGGCTAAACTGGGCTGGACTGAGCTGGCCTTAAGTACGCTACTTTGGTCTGGGAAGGCCTAAAGTGGGCTAAACTGTAGTGGGCTGGGCTGCGTTGGGCTAAAGTGGGCTGGACTGGTCTGAATTGGGCTTAACTGTGACAAAGTGTTCTGGATAGATGTGAATTGGGATAAACTAGGCTGAAGTGGTCTAAAGTGTGCTGGGCTGGTCTGAAGTGGGCTGAAGTGTGCTCAAAAGGGCTATGGTGTGCTGGATGGTCTGAATTGGGCTAAACGCTGCAGAACTGTGCTAAATTGGTTGGGACAGGTCTGAACTGGGCTGGGCTGAGCTAAGTTGGTCTGGCCAGGGCAAAACTGGTCTGAAGTGGGCTAAAGTGGGCTGGGCTGGGCTAAAGTGGAACGGACCTTGCTAAAGCTGGCTGCGCTGGGCTGAAGTGGGCTGAAGGGGCTGGGGTGAGCTGGAATGGGCTGGACAGGGCTAATGTGGCCTGGACTGAAGTGGGGTAAAGTGTCTGAAGTGAGATAAGCTGGGCTGGACTGGTGTGCACTGGGCTAAGCTGGGCTGTGCTGGGCTAAAGTGGTCTGGAGAGGTCTGAAGTGGGCCAAAATGTGCTGGACTGGGCTAAACTGTTCTTGGGTGGGCTTAATTGCACTGGACTGAGCTAAAGTGGGCTGGACTGGTCTGAATTGGGTCAAAGTAGTGCCAAGCCATGCTGTGTAGCAAACGAGCCGTTTTGCCTGTAGCAAGCGAGGGTGGGCTGAGCTCTGCTGGGCTGGACAAGGCTAAACTGTGCTGAAGTGGGCTAAAGTGGGCTGGACTGGTCTGAAGTGGGCCAAAGTGGTCTAAACTCTCCTGAAGTGGGCCAAACTGGGCTGAACGGTGCTGGAGTGGCTGAAGTGGGCTGAAGGGGGCTTCACTGGGTTAGACAGATCTGAGCTTGTCTGAAAGTGACTGGACTGGGCCGAATTGGAGTAAATTTTGCTGAGCTGGGCTGAACTGGGCTGAACTGAGGTAAAGTGGCTTGAAGTGGCTGATCATGTCTTGGCTGGGCTGTGCTAAACCAGGCTGAACTGTGCTAAAGTGGGCCTAATTGGGCTCAGCTTGTCTGCGCTGAGCTGCAGTGGGCTGGGCTGTAAAGTGGGCTGAACTGGGTTAAATTGGGCAGGGATAAGATGGATTGGGCTAAACTGGGCTGGACTGAGCTGGCCTTAAGTACGCTACGTTGGTCTGGGAAGGGCTAAAGTGGGCTAAACTGTAGTGGGCTGGGCTGTGTTGGGCTAAAGTGGGCTGGACTGGCCTGAATTGGGCTTAACTGTGACAAAGTGTTCTGGATAGATGTGAATTGGGATAAACTAGGCTGAAGTGGTCTAAAGTGTGCTGGGCTGGTCTGAAGTGGGCTGAAGTGTGCTCAAAAGGGCTATGGTGTGCTGGATGGTCTGAATTGGGCTAAACGCTGCAGAACTGTGCTAAATTGGTTGGGACAGGTCTGAACTGGGCTGGGCTGAGCTAAGTTGGTCTGGCCAGGGCAAAACTGGTCTGAAGTGGGCTAAAGTGGGCTGGGCTGGGCTAAAGTGGAACGGACCTTGCTAAAGCTGGCTGCGCTGGGCTGAAGTGGGCTGAAGGGGCTGGGGTGAGTTGGAATGGGCTGGACATGGCTAATGTGGCCTGGACTGAAGTGGGGTAAAGTGTCTGAAGTGAGATAAGCTGGGCTGGACTGGTGTGCACTGGGCTAAACTGGGCTGTGCTGGGCTAAAGTGGTCTGGAGAGGTCTGAAGTGGGCCAAAATGTGCTGGACTGGGCTAAACTGTTCTTGGGTGGGCTTAATTGCACTGGACTGAGCTAAAGTGGGCTGGACTGGTCTGAATTGGGTCAAAGTAGTGCCAAGCCATGCTGTGTAGCAAACGAGCCGTTTTGCCTGTAGCAAGCGAGGGTGGGCTGAGCTCTGCTGGGCTGGACAAGGCTAAACTGTGCTGAAGTGGGCTAAAGTGGGCTGGACTGGTCTGAAGTGGGCCAAAGTGGTCTAAACTCTCCTGAAGTGGGCCAAACTGGGCTGAACGGTGCTGGAGTGGCTGAAGTGGGCTGAAGGGGGCTTCACTGGGTTAGACAGATCTGAGCTTGTCTGAAAGTGACTGGACTGGGCCGAATTGGAGTAAATTTTGCTGGGCTGGGCTGAACTGGGCTGAACTGAGGTAAACTGGCTTGAAGTGGCTGATCATATCTTGGCTGGGCTGTGCTAAACCAGGCTGAACTGTGCTAAAGTGGGCCTAATTGGGCTCAGCTTGTCTGCGCTGAGCTGCAGTGGGCTGGGCTGTAAAGTGGGCTGAACTGGGTTAAATTGGGCAGGGATAAGATGGATTGGGCTAAACTGGGCTGGACTGAGCTGGCCTTAAGTACGCTACGTTGGTCTGGGAAGGGCTAAAGTGGGCTAAACTGTAGTGGGCTGGGCTGCGTTGGGCTAAAGTGGGCTGGACTGGTCTGAATTGGGCTTAACTGTGACAAAGTGTTCTGGATAGATGTGAATTGGGATAAACTAGGCTGAAGTGGTCTAAAGTGTGCTGGGCTGGTCTGAAGTGGGCTGAAGTGTGCTCAAAAGGGCTATGGTGTGCTGGATGGTCTGAATTGGGCTAAACGCTGCAGAACTGTGCTAAATTGGTTGGGACAGGTCTGAACTGGGCTGGGCTGAGCTAAGTTGGTCTGGCCAGGGCAAAACTGGTCTGAAGTGGGCTAAAGTGGGCTGGGCTGGGCTAAAGTGGAACGGACCTTGCTAAAGCTGGCTGCGCTGGGCTGAAGTGGGCTGAAGGGGCTGGGGTGAGCTGGAATGGGCTGGACAGGGCTAATGTGGCCTGGACTGAAGTGGGGTAAAGTGTCTGAAGTGAGATAAGCTGGGCTGGACTGGTGTGCACTGGGCTAAACTGGGCTGTGCTGGGCTAAAGTGGTCTGGAGAGGTCTGAAGTGGACCAAAATGTGCTGGACTGGGCTAAACTGTTCTTGGGGTGGGCTTAATTGCACTGGACTGAGCTAAAGTGGGCTGGACTGGTCTGAATTGGGCTTAACTGTGACAAAGTGTTCTGGATAGATGTGAATTGGGATAAACTAGGCTGAAGTGGTCTAAAGTGTGCTGGGCTGGTCTGAAGTGGGCTGAAGTGTGCTCAAAAGGGCTATGGTGTGCTGGATGGTCTGAATTGGGCTAAACGCTGCAGAACTGTGCTAAATTGGTTGGGACAGGTCTGAACTGGGCTGGGCTGAGCTAAGTTGGTCTGGCCAGGGCAAAACTGGTCTGAAGTGGGCTAAAGTGGGCTGGGCTGGGCTAAAGTGGAACGGACCTTGCTAAAGCTGGCTGCGCTGGGCTGAAGTGGGCTGAAGGGGCTGGGGTGAGCTGGAATGGGCTGGACAGGGCTAATGTGGCCTGGACTGAAGTGGGGTAAAGTGTCTGAAGTGAGATAAGCTGGGCTGGACTGGTGTGCACTGGGCTAAACTGGGCTGTGCTGGGCTAAAGTGGTCTGGAGAGGTCTGAAGTGGACCAAAATGTGCTGGACTGGGCTAAACTGTTCTTGGGTGGGCTTAATTGCACTGGACTGAGCTAAAGTGGGCTGGACTGGTCTGAATTGGGTCAAAGTAGTGCCAAGCCATGCTGTGTAGCAAACGAGCCGTTTTGCCTGTAGCAAGCGAGGGTGGGCTGAGCTCTGCTGGGCTGGACAAGGCTAAACTGTGCTGAAGTGGGCTAAAGTGGGCTGGACTGGTCTGAAGTGGGCCAAAGTGGTCTAAACTCTCCTGAAGTGGGCCAAACTGGGCTGAACGGTGCTGGAGTGGCTGAAGTGGGCTGAAGGGGGCTTCACTGGGTTAGACAGATCTGAGCTTGTCTGAAAGTGACTGGACTGGGCCGAATTGGAGTAAATTTTGCTGGGCTGGGCTGAACTGGGCTGAACTGAGGTAAACTGGCTTGAAGTGGCTGATCATATCTTGGCTGGGCTGTGCTAAACCAGGCTGAACTGTGCTAAAGTGGGCCTAATTGGGCTCAGCTTGTCTGCGCTGAGCTGCAGTGGGCTGGGCTGTAAAGTGGGCTGAACTGGGTTAACTTGGGCAGGGATAAGATGGATTGGGCTAAACTGGGCTGGACTGAGCTGGCCTAAAGTACGCTACGTTGGTCTGGGAAGGGCTAAAGTGGGCTAAACTGTAGTGGGCTGGGCTGCGTTGGGCTAAAGTGGGCTGGACTGGTCTGAATTGGGCTTAACTGTGACAAAGTGTTCTGGATAGATGTGAATTGGGATAAACTAGGCTGAAGTGGTCTAAAGTGTGCTGGGCTGGTCTGAAGTGGGCTGAAGTGTGCTCAAAAGGGCTATGGTGTGCTGGATGGTCTGAATTGGGCTAAACGCTGCAGAACTGTGCTAAATTGGTTGGGACAGGTCTGAACTGGGCTGGGCTGAGCTAAGTTGGTCTGGCCAGGGCAAAACTGGTCTGAAGTGGGCTAAAGTGGGCTGGGCTGGGCTAAAGTGGAACGGACCTTGCTAAAGCTGGCTGCGCTGGGCTGAAGTGGGCTGAAGGGGCTGGGGTGAGCTGGAATGGGCTGGACAGGGCTAATGTGGCCTGGACTGAAGTGGGGTAAAGTGTCTGAAGTGAGATAAGCTGGGCTGGACTGGTGTGCACTGGGCTAAACTGGGCTGTGCTGGGCTAAAGTGGTCTGGAGAGGTCTGAAGTGGACCAAAATGTGCTGGACTGGGCTAAACTGTTCTTGGGGTGGGCTTAATTGCACTGGACTGAGCTAAAGTGGGCTGGACTGGTCTGAATTGGGCTTAACTGTGACAAAGTGTTCTGGATAGATGTGAATTGGGATAAACTAGGCTGAAGTGGTCTAAAGTGTGCTGGGCTGGTCTGAAGTGGGCTGAAGTGTGCTCAAAAGGGCTATGGTGTGCTGGATGGTCTGAATTGGGCTAAACGCTGCAGAACTGTGCTAAATTGGTTGGGACAGGTCTGAACTGGGCTGGGCTGAGCTAAGTTGGTCTGGCCAGGGCAAAACTGGTCTGAAGTGGGCTAAAGTGGGCTGGGCTGGGCTAAAGTGGAACGGACCTTGCTAAAGCTGGCTGCGCTGGGCTGAAGTGGGCTGAAGGGGCTGGGGTGAGCTGGAATGGGCTGGACAGGGCTAATGTGGCCTGGACTGAAGTGGGGTAAAGTGTCTGAAGTGAGATAAGCTGGGCTGGACTGGTGTGCACTGGGCTAAACTGGGCTGTGCTGGGCTAAAGTGGTCTGGAGAGGTCTGAAGTGGACCAAAATGTGCTGGACTGGGCTAAACTGTTCTTGGGTGGGCTTAATTGCACTGGACTGAGCTAAAGTGGGCTGGACTGGTCTGAATTGGGTCAAAGTAGTGCCAAGCCATGCTGTGTAGCAAACGAGCCGTTTTGCCTGTAGCAAGCGAGGGTGGGCTGAGCTCTGCTGGGCTGGACAAGGCTAAACTGTGCTGAAGTGGGCTAAAGTGGGCTGGACTGGTCTGAAGTGGGCCAAAGTGGTCTAAACTCTCCTGAAGTGGGCCAAACTGGGCTGAACGGTGCTGGAGTGGCTGAAGTGGGCTGCAGGGGGCTTCACTGGGTTAGACAGATCTGAGCTTGTCTGAAAGTGACTGGACTGGGCCGAATTGGAGTAAATTTTGCTGGGCTGGGCTGAACTGGGCTGAACTGAGGTAAACTGGCTTGAAGTGGCTGATCATATCTTGGCTGGGCTGTGCTAAACCAGGCTGAACTGTGCTAAAGTGGGCCTAATTGGGCTCAGCTTGTCTGCGCTGAGCTGCAGTGGGCTGGGCTGTAAAGTGGGCTGAACTGGGTTAAATTGGGCAGGGATAAGATGGATTGGGCTAAACTGGGCTGGACTGAGCTGGCCTTAAGTACGCTACGTTGGTCTGGGAAGGGCTAAAGTGGGCTAAACTGTAGTGGGCTGGGCTGCGTTGGGCTAAAGTGGGCTGGACTGGTCTGAATTGGGCTTAACTGTGACAAAGTGTTCTGGATAGATGTGAATTGGGATAAACTAGGCTGAAGTGGTCTAAAGTGTGCTGGGCTGGTCTGAAGTGGGCTGAAGTGTGCTCAAAAGGGCTATGGTGTGCTGGATGGTCTGAATTGGGCTAAACGCTGCAGAACTGTGCTAAATTGGTTGGGACAGGTCTGAACTGGGCTGGGCTGAGCTAAGTTGGTCTGGCCAGGGCAAAACTGGTCTGAAGTGGGCTAAAGTGGGCTGGGCTGGGCTAAAGTGGAACGGACCTTGCTAAAGCTGGCTGCGCTGGGCTGAAGTGGGCTGAAGGGGCTGGGGTGAGCTGGAATGGGCTGGACAGGGCTAATGTGGCCTGGACTGAAGTGGGGTAAAGTGTCTGAAGTGAGATAAGCTGGGCTGGACTGGTGTGCACTGGGCTAAACTGGGCTGTGCTGGGCTAAAGTGGTCTGGAGAGGTCTGAAGTGGACCAAAATGTGCTGGACTGGGCTAAACTGTTCTTGGGTGGGCTTAATTGCACTGGACTGAGCTAAAGTGGGCTGGACTGGTCTGAATTGGGTCAAAGTAGTGCCAAGCCATGCTGTGTAGCAAACGAGCCGTTTTGCCTGTAGCAAGCGAGGGTGGGCTGAGCTCTGCTGGGCTGGACAAGGCTAAACTGTGCTGAAGTGGGCTAAAGTGGGCTGGACTGGTCTGAAGTGGGCCAAAGTGGTCTAAACTCTCCTGAAGTGGGCCAAACTGGGCTGAACGGTGCTGGAGTGGCTGAAGTGGGCTGAAGGGGGCTTCACTGGGTTAGACAGATCTGAGCTTGTCTGAAAGTGACTGGACTGGGCCGAATTGGAGTAAATTTTGCTGGGCTGGGCTGAACTGGGCTGAACTGAGGTAAACTGGCTTGAAGTGGCTGATCATATCTTGGCTGGGCTGTGCTAAACCAGGCTGAACTGTGCTAAAGTGGGCCTAATTGGGCTCAGCTTGTCTGCGCTGAGCTGCAGTGGGCTGGGCTGTAAAGTGGGCTGAACTGGGTTAAATTGGGCAGGGATAAGATGGATTGGGCTAAACTGGGCTGGACTGAGCTGGCCTTAAGTACGCTACGTTGGTCTGGGAAGGGCTAAAGTGGGCTAAACTGTAGTGGGCTGGGCTGCGTTGGGCTAAAGTGGGCTGGACTGGTCTGAATTGGGCTTAACTGTGACAAAGTGTTCTGGATAGATGTGAATTGGGATAAACTAGGCTGAAGTGGTCTAAAGTGTGCTGGGCTGGTCTGAAGTGGGCTGAAGTGTGCTCAAAAGGGCTATGGTGTGCTGGATGGTCTGAATTGGGCTAAACGCTGCAGAACTGTGCTAAATTGGTTGGGACAGGTCTGAACTGGGCTGGGCTGAGCTAAGTTGGTCTGGCCAGGGCAAAACTGGTCTGAAGTGGGCTAAAGTGGGCTGGGCTGGGCTAAAGTGGAACGGACCTTGCTAAAGCTGGCTGCGCTGGGCTGAAGTGGGCTGAAGGGGCTGGGGTGAGCTGGAATGGGCTGGACAGGGCTAATGTGGCCTGGACTGAAGTGGGGTAAAGTGTCTGAAGTGAGATAAGCTGGGCTGGACTGGTGTGCACTGGGCTAAGCTGGGCTGTGCTGGGCTAAAGTGGTCTGGAGAGGTCTGAAGTGGGCCAAAATGTGCTGGACTGGGCTAAACTGTTCTTGGGTGGGCTTAATTGCACTGGACTGAGCTAAAGTGGGCTGGACTGGTCTGAATTGGGTCAAAGTAGTGCCAAGCCATGCTGTGTAGCAAACGAGCCGTTTTGCCTGTAGCAAGCGAGGGTGGGCTGAGCTCTGCTGGGCTGGACAAGGCTAAACTGTGCTGAAGTGGGCTAAACTGGGCTGGACTGGTCTGAAGTGGGCCAAAGTGGTCTAAACTCTCCTGAAGTGGGCCAAACTGGGCTGAACGGTGCTGGAGTGGCTGAAGTGGGCTGAAGGGGGCTTCACTGGGTTAGACAGATCTGAGCTTGTCTGAAAGTGACTGGACTGGGCCGAATTGGAGTAAATTTTGCTGAGCTGGGCTGAACTGGGCTGAACTGAGGTAAAGTGGCTTGAAGTGGCTGATCATGTCTTGGCTGGGCTGTGCTAAACCAGGCTGAACTGTGCTAAAGTGGGCCTAATTGGGCTCAGCTTGTCTGCGCTGAGCTGCAGTGGGCTGGGCTGTAAAGTGGGCTGAACTGGGTTAAATTGGGCAGGGATAAGATGGATTGGGCTAAACTGGGCTGGACTGAGCTGGCCTTAAGTACGCTACGTTGGTCTGGGAAGGGCTAAAGTGGGCTAAACTGTAGTGGGCTGGGCTGCGTTGGGCTAAAGTGGGCTGGACTGGCCTGAATTGGGCTTAACTGTGACAAAGTGTTCTGGATAGATGTGAATTGGGATAAACTAGGCTGAAGTGGTCTAAAGTGTGCTGGGCTGGTCTGAAGTGGGCTGAAGTGTGCTCAAAAGGGCTATGGTGTGCTGGATGGTCTGAATTGGGCTAAACGCTGCAGAACTGTGCTAAATTGGTTGGGACAGGTCTGAACTGGGCTGGGCTGAGCTAAGTTGGTCTGGCCAGGGCAAAACTGGTCTGAAGTGGGCTAAAGTGGGCTGGGCTGGGCTAAAGTGGAACGGACCTTGCTAAAGCTGGCTGCGCTGGGCTGAAGTGGGCTGAAGGGGCTGGGGTGAGTTGGAATGGGCTGGACATGGCTAATGTGGCCTGGACTGAAGTGGGGTAAAGTGTCTGAAGTGAGATAAGCTGGGCTGGACTGGTGTGCACTGGGCTAAACTGGGCTGTGCTGGGCTAAAGTGGTCTGGAGAGGTCTGAAGTGGACCAAAATGTGCTGGACTGGGCTAAACTGTTCTTGGGTGGGCTTAATTGCACTGGACTGAGCTAAAGTGGGCTGGACTGGTCTGAATTGGGTCAAAGTAGTGCCAAGCCATGCTGTGTAGCAAACGAGCCGTTTTGCCTGTAGCAAGCGAGGGTGGGCTGAGCTCTGCTGGGCTGGACAAGGCTAAACTGTGCTGAAGTGGGCTAAAGTGGGCTGGACTGGTCTGAAGTGGGCCAAAGTGGTCTAAACTCTCCTGAAGTGGGCCAAACTGGGCTGAACGGTGCTGGAGTGGCTGAAGTGGGCTGAAGGGGGCTTCACTGGGTTAGACAGATCTGAGCTTGTCTGAAAGTGACTGGACTGGGCCGAATTGGAGTAAATTTTGCTGGGCTGGGCTGAACTGGGCTGAACTGAGGTAAACTGGCTTGAAGTGGCTGATCATATCTTGGCTGGGCTGTGCTAAACCAGGCTGAACTGTGCTAAAGTGGGCCTAATTGGGCTCAGCTTGTCTGCGCTGAGCTGCAGTGGGCTGGGCTGTAAAGTGGGCTGAACTGGGTTAAATTGGGCAGGGATAAGATGGATTGGGCTAAACTGGGCTGGACTGAGCTGGCCTTAAGTACGCTACGTTGGTCTGGGAAGGGCTAAAGTGGGCTAAACTGTAGTGGGCTGGGCTGCGTTGGGCTAAAGTGGGCTGGACTGGTCTGAATTGGGCTTAACTGTGACAAAGTGTTCTGGATAGATGTGAATTGGGATAAACTAGGCTGAAGTGGTCTAAAGTGTGCTGGGCTGGTCTGAAGTGGGCTGAAGTGTGCTCAAAAGGGCTATGGTGTGCTGGATGGTCTGAATTGGGCTAAACGCTGCAGAACTGTGCTAAATTGGTTGGGACAGGTCTGAACTGGGCTGGGCTGAGCTAAGTTGGTCTGGCCAGGGCAAAACTGGTCTGAAGTGGGCTAAAGTGGGCTGGGCTGGGCTAAAGTGGAACGGACCTTGCTAAAGCTGGCTGCGCTGGGCTGAAGTGGGCTGAAGGGGCTGGGGTGAGCTGGAATGGGCTGGACAGGGCTAATGTGGCCTGGACTGAAGTGGGGTAAAGTGTCTGAAGTGAGATAAGCTGGGCTGGACTGGTGTGCACTGGGCTAAGCTGGGCTGTGCTGGGCTAAAGTGGTCTGGAGAGGTCTGAAGTGGGCCAAAATGTGCTGGACTGGGCTAAACTGTTCTTGGGTGGGCTTAATTGCACTGGACTGAGCTAAAGTGGGCTGGACTGGTCTGAATTGGGTCAAAGTAGTGCCAAGCCATGCTGTGTAGCAAACGAGCCGTTTTGCCTGTAGCAAGCGAGGGTGGGCTGAGCTCTGCTGGGCTGGACAAGGCTAAACTGTGCTGAAGTGGGCTAAACTGGGCTGGACTGGTCTGAAGTGGGCCAAAGTGGTCTAAACTCTCCTGAAGTGGGCCAAACTGGGCTGAACGGTGCTGGAGTGGCTGAAGTGGGCTGAAGGGGGCTTCACTGGGTTAGACAGATCTGAGCTTGTCTGAAAGTGACTGGACTGGGCCGAATTGGAGTAAATTTTGCTGAGCTGGGCTGAACTGGGCTGAACTGAGGTAAAGTGGCTTGAAGTGGCTGATCATGTCTTGGCTGGGCTGTGCTAAACCAGGCTGAACTGTGCTAAAGTGGGCCTAATTGGGCTCAGCTTGTCTGCGCTGAGCTGCAGTGGGCTGGGCTGTAAAGTGGGCTGAACTGGGTTAAATTGGGCAGGGATAAGATGGATTGGGCTAAACTGGGCTGGACTGAGCTGGCCTTAAGTACGCTACGTTGGTCTGGGAAGGGCTAAAGTGGGCTAAACTGTAGTGGGCTGGGCTGCGTTGGGCTAAAGTGGGCTGGACTGGCCTGAATTGGGCTTAACTGTGACAAAGTGTTCTGGATAGATGTGAATTGGGATAAACTAGGCTGAAGTGGTCTAAAGTGTGCTGGGCTGGTCTGAAGTGGGCTGAAGTGTGCTCAAAAGGGCTATGGTGTGCTGGATGGTCTGAATTGGGCTAAACGCTGCAGAACTGTGCTAAATTGGTTGGGACAGGTCTGAACTGGGCTGGGCTGAGCTAAGTTGGTCTGGCCAGGGCAAAACTGGTCTGAAGTGGGCTAAAGTGGGCTGGGCTGGGCTAAAGTGGAACGGACCTTGCTAAAGCTGGCTGCGCTGGGCTGAAGTGGGCTGAAGGGGCTGGGGTGAGTTGGAATGGGCTGGACATGGCTAATGTGGCCTGGACTGAAGTGGGGTAAAGTGTCTGAAGTGAGATAAGCTGGGCTGGACTGGTGTGCACTGGGCTAAACTGGGCTGTGCTGGGCTAAAGTGGTCTGGAGAGGTCTGAAGTGGGCCAAAATGTGCTGGACTGGGCTAAACTGTTCTTGGGTGGGCTTAATTGCACTGGACTGAGCTAAAGTGGGCTGGACTGGTCTGAATTGGGTCAAAGTAGTGCCAAGCCATGCTGTGTAGCAAACGAGCCGTTTTGCCTGTAGCAAGCGAGGGTGGGCTGAGCTCTGCTGGGCTGGACAAGGCTAAACTGTGCTGAAGTGGGCTAAAGTGGGCTGGACTGGTCTGAAGTGGGCCAAAGTGGTCTAAACTCTCCTGAAGTGGGCCAAACTGGGCTGAACGGTGCTGGAGTGGCTGAAGTGGGCTGAAGGGGGCTTCACTGGGTTAGACAGATCTGAGCTTGTCTGAAAGTGACTGGACTGGGCCGAATTGGAGTAAATTTTGCTGGGCTGGGCTGAACTGGGCTGAACTGAGGTAAACTGGCTTGAAGTGGCTGATCATATCTTGGCTGGGCTGTGCTAAACCAGGCTGAACTGTGCTAAAGTGGGCCTAATTGGGCTCAGCTTGTCTGCGCTGAGCTGCAGTGGGCTGGGCTGTAAAGTGGGCTGAACTGGGTTAACTTGGGCAGGGATAAGATGGATTGGGCTAAACTGGGCTGGACTGAGCTGGCCTAAAGTACGCTACGTTGGTCTGGGAAGGGCTAAAGTGGGCTAAACTGTAGTGGGCTGGGCTGCGTTGGGCTAAAGTGGGCTGGACTGGTCTGAATTGGGCTTAACTGTGACAAAGTGTTCTGGATAGATGTGAATTGGGATAAACTAGGCTGAAGTGGTCTAAAGTGTGCTGGGCTGGTCTGAAGTGGGCTGAAGTGTGCTCAAAAGGGCTATGGTGTGCTGGATGGTCTGAATTGGGCTAAACGCTGCAGAACTGTGCTAAATTGGTTGGGACAGGTCTGAACTGGGCTGGGCTGAGCTAAGTTGGTCTGGCCAGGGCAAAACTGGTCTGAAGTGGGCTAAAGTGGGCTGGGCTGGGCTAAAGTGGAACGGACCTTGCTAAAGCTGGCTGCGCTGGGCTGAAGTGGGCTGAAGGGGCTGGGGTGAGCTGGAATGGGCTGGACAGGGCTAATGTGGCCTGGACTGAAGTGGGGTAAAGTGTCTGAAGTGAGATAAGCTGGGCTGGACTGGTGTGCACTGGGCTAAACTGGGCTGTGCTGGGCTAAAGTGGTCTGGAGAGGTCTGAAGTGGGCCAAAATGTGCTGGAGTGGGCTAAACTGTTCTTGGGTGGGCTTAATTGCACTGGACTGAGCTAAAGTGGGCTGGACTGGTCTGAATTGGGTCAAAGTAGTGCCAAGCCATGCTGTGTAGCAAACGAGCCGTTTTGCCTGTAGCAAGCGAGGGTGGGCTGAGCTCTGCTGGGCTGGACAAGGCTAAACTGTGCTGAAGTGGGCTAAACTGGGCTGGACTGGTCTGAAGTGGGCCAAAGTGGTCTAAACTCTCCTGAAGTGGGCCAAATTGGGCTGAACGGTGCTGGAGTAGCTGAAGTGGGCTGAAGGGGGCTTCACTGGGTTAGACAGATCTGAGCTTGTCTGAAAGTGACTGGACTGGGCCGAATTGGAGTAAATTATGCTGGGCTGGGCTGAACTGGGCTGAACTGAGGTAAACTGGCTTGAAGTGGCTGATCATATCTTGGCTGGGCTGTGCTAAAGGAGGCTGAACTGTGCTAAAGTGGGCCTAATTGGGCTCAGCTTGTCTGCGCTGAGCTGCAGTGGGCTGGGCTGTAAAGTGGGCTGAACTGGGTTAAATTGGGCAGGGATAAGATGGATTGGGCTAAACTGGGCTGGACTGAGCTGGCCTTAAGTACGCTACGTTGGTCTGGGAAGGGCTGAAGTGGGCTAAACTGTAGTGGGCTGGGCTGCGTTGGGCTAAAGTGGGCTGGACTGGTCTGAATTGGGCTTAACTGTGACAAAGTGTTCTGGATAGATGTGAATTGGGATAAACTAGGCTGAAGTGGTCTAAAGTGTGCTGGGCTGGTCTGAAGTGGGCTGAAGTGTGCTCAAAAGGGCTATGGTGTGCTGGATGGTCTGAATTGGGCTAAACGCTGCAGAACTGTGCTAAATTGGTTGGGACAGGTCTGAACTGGGCTGGGCTGAGCTAAGTTGGTCTGGCCAGGGCAAAACTGGTCTGAAGTGGGCTAAAGTGGGCTGGGCTGGGCTAAAGTGGAACGGACCTTGCTAAAGCTGGCTGCGCTGGGCTGAAGTGGGCTGAAGGGGCTGGGGTGAGCTGGAATGGGCTGGACAGGGCTAATGTGGCCTGGACTGAAGTGGGGTAAAGTGTCTGAAGTGAGATAAGCTGGGCTGGACTGGTGTGCACTGGGCTAAACTGGGCTGTGCTGGGCTAAAGTGGTCTGGAGAGGTCTGAAGTGGGCCAAAATGTGCTGGACTGGGCTAAACTGTTCTTGGGGTGGGCTTAATTGCACTGGACTGAGCTAAAGTGGGCTGGACTGGTCTGAATTGGGCTTAACTGTGACAAAGTGTTCTGGATAGATGTGAATTGGGATAAACTAGGCTGAAGTGGTCTAAAGTGTGCTGGGCTGGTCTGAAGTGGGCTGAAGTGTGCTCAAAAGGGCTATGGTGTGCTGGATGGTCTGAATTGGGCTAAACGCTGCAGAACTGTGCTAAATTGGTTGGGACAGGTCTGAACTGGGCTGGGCTGAGCTAAGTTGGTCTGGCCAGGGCAAAACTGGTCTGAAGTGGGCTAAAGTGGGCTGGGCTGGGCTAAAGTGGAACGGACCTTGCTAAAGCTGGCTGCGCTGGGCTGAAGTGGGCTGAAGGGGCTGGGGTGAGCTGGAATGGGCTGGACAGGGCTAATGTGGCCTGGACTGAAGTGGGGTAAAGTGTCTGAAGTGAGATAAGCTGGGCTGGACTGGTGTGCACTGGGCTAAACTGGGCTGTGCTGGGCTAAAGTGGTCTGGAGAGGTCTGAAGTGGGCCAAAATGTGCTGGAGTGGGCTAAACTGTTCTTGGGTGGGCTTAATTGCACTGGACTGAGCTAAAGTGGGCTGGACTGGTCTGAATTGGGTCAAAGTAGTGCCAAGCCATGCTGTGTAGCAAACGAGCCGTTTTGCCTGTAGCAAGCGAGGGTGGGCTGAGCTCTGCTGGGCTGGACAAGGCTAAACTGTGCTGAAGTGGGCTAAAGTGGGCTGGACTGGTCTGAAGTGGGCCAAAGTGGTCTAAACTCTCCTGAAGTGGGCCAAATTGGGCTGAACGGTGCTGGAGTAGCTGAAGTGGGCTGAAGGGGGCTTCACTGGGTTAGACAGATCTGAGCTTGTCTGAAAGTGACTGGACTGGGCCGAATTGGAGTAAATTATGCTGGGCTGGGCTGAACTGGGCTGAACTGAGGTAAACTGGCTTGAAGTGGCTGATCATATCTTGGCTGGGCTGTGCTAAAGCAGGCTGAACTGTGCTAAAGTGGGCCTAATTGGGCTCAGCTTGTCTGCGCTGAGCTGCAGTGGGCTGGGCTGTAAAGTGGGCTGAACTGGGTTAAATTGGGCAGGGATAAGATGGATTGGGCTAAACTGGGCTGGACTGAGCTGGCCTTAAGTACGCTACGTTGGTCTGGGAAGGGCTGAAGTGGGCTAAACTGTAGTGGGCTGGGCTGCGTTGGGCTAAAGTGGGCTGGACTGGTCTGAATTGGGCTTAACTGTGACAAAGTGTTCTGGATAGATGTGAATTGGGATAAACTAGGCTGAAGTGGTCTAAAGTGTGCTGGGCTGGTCTGAAGTGGGCTGAAGTGTGCTCAAAAGGGCTATGGTGTGCTGGATGGTCTGAATTGGGCTAAACGCTGCAGAACTGTGCTAAATTGGTTGGGACAGGTCTGAACTGGGCTGGGCTTAGCTAAGTTGGTTTGGCCAGGGCAAAACTGGTCTGAAGTGGGCTAAAGTGGGCTGGGCTGGGCTAAAGTGGAACGGACCTTGCTAAAGCTGGCTGCGCTGGGCTGAAGTGGGCTGAAGGGGCTGGAGTGAGCTGGAATGGGCTGGACAGGGCTAATGTGGCCTGGACTGAAGTGGGGTAAAGTGTCTGAAGTGAGATAA